>NC_091436.1:116660526-117384692 GCF_964237555.1 Oryctolagus cuniculus
AGAGAGAGACACACAGAGAAAGACACACACAGAGAGACACACAGAGACAGAGAGAGGGACACACACACAGAGACACACACAGAGACAGAGAGAGACACACACAGAGAGACAGAGAGAGAGACACACAGACACACAGAGACACACACAGAGAGACACACAGAGACAGAGAGAGACACAAAGAGACACAGAGAGAGACACACAGAGAAAGACACACACAGAGAGACACACAGAGACAGAGAGAGACACACAGAGACAGAGAGAGGGACACACACACAGAGACACACACAGAGACAGAGAGAGACACACACAGAGAGACAGAGAGAGACACACAGACACACAGAGACACACACAGAGAGACACACAGAGACAGAGAGAGACACAAAGAGACACACAGAGAGACATACAGAGAAAGACACACACAGAGAGACACACACAGACAGAGACACACAGAGACACAGAGAGAGACACACACAAACAGAGAGACACACAGAGACAGAGAGAGACACACAGAGACAGAGAGAAATGCACAGGGACAGAGAGAGACACACAGAGACAGAGATAGAGACACACACAGAGACAGAGACAGAGAGAGACACACAGAGAGACACACAGAGACAGAGAGAGACACACAGAGACAGAGATAGAGACACACAAACAGAGACAGAGACACACACAGAGACAGAGAGAAATGCACAGGGACAGAGAGAGACACACAAAGACAGAGATAGAGAGAGAGACAGAGAGAGACACACAGAGACAGAGATAGAGACACACACAGAGAGACACACAGAGACAGAGACACACAGAGAGAGACACACAGAGACAGAGAGAGACACACACAGAGACACAGAGAGACACACTCAGAGACACACACAGAGACACAGACAAAGAGAGAGACTTCTACGTGCTGATTCACTCTCCAAATGCCTGCATCAGCTAGGAATGGGCCAGGCTGAAGCCAGGAGCTTAGAACCCCATTTGGGTTTCCCACATGGGTAGCAGTGATCCAAGGACTCGGCATACTATCTGCTGCCTATCCAGGAACATTAGCAGGAAGCCAGATTGGAAGGAGAAGAGTTGAGACTCAAACCAGCACTCAAATATGTGATGTGGATGTCTTAAGTTGTAGCTTAATCTGCTGTACCACAACACCTACTTTTGTTTTCAACTTTTCCCCATTCAAAATGATATTGACGAAGGGCTTGTTTTCTATAGCTTTTATTATCTTGAGGCACATTCCTTCTATCCTAATTTGCTCAAGATTTTTATGAGAGTATTAGATTTATAAAATGTTTTTCTGCATTGAGATGATCTTGTGATTCTTGTCATTCATTTTGTTAATGCGATGTATTATGTTTATTGACTTGCATCTGTTGATGCTGTGGTATAGGCTTCTTTTATCTTGTATCAGTATTGATGGCAGTGACAGTGGGGATTTGAAGCACTCCTCTCAGACCCAGCAAGGGTGCATGGGTCTAAGCAGTGACTCACGGGGCAGGATCCAGGGTCTCAGGGGCACTGGTCCTCAGTTTTATGTGGCTGGGATCACAGGAATGCCAATCCAGAGTCCTGAAAGGGTCACTCATCTACCCTCATTGGCAGGGATGTGACTAGTATTCACAGTAGCACCAGGCCAAAGTCTGGCAGGGGCAAACCTGGCCTCCACAGTAACAGCCCCAGATTTCTATGCAGTATCTTGGTACTCACCTTCATTTTCTTCCCACACACAGATAAGAACTCCATCCTTGTCACGCTGTGTGCAGTTGAGGAAGGAATAGAGTGAGCAGTTCTGTAGCTACCTATGCTACAATGCTAAATCGTACTCATACCACAGCTTGCCAAGATCACTGCTGCAGGGTATGGCCAAGGCTATGTTGCTATGAGCAGCCTGCTGCTGAGGTGGACATGCAGCCCAAGCCTGCTGCAATCACCAGAGTTAATGCTGGCTGGGATATGAGGCACAACAACTGGAGCCATGGGTGACACAGTAGCAGGGGTAGTGGTTCTATCCAAAGGCAGTGGCCTAGGGACAAGGACTGTCACAATCCTGCCCAGTGATTGGTTTTATCAGTCTGGCAATGAGTTACACAATGCAGTCCTGTGCTCAGTTTGGTGTTGTCCTCTCAGTAACTAGAGTTTTGCTCCTGGCTGTGTGCCTAAGGTAGTGAAGGCAATCTCTAGATTGCAGGGAGCTTTTCACAATTGATGTAAGCAGAGGCCTCCCCAGCCTCTAACTCTCTCCTTGGCTGCCATCGGCTGACACTAAGCTGGGTTGCATTTGTGTCTCATGATTGTATGACCCTGCACTGTATTATAGATGCACATCAGACCCACATGAGGCTGCAGTGATGCAGGCTAAAACACTAGTCCATCTGATCCAGGTGCAAGTCTCCACCTGATACCAGGGCAGGTCTAGAGGCTCTACATGTATACTGGCCTGGGAATACAGACGTTTTGGTTTCATTTGCTGTTGCAACTCACTGTGGCAGGCCCAACACTGACCTTCAAGCAAAGTCCTAAACTCACTTTGCCACCCTAGTCCCAAGCCTACTGGAAGTTGGGGTAGGGGAAACGGAGGCAGTTCCTTGGTCTTCTGGCTAAAGAGGTTTCAAAAGTTAGTCTGCAGGTATTGGTCTGAGGCCAAGGGATAGAGGGCCCTTTCCAGTACCAGATTTCACTGTAGCAGGCCTAGTACTGGCCTTCAGCTCTAAGATCTGAACTCAATTCTCTCTTCCTTCACTAAGTGGGAGGCAAGGTGTCTCTTTCCATGCTGTGCTGTTTGGAGCTGGGGAGGGGTGATGTGGCAAGTCCTTCCTTCCTGCCTTTTACAATGCATCTTTTCTTGTTCTTGTACTAAAACTGGGCACCACGGTCTCATACCTGGCTTCCTTAGCTCCTTCTGAAGGTTGTTCAGCCAGAGAATTGCTGTCAGATTGGTGTCTCTGTGAGGAGCAGAGTGGTGGAGAGTCTTCATCAGCTGCTCTCTTACTCCACGAGCTCAGGAGGCAGTTGTCATTCTGCATAGTCACTAAGTACCAGTAGAGTGGGCTTCTTGTGAAACACCTCCTCTTCACCTTGGTCACTGTGTCTACAGTTTTTCCTGAAGTGCCTACACCATCCTGACCATTTATACCCTTGACCATGTTCTGCAGAACTGACCAGAGACTCCCTGGGACTATTTCAATGACCAGGCAATAGAGCTAATCTTAGGACAGTCTCTAACTCATCCTTCTCCCACCATATATCTCCATCTCTCACACCTATCAAGATAAATATGTTGTCACTGACTGCCTAGAGATACTTGGTCTAGCAGTGGGGTGGGGTTCAGCCCAAGTTTAAGATGTAAAGGCATTGTCAACAAAACTTTGCTATGCCTGCTGCAATATGTGGGCTTTGAAACAACTGTTTCTTTCAACTCCTAGATTGCAGGGAGCGTTTCACAGCTGATATGGCATAAACAGTGGTCTCACCATGTTACAAATGAGGAAACTGGGCTTTGAAAAAGAATGTTTCTTAAACTAGGAGAGGTAGAGGCTCTAGTCAGTGAGATAACTACCTGCCAGCACACATGCTAGAAGACTGATCTTTGCCAGGTTATTGCTCAGTCTACCCATGAGTGTTTCCACAGCTATAGTGACAATACATTAAATTCACACCACACTCACACCCACTTTCTAATACCCCATTTTTCATCATCATGACTGCCATTCTGTCCCCTAACCCAAAGCCCACAAATGGTCATTTAACAATTAAGATGGCATTTTTACCACCAATTTTAATGGGATTTAGAGTCCCATGACAAGTTTTTCAACTGTACCCTCACAAGTAAGTCTGTAGGAATGTATGCAGAACTATATAGTTTTACATTTACAAACTTCCTCCTCCCTCTTATTCCCACTCTTGTTTTTTATTGAGATCTATTTTCAATGGACTTTATACAATATGATTAACTCTATGTTAAGTAAAGAGTTCAATAAATACTATGAAGAAAAAAAGAAGAAAAAAACAAAGAAAATGAAACTGTCCCTTGACAGTCAAGACAAGGGCAGCTCAAGTCATCCCTTCTCGATGTGTCAGTTTTGCTTCTACAGATTTCGCATTAGGTGCTCTGTTAGTTCTCACAGATCAGGGAGAATATGTGGTATTTGTTCCTTTGGGACTGGCTTACATCACTGTATTTTTTCCAGAATCATCTGTTTTGTTGCAAATGACTGGATTTCATTTTTTTTTACTGCTATGTAGTACTCCATAGAGTACATATTCCATAAATTCTTTCTCCAGTCTTCAGTTGATGGTCATTTAGGTTGATTCCATGTCCAGCTATTCTGAATTGAGCTGCAATAAACATGGAGGTGCAAATAGCTCTTTTGTTGACTGATTTCATTTCCCATTGGTAAATTCCCAGGAGTGGAATGTATGGGTCATATGGTACATCTATATTCAGGTTTTTGAGATATCTCCATAGTGTCTTTACCAGTTTACATTCCCATCAGTAGTGGATTAAGGTACCTTTTTCCCCACATCCTTGCCAGCATTTGTTGTTTGTTGATTTCTGCATGAAAGCCATTCTACCCAGGGTGAGGTGAGACCTCATTGTGGTTTTGATTTGCATTTCCCTGAAAGCTAGTGATTCTGAACATTTTTTCATGTATTTGGCCATATGAATTTCCGCTTTTGAAAAATGTCTGTGTATGTCCTTTGCCCATCTCTTAACTGGAATGTTTGTTTTGTTATTGTGGAGTTTCTTGATCTCTTTGTAGATTCTGGTTATTAATCCTTTATCAGTTGTATAGTTTGCAAATAATTTCTCCCATTCTGTCGGTTGCCTCTTCACTTTCCTGACTGTTTCTTTTGCAGTACAGAAACTTCTCAATTTGAACTATCCCAGTTTTTAATTTGGGCTTTGACTGCCTGTGTCTCCAGGGTCTTTTCCAAGAAGTCTTTGCCTATACCTATATCTTGCAGGGTTTCTCCGATGTTCTCTAATAATTTGATGGTGTCGGGTCATAGATTTAGATCTTTAATCCATGATGAGTGGATTTTTGTGTAAGGTGTCAGGTAGGGGTCTTGCTTCATACTTGTGCATGTGGAAATCCAGTTTTCCCAACACCATTTGTTGAAGTCACTGTCCTTGTCCCAGGGGTTGGTTTTAGCTTCTTGCTCAAATAGAATTTTGTTGTAGATGTTTGGATTGATTTCTGGTTTTTATATTCTGTTCCATTGTTCTATTTATCTGGGTTTTTTAACCAGTACCAGGCTATTTTGATTATAACTGTGTTGTACTATATCTTGAAACCTGGTATTGTAATGCCTCCAGCTTTGTTTTTGTTGTATAAGATTGCTTTAGTTATTTGAGGTTTCCTGTGCCTCTGTATGAATTTCAGCATCATTTTGTCTAGATCTGAGAAAATTGTCTTTGATATTTTGATTGTTATCACATTGAATCTGTAAATTGCTTCGGACATATGGACATTTTGATGATATTGATTCTTCCAATCTGTGAACATGGAAGATTTTTCCATTTTTTTGTATCTTCTATTTCTTTCTTTAATGTTTTGTAATTCTCATCATAGAGATCTTTGACATCCATGGTTAAATTTATTCCAAGGTATTTGATTTTTCTGTAGTTATTGTGAATGGGATTGATCTTAGAAGTTCTTTCTCAGCCATGGCATTGTCTGTATGCAAAGGCTGTTGATTTTTCTTTTTTCTTTTTCTTTTCTTTTTTTTTTTTTTTTTTTTTTTTTTTTTTTTGACAGGCAGAGTGGCCAGTGAGAGAGAGAGAGACAGAGAAAAAGGTCTTCCTTTGCCGTTGGTTCACCCTCCAATGGCCGCCGCAGCCGGCGCACCGCGCTGATCTGATGGCAGGAGCCAGGTACTTCTCCTGGTCTCCCATGGGGTGCAGGGCCCAAGGACTTGGGCCATCCTCCACTGCACTCCCTGGCCACAGCAGAGAGCTGGCCTGGAAGGGGGGCAACCGGGACAGAATCCGGTGCCCCGACCGGGACTAGAACCCGGTGTGCTGGCACCGCAAGGTGGAGGATTAGCCTAGTGAGCCGCGGTGCCGGCCAAGGCTGTTGATTTTTGTGTGTTGATTTTATACCCTCCTGTATTTCCAAACTCTTTAATGAGTTCCAATAGTCTCTTAGTGTAGTCTTTTGGATCCCCTATATATAGAATCATGTCATCTGCAAATAGGGATATTTCGGCTTCTTCCTTCCCAATTTGTATCCCTTTTATTTATTTTTTCTTGCCTAATGGCCCTGGCTAAAACTTCTAGTACTATATTGAATAGCAATGGTGAGAATGGACATCCCTGTCTGGTACCAGATCTCAGTGGGAATGCTTCCAACTTCTCCCCATTCAATATGATGCTGGCCACAGGTTTGTCATAAATTGCCTTGATCATGTTGAAGAATGTTCCTTCTATACCCAATTTGCTTAAAGCTTTCATCATGAAAGGGTGTTGTATTTTGTCAAATGCTTTCTCTGCGTCTATTGAGATAATCATATGATTTTTGTTTAGCAGTGTGATAATGTGATGTATCACATTGATTTGTGAATGTTGAGGCATCCCTGCATACCAGGAATAAATCCCACTTGGCCTGGATGGATGTTGAATTTGATTGGCTAGAATTCTATTGAGGATTTTTGCATCTATGTTCATCAGGGAAATCAGTCTGTAATTCTCTTTCTCTGTTGCATATTTTTCAGGTTCAGAAATTAAGATGATGCTGGCTTCATAGAAAGAATTTGGGAGGCTTCCCTCCCTTTCAGCTGTTTTGAGTAGCTTGAGAAGAATTGGAGTTGTTTTGTTTTGAAATGTCTGATAGAATTCAGCAGTGAAGTCATGTGGTCCTGGGCTTTTCTGTGTTGGGAGGGCCTTTATCACTGATTCAATTTCCATCTTGGTTACGGGTCTGTTTAGGTTTTCTGTGTCTTCATGGCTCAATTTATGTAGTTTGTATGTGTTCAGGAATCTATCCATTTCTTCTAGGTTTCCAGGTTTGCTGGCATACAGCTCTTTGTAGCCATTTCTGGTGATTCTTTCTATTCCTGTGGTGTCTGTTGTTACATTTCCTTTTTCATCTCTAATTTTATTGATTTGAGTCTTTCTCCTTTTTTGGTTAGTTGGGCCAATGGTGTATCAATTTTGTTTACTTTTTCAAAAACTAGCTCTTCATTTTGCTGACCTTTTGTATTTTTTTGGATTCAATTTTGTTGATTCTTCTCAAATTTTAATTATTTCTTTTCTTCTAGCTATGGGTTTGGTTTGTTGTTTTTCTAAATCCTTAAGATGCATTAATAGTTCATTTATTTGGTGCATTTCCTATCTGTTGATGTAGGTACCTATTGCTATAAACTTTCCTCTTAACACTGCTTTTGCTGTATCTCATAATTTTTGATATGTTGTATTTTCATTTTTGTTTCCAGACATTTTTTGTTTTTCTCTTTTGATTTCTTCAATGACCCACTGTTTGTTCAGGAGCAAGTTGTTCAGTCCCCATGTGTTTGCATATGCTCTAGAGATTCCTGAGTTGCTGATTTCCATCTTCATTCCATTGTGGTCAAAAGACGCATGGTATGATTTTGATTTTTTCAATTTGCTTAGACTTGCTTTATGGCCTAGTATGTGGTCAATCCTAGAGAAATTTCATACACTACAGAGAAGAATGTGTATTCTGCAACTGTGGGATAAAAGGGTCTGTGGATATCTGTTAGGTCCATTTGGGCTATAGTGTTGATTAAATCTGTTTCCTTGCTGATTTTCTGTCTGGTTGATCTGTTCATTGCTGAAAGTGGAGTATTGAAGTCCCTCATTACTATTGTATTGGAGTTGAAGTCTCCCTTAATATCCACTTTTTTTTACTTTTATTTAATGAATATAAATTTCCAAAGTACGGCTTATGGATTAAAATGGCTTCCCCCCCATAATAACGTCCCTCCCACCCACAACCCTCCCCTTTCCCACTCCCTCTCCCCTTCCATTCACATGAGGATTCATTTTTGATTCTCTTTATATACATAAGATCAGTTTAGCATACATTAAGTAAAGATTTCAACAGTTTGCTCCCACACAGAAACATAAAGTGAAAAATAATAGATGATTTTTTAAATGATGATGAAATCAGATCAGACCTATTGTCATGTTTAATCCCAGTGAGAGTCAAGTTGGGAATTGATAATTTCTTCTTTTTTTTTTTTTTTTTTTTTTTTTACAGAAGATCAGTTTAGTGTACATTAAGTAAAGCTTTCAACAGTTTGCACCCCCGTAGAAACACAAAGTGAAATACACTGTTTGAGTACTCGTTATAGCATTAAGTCTCAGTGTACAGCACATTAAGGACAGAGATCCTACATGAGGAGTAAGTGCACAGTGACTCCTGTTGTTGACTTTACAAATTGACACTCCTGTTTATGGCATCAGTAATCTCCCCATGCTCCAGTAATGAGTTTCCAAGGCTATGGAAGCCCCTTGAGTTCTCCGACTCTTATCTTGTTTAGACAAGGTCATAGTCAAAGTGGAGGCTCTCTCCTCCCTTCAGAGAAAGGTACCTCCTTCTTTGAAGACCTGTTCTTTCCACTGGGATCTCACTCACAGAGATCTTTCATTTAGGTTGTGGTTTTGTTTTGTTTTGTTTTGTTTTGTTTTGTTTTGTTTTGTTTTTTTTTGCCAGAGTGTCTTGGCTTTCCATGCCTAAAATACTCTCATGGGATTTCAGCCAGATCGGAATGCCTTTAGGGCTGATTCTGAGGCCAGCGTGTTGTTTAGGACATCTGCCATTCTATGAGTCTGCTGAATATCTCGCTTCCCATGTTGGATCACTCTCCCCTTTATTTATTCTATCGGTTAGTATTAGCAGGTACTAGACTTGTTTATGTGCTCTCTTTGACTCTTAGTCCTTTCATTATGATCAATTGTGAACTGAAATTGATCACTTGGACTAGTGAGATGGCATTGGTACATGCCACCTTGATGGGATTAAATTGGAGTCCCCTGCTATGTTTCCCTTAATATCCATTAACATTTCTTTTAAATACACAGCAGACTCATAGAATGGCAGATGTCCTAAACAGCACTCTGGCCTTAGAATCAGCCCTTAAGGCATTCAGATACGGCTGAAAAGCCCATGAGAGTATTTCAGGCATGGAAAGCCAAGACACTCTGGCAAAAAGATCTCTGTGAGTGAGATCCCAGTGGAAAGAACAGGTCTTCAAAGAGGGAGGTGCCTTTCTCTGAAGGGAGGAGAGAACCTCCACTTTGACTATGACTGTGTCTAAACAAGATAAGAGTTGGAGAACTCAAGGGGCTTCCATAGCCTTGGAAACTCATTACTGGAGCATAGGGAGATTACTGATGCCATAAACAGGAGTGTCAATTTGTAAAGTCAACAACAGGAGTCACTGTGCACTTACTCCTCATGTAGGATCTCTGTCCTTAATGTGCTGTACACTGAGGCTTAATGCTATAACGAGTACTCAAACAGTATATTTCACTTTGTGTTTCTACGGGGGTGCAAACTGTTGAAAGCTTTACTTAATGTACACTAAACTGATCTTCTGTAAAAAAAAAAAAAAAAAGAAATTATCAATTCCCAACTTGACTCTCACTGGGATTAAACATGACAATAGGTCTGATCTGATTTCATCATCATTTAAAAAATCATCTATTATTTTTCACTTTATGTTTATGTGTGGGAGCAAACTGTTGAAATCCTTACTTAAGGTATACTAAGCTGATCTTCTGTATATTAAGATAATCGAAAATGAATCTTGATGTGAATGGAAGGGGAGAGGGAGTGGGAAAGGGGAGGGTTGTGGGTGGGAGGGACGGTATGGGGGGGGAAGCCATTGTAACCCATGAGTCGTACTTTGGAAATTTATATTCATTAAATAAAAGATAAAAAATAAAAAATAAAAAAAAAATAGCCAGGTACCCTGTAATTAGGTGCATAAATGTTTATAATAGTTATAATAATATAATAATTAATAATATATAATATTATTATAATAATATAATAGTTATAATAATAGTTATAATTCTGCCTGTAGAATTGATCCATTAATCATTACATAGTGTGCCCTTCTTTGACTCTTTTAGCAGTTTTTGTATTAAAGTCTGTTCTGTCTGATATTAGGATGGCTACACCAGCTCTTTTTTGGTTTCTTTCTTTTGGCATGGAATCTTTTTCCATCCTTTCACTTTCAGTCTGAATGCATCTTTGTTGCTGAGATGTGTTTCTTCTAAGCAGCAAATAGATGGATTTTGTTTTTTAATTCATTCAGCCAATCTGTGTTGTTTAACTAGAGAGTTGAGGCCACTTACATTAAAGATGACTATTGATAAGTAACGACTTTTCCTGCCATTTTTACATAAATATTCTTACTTTTTACTTTGAATTTCCTTTGAGCTTTTACTGAGAGGTTTTCTTCCTTTACTTTCTTTCATATTGATGATCATGTTTCTGTGTTTCTGTGTGCAACACATCCTGAAGTATCTTTTGCAGGGCTAGACAGGTGATGACAAATTCTTTCAATTTCTTTTTGTTATGGAAGGTCTTAATTTCACCTTCATTCACAAATGAGAGCTTTGCAGGGTATAATATTCTGGGATGACAGTTTTTTTTTTTTTCCTTAAGTCTTGGACTATATCTCGCCATTCTCTCCTAGCTTGTAGGGTTTCTGATGAGAAGTCTCCTCTTGAGTCTAATTGGAGATCTGAAAGTAATCTGGCATTTCTCTCGTGCCAACAGTTTGCACCCACACAGATACACCAAGCATAAAGTAAAGTTTGAGTACTAGATTTACCATTAATTTGCATAGTACAACATATTAAGGACAGCAATCCTACATGGGGAGTAAGTGCATAGTGACTCCCTTTGTTGATTTAACAATTGACACTCTTGTTTATGGTATCAGTAATCACCTGAGGCTCTTGTCATGAGCTGCCAAGGCTATGAAAGCCATAAGTTCACCAATTCCAATCTTATTTAGACAAGGTCATAGTCAAAGTGGAAGTTCTCTCCTCCCTTCAGAGAAAGGTACCTCCTTCTTTGAAGACCTGTTCTTTCCACTGGGATCTCACTCACAAAGATCTTTCATTTAGCTCATTTTTTTTCCAGAGTGTCTTGGCTTTCCATGCCTGAAATACTCTCATGGGCTTTTTAGCCAGAACCGCATGCTGTAAGGGCTGATTCTAAGGCCAGAGTGCTGTTTAGGACATCTGCCAGTCTATGCGTCTGCTGTGTATCCCGCTTCCCATGTTGGATTGTTCTCTCCTTTTTAATTCTATCAGTTATTATTAGCAGACACTAGTCTTGTTTATGTGATCCCTTTGACATTTAATCCTATCTTTATGATCAATTGTGAACTGAAACTGATCACTTTGACTACTAAGGTGATATTGGTACATGCCACCTTAATTGGATTGATTTGGAATTCCCTGGAACGTTTCTGGCTCTACCATTCGAGGTAAGTCCCAGTGAGCATGTGCCAAACTATACATCTCCTCCCTCTTTTATTCCCACTCTTATATTTAACAGGGATCACTTTTCAGTCAAATTTAAACACCTAAGAATAATTGTGTGTTAATTAAAGAGTTCAACCAATGGTATTAAGTAGGACAAAAAATACTAAAAGGAATAAAATAATAAGTTGTTCCTAGACAGTTAGGACAAGGGCTGATCAAGTCATTGTTGCTCATAGTGTCTGTTTCACTTCAACAGGTTTCCTTTTAGGAGCTCAGTTAGTTGTCACAGATCATTTTTAGTTTTCTAATTTCCTCCTCTTATCTTTGGTCTGACTGTGTAATTTCCTGTGCTTTATCTTCTAAATCTGATATTCTTTCTTCTGCTTCACTGATTCTGCTTGTTATGGCTCTCTACTGCATTTTTTATTCTATTGAATTCTTCATTTCATTTTGATTTCTCTTTAAGTTCTCAATTTCATGGGAGAAATTTTCTTTCATGTCTTGTACAGATATAAGTAGTTTGTGCATTTGGTTTTGATTCCTTCTATGTAATCTTATGATCAATTTTTTGAATTCCATTTCTTGCATTTCTTCCATCTCATCATCTTCACAATCTAGCATTGAAGTGTTATGTTGTCTTGGAGGTGTCATGTTGTCTTCTTGTTTCTTGAATTGGTGTGTTTGTTGTTCAGCATTTGTGGAGATACTTGTTTTTGTTTTTTCTGCAGCAGCTTTTATCTTTGTGCTATGACTCTGTAGATAAATCGAATTTCTGCTTTCAGTGAATATCTAGAGGCTTGTAGTGGTTGTGGCCAGGGAGCTCTATACAGTTTTCCAGGGTTGAGGGTGTGCCTAAGATGACACACCCAGGTTTGGTGTGGTAAACCTTCTCTCTTTTTTTTAATCAGAAGAGAAATTTATTCTCAGCTGAGCTCATCGCAAAGGAGACTAGTACCTGAGTGCTAGACCCAGTCGGTATAATATTAATCTGCTTTGTCCTAAGGACCACACAAAGATCTGTGCAGTCCTCAGTGTAAGTTCAGATTCCCCAGTAATATCTCTCACCAGGTAACCAAGAAGCCCTGAGTGTGTGGAGTCTCCCACTGTGACTGCCCAAAGTCTCCGCCACACTGTGAGTCCTCCACACACCCTCAGGTTTTTTTTTTACAGTCCTGATACAGAAGCCTCACACAGTCACAGGCTCTAGTCCCCCTGTTAGTTCTCTCCATCAGAGTCAGGAGACTCCACTCAGCTGGTTGCTGGGCACAGACATGAGCTGGTGCAACTGTTACATATGTCCAAAGTGGGACCTGCTCTATCGGCCTATTACAGGGCGCTGTTGCAAAGTGATCAGGGAGAGAGAAACGTCTCCTTCCCATCCTTTTTTTTCTTCCTCTAGTTTGGTAGATACATTATCCCCCACGGGCCTCCAAACCCAAGAGGGTTCCCTCTAGGCTCTTCCTGCAGCCTGTAGCTTGGGCTGCTTCGGTCTGGTCTCAATCACTTTCCAATGCTGGTGCGTAGGCTCTTAGCTGCTAAAGTCCTAAGCTGTGGGTGTCTATGCCCTCCACATGGGTCCACCATGTCTCTCTAATTTTGGTAGAGTTTTCTTTGCTGTTTTCTCTCTAAGTCTTCCTGGAGATTACACTCTCTCCACTTTTTTAAAACTCTCTTCTGGACTAGAGCCATAAGCCCACCCTACTCTGCATCTTGGAACCGCTCAGACACAGGCATCTCAATTAGCAGCTTATCCACTAAGGCAAACATCAACCTCCCCCACCTTTTTAATATATATTTTAAAATTTTATTTGAGAGGCAGAGACACAGAGTATATAATATTTTCTTAACCATTCATTAACTGATCAAATTAGGTTGATTCCATATCATGGCTATTGTAAATAATGTGGCAATAAACATGGGAGTGCATATATCTCTTTGACATATTGGTTTTTCTTTCCTTAGGTTATATGCCTACTAGTAGGATGGCTGGTTCATATGTAAGACCTGTCTTAAATAACTTGAGGAGCTTCCACACTGTTTTCAGTATTAGGTATATTAATACATTCCCACCAATGGTATATAAAAGTTTTCTTGTTATCTTTTACATTTTTAACAATAATCACTCTGACTGGAATGAAATGCTATCTCATCATGGTTTTGATTTGCATTTCCTTGGTGACTAATGATACTGAGCATTTTTCATAGACCTGTTGGCCATGTGTGTGTCTTCTTTTTCTTTTCAGATTTATTTTATTTATTTTGAAAGGCAGAGTGAAAAAGAGACAGAGAGCTCTTCCATCTGCTAGTTTACTCTCCCAAATTGTAATTGCCAGGTCTGGGGCAAGCTGAAGCTGGAAGACAGGAACTCCATCCGGGTCTCCCACATGAGTGACAGGGGCCCAAACAGTTGAGCCATCTTCCACTGCTCTACCAGGCACATTAGCAGGAAGCTGGATCGTAAGAGGAGCAAGCAGAACTAAAACTGGCACTCTTATATGAGATACTGGCATCACAAGCAATGACTTATCCTGCTATGCAACAACTCTTTTCCCTGTACATCTTCTTTTCAAAAAGGTCTGTTTAAGTTTTTGCCCATCTTTTAATTTCAGGGTTCTTTTAATGGTTAAGTTGAGATCCTTATCTGCTTTGAGTATTAACCCCTTGTATAGTATGAAAATATTTTCCCACATTTTCTAAATTATCTCCTAACTCTGTTGATTCCTTTTCTGTACAGAAGTTTTCTGGTTTGATACTATCCCACTTGTCTAAATTTACTTGTAAATTTAGAAAAAATTACTACCCAAACTAACATCATTGAGTTTTTCTACAACATTTTTCTTCTAGTAATAATATAGTTTCAGGTCTTACCTTTTAATCTTTAAACATTTTAAGTTGATTTTTTATGTGATGAGAAACAAATGTCTAATTGCATTCTTTTGCATGTGGATATAGGATTTCTTCAGCACAATCTATTGGAGAGAACATCCTTTCTCCAATGTATGTTATTGGCACTTTTGCTGAAAATCACTTGGATATAGATGGATGGATCTATTTATAGCTTTCTGTTTTTTTTATTTTTCCTCATTGATCTATGTGCCTGCTTTTGTGCCAGTACCATGCTATTTTGGTTACTATAGTTTAGTAAAATATTTTGAAGTTAGGTATGGTGATACCTCTAGCTTTGTTTTTTTTTTTCACTTAATTTTATTGTGTTGAGATATGTAACCTCTACACCTGATTTATTAGCAGTTTTATCATGAAGGTATGCTGAATTTTGTGAAATGTATGATCAGCATCTGTAGAAATGGTGTATGTGGGCTTTTTATTTTAAAAAATTTACTTATTTGAACATCTGAGTTACAGGGATAGAGAGGGAGGGAGAGAGAAAAAGAGAGAAAGTCTTCTGTCCATTGATTCACTCCCCAGATGGCTGCTGTAGTCAGGGCTGGGTCAAGCAGAACCCTGGAGCTTCATCTAGGTTTCCCATGGAGACCTGGGCTATCTTCTGCTGCTTTTCCCAGGCCATTAACATGGAGCTGGCTTAGAAGCAGAGCAACAAGGACATGAACCAGCATTCATGTGGGATGCTGGCATTGCAGGCAGTGGCTTTACCCACTATGCCATAACACCATCCCCAGAAATGATAGTTTTTGACCTTTCCGTTAATGTGGTATAATGTGGTATTTCATGTTTTGGTTTTATGTTGAATCATATTGACACCACTTGATCATAGTGAATTGTATTTCTAACATGCTATTGAATTTGCATTGTTAATATTTTGTTGGGAACTTTGGCATATCTTTCTTCAAGGATATTGACCCTTTTATTTTATTATTTTTTGTGTCAGTGGGTGGTACTCTTTGGTTTTCATATCAGAGCAATGCCAGCTTGTAGAATGAGCTTGGAAGTATTCACTCTTCAATTTTTTTTAAACATTTACTTATTTATCTGAAAGGCAAAGTCTCTCTCTCTCTCTCTCTCTCTCACACACACACACACACACACACAGAGAGAGAGAGAGAGAGAGAGAGAGAGATCAATCCTCTATTTGCTGGCTCACTCTCCAAATGGCTGCAACAGTTTCAACCAAAGCCAGGAGCCAGGAACTCCATCCAGATCTCCCAAGTGGGTGGCAGGGACCCAAATCGTTGGGCCATTTTCCACTGCCTTCGCAGGCACATTAGCAGGGAGCTAGATTAGAAGCAGAACAACAGAGACTTGAACAAGTGCTCATATGGGATACTGGCATTGTAGGCAGCGGTTTAACCATTACACCACAACACTGGCCTCCCTTACTTATTATTGAGCTGTTCAGATTTTCTGTTTCTTCATAATTCAATCTTGGTAGCTTTTATGAGTTCAGGAGTTTCTCCATTTCTACTACGTTTCCAAATTTTGTTTTAAACTTAGCACACATTTTAAAAATTTTATTTTAAAGATTTTAATTTATTTGAAATGTAGAGTGACAGAAAAGGAGAGATAGGAGATCTTCTATACACTAGTTCACTCCCCAAATTCCCACAGTAGAAAAGGCTGGGCCAGGCTGAAGGCAGAAATCTGGAACTCCACTGGGGTCTCCCATGTGGGTGGCAGGGACCCAAGTATTTGGACAATCTTCTACTGTTTTCCTGGGACACATTAGCAGGGAGCTGGGTTGGAAGTACAGTAGCTGGGGTGGGAGGACAACTCAAACTGAGTACTCTGACTTCAGATGCAGGCATTGCAAGTGGCAGCTTAACCTGCTGCACCACAATGCCTGTCCCATAGGTTATCTCACTTGTTGTCATATAATTATTTATAATGGTACCTCTCTTATAATCCTTTGTATTTCTGTGGTATCAGTTACAGCTCCCCCTTTCTTCTTTGATTTTTTTGTATCTTTTCTCTTTTCTCTTTATCTAGGTAATTATAGGTCTATCCAATTTTTATCTTTTCAAAAACTTGGTTCTTTGTTCTGCTAATCTTTTGTATTTCTCCAGTGTCTAATTCACTTATTTGTGCTCTGATCTTTATTTCTTTTCTGCTCCTAGTTTTGGGTCAAGTTTCTTGTTTTGAGATATTTCTTTTTTAGGTAGGCATTTATTGCTATAAATTCCTGGAACTGCTTTGATTGTGTTACATGAGTATTGACATATTCTGTTTCTACTTTCATTTGTCTTAAAAAATTTCTAAATTTTCTTTTTAGCTTCTTCATTGGCTGTTATTGCTCAGAAACAGGCTGTTTGGTTTCCAAGCATTTGTACATTTCTGAAGTTCCTCCCGTGCTCATGCTTGTTGTGACGCCATCATGGCCTGATGAGATATTTGATAGGATCTCTATTTCCTTGAGTTGGCTGAGACTTGTTTAGTGACCTAGTATGTGATCTCTCCTGGAGAATGCGCCACTTGTGGTTGAGAAGAGAATGTGTTCTGCAGCTACAGGATGGAATGCTCTGCAAGTGCTTTCAGGTCTTTTTCATTTGAAGTTCAGTTTAAATCTGATAATTCCTTGTTGATTTTTCTGTCTGGGTAACCTGTCCATGGCAGAAAGAGGATTGTCAAACTCCCGTACGATTTTTGTTGTATCACTATCTCTTCCTTTAGATTTAATACTCGTTTTATTTGGGTATTCCAGTGTTTGGTGTGTGTACATAATTAGCATTGTTTTATCCTCTTGCTGAACTGTTTCCTTTATCATTACATTATGGCCTTGTTTGTCTCTTTTACACTACTTGACTTCAAGTCTACTTTATCTGATATATGTATAGCTTCTCCTGCTCACTTTTGGTTTCTATTTATAATGTGATATCTTTTTCTATCTCCACGTTGTGGTTATAAACGTCCTTACAGATGAGTAGGTATCTTATGGGCCGCAACTGTTTTGGTCTTGTTTTTAAAAAATGTATTCAGTCACTTTCTTTTAATTGGAGGATATGATACATTGATATTCAAGATATTATTCACAGATAAAGACTCACTCCTGCCAATTTGATTGATTTCTAGATCCAATGTTCCTTTCTTCCTCCTTTGTCATTTACCTTTGTGGATTTTTTTCTTGTAATGCTAATCTTTGATTTTTTCTTGCTTGAGTATCTGCCGTTTTTCTTTGTTCTTACCATGGACTTAACATAAAGAATCTTACAGTCATAATAGACTATTTTGCTCTGATACTACTAAACTTTGGTTGCATGTAAGTACTCTAGTCTTTTACATCTCACACAGAATTAATGTTTTTGTTATTTAATTCACATATTCTAATATTGTGTGTTCCTTCATGAATATTTGTAACATCTTGACTCTTTTGACTTTTAACTTTCATATTAGAGATTGAAATATTCACATAACACCATTATAGTAGTGGAATATTCTAGATTTGATGTGAATTTCCCTCTACCAGTGAGCTGTATACTTTTGTATTTTCATGACAGTAATTATCACCTTTTTGCTTCCAGTTGAAGCATTTCCTTAAACATGTCTTACGAGGCTGATCTAGTGGTAATGAATTCCTCCAGCTTTTGCTTATCTGGAAAGATTATTTCGCCTTCATTTCTGAAGGGTAGCTTTGGTGTTGGTGTAGTATTCTTGGCTGGCAGTTTTTTTTTTTTCTCTCTCAGCACTTTGAATATATCACCCTGGCTGGCAACAGTTCTGCTGATGGTCTATTGAGGGTTTTTCTTATATGCCTTGATGCTTTTCTGTCAACATTGTTTTTCTTAGATTAATTTATTTATTCGAAAGTCAGAGTTACACAGAGAGGAGAGGCAGAGAAAGAGAGAGAGAGAGAGAGAGGTCTTCCATCCAATGGTTCACTCCCCAGTTGGCTGCAATGACCGGAGCTGTGCCAATCC
Organism: Oryctolagus cuniculus; assembly: GCF_964237555.1. NCBI lineage: Eukaryota > Metazoa > Chordata > Mammalia > Lagomorpha > Leporidae > Oryctolagus > Oryctolagus cuniculus. Next base: position 116,678,824 of record NC_091436.1, read on the forward strand.
AAAGCCAGGAGCTTCCTCTGGGTCTCCCATGTGAGTGCAAGGGCCCAAGGATCCGGGCCATCTTCTGCTTTCCCAGGACATAGCAGAGAGCTGGATCGGAAGTGGAGCAGCCAGGCCTCAAACCAGCATCCATATGGGATGTCGGTGCTTCGGGCCAGGGCGTTAACCCGCTGTGACACAGCACCGGCCCCTGTCAACATTTTTTTAAAGACTGATTTGTTTATTTGAAAGGCAGAGTTACAGAGAGGCAGAGAGAGAGAGAGAGAGAGGGAAGGCGAGAGAGAGAGAGAGAGAGAGAGGTCTTCCATCTTCTGATTCACTCCCCAAATGGCCACAATGGCCAGAGCTGTGCCGATTAGAAGCCAGGAGCCAGGAGCTTCTTCCAGGTCTCCCGTGTGGGTACAGGGCCCCAAACACTTGGGCCATTTTCTTCTGCTTTCCCAGGCCACAGCAGAGCACTGGATCAGAAGAGGAACAGCCAGGACTCTAACCAACATCCACATGGGATGCCAGCACTGCAGGCAGCAGCTTTATATGCTATGCCACAGCGCCAGCCCTTTCTGTTGACATTTTTAAAATCCTCTATGTCTTTGCTTTTTGACAGTTAGATTTGACAGTTCTTTGCCTCAAAGAAGATTCCTTTGAGTTAAATATATTTGTTGACTTTTGGGATCTCTTCCACAACTTGTTAATTTTTCAGCTATTATTTCTTTAAATAAGCTTCCTGTGCCTTTCTCCATCTCTTTTCCCACTGAAATTCCTACAATGTGAATATTTATTTGCTTAGTGGTGTCTCCTAAGTCCTGGGGGCTTCCCCTGTTCATTCTTTTTGCCCACTCTTCCTGGGTTATTTCAAAAGACTTAAGTTCAGAAGTTCTGTCTTCTGCTTGATCTAGTCCTTGAAACTCTCAGCTGTATTTTTCAAAAAGACTTATTTTTTATTCATTTGAAAGGTAGAGTTAGAGACAGAGAGAGAGATCTCCCATCACTGGTTCACTCCCCAAATGACCACAAGGCCTGGGGTTATGCCTGGCCAAAGCTAGGGTCCAGGAGCTTCCTCCAGGTCTCCATTGTGAGTACAGGAATCCAAGCACTTGGGCTGTCCTCCACTGCTTTCTCAGGTGCATTAACAGATCTGGATCAGAAGTGGAACAGCCAGAACTTGAACGAGTGCCTATATGGGATGCTGGTGTTACAGGCAGAGGCTTAAACTGCTATGCCATAACCCCAGCCCCTCTCAATTGTTTTTTTAATTTCATTATTTGGTTCTTTGGTTCCAAGGTTGTTTTTGTTTGTTTGTTTTCTAGCTCTATTGAATTTCTCACTGAGATCATGAATTGTTTTCCTGCTTTTGTTGAATTATTTATTTTATTCTCATGTATCTTACTGAGTTTTCCTAAGATCATTATTTTTTTTGAAATATTATTAATTTTATTGAGAGCTCATTATTCATATTCTTTTTTTTTTATCTTTTATTTAATGAATATAAATTTCCAAAGTACGACTCATGGGTTACAATGGCTTCCCCCCCCAATACCGTCCCTCCAACCCACAACCCTCCCCTTTCCCACTCCCTCTCCCCTTCCATTCACATCAAGATTCATTTTCGATTATCTTAATATACAGAAGATCAGCTTAGTATACCTTAAGTAAGGATTTCAACAGTTTGCTCCCACACAGAAACATAAAGTGAAAAATAATAGATGATTTTTTTTAAATGATGATGAAATCAGATCAGACCTATTGTCATGTTTAATCCCAGTGAGAGTCAAGTTGGGAATTGATAATTTCTTTTTTTTTTTTTTTTACAGAAGATCAGTTTAGTGTACATTAAGTAAAGATTTCAATCGTTTGCACCCCCACAGAAACACAAAGTGAAATATACTGTTTGAGTACTCATAGCATTAAGCCTCAGTGTACAGCACATTAAGGACAGAGATCCTACATGAGGAGTAAGTGCACAGTGACTCCTGTTGTTGACTTTACAAATTGACACTCCTGTTTATGGCATCAGTAATCTCCCTATGCACCAGTCATGAGTTTCCAAGGCTATGGAAGCCCCTTGAGTTCTCCGACTCTTATCTTGTTTAGACACAGTCATAGTCAAAGTGGAGGTTCTCTCCTCCCTTCAGAGAAAGGCACCTCCCTCTTTGAAGACCTGTTCTTTCCACTGGGATCTCACTCACAGAGATCTTTTTGCCAGAGTGTCTTGGCTTTCCATGCTTGAAATACTCTCATGGGCTTTTCAGCCAGATCCGAGTGCCTTTAGGGCTGATTCTGAGGCCAGAGTGCTATTTAGGACATCCGCCATTCTATGAGTCTGCTGAGTATCTCACTTCCCATGTTGGATCACTCTCCCCTTTATTTATTCTATCGGTTAGTGTTAGCAGATACTAGACTTGTTTATGTGCTCCCTTTGACTCTTAGTCCTTTCATTATGATCAATTGTGAACTGAAATTGATCACTTGGAATAGTGAGATGGCATTGGCACATGCCACCTTGATGGGATTGAATTGGAATCCCCTGGTATGTTTCCAACTCTACCAATTGGGGCAAGTCAGCCTGAGCATGCCCCAAATTATACATCTCTTCCCTCTCTTATTCCCACTCTTATGTTTAACAGGGATCACATTTCAGTTAATTTTCAACACTTAAGAATAACTGTGTGATAATTACAGAATTAAACCAGTCATATTAAGTAGAACAGACAAAAAAAAAATACTATGAGGGATAATGTATTAAGTTGTCCATTAGCAGTCAGGGCTATGCTGATCAAGTCACCATTTCTCATAGTGTCCATTTCACTTCAGGAGGTTTCCTTTTTGGTGTTCAGTCAGTTGTCACCGATCAGGGAGAACATATGATATTTGTCCCTTTGGGACTGGCTTACTTCACTCAGCATGATGTGTTCCAGATTCCTCCATTTTGTTGCAAATGACTGGATTTCGTTGTTTCTTACTGTGGTATAGTATTCTAAAGAATACATATCCCATAATTTCTTTATCCAGTCTACCATTGATGGGCATTTAGGTTGGTTCCAGGTCTTGGCTATTGTGAATTGTGCTGCAATAAACATTAGGGTGCAGACCGCTTTTTTCTTTATCAATTTAAACTCCTTTGGGTAAATTCCAAGGAGTGGGATGGCTGGGTCGAACGGTAGGGTTATATTCAGGTTTCTGAGGAATCTCCAGACTGATTTCCATAGTGGCTTGACCAGTTTGCATTCCCACCAACAGTGGGTTAGTGTCCCTTTTTCCCCACATCCTCGCCAGCATCTGTTGTTGGTAGATTTCTGAATGTGAGCCATTCTAACCGGGGTGAGGTGAAACCTCATTGTGCTTTTGATTTGCATTTCCCTGATTGCTAGTGACCTTGAACATTTTTTCATGTGCCTGTTGGCCATTTGGATTTCCTCTTCTGAAAAATGTCTATTGAGGTCCTTGGCCCATCTCTTAAGTGGGTTGTTGGTTTTGTTTTTGTAGAGTTTCTTGATCTCTTTGTAGATTCTGGTTATTAACCCTTTATCTGTTGCATAGTTTGCAAATATTTTTTCCCATTCTGTCGGTTGTCTCTTCACTCTCCTGACTGTTTCTTTTGCAGTACAGAAACTTCTCAATTTGATGCAATCCCAATAGTTGATTTTGGCTTTGACTGTCTGTGCCTCCCGGGTCTTTTCCAGAAATTCTTTGCCTGTGCCAATATCTTGAAGGGTTTCTCCAATGTTCTCTAATAACTTAATGGTGTCAGGACGTAGATTTAGGTCTTTAATCCACGTTGAGTGGATTTTTGTGTAAGGTGTAAGGTAGGGGTCTTGCTTCATGCTTCTGCACGTGGAAATCCAGTTTTCCCAGCACCATTTATTGAATAGACTGTCCTTGCTCCAGGAATTAGTTTTAGTTCCTTGATCAAATATAAGTTGGCTGTAGATGTTTGGGTTGATTTCTGGTGTTTCAATTCTGTTCCATTGGTCTATCCATCTGTTTCTGTACCAGTACCATGCTGTTTTGATTACAACTTCCCTGTAGTATGTCCTGAAGTCTGGTATTGTGATGCCTCTGGCTTTGTTTTTGTTGTACAAGATTGCTTTAGCTATTCAAGGTCTCTTGTGCCTCCATATGAATTTCAGCATCATTTTTTCTAGATCTGCGAAGAATGTCTATGGTATCTTGATTGGGATTGCATTGAATCTATAAATTGCTTTTGGGAGAATGGACATTTTGATGATGTTGATTCTTCCAATCCATGAGCATGGAAGATTTTTCCATTTTTTGGTATCCTCTTCTATTTCTTTCTTGAAGGTTTTGTAATTTTCATCGTAGAGATCTTTAACGTCCTTGGTTAAATTTATTCCAAGGTATTTGATTGTTTTTGTAGCTATTGTGAATGGGATTGATCTTAGCAGTTCTTTCTCAGTCATGGCATTACTTGTGTATACAAAGGCTGTTGATTTTTGTGCATTGATTTTATATCCTGCCACTTTGCCAAACTCCTCTATGAGTTCCAATAGTCTCTTAGTAGAGTTCTTTGGATCCTCTAAGTACAGAATCATATCGTCTGCAAAGAGGGATAGTTTGACTTCTTCCTTCTTGATTTGTATTCCTTTGATTTCTTTTTCTTGTCTGATGGCTCTGGCTAAAACTTCCAGAACTATGTTAAATAGCAGTGGTGAGAGTGGGCATCCCTGCCTGGTGCCAGATTTCAGTGGAAATGCTTCCAACTTTTCCCCATTCAATAGGATGCTGGCTGTGGGTTTTTTATAAATTGCTTTGATTATATTGAGGAATGTTCCTTCTATACCCAATTTGCTTAGAGTTTTCATCATGAAAGGGTGTTGAATTTTATCAAATGCTTTCTCTGCATCAATTGAGATAACCATATGGTTTTTCTTCTGCAGTCTGTTAATGTGGTGAATCACATTGATTGATTTGCGAATGTTGAACCATCCCTGCATACCAGGGATGAATCCCACTTGGTCTGGGTGGATGATTTTCCTGATGTGTTGTTGTATTCTATTGGCCAGAATTTTATTGAGGATTTTTGCATCTATGTTCATCAGGGATATTGGTCTGTAATTTTCTTTCAGTGCTGCATCTTTCTCTGGCTTAGGGATTAAGGTGATGCTGGCTTCATAGAAAGAATTTGGGAGGATTCCCTCTTTTTCGATTGTTCTGAATAGTTTGAGAAGAAATGGGATTAGTTCTTCTTTAAATGTCTGGTAGAATTCAGCAGTGAATCCATCTGGTCCTGGGCTTTTCTTTGTTGGGAGGGCCTTTATTACTGTTTCAATTTCTGTTTCAGTTATGGGTCTATTTAGGTTTTCGATGTCTTCCTGGTTCAATTTAGGTAGATTGCATGTGTCCAGGAATCTATCCATTTCTGATAGGTTTTCCTGTTTGCTGGCATACAGGTCCTTGTAGTAATTTCTGATGATTCTTTTTATTTCTGTGGTGTCTGTTGTTACGTTTCCTTTTTCATCTCTGATTTTATTGATTTGGGTCTTTTCTCTTCTTTTTTTAGTTAGTTGGGCCAATGGGGTGTCAATTTTGTTTATTTTTTCAAAAAACCAGCTTCTCGCTTGGCTGATTTTTTGTAATGTTTTTTTGGATTCAATCCTGTTAATTTCTTCTCTGGTTTTAATTATTTCTCTTCTCCTACTAGATTTGGGTTTGGTTTGCTGCAGTTTTTCTAGGTCCTTGAGGTGCGCTGAAAGCTCATTTATTTGGTACCTTTCCAATTTCTTGATATAGGCACCTATTGCTATAAATTTGCCTCTCAATACTGCTTTTGCTGTATCCCATAAGTTTTGATATGTTGTGTTGTTGTCTTCATTTACTTCCAGAAAGTTTTTGATTTCTCTTTTGATTTCTTGAATGACCCAGTGTTCATTCAGGAGCATGTTGTTCAGTCTCCATGTGTTTGCATACTTTCTGGGGTTTCCTGAGTTGCTAATTTCCAGCTTCATCCCGCTGTGGTCTGAGAAGCTGCATGGTATGATTCTAATTCTTTTAAATTTGCTGAGACTTGCTTTATGGCCTAGTATGTGGTCAATCCTAGAGAAGGTTCCATGCGCTGCTGAGAAGAATGTGAAGTCTGTAGATGTAGGGTTGAAAGTTCTGTAGATATCTGTTAGATCCATTTGGGCAATAGTGTCAATTAAATCTGCTGTTTCCTTGTTGATCTTCTGTCCGGATGATCTGTCTATTTCTGAGAGTGGAGTATTGAAGTCCCCCAGTACTATTGTATTGGAATCTAAATCTCCCTTTAAGTCCCTTAACATATCTTTTAAATAGACCGGTGCCCTGTAATTAGGTGCATATACATTTATAATAGTTACATCTTCCTGTTGAATTGAACCCTTAATCATTATATAGTGTCCCTCTTTGTCTCTCTTAACAGTTTTTGTATTAAAGTTTATTTTGTCTGATATTAATATGGCTACACCTGCTTTTTTTTGGTTTCTGTTGGCATGGAATATCTTTTTCCAACCTTTCACTTTCAGTCTGCATGCCTCTTTGTTAGAGAGATGTGTTTCTTGTAGGCAACAAATAGTTGGGTTGTGTTCTGTGAGCCAGTCAGCCAAACGGTGTCTTTTAACTGAAGAATTCAGACCATTAATGTTCAATGTGACTATTGATACGTAGTGACTTTGCCCTGCCATTTTCCTGGAAATATTTTCTAGTATATGCTTTGAGCTTCCCATGCTCTTTTACTGGTAGGTGTTCTTCCTTTCCCTTCTTTCATATTGATGGCCATGTTTCTGTGTTTCTGAGTGTAGCACATCTTTAAGTATCTTTTGCAGGGCCGGACGAGTGGCCACAAAGTCTTTCAATTTCTGTTTGCTATGAAAGGTCTTTATTTCACCTTCATTCACAAATGAGAGCTTGGCAGGATATAATATTCTGGGCTGGCAATTTTTCTCTCTTAGCACCTGTGCTATGTCTCACCATTCCCTCCTAGCTTGTAGGGTTTCTGATGAGAAGTCAGCTGTGAGTCTGATTGGAGATCCTCTGAGAGTAATCTGACGTTTCTCTCTTGCACATTTTAGGATCTTTTCTTTATGTTTCACTGTGGTAAGTTTAATTACCACGTGTCGTGGTGAGGATCTCTTTTGGTCATGTTTATTGGGGGTTCTATGAGCTTCCTGTACTAGGATATCTCTGTCCTTCTCCAAACCTGGAAAGTTCTCTGCTAGTATCTCACTAAAAAGGCCTTCCAATCCTTTCTCTCTCTCCATGCCTTCAGGAACTCCTAGAACTCGAATGTTGGTTTTTTTAATAGTATCCTGTAGATTCCCAACAATATTTTTTAGATTTCTAATTTCCTCTTCTTTTCTTTGGTTTGACTGTATGTTTTCCTGTGCTCTATCTTCTAAGTCCGATATTCTCTCTTCTGCTTCACCCATTCTGTTTTTAAGGCTTTCTAATGTGTTTGTCATTTGATCTATTGAGCTCTTCATTTCATTTTGATTTCTCTTCACTATTACACTTTCCTGTTCTACTAGTTTCTGAGTTTCATTTTGACTCTTCCTTAAAATTTCATTTTCACGCGAGAGATTTTCAATCTTGTCCATTAAGGATTTCTGTAGTTCAAGGATTTGCTTTTGAAAACTTCTAAATGTTCTTATCATAAATTTTTTGAAATCCGTATCTTGCATTTCTTCTATCTCATCATCTTCATACTCTTGGCTTGGGGTGTTTTGCTTATTTGGAGGCATCATAGTGTCATCGTTGATCTTGCTCCCTCTATTTCTGTGTTTGTTACTCGGCATAGTTAATTCTTCTTGCGTCACTGTGCTTTTTTTTTTTTTTTTTATACTGTGTCCGTGTTAAGTGGACTGCCTGCTGTTGGAGGAGCCTTGGAGGCTTGAGATGGGTGCGGCCTGAGAGCTCTGCCTGGTTCTTCCTGGTTAAGGGTGTGCAAAGGTGACACCCTCAGGTTATGCGTGGTAAATCTCTCTCTTTTTATTTATTTATTTATTTTATTTATTCAGGGGGTAAGTAACACCGCAGGGCAGGGCTGTGCAGAATTGATGGTATTTAGCTTCCAGTCTTTGGCTCCTCTGGACTCCCACTGGGCTGCCTAGGCTACTGAATTGTAGTGACTCAGTTCCTTAACTCTCCCCCATTGATATGTAAATCCAGAGAGGAGGCCTGCTCTTTGTCTCTTGGGAATTCTTCAAGCCTTGCAGCCTTGTAACCTTTGCAAGGTTAGGGGGAAGAGAAACCCCGAAGCTTTTTTTTTTCCTTCTTTCCGGTAGTGAGTTTGCTGCACTTTCCGGCCCCCCTCTAGATTCTGACCCCCGTTTCCCCACCAATGTCTCGGGTTATTGAGCTCACCTCCCCTTCCAGCGCCGATGTGTGGACTCGGAGCCCTGAGCGTCCCAAGTGTCCCCGCTGTTGTCTGTGTGGCATGCACTCCCCTTGGAGCACTGGCGCGCAGACCCTGGGGCTTCTGCGGCTCGGTCCCGTGACTTGGCTTCCGCGCGGTGGGCAACCTTGTTCTCCCAGTAGGTCCTCCGATTCACGGCTGCTCCATCCAGAAGGGTTTCCCCTGCAATTTTTTTTTTTTTGGTTCTTTTTTCTGCGGCTACTGTAACTCCCCTTTTATTAAACTAAATTTTCCCGGACTATCGGTGCGCGCCCTCACTATTCCGCCATCTTGGCTCCGCCCTAAGTTCATTATTGTGAAATCCTTTTCAAACACTTGGAATCTTGAATTATTGTGTTCCTTTAGTGGTACCATTTTCTTTGTTTTTTGTTTTTTGTGTTGTTTTTTTTTTCATGTTTCTTGTGTCTCTATGTTGACATCTAAACATCTAATGGAATAGTTGCGTCTCCCCATTTTATGGAATAGCTTCCAAAGAGAAAGACTTTATCCTGTGGATGTGTCTTAGAGTTTCAATTAGGTGGGATGTGTTGGCTTTGGTTATGGGTGGGTACAATAGAATGGTCTTCATGCAGTTTCTTCAGATGTAAACTTTAGTGATTACCACACATGCCTCAGTGGCTCCAGGAGTTAATGTGGCAGCAATGTAGGGCACAGGACCCAGTGTTAGTGGTTTACAAGCTGAGGGAGCCATGTGCCCAGTCCATTCAATCAGGCTCAGCCTCCCTGATATGCAGAACTGCCTCTTTCCTAGGGGTCAGGGAGGCAGGTGCTTTGTTCCCCCTCTCTACTGCCATCATGAGTGTCTGTGTTTCACTGGCCTTCGCCGCTCCCTTGCTGTACCAAGGCATTCTCCTTTAGACACGCTAATTGAAATGCAGTTGTGTTACCAGAACAAAACTAGGCCCCAGGCTGCTGGACGCAGGATAGTCAATACATGAGAGACCAGAATTTATGCAGGCCATGATGCATTTGTTAGAGGGGCTACCTGGGGGGAACACAGACTCTGTGGTCCCAAATGTGCTCTTCCTCAGATTGTAAGCCATCAGGAGGACTTTTAAAGGAGAAAGGGTAGTTGTGGGAGCTCAGGGAAGAGCATGGGTCTAATGAATTGATTATTGGGCAGATTTTCAGGAGTGTTCTGATTGGGTGAGGTTTCTTTGATATGGGGCAGGGCTGTTTGTGGTGGGAGGTTGTAAGTGTCCTCGACATCCGAGGCATGAGGTCTGCTGCTCTGGCCATTTCCTTGCAGTAGGTTCCTGAACTCCTTGGCAACCAGTGCTCCTCAACCACTGTTTGAATGGACATTTGGTTAGGCACAGGATTAGTAGCTAGTTTTTTTAGGGTGTGATAAAAGGGTAAGGGAAGATGCATTCCTTATGGCTACAATTGTTTATTCACTGTTTGGAGCCTTTAAACATTTATTTATTTGAAAGGCAAAGTGACAAGGCAGCAGGGGTTGGGGGTTGGGGGTGGGGAAGATCTTCCATCCACTGGTTTGCTCCCCAAATGACTAAAACAGCTGGGGCTGGTCCAGGCCAAAGCCAGGAATGCAAAGCTTCACTCAGTTCTGCCACATGGTGGCAGTGGTCCAATACTTGGGCCATCATCTGATTCCTTACCAGGCAGGCACATTAGCAGGGAGCTGGGTTGGAAGCAGAGCAGCCAGGACTCGAACCAGCACCATGATATGAGATGCCGCCATTGCAGGTGCAGCTTAGCCCACTGCACCACAACACTAGGCCCCTTTTTAGGTCCTTTTTGTAGAGGTGGGAGGATAAGTGTTAAGCAGCTCTAGTGAACATCTTACTCACATGAGAAAACTCTAACTTCTTCTTCTTCTTCTTCTTCTTCTTCTTCTTCTTCTTCTTTTTAAAGAATTATTTATTTACTTGAAAGGCAGTCACAGACAGACAGAGGGAGAGATGGAGAGAGAGGCCTTCCATCCACGGGTTCACTCCCCAAATGGCTGCTACAGCTGGAGCTGGGCCAATCTGAAGCCGGGAGCTTCCTCTGGATCTCCTACATGGGTGGAGGGGCCCAAGTACTTGGGCCCTCTTCACTACTTTCCCAGGTCATCATCAGGGAGCTGGATTAGAAGTGGAGCAGCTGGGACTCAAACAGAGCCCACATGGGATGCCGGCGCCACAGGCAGATACTTAAACTTCTATGCTACAGCGCTGGCTCCTCTAATTAATTTCTTTCTTTCCTTTTCCTTTTCCTTTTTTTTTTCCTTTTCCTTTCCTTTTCCTTTTTATTTTAAATATTTATTTATTTGAGAGGTAAAGAGAGAAGGAGAGCCAGAGAGAAAAGTCTTTCATCCGCTGGCCTCAATGGCTGATGCTGAGCTGATCAAAAGCCAGGAGCAAGGAGCTTCTTCTGGTTCTCTGATATGGGTGCAGGGGCCCAGATACTTGGGCTATCTTCTACTGATTTCACACACCACAGCAAAGAGCTGGATTGGAAGAGGGGCAGCCGGGACTTGAACTGGATGCCAACACTCTGCGGGCAGAGGTTTTGTCTACTACACCATAGCAGTGCGCCCTGTCCCCAAGCCAAATTTCTTCTTAATGTCTCTCTGCATTATCCAAAATGGGTATCTTTTTTAAAAAAGATTTATTTATTTATTTGAAAGTCGGAGTTACACAGAGAGAGAAGGAGAGACAGAGAGTGAGAGGTCTTCCATCCGCTGGTTCACTCCCCAATTGGCTGCAATGGTCAGAGCTGCGCACATCTGAAGCCAGGAGCCAGGAGCTTCTTCTGGGTTTCCACACAGGTGCAGGGGCCTAAGGACTTGGGCCATCTTCTACTGCTTTCCCAGGCCATAGCAGAGAGCTGGATTGGAAGTGGAGCAGACGGGACTCGAACTGGCACCCATATGGGATACCAGCACTGCAGGCAGTGGCTTTACTTGCTACGCCATAGCACCGGCCCCAATTCTGCATCAGAAAAAAGTTTTGAAGTTCATATTCCCTAAAAATAATATGGGAAAGAGAAGAGTCTAGGGGCCAGTGTTGTGGCGTAGTGGGTTAAGCCACCATCCCAGTTTGCTCATGTGTCTGAGAAAGCAGCAGACAATGGCCAAACTACTTAAGCCCCTGCCACCTATGCGGGAGAGCCAGATGAATCTTCTGGCTCCTTGCAGCCATTTGGGGAGTGAATGAGCAGATGAAAGATTGCTTTCTCTCTCTGTAACCCTGCCTTTCAAATAAATAAATAAATGAAACTGGAAAAAAAGGTAAAAAAGTAGAATCTAGAACCAACAGTTTCTCAAATTCAGGCTTTGTACATGTTTGTTTTTGGCGATATTTACTGAAAAGTTTGAAAATTCATGGGTGCTTCCCAGTCTGTTGTGCCATTGGAAAATGTAGGAAGAGAAGGCAAAGGAACATGGGCTTTTCTAGAAAGACTAGGGAGTGAGCCATGTGCCCTGTCCCCTCCATGAATGCTGACCCACAATGGGACCAGCAACATGGCAGCCACAAGGACAACTGTTTCCACACACAGAGAAAGCTGCTAAAGGATAGGCCCCGTAAGAAAAGAAGAAAAGCCTGTCCAGAAGTTTTCTTTAAAAAAAAATCTACCTTTTAATTTTTTCCTCATTCTTCAACTACAGGATTATTTTCCTTAACTCAAGGTCTGTTTTGATGCTATTATTTCTTTGTCAAATGTTATTACTAGAAGAGGCAGGAGGTGGGCACAGGTGGGAACAAGGATTTGCTATTTATAGTCTCCATGACCCTTATAAAGGTCTTCTGTATTCCTCTGTTGCATTTTCAGCTTTTTGTTTCCTTAACTAGAGCTTCTTGGGAAGGAAAAGGTTTATTTTGCTTACAATTTGGAGGTTCACAGTTCAAGATTCAGCAGCCCTGTTAGTCTGGAGTCAGGTGGAGACTGGCCATGACAGCGTAAGTGTGGAGGAACGATCACACCGTGAGGCAGGAAGCCAGGCCAAGACCTGTCTCAATAGCTCACCCTCTTGCAGGAAAAGCAAGCCCCCAGTGACCAAAAGACATCTCACCAGGCTCACCCACCAGAGACCATAAGTACATCAACTCTGCACCCTTAACCCATTAACCATTAACCATTAAAAGAGGAATCAGGGTTTAAACAATGCTTGAGGTGCTGAATCCGTTTCAGTCCACAATAACCGTTAAGAAAGAATCAGAGTACACTTCTCTTAATTTATCTCAGAGTCCTCACAATAGATGTATTCAAACATCATTTTGCAAGCATAGCAATGTCATCAGATTTTGGAAGGGGCAGTAAAATTAGAGACATTCAAGACTTTCTTGCTTTTGACCCTTTTGCCTATTTACAAACTGGTGTTTCATAAAGTAGTGTGTCCAATTACAAGATTGGGCCTTTGCTTTACTTTTATCTTGTATTCCTTTTTGCCTCCCCTCTCCTCCTACTATTATATCTGGCTCTGCAGACTTACTTAGGGTTTCCCAATATTCACAAATTTCTCTTAACTCTTCTGGACAATTGCTCAGGCCCTCCTGGGATGATCCTCGTGGAGTTAGGAAAGCACTGACTTTCCCCAACATACTATCAAAGACTTCCCGTGATCTTCTACACGTTTCCTTTGATATAAGCCTTTGGAGCATCATTACCCCTAAGCTTCCCAAAGCCTAAGTATTGCTCGAGACTTCAAGTTTTTATCTATATTAAGGGTAGTTTCAGCCATTGGTCAATGAGAAACAAAGAGTAATTATGTAGTATACAACCTTTGGTCCCCAGTCCTGTGCTCAGAGCAGACATCACTAATCAACCCATCATGACATAGTTCCCTGCTGAGTTTAGAGCCATAGTCAGCATCTTTCCCTACCAGCATTTCATATACTACCAATTGATTAAACTCAGGTATTGATGTGATATCAGTTAAGCCTACTTGACCTAGTATAAAGATTTCTGGTGTAAACTCTATCCAGTTGATATTTGTCACAAGGGCAGCACAGTGCTCTGGTTTTGGTTTTTTGTTTTTGTTTTTTGAGGTTTATATCTTAGAATCTTCTTTCTGGGGACTGTCAGTCATTGAATCCTTTTTAGTTAGAGCTATCTTCTCTACTAACACCAAGTAGCTCTGTTCTTTGCAATAGTTCTCTGTTATATGCATAAAGGGGGAAATGATCATTTTTGTCATTATCCGATGTTTGTAGTTAGGGCAAATTCCAGAAGGAAAGGAGATTGAAAAGAGAAAAAGGGGCTGTTGCTGTGGCATGGCAGGTAAAGCTGCTGGCTACAATGCTGGCACCCCATGCAGGTGCTGGTTCGAGTCCCTGCTCCACTTCTGATCCAGCTCTCTGCTATGGCCTGGGAGAGCACTGGAAGATGGCCCAAGTCCATGGGCCCCTGCACCTGTGTGGGAGACCTGGAGAAGGCTCCTGGATCCTGGCTTCAGATCAGTTCAGCTCCAGCCATTGCAGCCATTTGGGGAGTGAACCAGTGGATGGGTTTCTCTCTCCCTCTCTCCCCAGCATCCATATGCGATACCAATGTCACAGGCAGCAGCTTTACTCACTATGCCAAAACACCAGCCCCGAAGCCAATACATTTTAGTGAAATGATAGGACAAAGGAAAGGAGTCCCAGGCTTCAGAGATGGGAAAACTGTGGGGAGGTAAATTTATGGGAAGAAAGTCTGTCTGCAGATTCCTCTGGTGCTGCTGTCTCCAAGCTGATAAGCAGGTATCCTATTCTAACTTGCATCCTATCTGCAGATGGGAAAGCAGGGGGGAGGGGGAGAAAGCTCATTCTGTCTTGTGAATCTGTGCCCTGCATTTATGCAAACAGGGAAAATAGAGTGTTCTCTGGTAATTTTAAGAAGATTGATTTATTTGAAAAGCAGAGTGATGGTGGTGGTTGGGGGTGGGGGGGATGAGAATATGAATCTTCCATTCACTGCTTCACTCCCCAAATGGCTACAACAGCCAAATGTGGGCCAGGGTGAAGTCAGGAGTTAGGAACTCCATCCTGCTCTCCCACATGGTGGCAAGCGTCCAGTCACTTGGGCCATCTTTTGCTGCCTCCCCAGGTGCATTAGCAGGAAGCTGGATTGGAAGCAGAGAAGCCAAGACTTGAACCAGTGCTCCAATATGGGATGCCAGTGTTGTAAGATACAGCTCAACTTTACCACATCACAATGCCAGCCTCTCCCTTGAGTAGTGATTATCTTCAGCTCAACAATCCTTTATACTCTGGGGAGAAATACTTTGATTTCCTTCAGTTACTTCCAAAGTGTTTGGGTTAATATCTATTTTATTGCAACAGCAACCCTGCTGGTGGTAATCATTGTTCCTACTTTACAAATGAGGCTTCAAATGTTAAGTGATTTGGGCTAAGGCAATCGGTGCTGGGGAGGGTGGCAGTCCAAATCCAGAGTGACCTAACCTCATAGTCAGGGTCTTTCTACTATTTTACACTATTTCCTAATCTTCCCGTCACGTTCTGAGTAGAAGGCCTTCCTGCTTCATGTCTGGGTGGAATAAGATCTGCTCTTTCCTACTCAGGTCCCCAAGAGACCTGAATAAAGGATTCAAAGGAAGCACATTTAAGACTGAAAGGATCTTTAGCTCAAAGAACCATCATCCATAGAGGCCCCAGTGTTTTTAGTTCTCATTTGCCTTGATGGCACTGCCATTTGCAGCTAAATATCTACTGTATTCACAGGAAGAAGTGCGGATATGGAAGTTGTGTGTGGATTTAATACTGACCCGCTAGGGTCTCTGCCCTGAGAAGGGCTTGGGGCTTCCTGAGACTGTCATAAACCAGGCCATTTGCTTATGAAATGGAGACAGGTTGCTCTCTTCTGGTTTTCCTTCCAGCTACCCTATCCCAGATTAGTCACGCCAGGGTCCTTAACTTACTTTTTCTTTCTTTCCTTCTTTTTCTTTTTTTTCTTTGCCTTTAAAATAAATAAATCTTTAAAAAAGAAAGAGTTACAGAGAGGCAGAGGAAGAGGCAGAGAGAAAGGTATCTTCCATCCTCTCGTTCCCTCCCCAAATGGCCACAGCAGCTAAAGCTGAACTGATCTGAAGCCAGGAGCTTCTTCCGGGTCTCCCACACAGATGAAGTGGCCCAGCTCCTGCTGCTTTCTCAGGCCATAGCAGAAAGCTGCATTGGAAGCGGAGCAGTCGGGTCTCAAGCTGGCCACCCATATGGGATCCTGGCACTGCAGGCGGTGGCTTTACCTACTATGCCACAGTGCTGACCCCCAGGGTCCTTTTCTTTTTCATTCTATTCAATTTCCTCAAATAGCCAAGACAAACCAGACATATAAAAACTGGCCAAGAAAAGCGGTTGAAAACTTTCTAGTTGAAAGTTCAGCATGGTAGGAATTACAGCACTATCAAAATGGCATGTCCTTTTGGATATGCACTTTAATTAGATCCTATTAAGGCCATCAAAAAGATTGAGTACATCTTTTATATGTGTGAAAGCCACTCCTCCTGCAACGCTGCAGAGCAGCGAAACATTGAGATGAGAGTGCCACCTGGTGGCAAAAGCTGGCCTTTACTCATTTATTTGAATAAAGCATGTATCAAGAGCTCATGGAATGGGCTCCAAGTACCTCATGTGGATAACTTAACATTCACAACACAGGGGTGTTTTGGAATTGAGGATCCAAAAGGAACCTACAGTTTACAGAGTACATTGATATGTGAAAGCAAACATATTGGAGTGTGTTGACTGCTCAGATAAAGGTAATAAGGATATTAAAAATTGGACATACTAGGGACACCTTCTAGTGAAGTCAGAGAAACTGTATTAAAAGGTACTGAGCCTTAAAACTATGTGGGGAAAGCTCTGTGCTTGCATAACCTATCCTTGTGCCAATTACACAGAGAAAAACCATGAGGGTTGGGCAGGTCTTTGGTAGTAGCTGGGATGTGCCTGGTTTATGTCCTAGCTGCTCCTCCTCCAATCCACTTCCTGCTCGCTGGGAGGTAGCATGTGAAGGCTCAAATGCTTGAGTCCCTACCTCCCTCACGGGAGACAGGGCTTGAGTACTGGGCTCCTGGATTTGGCCCAGCCCAGCCCTAGCTGTTGCAAGCATGTGGGGAATGAACCAGTAGATGGAGAGAAGAGAGACCTCCCTTCTCTCTCCCCTCAACTCCCATCCATCCCTCTCTCTCATAAGCACATTTGAAAAAAAATGAAGGCTGAACTTGGCACACATCATCCACTTACTCACTCTTGTCACTCCATAGTTGAAGGCTGCACTATTACGGTAGCCACTGGCTATTGAGCACTTAAAATATAGCTAATCCAAACTTAAGGTGCTAGAAATATAAATTATACTCACATTTCAAAGCTTTAGAATTTCGAAAAGAATATAAAAACCTATTAATACTTTTTTTTTGACAGGCAGAGTGGACAGTGAGAGAGAGAAAGGTCTTTCTTTGCCGTTGGTTCACCCTCCAGTGGCTGCCGCAGCCGGCGCGCTGTGGCCGGCACATTGCGCTGATCCAATGCCAGGAGCCAGGTGCTTCTCCTGGTCTCCCATGCGGGTGCAGGGCCCAAGCGCTTGGGCCATCCTCCACTGCACTCCCTGGCCACAGCAGAGAGCTGGACTGGAAGAGGGGCAACCGGGACAAAATCCGGTGCCCCGACTGGGACTAGAACCCAGTGTGCCAGTGCCACTAGGTGGAGGATTAGCCTATTGAGCCGCGGCACTGGCCCCCTATTAATACATTTTAATATTGGCTACATGTTTACAACATCTTGGATATATTTGGGTTAAGATAAAATATTAACTTGACCAATTACTGTGGTTTGAGAAACTTTATAAATACACATGTCGTTTAAATTCTATTTCCACTGAGGAGGACTGGTCTAAGCCATTGGTTCAGCTCCAGTGGGATTACCCCATTTGTGAGTTTTGATAGGATTTCTTCAGAGCTACACTCCACTCCTGGGTCTGGCTCTGAGCAAGGGTTCTGTGTGGGGAGCAACTCTGACTAGACTAAGTTACTGGAATTAAGACTTATTCTATGCATCTGCTCTCCCACAATATGGCGCTGGGAGAGGAGGAAACAGCTTCTACACAGCTGCCTCCAGTTCGACCAATGACCTGCAGGAGCTGATCCTGCTCCTGATTGGAGGAGAGCAGCGTACTCGGCGTGTGGGTAGCAGAGTTGGGATTGGTGGAAGAGGACTATAAAGGAAGAGAGACACAACATGCACAGGGAACATCTGAGGGAACACCTGAGGAACATCTGAGCAGCCCCCAAGAGAGCCGGCCGGCGGTGTGCCGCTCCCCCGCGGAAGTGGGGAAAGTGGCAGGGGGAGCCGCCCTTCCACGGAGGTGGAAGGACGGTAGCCAACCTGGGAAGAACCAGCAGCAAACCCGGGGAGGGCCGAGCAGACAAAAGAACAGCGCAGGGTCCTGTGTCGTTCCTCCGTGAAGAGGGGGAGCGACATAATGGTGCCGTGACTCGGATATGAAGCCTAGGCAGGGTTTAGTGTCGTTCCTCCATGAAGAGGGGGAGCGACAGTTCTGGACTAGGATCAGCTCCACCATTTGGTAACCTTGGGTGACTTTGAGCAAATGTAATAACTCAATTTTCTTATTTATAAAATGGAAGCAGTACCTGTGAACATAAATCACTCTTATAAACAAAGCCTTGTCTCATAAAAGCTCTTAAACTTTTGAAATTTTAAATAACTTTACTATTACTCATAGGTAAGTTTTTTTTTTTTTTTTTAGATTTATTTACTTGAAAGTCAGTGACACACAGGAGAGGCAGAGAAAGGTTAGTCTTCCATCTGCTGGTTCATTTCCCAATTGGCCGCATGGTCGGAGTTACGCCAATCTGAAGCCAGTAGCTTCTTCTGGGTCTTCCACAAGGATGGAGGGACCCAAGGACTTGGGCCATCTGCTACTGCTTTCCCAGGCCATAACAGAGAGCTGGATCGGAAGAGGTGCAGCCAGGACCTGAACCGGTGGCCCTATGGGTGCCACCCTGTGGCAGCTTTACCCTGCAATGCCACAAGCACCAGCCCCTATATTCATTTTCTAATTGACAATTTTATGTATTTATAGGACACAACATGTTTTGATGCACGTACACATGGTGCAATGATTGATTTGTGAAGACCCTAGTTTTCCACCTTAATTTCACTTTCCAAGAAGCTCATTTCCACCCTTCCACAGAGAACAGTGGGCCAGTAAGTGACAGGTAACTTCCAGGTTTTACATCTTAGGTTTCATTTGAAATTAAAAAAATTTTTTTTACCTCTAATGTTTACAATATCCAAAGGATCTGTCTTGCCACATTTTCTTCTTCTGCTCTTATTGTTTCATAGATATGTTTTTTCTTTCATCTCTCTGAACGTATGTAATCTTATTTTAAAAATGTCTTCTATTACCTGCATTTTCTATTTCCTCTGTCCTTTTTCTCCGTTTGGTAAATTTGCTTCCCTATCTTCCACGCTAAAGACTTTCTTTTCAAATGTCTAGCAATCCTTGCTTGTCCATTGACAGCCAAGAGTAAGGCGCTAAGATATGAATTGGAAATTGACTGAGAGGCATGGGGTAATCAGTCTCAGATTTTTCTTTTTTTTTTTTTTTAGGGGGAGGGTGCAGTGTTTTCCAAGAGGGAAACCTCCACTTTCCTGTCTGATGGACAGAAGCTGGGCAATCTGAGCTCTGGGATCCTTCCTCTGGTTGTTCCATCTGGGGGTGCTGCCTTGCCTGCAGCTGGAAGCAAGTTGAGTTGGTTTTTCTCTTTTTAACTTCCTGTTTCTGTATGAGGTCTCTGGAACAACAGGAAACACATGGTGGCTGCTACCTACTGAGCATCAACTTGCTCACTGTGCTAATAACACGGAGGTCATCTTTCACTCCTCTCGAAGATGTCTGTCGCAATACATCAGAAGTCACTTGCTCACACTATAACTTGCCTGCTGTTAGCACCTTGCCGCTCTACTTGTCATGGAGGACCTAAGTCTTATTTCTTTACTGCCATTATCGTGGGGTTTCAGGAGAGCATGGAGACAAATGTGCAAGTTTTGCTCACTGTACATCACTGAAGATTGAAATCACTTTTTGCATTAGGTGGCTATCTCATGACAAGTCACTGGGACCAATGTATGGTCACCATGACACTGGGATCCCAGCGTATTACCCTGGCTTGTTTCTGTCCTGATCCCAGTTAGATTCTCTACAAACACAGGAGTCTCAGCCCATGTCATGGTTGCCAATTTACCTAGAGCTGCTGCTGATGCTCTGTATCTCTGGGGAAACGACCGGCCAGGTTGCAAAGCTGGGGCCAGAACTGAAGTGTCTGACCACCTGAGTGAAAAATCGCACACAGATGTGAAGGGTCAAGAGCCATTAGCAGCAAAAGGCAAACAGTGGGTGTTCTTGGGTCAAATGACTACAGGTGATTTATGTTATCTATTTCCAGTTTTTCTGTAACATTTTATGAAAAAATCTGGATTTAAAAAAATCCAGCACTTCTACTTCTTGAAAACCTCCTAAGGAAGTAAAGACTTTTACAAAAATTTAGCCACAGGAATTTATTTCAAAAACATTTGTATAGTCTGAAATGCTTGGAACCAAAGTTTCAGAATTTATTTTTTTGGATTTTGGAATATGTGCACAGACTATAGTCAAGCATCCATATTCCCAAATCTGAAATGCTCCAAAATCTAAAATCTCTAATTGCCATTATTCAAAAACTTTGATTTTTCAGATTTGGGATGTTCAACCTGGACTAGCATTAAATTTGAAAAACCAAAATATCTGAGGATATTGGGTTATGAGGTTGGGTTATGAGGTCATTAAAACTGAACAAAATGATGTACACAGCATTATTATGTCAGGGGAAAGCAAGCTTATAAATCACTGTGTGCAAAATAACCCCACATTTAGGAGATGGACAGAACAGAGTCAAATGATAAATAAAATACAGATGAGTGTGGTTAACAACAGAGCCAGAGATAAAGGATGTAAGGCTAATGCTTTGTCCTGGACGTGGGAGGATTAAACCCACATCCCTTGCCCCCAAGGCCCAAAGCCCAAGCACTGTCTAGGAAGGGAACTATGCTGGTGCTTAGGAAAAGCTCCCTGTGAGGACATCTTAACAGTTCAAACATGATACACAATGAAATTTCTGGCATACCCTTCTGTTGCTTTTTAAGAATCAGTCCAGGTACTGCTGCACTTTCCATAGTATTGGTTTCTATAATGTCCAAATAGAGCAAAGAAAAGATATTCCTGAAGTCAAAAAGCTTCTATGTAAGGATTTGCAAAGAACAGGAGCAAAAATATGACACAGCAAAAACTCCTGCTGGTTAGTTATCTGTGGGCATATTTTTCTTCTCTGTATATGCTAGTCTTCTCACAATAAATGTACATTGCTTTTGTATTTTTAAAAATATACAGAAAATATAATGTAGTAAAATCACTTTGTAGCTGCAAGTAAGTAAAAATTGTTTTAGTGACTGCAAAGAATTCCTAAATTTGAATTTAGTATTCACTAGATGGCTGTAGCCAATCATCGAATCCTGGGATGAGTGGCAAAGCAAAAACTCCTCAAAAATTCCACTTTACTTGGAATATACAGGTATTGTTCTACATTTGACTATATGCCCTAGTCATGTTTTATCTGTTTATCAAAAATAAGTTACACTGGGGCCGGTGCTGCGGCTCACTTGGTTAATCCTCTGCCTGTGGCGCCGGCATCCCATATGGGCACCAAGTTCTAGTCCCGGTTGCTCCTCTTCCAGTCCAGCTCTCTGCTGTGGCCCAGGAAGCCAGTGGAGGATGGCCCAAGTGCTTGGGTGCCTGTACCCACATGGGAGATGGGGAGGATTTGCCTGGCTCCTGGCTTTGGATCGGCGTAGCTCCGGCCGTAGTGGCCATTTGGGGGGTGAACCAACGGAAGGAAGACCTTTCTCTGTCTCTTTCTAACTGTCAAATAAAAAAAAAAAAGTTACACCAAATTACTTGAACCTTCACCACTGCCTTCCGGGGTCTGCGTTAGTGGAAAGCTGGAATCAAAAACAGAGAACTGAACCACCCAAACCCTCTGTGGTGTGGGCACTAAACAGATACACTTATTTTTATATGTTCATGGAAAAAAATTATTATATTTGAGAGGGGTAAAGAGTGCAAGAGCCCCCATCTGCACGTTCACTCCCCAAATGCCCACTACAGCTGGGGCTGGCCCAGATCAGAGCTGAGATCCGGGTACTCAGTCTGGGTCTCCACATGGGTGGAAGGTACCCAAGTACTGGAGCCATCGCTTGCTGCCTCCCAGGGTGCACATTAACAGGAAGCTGTTATTGGAAACACAGCTGAGAAGCAAACCCAGGCAATTCAGTATGGGATTTGGGTGTCTTAAGTGATAGGCCAAATATCTACTCCTCCATGAAATTCTGAACTATTCTCAAATAGCTTTATAAAGGGACTGCTTCCTATGGAATTGTGGGAACTTACAAAAAGTGTCATTTAACATAAGAATACTTGACTGTAGCTATATAATCACCAAAACTGAATCTGATATAGGCCCACCAGATACAAATTCTGAAATTAGGGAGGAGGTGTGCCTTTAAGTAAAAAGGTAGCACACTGGGCCTGCACTGTGGTACAGCAGATTAACCGGCAACACCAGCATCCCATCAGAGTCCTGGCTATTCTACTCTGATCCAACTCCTGCTAATACGCCTGTGAAAGCAGATGATGGCCCAGGTACTTGGGCCCCTGTCACTCACACGAGAGGCCCAGATGGGAGTTTCTAGCTCTGCCCAGCCTGTCTAGGAAGTTAACCAGCAGATTGAGGATCTCTTTCAAGTAAGTCAATCTTACTCCGTGGCTGGCTCTCCCACCTTCCATTCCAGAACAGGAGTTTACATGATCCTTGTTTGATTCTGAGAGAAGAAAAAGGAGTCAATTGGTTGAGCTTATTGAAGAGTTCTAGTACTGAGATTCACTCTTTCTTTCCCCCTTCACATTTGTAAAGTGCCTGGATAAATACAGAATATAGGTGTTGATTGGTTGTGCCTATACATAAAGAATAATGATGAAATGAGGCAATGATTGGTCAGCCTCTGGACTGTTTATTAAATATATTCTGACACTTTTAAAAGGCCATCCAAATATATTTTTCTTCAAAGAAATATTTACTTATGATCTTTATTGGTCAAACAGTTTCAAACAAATCCAGAACAGGTTTTCACATTTTGAGCCTTTAATGCAAAGACACTATGTCATGCAGGAAATAAAATAATTACCCACTGGAGCACTCCCCCTGACACCTTTAAATAGGAGGATGATCAGGCAGAAGGTGACTTATGGGACAAGTATCTGCTCAAAATCTGCTTGAAAAAGGACATGATTCAAACTCATACTAAGGTTTTTTACAACTTAAATGTGTTTAAACAACTTAAAATTAACTGCTTAATTTTAAAACATCCCGAGAATCAACTATTCCCTTAAATAAAAAAAAATAATCAATTTATACTCTCCTTAAAAGAACTCCGACAATTTAAAATAAAGTTCCAATTCCATATATATGTACATTTATAACTTAGGTGCTCTTGCACTATGAACTTTTATTCATGCAACAGTGACAGAGGACTGGACTTGAGGTTCTACAGAGGCCTTTCTGAGAATGCAGTGTAGCTCCTCACCCTGGCGAAGAACAAGGGTGTGTACATCTTGTCAATCTCAAAAGCACTGACTGCCGTCTCACCAGTTGACCTGGAAAGCGAGCATAAAAACTCTTAACCTTCCTGCATGTTTGTAAAGGGAACTTATTTTACGCTTTCACGTTTATTTATGACTTAGTCATAAACTGACTTAGTCAATTCTAAGTAATACAGGCAGGCACATTGTAGAAAACTTAAATTTCAGAAAATATAAATAATCATCTCTTATAATTCCAAACTACCAGAGACACCCCTACAAATACTCTCTAGAGTGTTTCTTTCAAGTGCTTCCACTTTTCTGTTGGGTTTTACTACTGAGATCAGACTTCATTAGTAATCCTGCTTGTTTTCATTTAACAGTATGATATGTGTACTTTTCCTTTTGGAAGGTTTAGGCTGTTTTTAGGAATCTGTTTGAATTGACATACTAAGTCAAAGGCTAGAGGCACTTTAAGGCTCTAGTTAAAACAAGAGTTATACCCTAATTAGAATTTGATTTACTACTCACATGATCAACAGTAAAATTATATGCAGGGGATCAAATTAAGCTATCACAGCCTTTTATACCTCCCTAGCAAAAGAGAAATAAGTGAAAGCAGAAATTCAAGTGACTTGCTTATAATATTTATAAAGTTGTGCTTTGTAATATAATGCTAATTCTGGGGAATTCAAAACATCTGAGTTTCCAAAACTGAATGTAACATTTATTGCATTCACTTACTTGTAAGTAATGTGACAAGAATGATGTATCCAGATGAGTTTGTTGAACCTCTGGTGGCCACTGGAACACAGCTGTAGCCCTACATGAAAAGTCTGTTCTGCTTCTTGTACAGGGACACGACGGAAGTATCTGTATTTGTAGTCAAGTGGCTTCTGTTAAAAAAAAAAAAAATGTGTGAGCTAATGTCATTTCACTTATATATAAATGATTACAGGACGATGTTTTGCAATAATGACACTAAAGTAACATACTGAGTTGTCTTGGATAGCATGAGTATGTACGTGAGTGTCATGAAAAATGTTGTGTACTCTATTCTCTTTCAGGTAACTCCCAATACATAAAACTAAAAAAGATGTTTACTTTGGAGTAAAAAATTTGAAATCCATTCATAGCACACATGTTCCATGAATTTTCTAAAGCTTGCTCACAGGCATGGATTTCAAAAATTTCTTACACCCCCAGTAAATCTTTTAATTCCATTTTTTTTTTTAATTTTCTACCCCTAAGCCAACTGTTTTCCTTCTACTAGGAAACCCTGGGGAATTTTTTTAGAAGACAAAGTAATAAATTGGTGAAGGCCACAAAGAGTAGGACTTGTCTTTTGCAAAATAGTCACTAGAGAAGCAGATGTGACAAGCTTCAGTAGAATTACACTTCTACAAATCCTGCTGTTAATGTGAACACATGAACAGTTTTATACTCTGACGAGGCAACTGGCACTCTGAGGGAGCTCTTAAAAACTGGTGCTAGATAAAGCCTCACCAACTAGGCACTACCATTTCCCCAGTTTTGACCTCAGGAAAGCTCATAGTCAGCCAAAGCAACTATCTCTGTCCCTCAGCCTGCAGCCCTCGACTCTAGGAGCCTTACTGAGGGGGGAGGAGGAGAAGCCAGTGACAGGTGGTCACAGGGAGATATGTGTGACAGATGACCCAGCCCTGTCTCAGTGCATGATACTAGGGAAAGGCAGAGGTTTTCATGCAAGAGAAATTTATTTTAAAAATTCTAATGAAAAAGGCTATGAAAAAAACAGGTCCTGAATCTGAGAATTTGAAGCACTCTAGAGTATAATATTAGTAGTCACAGTTGCTTGGCGTATTTTTCCTTTAGAAGAAACAGGAAGAAGGAAATTACCATTAGCGCATTTTCAGTAGAAGTCTTTCACAAGGATAACCGTGTAGAACTGGTCTACGTGAGCTACTTTAGGAAGGATAACACCCCCGTAATTCAAAATAAGAGCCACATGCATATGCAGGTGTGCCTTTACTTGTTATTTCCCAGGAGTTGCTGGCTTTACATTTTCACATGTTAAAACACTGGACCAGAAAGGAAACCATTCAGAGAAAAGCAAGCTTTTAAGTAAACTCTCTGGTTCTCTTCAACATATTTTGTGAAATACTATAAATAATGAAACAGCATTTCTTATTCTAATTGAGAATGCTTGAAGAGATTGAAATAAAGGTCAGTTCCACCTCACATACTCACTTCTTCTTTTTTCTTAGTTATTACAGCAAACACTTTAGTCTGATTGTCTATATCTTGTGCCACACGATAATGACCCAGAAGAATTGCATCGGTTCTAAAAAATAAAAATACACCTTGAATCTATTAGTTATTATATGTATTTAAGTCATCAAGAAAGTAATGACTAACAACTGTTTTCTCAACTTGCCTGAAAAGAATGAGCTGGAATGTGAATAAAATTTGATTCCAAGGCCCTGAAGATCTACTAAAGCAGACCCTCGTGGGAGAGGCCCAGGAATTGGTATTCTTCACAAGTGCCCCCAGTGCCTGCTTGTTAAATCATCCACTATTAAGTCAAGGAAGCACTGGGTTACATTAAGCTGTAAGGAATCATTCAAAATCTGGACTAGAGAGAAGGCTATAGAAAAAAACTACCTGGTATTCCGAGTTCTTAAGCGGGGAACAATGGACTGAGGTTCCTCAGGGGTTGTCAACATCATCACATGGCCATCAGGAAAGAATCTTAGGTACCTATATAAACACACCAGGATACTGTTCACTACCTCAACCTATTTCAAGGTATGAACCCACAGATGAAATGGCAAGTACCACAGGCCAAAGAACTGATAAAATACTAAAGCAAACATGACTGACAACCTGTAACTCCAGCAACAAGGCACTAAAGGCATTTTATTATCTTCCTTAGGGGGGAGTCAGCTTTTGGTTTCACTCACTGATTAAAAATTGGATTAAATATTGTCCTATTAAAGTTATGTTTTTCCTAGAGCACTGATTCATGTTAAAAATCCAATAATACTCAGTGGTTAATATAAGTACTTATTTCTCAAGGACAGTAATATTTAGTAAATGATAAAGCTGAATAAAAGCAAACTATTTGAAAAGGCAAATGAGTATACCCTAGGCAAAAAGACAAGGAGAGTCTGAAGTATAAAGTAACAGAGGCTATAAGGAACTACAAGAATCTAACTGACATTAACCAATTGGTTTCTGGAAAATAGTTTGTATGTTATAATACTGGGTGAAAATATTGAGGGTCATTGTGTCAATGAGTCATAAGCAACAGAGAGTAGATGTCTACATAACTAATGAACCAATACTTGGAGAGAATTTTCCACTCACTCAGTTTACTACAGTTGTACCTGTAATATTCCACTTGGTGCCAGGCTCTATAGAAACCATCAAGAGACTGTTCCCCCTGACGAATATATGTGGTCTTACTGATATACACTCCTACAGAAAAAAAAAATTTAAACATAATAAAAACCTTTTAAAATATCTTTATTGTGATTTCCTTTAAATATGCTCATATCACTTAGGTCAACTACTGAAAATCAACACTATGAGTTTATCTAAATGAGTGTGACAGATCATGATTTCTCCCATGTTCTAAGGAGTCCAACTTACCATCAAAGCGAACACGAGGCCGCTCTAAAAACATCTCCCTCCAGGATGTGTATGGAACAAGTTTAACACTGCTTCTGCCCCAAACTTTCAAGCAAGCCAGACGCCAAATTTCAGGGTCTCTAGATAATACAAACACATCAATATATATGTGTATGTGTGTGTATATATATATACATATATATATAGCCAAGTCCCCAGCATAAGCAGACATATATAATATTGCTACCAGTCATATTATATTCAGCAATTATCTGATGAGCATCTGTGATGCATTGTTCCAAGGACTGGGAAGAGACTAATCAACAAGACTCTGCTCTTTTACTGGTGGGACAGCAAATCAAGCCACAGAAAAAATTCAGGTTGCACACTCTGCAAAAACCAGCCAGCAAACAGACAAGCAGAGGAAACAGACTTCTTCAGATAAGGTAGCCAGAAAAGGCCTCTCCAGAAAGGCGACCATAGTGATGGGGAAGAATATCCAGGGCAACAGCCACAGCAAGTGCAAAGCCCTGAGGCAGGAGTCTGATTGGTGGGCTCGGAAGATCCAGGAGGAGCATATGGCTGAAGTCAATTGAACAAGAGTGGAGCATATGCTTTGAGAAGCAGTAAGGGTAGGAGGGAATGACTATTTAAATGAGATGGGTACCCCCTGGAGGGTATTAAGCATGATTTAGGCTTTTACAAGATCACTCTTGGAGACAGGACAGAGTAAGACAGTGGATGAGAACTCTCTAGTAATTGCCACACTGTAGAAACACCAATGTGAATTATTTATAGATATAATTACATTCATAACAGTTAGGGAAACCAGACGAGGGACCACAGGACCCAGTCACAGCACAGTAATAAAACACATACTGAAGAGGATAGGAAGGACAAGTTTATATTCTTGTCACCTCTCTCCACCCTGAGGCAGAACAATGCAGAGAGGTACCTTTTCCCTGGGAAAAAGAGGAAACCGAGCACAGGCTTTTGCCTTGGATTCCAATACCAGGCCTGCCATAACGAAGCCCCGCATTGGGCCAACCCTTACAGGCTAAGACTCTATACCTGACCCTCCTCCAGATGAGATGGGCAGAAGTTTGGGCCCACATCACTGCCAGCTGACTGCAGCAGCCTTGGATTTCCAACAAAGCTCAGTGGCAGAAAAGCCTCAGCAGCAGTGTCCAATGGATGTCTTCAATTTTGAGCTGCTTCTGGCAGCCACAGGATTCCAGCCTAGACTGCACTGCTTGTGGCAGTTCTAGGGAAAACATGGTCTGCTACAATCACTGGGCAGATTTACTATTGATAGACATCCCAGACAAAACTAGATAGCCAAGACTGGAGTAAGTACCTACTTTTTCAATGTACAGATATTAATGCACAACGCAAAGATCAAGAACAACTAGGGAAATGTGGTATCACTGAACAAATAAGCTATTTAAACTCGTTTAAATGACAAACTCTGAGGAGGCAGATGTAGTAGACCTACACAATTCAAAAAAGCTGTTTTAAGAAATTTTACAGGGGCCAGCGCTGTGGCGCTGTGGGTTAATACTCTGGCCTGAAGTGCCGGCATCCCATATGGGTGCCAGTTCGAGACCTGGCTGCTCCACTTCTGATCCAGCTCTCTGCTATGGCCTGGGAAAGCAGAAGATGGCCCAAGTCCTTGGGCCCTGAGGCCACGTGGGAGACCAGGAAGAAGCTGGTTCCTGGCTTCGGACTGGCACAGCTCAGGCCTTTGCAGCCATCTGGGGAGTGAACCATCGGATGGAGGACCTCTCTCTTTCTCTGCCTGCCTCTCTTCTGTGTAACTCTTTCAAATAAATGGGTAAGTCTTTAAAAAAAAAAGTTAACAAACTTCAAGAAACTACAAACAATTCAGAAACTTAACAGAGACTGAAACAATCACGGTTGCATAATGATGCTTCAGTCAACAATGGACTGCATATGCATATGCAGTGGCTCCCTTATTACATTGCTGGCAGAAGAGGCCCTCAATTCAGCTGTCACTGAAGCAAGAGTACAGACAGCCCTGGTGGTTTTCCAAGATGGAAGATAGGGAGGGAGCTTACTGCTCTAGTCTAGAGAAAGATAGTTAAAAAAAAGAAAAGAAAAAAAAAAAAAGAAAAGTGGAGAGAGTAAAAAGTAGAGAGAGAGTAAAATGTGGAGAGAGTGCAATCTCAGTGAAGAATTAGGGAGAAAACTCCAGAGGCAACTCCATACAAATTAGAGGGACACTGTGGACCTATGTGGAGGATGTGGATGTGCACAACTCAGGACCCCAGCAGCTGAGAGCCTCAGTACCAGCTTTGGAGTGAGGTGAGACCAGACAGTAGCAGCCCAAGCCACTGGCAATAAAGCTGACAGAAAAGCCTAGATTAGAGTCCTGTGGGCAACAGTGTACCTTACAACCTAGAGGAAATAAAAAGGGGTCACGTTTCTCTCTCCCCAACCACATAGCACCAGCATCCTATAACGAGACGAAAGAGGGTGGGTGCCATTTTGGACATACATAACAGCTGCACCAGCTCACGTCTCTACGCCCAGCAACCAGCAGAGAGGAGATGCCCAAGTCTGGCTGAGAAAACTGGCTGAGTGCTCGTGATTGTGGGAGGCTTGTGTGTTGGAACTGTGAAAACACTGTGGCTGCATTGGAAGGTGTGATTGGGACTTTGGGCAGTCACTGTGGGTGGCTCCACATGCTTGGGGGTCCCTGATTCCCTGGTGAGGGAGGGAATCCTCCTAAACTCCTTCTCTGAAGCCAGCATCACCTTAATATCTAAACATGAAAAAGAGATAACATAGAAAGAGAACTACAGAACACTTTCCCTGGTGAACATAGATGCAAAACTATCCACAAAATACTAGCCAATTGAATCCAACAAGACATCAGAAAGATTCACCCAGACGAAAAGGGATTTATCACTGGTATACAAGAATGGTTCAACATTCACAAATCAATGTGATACACTACATTAACAAATTGAAGAACAAAAACCATATGATTATCTCAATAGATGAAGAGAAAGCATTTGATAAAATACAACACCCTTTCATGATGAAAACTCTAAGCAAATTGGGTATAGAAGGAACATTCCTCAACACAAGGCAATTTATGACAAACCCACAGTCAGCGTCCTACTGAATAGGGAAAAACTGGAAGTATTCCCACTAAGATCTGGTACCAGACAGGGATGCCCACTATCACCACTGCTATTCAATATAGTAGTGGAAGTTTTAGCCAGAGCCATTAGGCAAGAAAAAGAAATCAAAGGGATACAAATTGGGAAGGAGCAAGTCAAATTATCTCTATTTGCAGATGACTATATAGGTAGAGGATCCAAAAAACTCCACTAAGAGACCATTGGAACTCACAGATGAGTTTGCTAACAAGGCAGTATATAAAATCTATAAACAAAAATCAACAGCCTTTGTATACACAGACAATACCTCAGCTGAGAAAGAACTTCTACGATTAATCTCATTCAGAATAGCTACTAAAATAATCAAATACCCTGGAGTAATTTAACAATTGATGTCAAAGATATCTATGATGACAACCACAAAACATTTAAGAAATAAAAAGACAGAAAAGAAAATGGAAAAATCTCCCATGTTCATGGATTGGAAGAATCAACATCAAAATGTCCATCCTACCGAAAATTTACAGATTTGATGTGATACCAATCAAAATACTAATGACATTTCTCATATAGAAAAAAAAAAACACTGCTGAAATTCATATGGACACACAGGAGACCCCAAATAGCTAAAGTAGTCATAAACAACAAAAACAAAGCCAGAGGCATCACAATACCAGATTTCAAGACATAATTCAGGGCAGTTATAAGCAAAACAGCCTGGTACTGGTACAGAAACAGAGGGACAGACGAATGGAACAGAATAGAAATGCCAAAAATCAACCCATGCAACTACAACCAACTTATCTTTGACAAAGGAGCTAAAATCAAACTCTGGAGCCAGGGCAGTCTCTTCAACAAACGGAGCTGGGAAAACTAGATCCCCACCTGAAGAACTACAAAACAAGACCCCTATACCTTACATAGACCTTACACAAAAATCCACTCCAAATGGATCAGAAACCTAGAGCTATGACCTGATACCATCAAATTACTACAGAACACTTGGGAACCCTGCAAGACATTGGCATAGGTAAAGACTTCTTGGAAAAGCCCCAGAGGCACAGGCAATCAAAGCCAAAATTGACAAATAGCATTATATCAAATTAATAAACTTGTGCACTACAAAATGAATACTCAGGGAAGTGAAGAGGCAACTGACAGAATGGGAGAAATTATTTGCAAATTATACAACTAATAAAGGATTAATAACCAGAATATATACAGATCAAGAAACTCAACAAAGAACATCCCAGTTAAGAAATGGGCAAAGGACTTAAACAAGCATTTTTTAAAAGAGGAAATCCAAATGGTTAATAGACACATGAAAAAATGCTCAGGATCACTAGTCATTAGGGAAATGCAATTCAAAACCACACTGAGGTTTCACCTCACCCCAGTTAGAATGACTCTCATACAGAAACCAACAAATAACAAATGCTGGCAAGGATGTAGGGAAAAAGGTACCCTAATCCACTGCTGGTGGGAATGTAACTGGTAAAGCCACTATGGAAGACAGAATGGAGAGACCTCAAAAATCTGAATATAGACCTACTATATGACCCAGCCATCCCACTCCTGGGAATTTACCGAAGAGAAATTAAATCAGCAAATAAAAGTTATCTGCACCCCATATTTATTGCAGCTGAATTCACAATAGCTAAGACATGTAATCAACCCAAATGCCCATCAACTGAAGACTGGATAAAGAAATTATGATAGGTACACCATGGACTACAACACAGTGGTTAAACAATGAAATCTTATCATTTGCAACAAGATGGATAATTTTGAAAACATCATTCTTATGGGGCTGGTGCTGTGGCACAGCAGGTTAAAGCCCTGGCCTGATGCGCTGGCATCCCATATGGGCACCGGTTCCAGTCCCAGCTGCCTGCCCATCTTCCAATCCAGCTCTCTGCTATCGCCTGGGATAGCAGCAGAGGATGGCCCAAGTTCTTGGGCCCCTGCACCCACGTGTGAGACCTGGAAGAAGCTTCTGGTTTCAGATCAGCACAGCTCCAGCCATTGTGGTCAATTCGGAACTAGCGGATGCAAGGCCTTGCTCTCTCTCTGCCTCTTCTCTCTCTGTATAACTCTGACTTTCAATATATGAATAAATACTTAAAAAAAAAAAAAGGTACATCCGTTAGTAAAAATTTCAAAAAAGAAGTGGTAATATGATCATATGGATAGGATTAAGGGTCTGGCAATAGTAATAGAATTAAAAAGGAGGGACTGCTCCAACATGGGAAGCAGTCCACACAGCAGACTCACAGAATGACAATTGCTTTAAGTAGCACTCTGACCTCGGAATTAACCCTTAAGGCTTTTGATCCAGCTGAAAAGTGCACAAGAGCATTTCAAGGCATAGAAAGCCAAGAAATTGTGATAAAAAAATATACTCCATGAAGGACCTTGGTGGGTGAGACCCCAGTGAACAGAAGTGGTCAAAGAAAGAGGTACTTTGAAGGGAGGAGAGAACTTTCACTTTGCCTACGGCCTTGTCTAAATACTGAAAGAGTTTGTATATTCAAAAGGCAGTTCACGTCAAGAGCCTCAGGTGATCACTGACATACATAAGAGTGTTAATTGTTAATAAGAGTCACTATGCACTAACTTCCCATGCAGGACCTCTATCCTCAAAGAGCTGCATTATGAGCGTTAACAGTAAAACTTGCTATCAAAGATTTTGTTTTAGTGTATTAAGTGGAGGATATTCTTATGTCTTGTAAGTTATAGTATGTCTAAGTGCTTGCAAAATATTTATAATTCTTGGGTGCTTCTTTAATTTTTTTTTTTTTTTTTTTTTTTTTTGACAGGCAGAGTGGATAGTGAGAGAGAGAGAGAGGTCTTCCTTTTGCCATTGGTTCACCCTCCAATGGCTGCCATGGCTGGGGCGCTGTGGCCAGCGCACCGCACTGATCCGAAGGCAGGAGCCAGGTGCTTCTCCTGGTCTCCCATGGGTGCAGGGCCCAAGCACTTGGGCCATCCTCCACTGCCTTCCTGGGCCACAGCAGAGAGCTGGCCTGGAAGAGGGGCAACCGGGAAAGAATCCGGTGCCCCGACCGGGACTAGAACCCGGTGTGCCGGCGCCGCTAGGTGGAGGATTAGCCTATTGAGCTGCGGTGCCAGCCTAAAGTTAATTTTCTAAAAAAATTTTTCAAGATTTATATATTTGAAAGTCAGAGTTACACAGAGAGAGGCAGAGAGAGAGAGAGAGGAGAGGCAGGCAGGCAGAGAGAGAAAAAGAGAGAGAGAGAGAGGTCTTCCATCCATTGGTTCACTCCCCAATTGGCTGTGACAGCTGGAGCTGTGCTGATCCGAAGCCAGAAGCTTCTTCTTCTGGGTCTCCCATGTGGGCGCAGGGGCCCAAAGACCTGGGCCATCTTGTACTGCTATCCCAGGCCATAGCAGAGAGCTAGATCGGAACTGGAGCAGCTGGTCTCAAACTGGTGTCCATATGGGATGCCGGTATTTCAGGCCAGGGCATTAACCCACTGTGTCACGGTGCTGGCCCCAAAAATTGAAATTAAAATTGAGATGCAATGACTTCGAACAGCCCTTGTCTTGACTGTTGAGGAACAGTTTTTTCTCATGCAAACTGTTTAATCTCTTTACTTAGTACAGAGTCGGTCTTCTGCGTATAAAGTTAATTGAAAATGGATCTTAGTGGAGAATGGGACTGAGAATGGGAGAGGGAGGATAAGGAGTAGAAGTGTGGGTGGGAGGGGAGGTATGGTGGGAACAATTACTATATTCCTAAAGTTGTCCTTACAAATTCATGAAGTTTGTATTCCTCAAGTACAAGTTTTCTTTGGGGGGGGGAAAAAAAAAACAAAAACTAAAAAACCAAACTACATGCCTTTTTTTTTTTAATCACTAAGAGAGATGCAAACCCCTTCCAAAATACTGCCAAACTGAACTCAACTATAAATTTGAAAAGTATTTACAATCACAAATATGATCCATCATATGGAAGCAAGGATGGTTCAATATACATAAATCAAAAACGTAGTACCTCACATTAATAGACCACAACACAAAAATAAATGCAGAAAAAGCATTCAGTAAAATTCAATACCCCCTCATAACTAAATATATATATATATGTACTCAAACAATCTGTTTTAATACAACAAAGGTTATTTATGACAAACCAACAGCTAACATATACTGAAATGGAACAAGCTAGAGGCTTTTCCTCCAAGATCTGGAACAAGACAAAGATATCCACTTTTGACAATTCTATTCAACTGGTACTTGAAGTCCTAGTCAACATAAAGTCCTGGTCAACATAAAGAAAAAAGAGCATTACATTAAAAAGGAAGCTACACTGTCCTCATTTAAAGAACACATGATCTTATATAGGAAACCCTATATAAAAGGGCCCAGCAAAGCACTGGACCTTCTCTTGGGGCCTCCCTTCCAAGATGGTAAAAGGAGGAACAATGGCCATGCCAAAAATGACTGTGGCCACGTGCAGCCTATATCAATGCATGCCAAGGACAAGGCCATTAAGAAGTTCATCATTTGAAACACAGTGGAGGCCTCAGAGACATCTCCCAAGCTGTATGTGAAGCTGCATTATGCCATTCACAGCAAGACAGTGAAATGGATCTTGTGAAGCTAAGAAGATTGAATACCACCACTCCAATTTATACCTACCAGTGCTGTCCCACAGCCTCCATCAAAGTCCACAAAAGGAAGTTAGTTTTTGAGAGCTGAAGAAAAACTACCCTCTTAAAAAGTAGTATGGGGGGCCAGCATCATAGCACAGCAGGTAAAGCTGCTTCATGGAACCTGGCAGTGCCAATTCATGTCCCAGCTGCTCCACTTCCAATCCAGATCCCTGCTGGTGGCCTGGCAAAAGCACTGAAAAATATGAAAAGTGCTTGGGCCCCTGCAATCCACATGGGAGACCTGGATAAAATTCCTGGCTCCTGGTTTTGGCCTGGCCCAGTGCTAACCATTGTGGCTATCTGGGGATTGAATCAGTGGATGGAAGACCTCTCTCCTTATCTCTGCCCCCTACCCACCCTCTGTAACTCTTTCAATTAAATATTTTTTAAAAAGTAATGCGGAAATTAATACTTAAAAATGAAAAAAAGGAAGAAAACCTAAAGACTCTAAAACCACTGTTAGATCTCAAACAAATTCAATAGTCACAATATATAAAATAAATACCTAAAAATTCACAGCAATTTTTTTTCTGTGTATGTGAAAGGCAAAGTGACAGAGAAACAGGAAGAGAGAGAAATTTTAATTCCGTGGTTGACTCTCCAAATGGCTACAGCTGGACCACACCCACCTGGAACTCCATCTTGGTTTCCCACATGGGTGGCAGGGACCCAAGTACTTGGGCTATCATTCACTGATTTCTCAAGAGCATCAACAGGAGGTTGAATCAAGTAGAGCAGGCAGGACAGGAACTGGTGTTCCAATTGCAAACAGTGGCTTAACCCTCTGTGCCACAACTCTGGCCACAATCTGTAGCATTTCTATACACTAACAGAGAACTGTCTAAAAAATAAATTTAAAAAATCCATTTATAACATGTAGGAATAAATTTAGCCAAGGAGGCAAAATAACTACATTGAAAGTTATAAAATGCTGATGAAAGAAACTGAAGATGACACAAATGGAAAGATAGTCTTCAGTCATACAGGAAACACTATTAAATGTCCATAACTCAGAGCAATGTACAGATTCAATGCAATCCCTACCAAACTATCAATGACATTCATCACAAAATAGGAAACAAATCCTAAAATTCATGTGAATCCACAAAGGACCCCAGATACTCAAAGCAATCTTGAGCAAGAGAGAGCCAAGTTGCAAGCAATACAATACCTAACTTCCAAATATACTACAAAGCCATAGTAGTTTCATTAGTAATCTTTTTGTTACTTTAATTAAAGTATCTGAGAGAAGCTTCTTAGGAGGGAAGAATGTTTATTTCAAGCTTATGGTATACAGTTTCACAATCCAAAACCAGGCAGCCCTACTGGTTCAGGCAACTACTGAGGCTGGACATTGGCAGAGCTATGATCACATGGTAAGCCAAGAGGGAGAGAAGCCAGGCTAAATAACCAACCCTCTCTGGGGGCCAGCACTGTGGCATGGCAGGTTAAGCTGCTACCTGCAACACTAGCATCCCAGACGCTGGTTAGAGTCTCAGCTACTCCACTTCCTATCCAGCACCCTGCTGGTGCACTTGGGAAAACAACAGTAAACAGCCCAAGTGCTTGGGCCCCTGCACCCACACAGGAGACCTGGAAGAAGCTCCCGGCTCCTGTCTTTGGTCTGGCCCGGCTCTGGCCATTGTAGCCCTTTGCGGGGGTGAACCAGCAGATGGAAGATCTCTCACTCTCTACCTCTTTCAAATAAAATAAATCCTAAAACAAAAACAACAAAACTTTTACAAGTACCTGCTGAGGGCTCATGTTATAGCACTGAGGGTTAGGAGACTGTGTTGCCCGTTAATCCTGACTGCACTGTTTCTGATACAGCTTCCTGATTAAGTACCTGGGAAAACAATGGAAGATGGCCCAAGTATAGTTGGAACCCTGACTCCCACACAGGAGATCTGGATGGAGTTCCAGACTCCTGCCTTTAGCCTGGCCCAGAATTGGCTGCTAAGGACATTTGAAGAGTAAACAAGGGGATAGAAGACCTACTTCTGCCTTTCAAATAAATAAATCTTAAAAAATAAAAAACTACTGAGGGGAAGCCCCCGATGATCTGAACACATGCTATTAAACCCAGTTCCCAGATACCATAATTACAAGTCTTTAATTCTCAGCTTTTAATTCTCACCTTTAATTCTCAGCTAATTAACATGATCCATGAATTTTTCACTTAAGTTTTTGGGGTTCAACATTTACAGGAGTTTGAAGAACCAAATTCTGTTCAAACCATGACAGTAACCAAAATAGATGTGTAGACCAATGGAACTGGAACTAAATCCACATATTTATGGTTAACTTATTTTTGACGAAGGTGCCAAGAATAGGTAGTCTCTTCAATAAATATTGTTGGAAAAAGTGTACATCCAGATGTAATTGAACCCTTATCTCTATGTACAAAAAAGTCAATTCAAAATAAATTAAAGATTTAAATATAAGAGCTGTAACTATGCTAACTACTATAAGATCACATGGGGGAAAACTCCAAGACACTGATCCAGGCAACAATTTTTTTAATATGTACTCCTTTGCACAGAAAGACAAAAATCCCATGACCTCAACTCATGCATGTAGAGAATCTAAAAAGAAGTATACCTCATAAAAGTAGAGAGAATGGTGATTACCAGAAACCAGGGTGGTTTGGGGAAAGGAAGGTGGGAAGATGTTGGTTAAGGAATATATAGTCATGCAGATGGCTTAGTAGGGAGGGAGCTTACTGCTCTAGCCCATAAGATAGTTTTTAAAAAAGTGGATATAGTGTAATCTCAGGGAAGAATTAGGGAAAAAACGGCAGAGGAAGCTCGACCAAAATTAGAGTGACATGGTGGAACTACAAGGAGGGCGTGGGCTCCCACGGCTCAGGGCTCCAATAGCTGAGAGCCTATGCACCAGTGCTGGAAAGTGAGGTGAGACCAGACTGCAGCAGCCCAAGTCACTGGTGAAAAAGAAGCAGGAAGAGCCTAGAGGGAACCAGGCTTGAAGCCCTGTGGGGCAAAGTGTAGCAGCCAAATTAGAGAAGGAAAAAAAAAAAAAAGACAGGACGAACATGTTTCTCTATCTGATCACTTTACAAAGGCAGACTAACAAGCAGATAGAGCAGGCGCCATTTTGGACATATGTAACAGCTGTGCCAGCTCGTGTCTGTGCCTGGCAACCAGCCAAGAAGACACTACTGACTCTGGTGGGGAGAACTAACAGGGGCCTAGGAGCTCATGACCGTGTGAAGCTTCTGAACCTGGACTGTGAAAAAAACCAGGGTGTGTAGGAGGAATCACGATGTGGCTGGGACTTTGAGCAGTCTTAGTGGGAGATGTCACAAGCTTGGGGTTCCTGGTTACCTGGTGAGAGACAGTGCTGGAGAATCTGAACTTACACTGAAGACTGCACAGATCCTTTGTGTGGTCCTTGGGACAGAGCGGACAAATAGTATACCCATTGGGATTATCGCTCAGGCTCTGGTCTCCATTGAGAGCTCAGCTGCTCAGAATATACCTTCCTTCTGATTAAAAAAGATTTACCATGCCAAACATGGTTATATCATCTTAGGCACGCCCTTAACCCTGGAGAACTGAATAGAGATCTCTGGCCACATTCATTACAAGCCTCTAGAGATTTACTGAAAGCAGACATTCCACTTATCTACACAGTCACAGTACAAGTACAGTGCAGGGCAGGTATAATCAAAACAGCTTGGTACTGGTACAAAAACAGAAGGATAGACCAATGGAACAGAATAGAAACACCAGAAATCAATCCAAACACCTACAACCAACTTATATTTGATCAAGGAGATAAAACCAACCCCTGGAACAAGGACATCTATTCAACAAATGGTGCTGGGAAAACTGGATTTCCATATGCACAAGTATGAAGACCCTCTAACTTACACTTTATTAAAATATACTCAAAATGGATCAAAGATCTAAATCTATGATTTGACACCATCAAATTATTACAGAACATCGCAGAAACCCTGCAAGATGTTGGCACAGGCAAAGACTTATTGGAAAAGACCCCAGAGACACAGGCAGCCAAAGTCAAAATTAACAACTGGGATTATATCAAATTGAGAAGTTTCGATATGGCAAAAGAAACAAGAAAGTGAAGAGGCAACTGACAGAATGGGAGAAATTATTTGCAAAGTATGCAACTGATAAAGGATTAATAACCAGAATCTACAAAAAGATCAAGAAACTCCACAACAAAACAAACAATCCTGTTAAGAGATGGGCAAAGGACATACACAGACATTTTTAAAAACAGGAAATCTAAATGGCCAATAGACACATGAAAAAAATGCTCAGGATCACTAGCCATCAGGGAAATGCAAATCAAAACCACAATGAGGGCCAGCGCCGCGGCTCACTAGGCTAATCCTCTGCCTAGCGGCGCCAGTACACCAGGTTCTAGTCCCGGTTGGGGCGCCGGATTCTGTCCCGGTTGCCCCTCTTCCAGGCCAGCTCTCTGCTGTGGCCAGGGAGTGCAGTGGAGGATGGCCCAGGTGCTTGGGCCCTGCACCCCATGGGAGACCAGGAAAAGCACCTGGCTCCTGGCTCCTGCCATCGGATCAGCGCGGTGCGCCGGCCGCGGTGCGCCGGCCGCAGCGTGCCGGCCGCGGCGGCCATTGGAGGGTGAACCAACGGCAAAGGAAGACCTTTCTCTCTGTCTCTCTCTCTCACTGTCCACTCTGCCTGTCAAAAAAAAAAGAGAGAAAAAAAAAAAAAAAAAAAAAAAAAAAAAAAAAACACAATGAGGTTTCACCTCACCCTGGTTAGAATGGCTTTCATACAGAAATCAACAAACAAATGCTGGCAAGCATGTGGGGAAAAAGGTACACTAATCCACTGCTGGTAGGAATGCAAACTGGTAAAGCCAGTTTGGAAGATGGTTTGGAGATACCCAAGAAATCTGAATATATCCCTACCTTATGACCCAGCCATCTCACTACTCGGAATTTACCCAAGAGAAATTAAATCAGCAAATAAAAGAGCTATCTGCACCTCCATGTTTATTGCAGCTGAATTTACAATAGCTAAGACCTGGAATCAACCTAAATGCCTGTCAACAGAAGACTGGATAAAGAAATTATGGGATATGTTCTCTATGCAATACTGCACAGCGGTAAAAAAAAAAAAAAAATTTAAACCCGGTCATTTGCAACAAAATGGAGGAATCTGGAAAGATCATACTGAGTGAAATAAGTCAATCCCAAAGGGACAATATCATCTGTTCTCCCTGATTGGTGACAACTGAGCACCTAAAAGGAAACCTGTAGAAGTACAACCGACACTATGAGAAGCAATGACTTGATCAGCCCTTGTCCTATTACTATGTTATTCTTTTTAGTATTTTCTTTTTCTACTTAATACCACTGGTTGAACTCTTTGCTTAGCACAGAATTATTCTTAGGTGTTTAAATCCAATTGAAAATTGATCCCCATAAAAAGTAAGAGTAAGAATATGAGAGGGAAGAGATGTACAGTTTGGCACATGTTCCACAGATTCACACCTAAGGGTAATTAAAAATTTGGGACTCCAAATTCCATTAAGTTGGCAGGTAATAATGCCATCTTACATATTAAAGTGATATTAAGTGTGTAACTGATCACATACAAAGGAATAAGTGTCAAAGGGATCACATAAAGAAGACCAAGTGTCTGCTAATAACGATAGAATTAAAAAGGAGAGAATGATGCAACATGGGAAGCAGGCCACACAGCAGACTCATAGAATGAAAATTGCCTTAAATAGCACTCTGACCTCAAGATCAGCCCTTAAGGCATTGGGATCTGGCTGTAAAGCCCATGAGAGCATTTCAAGCATGGAAAGCCAAGACACTGTGGCAAAAAAATGATCTAAACAAATCCCAGCAAGTGAGATCCTAGTGGAAAGAAGGGACCATCAATGAAGGATGTACTTTTCTCTGAAGAGAGAACTTCCACAATGCTTATGGCCCTGTTCAAATACTGATGGAGTCTGTGGACTCAAAAGGCTTCCATAGCCTTGGCAGCTCCTGACAAGCCTCAGGTGATCACTGACATCATAAATAAGAGTGTCAATTGTTTTTTTGTTTTTTTTAAAGATTTTTTTTTTTTGAAAGTCAAGAGTTACAGAGAGGAGAGACAGAGAGCGAGACAGAGACAGAGACACACACACACAGAAAGAGAGAAAGAGAGAAAGAGAGAAAGAGAGAAAGAGAAAAAGAAAGAGAGAAAGAGAGAAAGAAAGAGAGAAAGAGAGAGAGGTCTTCCATCCGATGGTTCATTCCCCAATTGGTCACAACAGCCGGAACTGCACTAGTCCAAAGCCAGGAGCAAAAGCTTCTTCCGGGTCTCCCATGTGGGTACAGGGGCCCAAGGACTTGGGCCACCCCAAGAGTGTCAATTGTTAAATCAACAACAGAAGTCACTGTGTACTTGCTCCACATGTAGGACTTCTGTCCTTAATGAGTTGTACTATGAGAATTAATGGTAAAACTTGAGTTCAAATGGTACTTTATACTTTGTATGTCTGTAGGTACAAACTGCTGAAATATTTACTTAGTACAGAATTGATCTTCTGTATATAAAGATAATTAAAATTGAATCTTAATGAAGAATGGGATGGGAGAGGGAGTAGGAGGTGGGACAGTTTAGGGGTGAGAGGGTGGATATAGGGGGAAGAACCACTATATTCCAAAAGCTGTACCTATGAAATTTATATTTATTAAATAAAAGCTTTCTTAAAAAAAAAAAAATGGGATGGGAGAAGGAGTAGGAGGTGGGATGGGAGTGGGGGAGGGAGGGTGGGTATGGGGGGGAACCACTATATTCCTAAAGTTGTACCTATGAAAATTGTATGCATTAAATAAAAGCTTTAAATATATATACAAAGAAGGAACAAATTTGAAAGATTTACAGTAAAACAATAATTAACCATAATATATTAACTTCTTCAAAAATGCAAGAGGGGCTGGTGTTTAGCCTAATGGTTAAGTGGCCTATATCCCATATTAGATGGTGTGCCTGAGTTCAAGTCCTGGCTCCACTCCTGAATCTCGTTTCCTGCTAACTTGCACTCTAAAGGGCAGTGATGATGGCTCAAGTAGTTGGGTCCCTGTCATACATCTGAGTGCTCTGGATTGAGTTATCAGCTCCTGGCATCAGCATGGCCCAGCAGCCCTAACTTTGATCTATTGGCTCACTTCCCAAATTCCCACAAAGACCTCTCTCTGCCTTTCAAATTAAAAAAAAAAAAAAGCAGACAGTGGATATTAAGTGCTCTCACCACAAAAATGGTAATTGTGAGTTAATATATTTGTTGATTAGCTAGATTTAACCACTCAAGAAACATCTAGTCAAAAACATCACATTATACAATTTTTCTGGCATTAAAAGAGTAAAAGATATATTTTAAAAGAGCAGGTGTTTAGCCTAGTGGTTAAGATGCTTCATTGCACCCTGAAATGCCTGGTTTGATTCATGGCTCCAGCTCCTGATTGTAGCTTCCTGCCACTGCAGTCCCTGGGAGGCAGTGGTTCTAACTCAAGTGCCTGGGTTCCTGCTTCATACATGGCATACCTGGATTGCACATCTGACACCTAGCCCAGCCCTAGGCCACTGCAAGCATTTGGGGTGTGAACCAATATAAAGCAGCTCTTGTTTGTCTCTCATCTTTCTCAAGAAAATAAAATTTAAAAAGAACAACCAAAAACATTCCGCTAGCATATGCTACCCATATGCTCTGGGGTTAAGTGTGGAAGCAGAGCGAACACAGGGGATGCCACCACATCACCCAGACCAGACAGAATGGTGGGTGAATGGCAGTTACAAAAGAGGTAAAATGGTCAGACTGGAGGTAGCAGCAACATAACTCTGTTATGGAATTTGTACAAAAAGTTAAGGAAATGATGTAAAGCATTAATATGATTCTGACACTACTCAAAATATTTTTAACTCCATCTATAACTTAAAATATTTAGTGTTTAAGAAACAAAAAATTGGGTCCAGCATTGTGACACAGATTAAGCCCCTACCTGTGATGCCACCATTCCATATGAGCATAAGTTTGAGTGACAACTGCTCTACTTATGATCCAGTTCCCCTGCTGATGTGCCTAGGAAAGCAGCCCAAGATGGCTCAAGTGCTTAGACCACTGCCACCTATGTGGGGAACTGTCAACTTCAGGAGTGTACCAGCAGATGGAAGATAGGTCTCTCATCCTGTCTCTAATCTTTCAAATAAATAATTCCCAATTAAAAAAAAAAGTGAAAGACTGTATCAGTGTCAGACAGCAAAAGATAAACCCTTCAAAATTTATGCTGGAATGTACATTCAACATTTTTTTGTTGGGCCGGCATTGTGGTGCAGTGGGTTAAGTTGCTGCCTGCAATGCTGGCATCCCGTAAAGTGCCAGTTCAAGTCCCAGCTGCCTCAGTTCTCAGCCCCCTGCTGACATGCCTGGGAAAGTACATTAAATAATTTTTTTTTCTTTAAAGATTTATTTACTTATTTGAAAGTCAGAGTTACACAGAGAGAGAAGGAGAGGCAGAGATAAAGAGGTCTTCCATCTGCTGGTTCACTCCCCAGTTGGCCGCAATAGCTGGAGCTGCACAAATCTGAAGCCAGGAGCCAGGAGCTTCTTCTGGTCTCCCACACAGGTATAGGGGCCCAAAGACTTGGACCACCTTCTACTGCTTCCCCAGGCCATAACAGAGAGCTGGATAGGAAGTGGAGCAGCCAGGACTCAACCAGCGTCCATGTGGGATGTCGGCACTGCAGGCGGCAGCTTTACCCACTATGCCACAGCGCCGGCCCCAAGAAATCTTTAAAGAAATATTTTTGTTATCACTTTTATGACACATGAAGATTTCTGAAAATGTCCTCCCATC
Organism: Oryctolagus cuniculus; assembly: GCF_964237555.1. Lineage (NCBI taxonomy): Eukaryota > Metazoa > Chordata > Mammalia > Lagomorpha > Leporidae > Oryctolagus > Oryctolagus cuniculus. The sequence continues at coordinate 116,722,162 of NC_091436.1, forward strand.
ACCAATTACTTCTTTATGTTTTCTCATATGTAATTAAAAGTTATCAGAGTAATTTCAAGAGCCTAGCAGCAATGCAACAGGTGCTCAATCAGTTCTTGTTAAATAGAACAGCATAAACAATCCCGCCTCCCCAAAAAAAAGCCTTTAGACAATCCAACTATTTTATACAAAATACAAGATGCCAAATGGAATTAGGGTATTTTAAAACAATGCATTCAAATTTTAAGAACTAAAGTTACAAGAAAATTCTTGATACAACAAGTATGTAAGCTACTCATCAAAGATCAGTCACAAATGACTTTACATTAAACTGTGATTATTCTTCATGGAACAGGATGTTAAAAAGTACAGCATTAACTTTTAATGGAACAAAAGAACATCTATATAGTGCCATCAAAATGTAATGGGTTGGCTGGCGCCGCGGCTCACTAGGCTAATCCTCCGCCTTGTGGCACCAGCACACCGGGTTCTAGTCCCGGTCGGGGTGCCGGATTCTGTCCCGGTTGCCCCTCTTCCAGGCCAGCTCTCTGCTGTGGCCAGGGAGTGCAGTGGAGGATGGCCCAAGTCCTTGGGCCCTGCACCCCATGGGAGACCAGGATAAGTACCTGGCTCCTGCCATCGGATCAGCGTGGTGCGCTGGCTGCAGCGGCCATTGGAGGGTGAACCAACGGCAAAGGAAGACCTTTCTCTTTGTCTCTCTCTCTCACTGTCCACTCTGCCTGTCAAAAAATTAAAAATAAAAAATTTAATGGGTTTAGTTAATGTAAAAATTAAATATTTTTCTAATATATAATTTCTCTTTTCTAAATCAGTTAAGTTAGAATGCAAACCCTACAGAAGTAGTATGTATTACATCTGTTCTATTATTCTATACCCTGGAAACTAAGCAACTAACCTTTAAATCACGTTAAGTACAGCTTAACAAAACTTCTGTTCATTTTAAGCTTTTATACTCAGAACATCAATCATATCCTCTCATCAGAGCTTACAAGAAGACCCATAATCTTTTTTTTTACCATTGCTTCAGCTGTTTTCAAAACAAGCAAGTACCTGGCACAGATATAGAATCCTCTGCATACCAGGGACAACTGCTCCAATGATCGCAAGTCCAAGTCACTGGATACCACCCATCGGAAGATATACATCAGGACCTCCATTGGCAACACTGCAGAAGAAAATCACCTTCAGTGAGTCTCCCCTAAGTCATTCCATTGTCACAGCCACACTCCCGGTGCATTGATGCATTCCTACAAATTCAGAAACTAATAAGCCATACCCTCACTATTGCTCAGAACCACAGCACAAGCAATTACCCAACAGTAATTAATAGTTCCTAACATAAAAAATCTTTTTTTCAGTATAGATTTGATGCTTGCTTTTATAAAGCAGCTTTTCATATTGCAAGATTATTTTCCCACTGGCACACGTTACAATGTGTTAGAAAAATGTTACCATATATGTGTATAAAATTCATATCATTAACACTTGAAAGCTATTTTTATCTCCTTGAAATTTTTAAATTTCCTTTCTCTGATAAATTTCAATGTAACATACAAAAAGAAAATATATATTTGTGTCTAAATATTCAGGCTGTTTCAGGACTACCGTCCAACTGAAATGCTTTACGGTAACCGAATTCCTTTGCTTTCTTAGGGCTACCTTACCAATTCACCCAGCCTCTGAGATCTTCACTGAAATACAGCAACCCTGAACCACTGCAATACAAATCATGCTGCTTTATATTTTTTTCCAAAGCATATCAGTACAATCAGTAATTATACCTTGATCTCCCACCATATTCTGAATGAGGGCAGCAACCACCTGACCATATAAGTTTGAAAAATTTCAATCTACAGTAAAAGTATTTCTCACGGAGTTAGAACCACCACAAACTCATACCTGATATGTGAGTCTGACTGCTCTCCAGCTCTGGCTGACACAGTTTGAGCACAGACTCCTGAAATGTGAGTTGCTGCTGGAAGTAGGACAAGAGATCTGCCATCTTGCTGTCATCATCATTATCTTCAATGCTGAAAGAAGGAGAGCAGTGATGACATGAAGCGCTTTCTCAGTTTAGAAACCTATTTCTCATAACACTGTTAAATTTGCCTTAAAAAATTCACTTAAAAGCAAATTTTCTTGCTATTTAGAAAGAATGTGGTAACAGTTTATCCTGCCTTACAAAGGAGTATCACAATAAAGTTTTTCAAACAAAAAAGCTTCAGGAATTACCACCCAGAAAGAAATTAGGATTTGGGGTACAGGTATTGAGGTTTAGTTTTGTTGTAGAGATTTCATGAGTTATTAAAAAAACTAAATAATTTTAAAAGTTGATACAAACAAGTGATCATAATCCAATCCAAAAAAAACTTTTTTGGGGGGCCAGCATTGTGGCGTACTGGATGTTACTGCCTGCAGTGCTAGCATCCCATATGGGGGCCAGTTTGAGTCTCAGCTGCTCCACTTCTGATCCAGTTCTGGTATGGCCTGGGAAAGCAGTAGAGGATGGCCCAAGTGCCTGGGCCCCTGCACCTGCATGGGAGCCCCAGAAGCAGCTCCTGGTTCTAGGCTTCAGATTGGCTCAGCTCTAGCCATTGCAGCCATTTGGAGAGTGAACCAGTGAATGGAAGACCACTCTCTGTCTGTGCCTCTCTATAACTCTGCCTTTCAAATAAATACAATAAATCTTTTAAAAAATGTTTTTCTTTTGCGTAAAAATATAGACAGGTCATCTTAGTTACTTACCAATGGTTTTCTAATAGATGTGACTTATTAACTTATCACCCCACCTTAAGAAAGGAAAATATCTAATTTAAAAAATCTTAAGAGTCCACAAATCATCTATCAACACACTTAAGTGTATAGTTAAGAGTTCTTAAAAAAAAAAAAAAAAAAAGAAAGAAGTATCTAGCTTCTCATTTTTGCTTAAGCTAACCCTGAAGATGATCACTTTAGAAAAAGCCTTGGATTAAGATGAAGTTAGAAAACTAGGAAGGGCTGTTTATAATACCACAAAAACCATATAAAATCACAGAAACTTTCAGAGCTCATCAGATCTGGTGGGGGGTGGGGGGGGAACAATATATCCTTAAAGAAGTTTCACAGCATCTGGGTTTGTTTAAAGGAGTGGGAGAGAAAGAAATGCTTCTTTAATGCTTTTTAGTACAATCTTTCTTAACAGTACCTAACACCTACCTACAAAATTGGCCAAGAGCTGGATGTAAATGAAAATGACTCTACCCAAATTTAAAGAAGGTTTAGGAAAAGTCCAAATGAGCAATTTGACTGTGAACTACCTCAGAGTGTTAACTCTAATTTGGTGAATAACATTATTAGCTGAAGAGTTCAACCAGGCAATTAAAATTAACTTTATTGGGATGTTTACAATATGGTTTATGAAAAGTTTAATTGTTAATACTGTATGCAGTTAAAAAAACATACTGGCAACTAAGCATATTATGAATGTAACTGACTTCACAAAATTATAATAGCTAATGTCTCCTTACCAAAACTATTTTTCTTGTATTATGTGCATTTGATCTGACATTTTCTCATGGGTACAAACTCCCTCCCATTTAATATCAGCAAACAGGACTTTTTAGGATAGAGGGATTGAAGCAAATTTTCTAACTCTTACAGTTTCAAAAGTACTGACTTAAAACTATGTCCTCTTGATCTTTTCTATATAAAACCATCAATGCTACTTCATGACTTTGATTCAAGTGGCACCCATGAAATGAAACATGATTCCCTTTAAGAGTGCTTATACCCTGTGCTTGCACATTGAAAACAATGTTATTTTAGAACTTTAAATGTTCTGCTCACACACATTAAGTCTTGTTATAATTCAGCATAAACCTAATAGAATTAAAAGCCATTTTATTTATTTTTTTAAAAGCCATTTTAAAATATAAACCTTAAAATATATACAAAAGCAGAAACTAGTATAATAAAATTCCATGTATTCAGCACTCAAGTTCCACCACTATTAACATTTTGTCAACTTTAACCTAACAACATTTTAATATTTTTTACTTGAACTAGGTTTCAGAAAGTTGAAACATGTTCTTTACTCTTTTCAGGAATCACTGCTTGTATTTAAAAACCGACTCATCATTTTATTTTTGTTGTATCTATTTAAAACGTGCATATCAATTTTTTAGACTTAAGATTTCCCTACTTAAAATATTTCTACAACTTTATAAACAAGGATATACTAAAGACTATGCAGCTTAACAGAATGAACATCATCTTTTATCACGTTAAGGGTCAACAGGGCAAAGATGCTTAACTTTAATATGCATTACTGTCTATCAAATTATATACGCACTAGCTGTTTCCAACGCCATCACCATCTGGAGACCGGGAATAAGTAATCTTGAACTCTATATCAGGTACAAGTTGCATAGCCCTACGATAAAACTTGATGGCTAAAAGAAGAAATAAAGCTAAATTAGCTATGACCACACATTTCTATATAATTTCCTTTGATTATCCTTAACTGTGGTTTAAGTTGGTAACTTTCTAATAATCAAATTATTTTTCTACATGCAACTCAGTAACTGTTCAATGAACAAACTAATTTCCACATCTTACTGTTCAGACAGAAACTTTCCTAAAGGCTAACATGTTATAGAAACTTAAGATGTTATATTTTAATCTTCTCTTTTAGCTCTTCCCCTCATTTTCCTTACCCACTTGCATATAGAATTTTATGTGGCTGCCTTTCTTTGGTCTCTGAAAATAAAATGGTCATCACCCCAATAAAAATAGTTCTATACAAACTTCTTTCCATGACACAGAGTTGAGGAAAATTAACGCTTCTCCCAGGTAGAATAAAGAGAAAAGTTTTTCTGGAATTTACCCTTCACATCCAAGTTTCTTTAGCCAAGGTACCTCTATACTTAGCTAAGCTGTAATATTCAATGAACTCTCCTCATTGGGATATCATTATAAGCCAGAGCTGTCGTGGCTAATTTTTCTCTCAGAAACAGTCTACTCAATTCCATATTCTTGCATTCTGTCTATATTCTATTTTTCTACTATAAATATTTTGTTATTCTGGGTAAGTTACTATATGCTAAGTGGAGATGGAACTCTCAGAAATAAAGTCTGCACAGACGCTTGACCAATTGGACACTTTTAAAATCTGTAAAGAAATAGCACTAGAAGAATCTTGCAAATAGATGCAGTAACTCTGAATGATCTTACTTTAGGGATATTTTCAAATCATTTAAGCACAAGCATTTTCCCCATGCCCCAATTATCTTTTACTATCATAAAATAAAAGCGTAATACAAACCTAACAAGATAAATAGCCCCATCATCTTGTTTACTAACACATTTCTATTGGATTAATAAAAGTAATAAAGGCCAAAGTGTATTCCTTTGGTAAAACAAACTAGAACTCAGAAAGCACATACATGTTCATTTTATGAATTATTTCCCCTTTCCTGAAATAATTTCCACCTATAAAAGGAAGATATCCTATTTTAAAATGAATAAAATTTAAAGTATTAATGAAAAATACTAAAAATGTAGAAAAACATTATTTTACTCATCCTCTGAACATGCTTCCCAGCATTATTATTTAAAGAGACAGGCTATGTAGAAATACAATTTTTACTTTTGAATTTTTTGAGAAAACAATTTTAAACTATAGGGAGACTACTGTCCTGTGCCAAATATATTCTAGTAAAAAAAAAAAAAAGTAGCAGCAGGGTTATTCAGAAATGCTATGACTACCGGATTCCTAAGCACTGGGTCTTTACCTTCATAGAGAGCTCCATTTTGTTCTTCTTCTACTGCTTTTAGGAAGAGTTCTCGAGCCTATAAAAATTGAAAAACAATTTTTGAAAATCTGTGGTAACAAGGAGTATGGGGCCTCCACTGTGGCTCAGCAAGTTAAACCACCACCTGCGACGCCAGCATCCCTCGGATCCAGCTCTCTGCTAATGTGCCAGGGAAAGCATCAGAAGATGGCCCAAATACTTGTATGCCCACCACCCATGTGGGAGACTGGGAAGGAGTTGCAGGTTCCTGGTTTTGGCATGGCCCACCTGGCCATTTGCAGAGTGAAACAGCAGGTATATAGAAGATATCGCTAACTCTCCCTTTCAAATAAATAAATCTTTTGTTTGTTAAAGGAGTGTGGATGGCAGAAAGAGCCTTTCTAACAAACTATCCTAAAGCTATTGGACATTAATGGGCAAAAATAATTCACTCCAGGGGTGGGTACTTGGCACAAAGCTTAACATGCTACTTAGGCTGTCTGCATCCCTCATCACAGTTATCAGAGTTCAAGTCATAGCTCTGCTTCCAATTCCAGTTTCCTAATAAGCACTCTGGGAGGCAGTGGGTAATGGGTTGGATAGTTAAGTTGCTGTCACCTATATGGGAGACATGGATTGAATTCCCAGTCCCTGGTGTCTGTTCCAGCCCTGGCTATTGCAAGCATTTGGGAGTAAAGCCGTGGATGGGAGATCTGTGTCTCTCTGCCTTCACAAACAAAAATCCCCCCCCCCCCCAAAAAAAAAAAACTCACTTTGACCTCACATAAAAATTGAAATGGATCATGAACTTAAAATGTAAAATACACCTGGGGCTGGTGCCATGGTGCAGTAGGTTAATCCTCCACTTGCGGCGCCAGCATCCCATATGGGCGCCAGTTCTAGTCCCGGCTGCTCCTCTTCCAATCCAGCTCTCTTCTGTGGCCTGGGAAAGCAGAAGATGGCCCAAGTGCTTGGGCTCCTGCACCCGCATAAGAGACCAGGAAGAAGCTCCTGGCTCCTGGCTTCGGATCGGCACAGCTCCGGCCATTTGGAGAGTGAACCAATGGAAGAAAGACCTTTCTGTCTGTCTCTCCCTCTGTCTGTAACTCTACCTCTCAAATAAATAAATAAAATAAATCTTTTTTTAAAAAAATGTGAAATACACCTATAAAACTTTTAGAGAAAAAAACAGAAAATACTGGGAGATATAAGACTTAGGCAGAGTTCTTACACATGACAGAAAAATCATGATCCATAAAAGGAAGAGTTAATAAATTGAACCCCATCAAAATTAAAAACTTTGCTCTGTGAAATGCCCTGCTAAGAGGATGAAACAGGAGCTGGTACTATGGCTCAGGGGTTAAAGACCCGACCTGCAGTGCCACCATCCCATATGGGCGCCAGTTCAAGTCCCAGCTGCTCCACTTCTGATCCAGCTCCCTGGTAATCTGCCTGGGAAAGCAGCAGAAGATGGCCCAATTCCTTGGGCCCCATACCCATGTGGGAGACCTGGAAGAAGCTCTTCGCTTCTGGCTTTTGATCAGTTCAACTCCAGCCATTGCAGCACTTTGGAGAGTGAACCAGCGGATGAAAGACCTCTCTTCCTCTACCTCTAACTTGGTCTTTCAAATAAAATAAATAAAAAGGATGAAACAACAAGCTATATGCTGGGAAAAAATATTCACAAGCCTGATTTTCAACACAGTACTTGTATCTAGAATATAAATCAACTTTCAAATCTCAACAGTAAAACATAATTAGAAAAGCACAGATATTTCAGAGAAGATATGCATATGGAAAATAAGCACATGAAAAACTATTCATTAGCCCTTAAAGAAGTACAAATTAAAATCACAATAATGTATTACTACACACAGATCTAAATGACTAAAATTATAAAGTAGTGACAGCACCAAATGCTGATAAGGATGCAGAGAAACTGGATCATTTATACACTACTGATGGGAATATGTTACATTCGGAAAAACAGTTTGACAGTTTATTTCAAAACCAACGTGCATCTGCCATAGAATCTAGCAACTGCACTCTTGGGGATTTATCCAAGAGAAATGAAAACTTACATTCACCCCAAATCCTGCACACAAATATAATTACTTATTCATAATAGCGCAAAATTAAAAACTCAAATGCTCTTTAAACAAGGAATGGTTAAACAAAGTACACTGTATCTATCTGCATTATGCAATACACTCTATGATAAAAACAAACAAGCTGGCCAGCACCGTGGCTCAATAGGCTAATCCTCCAACTGCGGTGCCAGCATACCAGGTTCTAGTCCCAGTCGGGGCGCCAGATTCTGTCCTGGTTGCTCCTCTTCGAGTCCAGCTCTCTGCTGTGGCTCGGGAAGGCCCAAGTCCTTGGGCCCTGCGCCCCATGGGAGACCAGGAGAAGCACCTGGCTCCTGGCTTCAGATCAGCGCGGTGCACTGGCTGCAGCGTGCCGGCTGCAGCAGCCATTGGGGGGTGAACCAACGGAAAAGGAAGACCTTTCTCTCTCTCTCTGTCCACTCTGCCTGTCAAAAAAACAAACAAAACAAGCCAACACACAACCTGGATGGATCGCATGGGCTCTATGCCAAGTGAAAAAAATCTATCTCAAATGGTTGCACACCGTAGGATTCCAGTGATACAATACTACATGTGAACATCATGACTACAAAATGGAGAACACATTAGTGGCTGCTAGTAGGAAGGAACATCTGGGGAAGGAAGGTAAAAGAAGAATAGAAATCTGTGAGAGCTGTCTGAATTAAAATGGAGTCAATGGGGCCAGTGTTGTGGCACAGTGGTTTAGATTGCTGTTTATGATGCCAGCATCCCATATGGGCACCAATTTGTGTCCTGGATGCCCCACTTCTGATCCAGCTCCCTGCTAATGGCTTGGGAAAAGCAGTAGAATGTGGCCCAAGTATCTGGACCCTGGACCCATGTGGGAGAACTGGATGAAGATCTCAATTCTGGCCTTGCCCAGTGCTGGCCCTTGCAGTCATCTGGGGGAGTAAACCAACAGATGGAAAAACCTGTCTCTAAGTCTTTCAGTTAATTAAAAAACAAAAAACAAAACAAAACAAAAAACCTAAAACAAAATGCAATCATCCATGTCAACTCTAGCAAAAGCAAGCTGGGAGATCATGAAGCATGATTTATTTGCCGGGTGACAAGAACTATCACTAGAAACTCAGCAACCTTGCAGAGGCCATCACAACATGGCAAAGGATATGCTTGCAGGGGCCACCTGCAGTGCCAGCATCCCACCTGGGACCCGTTTCAAGTTCTGGCTACTCCACTTCCCATCCAGCTCTCCGCTACAGCCTGGGAAAGGAGTACATGATGGCCCAAGTCCTTGGGCTCCTGCACCCTCACGGAAGACCCGGAATAAGCTCTGTCCTGGCTTCGGATTGGCCCAGCTGCAGCCTTTGTGTCCATTTGGGGAGTGAACCAGCATACGGAAGACCTCTCCGTGTGCCTTTGCCTCTAACTCTGCCTTTCAAGTAAATAAATAAATCTTTAAAACACAAGATATGTCTGCAAGGACACCTGCCCAGCAACTCTTGTTCAACCTTGAGCTGATGCTACCCTTGTTACTAACCCAAAAATAACTGTTTCAAGATAACTTACGTAATCTTCTGCATTTTACCTTTGAAAACCTGTTGAAAATCTCTCACTCTTGGGGCCGGAGCCTGTGGCACAGTGGGTTAACGCCCTGGCCTGAAGCACCGGCATCCCATATGGGCACCAGTTCTAGTCCCGGCTGTTCCTCTTCTGATCCAGCACTCTATGGCCGGGGAAAGCAGTAGATGATGGCCCAAGTCCTTGGGCCCCTGCACCAGTGTGGGAAGACCCAGAAGAAGCTGCTGGCTCCAGATCAGCACAGCTCTGGCCGTTGCAGCCAACTGGGGAGTAAACCATCGGATGAAGATCTTTCTCTCTGCCTCTCCTCTCTCTGTGTAACTCTTTCAAATAAATAAACAAATCTTTAAAAAAAAAAAAAATCTCTTTGCCTCCCTCAATCTAAGATTTCTCATGGCATGCATACTCCAGATTGCACCTTTTGCTTATTTTCAAATAAAAACTTTTTTCTTTAGTCACTCTGTTGTGATTTAGATTGACAAGTTTTGCAATTCGATTGTGATAGTTATGCAGCTTCACATGTAACAAAACTGCATAGAACTACCAACGCACATACACACAGATACATAGTCATAAATTATAAACTCATGAATGTGAATAAGCTCTATGGATTGTTCCAACGTCTGTTTCCTAGTTTTTGACATTGTACTGATTTATGCCCAATATTACCACTGAGGGAAGACTAGGTGAAGAGTACATGGGATCCCCTGTATCTGTGAGCCTGCATATATCTTGAAATAAAAATTAAAACAAGTCTGGAAAATCTTAGTCATCATAGTAATGTCAATTATTTGATGACTAAACAAATCTTGGATCTGATGATGTAAAGATGACAGCTTCTACTGGAAGAATAAAATGTGAAAAGGTGTGCTGTGCCTTCAAGTACCAGGATAGAGGTAAAACAGGCAGCTTCCAAAAATATTTTCAGAATTCAAGCTTTCAAAATTTTCCAAAATAAAGATTATATCACTGGGGCTGGCACTGAGGTGCAGTGGGTTAAGCCACAGCCTGCAGCATCAGCATTCCATAGGTTCAGGTCCCAGCTGCTCCACTTTCGATCCAGCTCCCTGCTAATGTGCCTGGTAAAGCAGTAGAAGATTGCCCATGTGCTTGGGACCTTGCCACCCACACGGGAGACCCAGAAGAAGCTCCTGGCTCCTGGTTTCAGCCTGGCCCAATTCTGGTTGTTGCGGTCATTTGGAGAGTGAAGCAGTGGATGGAAGATCTCTGTCTCACCTTCTCTCTGTAAATCTGCCTTTCAAATAAATAAATGAATCTTTAACAAACAAAAAGAAATATATCACTACAATATGTTCAATGCAAAACATAATAAAATGTGCACTAAGTTAAGGCCTTTGGAAAGGCATCCTTTGAAAAGGCTTCTGTTAATAAGTTCAGAGGCATCAATCCTTTACACATCAAGTAAATCTCAGAGGTGTGTAAATTAACAAAAGACAATTCCATGAAGGTAGTACAGCTACAAGCAAAGAAGCTCATGGTAGCAGTATCATCAAAAGGGATCTACAAACTGGGCTATTAAGTCAAAATTCTTCCATATGTAGACAAACTTTTACTTTACAGATCATGTGCACACATCACTGGAGCATGGTGGTATGACAACGTCTTTAATACTTAACTTTTCTTCTTTTGCCAGTTCTTGTTTTCCTTTGGTATCTGCTGCTGCTTTCAGTAGGGAGCCTCTTGCTGCTCTGCAAGGTCGGGTATCTAAGTTGCTAGTGCCCACACCTGGGGCAAGTTCAAACATCCACTGAGCTCGGAACATCTGGAGTTGTGCCTAAAGGGAGACAGGTGTTTCAGGACTCAAGGAAGAGCGGCTCAAGTTTGGAACAACTCACTGATGTGCCCAACATCCACTCTCATGCACACATTCTAAGGCCAGAAAACAATCTCTTAAGTTACCAAATATACATTAAACTTTATTTCTCAAAAAATTTCTAAGACTTTCAAGAACCATGAAAATTAGCCTAAAATAACTATCTATACAGCAAAAAAATCTAATGGTACTGGAGAATTAAATTTTACTTAGAAATGCATGTGAGCTACCACTCAGATCTCACTTTATAAGTTCTAATAATTCATTAATGAATACATCATCTAGTAGACATTAACAGTGCTGCTACTACAGGTGAGCCCAAAGTCTTTCTTTTAATGAAGATGTAGTTCAGAAAGGAAGTATTTTTCCTATAAATACGATTTAAAAATTTTAAAGCACAGAGTGACGGATCCTGTGTAGTAGACTCTGATGTGCTGCCTAGATTCCCCTTCAGCAATAAAGAACCTGTGACCCCACCTTCTTGGAGTTCTGCCTGAAAACAGCCCTGACTTGTCAGCCCTTCTGAGTACTGCCTCAGCAAGATCACCGACTTCCCAATCCCCACCTTTTATTGATGGCTGATAAAGGCCTGGCTCTCTTGGGTCTCTCATTGCCACTCAGGCCAGCTCTAAAAGGCTACTCCAGCTTCAGAACTCCCACAGGACTGTGAAGGCAGCCCATTAAGACTGCTCTGCAGCTGGCCTTCTCCCTCTGCCCACTCCCGCCCTCGGCCCTCGGCCCTCCCCCCTCCTCCCACAGCACTGATACCAAGCGTGTTCCCTATTCAATCTTGTGCACTGCAAGCTACTTGGTCAACCAAGCAGAGGCAGGTCTCCATTCAAAGAGGGCCGTGGCTAATGGGGCTATGTATATTATTCCTAGCTTTCTGGTTTATAAAGGCATAAATAAAACAGACGTTTTAGAAACATTTTTTTCTCTGTATTCTGTATACTGCTTTGGTTCCCACACTCTTCTAAACAGGCTATACATGTACCTCTGACTTAGCCAATCTTGAGCAGCACGCAACATTAAACCATGCATTCCAAATAAACAGTAGGATAGTTTCAGTGAATTGCACTTAATTACAGTAAAAAATTTTTTACCTCAATACACAAAAGATGTACCTCATCCTTTTACAGTCTATTTCATGGTATGGATGCATCAATAGTGAATGCAAGTTATGGACATTCAAATTGTCTAATATTTTCCCATATAAACTATGCTATAATAAACATCTTTATACATGCACACTTAGTCACTTTACCCATCCCCTTAGGGTTAATTTCCTGGAAGCAGAACTGCTGTGTCAAATGGAATATATTTTTCACTGGAATCCACACTGCCAGCCTGCCCTCCAGAATGCTGCAGCAATTTACACTTCATATACAATGCATGAGTGTTCTCACAATCAGACAACAAAGGACATTATTCATCAAATGATGACATTATTGATGAGACTAATTATTTTTTCAAATGCCTAATGGCCAATCCCAATACTTTTTCCATTAACTGTCCATCCATAGCACTCTTTACTGTGTTCCTCTAGAGTACTCTACATGCTAAGAATTTCTATCTTCTGTCCCGATGTGGTAAGTAGTTCCTTCTAGCTGACTCATTCTCTTTATTTATGATGTCTTTTCTTCTATATAGATTTTAAAATGTTTACCCAAAACTTGTGATTCTTTTTAAGGTTATAGGGTTTGAGTTATGCATCAGCCTTAGTTTGACACTTTAAACCTTTGTATTAAGTTATATAGTACCAATTAGATATTCCTTTTTACCACAAATAATGTAAGAACTTACATAATGATTACATAATTATGACCAATTTCTGCAAATGTATGAGAAGCAATAGAAAAAGAAATAATGTGACTGAAGAAACATGCCTGCAGATCTGTTTCAGCAGGACTCTCATTTTCATCAGCATCTCCTGCTCCGACAGTATCAGAATGACAATCTTCCTCAGCTTCTGCCTGCCGGAGAAAAACCCAGACAGTATCAGAAGTACGTACACATCAGTCTCCTTTCACTCAGGGGCTTGCTACTGAGAACCTAATGGCAACAGTCTGTGGAACCCACTTGGTGCAGCAGGGCTGTAGGATGCATTTGGGATAGTCCTGTTTACATCAGAGGAAAATGAGTATACAAAGCATATTCTCTGCTTCAAATCACAGTTTTAATATCATTACCAACCTTGACATTCTCCCCAAATTTCGCACTTCTCTTCATCCAAAAATTATATGTAAAGCAATTCAAGTCCATTACTGCTCATAAATGATTTGCTACAATTAAGTGGATAAACAAAATCAATTCTACCATTATCATATGAGTATTCACTTATAATCTATAAGAAAAATGTTCATTTTAGAAAAGTTGTTAGTTCAATAACAAAGTAAGTGAATTTTTAAACCTTTCTAGAAGAAAAATATTTAAACAAATTAATCCCTAGGTACTGATGGTCCAACTACGGTAATTATCAATGACTTATTTGATAGTTTATGAAATATTCAAATAAAGTCTATGTAATGCAATTGGTTGATATGTCTCAATTCTTTTTTAACAGTCTCCTGTTTTGTAAAATTTATTTGTGATGAAACCAGGTGGTTTTTTTTGGGGGTCCATATTTTGCGAGTAGTCAGTAAATATATTCCTCTGCCCTCTTACTTTCCATAAATGTGGCTGGATCGATAGAGAGGCTTAATTACATCCTGGTAAGTTTTGTTTTTGGTAAAATTACATCATAGGTGATGTTGTGTCTTCTATCAGGAAGGGAAGTGTTCTGAAAGGAAGTTGAGGGTTGAGAAAGTGGTGTGGCAGATCTTCCAAACACAACTGAGTCCAACTGAGGTCAGCAAAACAAAAATTAAAAAAAAAAAAAAAAAACAACTAATAATTTTAGTGTCCATAAACTCTAGCAAGTCCAAAACAGAACATACCGTAATGTTTCAGGCCAACGCAATACAAAGTTGCTTCTCTCCATGTATTTTCTCCACAGGTTTAGGTTAATGATACCAAAAAGATAAATCTCGATTTTTTTTTTTTTTTTTAAGCAGTGTAGAATTAAGCAACCTCACTGGGCTCCAGTTTAAATGTTTTGATAGGTGGTTAAAAAGAAAAACCTTGTTTCAGAAAATAGTAACATTTTCCGCAGTTTTTGTTTCAGGATCACCTATAAGACCAGTCCGCAGAGAAATGACCCTCCTTTTAAATAACTAGTATGTTATTAAGCACATTCTACATTCTATCTATGACTGCTATCTGTTCATTTATATATTAAACATACCAGGAAGCCTTGGGAATGAAATGGTTCTAATAGCAAATGCTTTTATAAACTATTTTATCTGTGGAATAAATCCAGTTTTTGTATATTGGACAGGCTTAAGGTGGAATAAATCTGGGCTAGAATTTGTGTGGCCTGGGACTTAACAGTGGTCTCAGGTCAGATTTTTTCTATTTCAACCTTTTATTCTCAGTGTTTATTAAACTGAATCCTACCTTCCAGTGAAAATGAAATATTACTTCAGTGTAATCTGTTAGCTAATAGACTTATTAGCAAACGGAACTTGCGCAACACTAAAGGTGTTTAGAACATATATACAGGGATGTGGTAATCAGGGAAACAACCTTGAAAGTTAGCTAGAAATAAGAAAACCCACTTGATTTTACTAATTTCAAAGATGTTAAGTGTAAATTTAGCTCTAAGTTATTTTCAGGAAAAACATGTCTGTCTCAACACAGATCACAGAACGTGCCAACCAGATACGCTTGCAGCACAGAGCAACGTAAATAAGCCTTGGTTCCTAGCTTATCTCTGGCAACCAGATTCAAAGCAGAGGTACCTTTAACACACTGGAAAGGATAAATCAGTAAAAAAATAAATGAGCGAGACCAAGAATTCAAATCAATTTCCAGAAAACTGGAAAATTGAAGAATATATTGTTAAATACATTTTTTTAAAAAAATCTCTTGAAGTTAGGAGCTTTCCCTAGTAACAACACTGCAGGCAGAAAAACACATAACGATGGACTCAACGTATAGATCACATGAGAAATGGAATTCCCGTGTCAAGTAAGCATCTGCTTTATTACTGTAAACACTCTACACCAAAGGGAGGGGACCTGCATTCTACTGGGTGTGCTCTGAGCCTCCCAACTCTGGCCTAGCGGTGCTACTACATGGACCTCCCAAGCTCTACCTTCTCCCTCCAGCCTGTACTCCTGCACACACTGCTCACTCTCTCCATCTGGATCCCTCTTTCTTCCTCACTCACCCTTCAAGACTCAGCTCAGGGACCATCCTAGAGGAATTTTCTGATCCTTTCTAAGTGCCTCTTCCTTCTTCCAAGACCTGTACTGAGGTTCTTTTGTTTCCTTCAGGGTTTAGTGCTGTGAGGACATCATGTCTTAGTCATCTTTGAAACTTTAGGGCCAACATGTTTTGCTTGGTTCACAGTAAAAGCCTGACCAGGCCTCTCTTGTCTCCTTTGTAAAGACATTTGTAGATTTTGTGACTCGGGGCCGTCGCCTGCAGTGCCAGCATCCCATATGGGTACCAGTTCAAGTCCTGGCTGCTGCATTTCCAATCCAGCTCTCTGCTACGGCCTGGAAAGGCAGTGGAGGATGGCCCAAGTCCTTGGGCCCCTGCACCCGCATGGGAGACCGGAAGACACTCCTGTCTTCAGATCCACGCAGCTCCAGCCGTTGTGGCCAACTGGGGAGTGAACCAGTGGATGGAAGACCTCTCTCTCTGCTTCTCCTCTGTGTCTCTGTAACTCTAACTTTCAAATAAACAAGTCTTTAAAAAAAAAAAAAAAAAAAAAAAAAGACTTTGTGACTCACAAGGTTCCTTTCTGTAGGTGACATTTCACAATAAAGTTTCTAGGGGCAGGAGTACCACCTGGGTTTCACACCCAGTTCCAGTTCCCGACTCCAGCTTCCTGCTAATGCAGCCCCTAGCCAGCAGTGGTGGTTGGCTCCAGGAAATGGACTGTTGCCACCCACATGGGAGACTCTGAATTCCCAGCTTCCAGCAACTGGGGAGTATACCAGTGGTTGGAAGCTTTTTTTTTTTTTTTTTTTTTTTTTTTTTTTAAGATTTATTTATTTGAAAGGCAGAGTTATGCAGAGGCAGAGAGAGGCTACAGCTGTGCCCATTCGAAGCCAGGAGCTTCTTCTGGGTCTCAGACATGGGTGCAGGGGCCCAAGCTCCTGGGTCATCTTCTGCTTTCCCAGGCTACAGCAGAGAGCTGGATCAGAAGTGGAACAGCCAGGTCTTGAACTGGTGACCACATGGGATCCTGGCACTGCAGGCAGTGTCTTTACCCGCTAAGCCACAGCCCCGGTCCCCTTCATTCTTTCTCAAACAAGTAAAAACTGTGTGACTGTGTGTTGCGGGGTGTTATCATAAAAGTCACCTTACAGGTGGCCGGCACTGTGGCTCACTTGGCTAATCCTCCACCTGCGGCGCCGGCATCCCATATGGGCACTGGGTTCTGGTCCTGGTTGCTCCTCTTCCAGTCCAGCTCTCTGCTGTGGCCTGGGAGGATAGCCCAAATGCTTAGGTGCCTGCACCCGCGTGGGAGACCAGGGGGAGGCACCTGATCAGTGCAGTGCGCTGGCCATGGCGGCCATTTGGGGGGTGGACCAATGGAGGGAGGAGCTTTCTCTCTGTTTCTCTCTAACTCTGCCTGTCCCAAAAAAAAAAAAAAAAAAAAAAAAAAAAAAGTCACCTTACAGGTTTGGTTATATTAAAGGTCTAGTGCTGTACCAGAGTCTACACTCTGTCGGGCTGGTAAGAGGTACTCTAAATTGGTTAAAAAGATGCCATGCAGACATTTAATGCATACCCCGAGGATGCAGAAGTAGGAAACCTATAATACAGCATATTCTCTCCCGAACTCTGAGTTCTAATCCATTATTCCTTTGATTTTTGGCAGTACGATCACGGAAACATCACATTTGGGGTTTTACTGCATTTGCTCAACGTAAAACCCATCTGCAAAAAGCAGGTCCTCAGCCATCACCCAGAGCTTTTTGTTTTTCAAAACTGAGTTTGACCTAAATATCGCCTGTTTGCTTCAGCAGCTCAGATCATCACATTTTACTATTTCACGGGTGGAATTAATGAAATATAAAGGTAAGTTGCTTAATCCTGGTCAGATAATTAGCCCCCAAAGTTCAGGGGCAGAGTCGATAGGTGCTTTTCCCATCCTTCAGGTTAACGAAATAAACGAAGTCAGCCATCTCTTGGATACAGATTTGAGCAAGTAAGTTTGGAATCATTTCGTCCTGGATTCATTCAGCCCTACAAAAGATTAGTTTCTCAAGTGCAGGAAGTACTTACTAGAAGCCAAAGAAAGGCACAGGGCCGAGGACTACTTATTCTAGAATTGCTCGCGCTGTCAGAACCGCGGCGCTTAGCTCAGCCTCTCCATTTGCACCGCACAAACGCCGCTCCGGCCCTCACCGCCCTGCAGTCGCATCCTGCCAGGACCGCCTGCCAAAATCCTACCCAGGGCACTGACGCCTCACGGGCTGCAGGTGCGACCCGCACTCAGGACTCCTTAAGGGGCCGAAACGGACTTAGAGTGGGGCCGGCTTTCCAGGAGAGAAGCAATCAACAAGTGTCTCTGTTTGCCAGGGTTCCTTCCCCAGTTCAGATACTGTTTTTGATACACGCCCTCGAGAGACGCCAGACCGATTCAACTTCCCCAGGGAGCGGAGAGGGACATTTTTCTCCGCTGTCCAGTAAATCCTCCTCACTGCGAGCTCGCCTGGCACGGGGTCCAGCAGGACGAGCCTGGGGAGCCGTCGGGGCTGGCACCCCCTCCACTCCCTCCAGGCCCGGCCGCTCCACTCCTCCCAGCCTCTCGTCTCCCCTCCCTCCAGGCCCGGCCGCTCCGGCTCACCTCACCCCCGCCCCTGCAGTGCCCCCCGACCCTCCCCAGGTTACCATGCTGGCGGGGCCGCCGACCGCGGTCGAGGGGCCCTCCGCGCCCCCTCTGCACCGTCCCCCTGGAGGTGGGTGCTGGGTGTCCGGGTCTACTCCTGCCTGCCTGCTGCAGCGAGGCTTAGCAGAGTTCTCGGTCGGAGAAGCGCACCAGGCAGCGGCAGTAACTACGGGCCCGGCGTACGGCAGCCATCTTCGCGGGGCAGGGGGCCAGATCTGGGCGCGCTGGAGCCGCCGGGTACTCGGGGAGCGGAAGAGCGCCCGCTGCCAGCCGAGGCAGAGGACTACGAGGAACAGCGGAACGTCGACCCTGCTGAAGACCCCGGACGCCGCCGCGGAGATGCCCGCTTATCTGCGGAAACCTGCGCGACGCACAGAGCATGCGCAGTGTTGTCGCCGACCGTGCGCACGGCCCTGACTCCTCCACCCGCGTGCTGCCCCGTGGTGGGCGAGGGGGCGTGGGCCTCAGGTGCGCGAGGCCGGGGTGGGGGTGGGACTGCTAGGTCCCGGTACCGCAGAGTCGGCGTTATGCGGCGTAGTGAACACCGAGGCAAACTTGAACACGCGTTATCTCAAGAATGTAATCCACATTTAAGGTTGAACCCCTAAGGCAAACTGTCCTGAGGCGCAGCGAACTGGACGCTCCGGATGTTGTTTACACTGTCCTTGGCGACTCTGGCTAGAGTCCTGCGCTAGTAGTAAGGGAAACTGTGGAACTCCGCAACAATCACGGCAGTTACAACGACGAAGCTACCTAAAAGCAGAGATAGTCTGAAAATTGAGGCCAGAAAGCATGTAGGTACGCAGCAGGAGTAAGGGGAAAATATAGCCAACGCAACGCAAGTGGCACTACAGATCCCGTCATGCAATGCAGGGAGGACGTGCAGTTCCAAGGCCCTGAAACCTTGGCGGGGCGGAGACGGCGCTCGCGGGGCACTCTGGGATGTGTAGTTCGCCGTTGCGTGTTGCGTGCCGGAACTTACACAGGGGCTTTGCCCCTCCTTTTTAAAGTGCAAACACCTGATTTCATTTTAAGTGGAGGCGCTCCTGTTTGTCAGGCGGTATTTAATTTTGCCACACTTTAAATCCTTTTAACTACACAAGTTTGCATTTTCAATGAACACCTACAGCCTTTATCGTCTCTTACCTTCATTTAACAAACTTTGAATTTCTAAAGTTAATAATACTCGTTGTCATCAGGATTCTAAGACCCTATAAACTCACTACCTAAATTTCTGATCCATTGTTTTATTCTGGAAGTGTTAGAAAGTCTACACATCTTCGGAGAAGTGAAGGCAAAAAAGGGGGAAAAAGAAGGAGAACAGTGAAGTAAGAACATCTAAGTGTCATGGTTTGGTTTTAGGAGCCACACTTTGAAGAGCGTTTTTACTTATATCTTAATCAGCTCCCTATTTAAAAAAAAAAAAAAAAAAAAGTACCTTCATGTTGAATGCAGGCCAACAATTTGGTATTTTTCTATTTTAAAGGAGTCTCCAGGATTTAGATTTTGTAAGGATGAGTTTTCCTCCCTATGACCTTTGTAAAATTGGATTTTGAAATTTAAGTTGGGGGAAAGGGTTAAATCTAAGAATTTATGAGAAGAAAATGATAAATGATGTTCTTGAAGGCCAAAGATCAGTTCTGAAAATGAAGTATGGATATTGAAATAGTTTCAGTGGCCAAAGCTGTGGCATAGTAGGTTAAGCATAGTAGATTAAGCCTCCACTTGTAGCACTGGTTCGGATCCCGGCTGCTCCCCTTCCGATCCAGCTCGCTGCTACCGTCTGGGGAAGCAGTAGAAGATGGCCCAAGTGTTTGAGCCCCTGCACCCACGTGGGAGACCTAGATGAAACTCCTGGCTCCTGGCTTAATATTGACACAGCTCTGGCCTTTGTTGCCATTTGGGGAGTGAACCAGCAGTTGAAGATCATTCTCTGTCACTTTCAGTTAAAAGTGAAAAATGAACTAAAAGATTTTTAATTAAAAATACAGCTTTTCATGATAGTATATGATTTATTAGATTCCTTCTTTATTTTCCCTGATAAACATTTTCCATTTTCATTTGCCAGATGGCTTGGCCACTTTATAGGTATATATAAAAGTAGACGCATGCTATAAATGTTACTTGCCAAGTGGCCAAATTGACCTTTCTCATAATCTAGGAGAGGAAATTTTAGAAAATTTGACTATTCTGTATCTTGCAGCTTTCTTCAAGAGACACAAGAGAGGGATTCAGGCTTTTTATGTAGGGATATCATCTTCAGCTCTTAGAATTCGAAAATAAAAATATAGAGAAAACTGATATGGAAATTTAAACTTAGAGTGGGAACCACAGTGTGTTAAGGGATTACTGACTTAGTGAGTATTAGTGCCCTGACCAGTGGCATCAGCACCAAAACCTCTGGGGATGCAGCCCAAGAATTTGTTTTCACAAAGCCCTCCAGCTACTCTTTCAGAGACAAGGGCTTAAACAGCAGTTACATCAATTTAAATCAGGGGGCTGGAAGCCACTTCTTTCTCAAGTGCTTCACAGTCAGATGATTTAAGGCAGTGCCCACAATGTAATTTGTGATAGAACTGAATGTGTTTTGAGACATGCAATTCCATGTTACATTTCGTATAACTAGTGACATAAAAAAGACAGCTGAGCAGAGAGTGGCTGGGCAGTTGTCCACTCGGTTAAGGATCCATTCTTTCAAACTACAGTTGCAAGCAATCTGAAAACTTACAAGTCTAAATGAATGCTAACAGGTCATCAGCTGCGTTTTTACTTTAAACATTCCTCAACTGTGGTAAAAGATAACACAAAATCTGCCGTTGTAACCATTTTGAGTGTCTACACTGGTACCTCAGCCCCTTTTCCAAAAATCAGGAAAGTGGTTTTTCATCATGATTATAGTTAATTAACTGGACTCGGGACACACTCCGACAGCTTCCACCTGTGAATCATGACAGCTGTGGAGCCGAGCTGTAACCAAGCACGCATTTGGTGGTCAGGGTCGGAGTCGGGGTCAGCGCGCGACCGGGATCCCCCACCTCCACCCCAGCCCCAGCCCCAGCCCCGACTCCGTGCGGCTCGGTGGAGGCGGCCCGGGCGAAGCAGCCGCGGTGCAGGGCCGCGCAGGGCCAGCGAGGGGAGCTGCAGGGTAACTTTTCCCAGGGAAAGAGGCCGGTCGTCCCCCACCGGCAGCCACCCTGCCTTTTGTTTGTTTTCCTGCCGGAGGCTGGAGAGCGGCCGGGTTCCTGCTGCACTGCCATGCGCCGCGCGGCCCGGGCCACTCGCCGGACCTCCCGGGCGTCCCCGCACCGAACCCTCGGCCCGTCCTAGCAGGGATCGCCCGCATCTCCAGTTCCCGAGCGGGCGGCTGCGCCCCACTCGCCGCCGAGCTGCGCTCACCGCAGGGGCGGGCCCCCGCCTGTGTTCGCGGCGCCAGTAAGTGGGGCTCGGGGACTTGGGGACTTCTGTCTGGCGACCTGTCACTCGGGGTGCCGGCCCGGGATTGCGGGAGGGACGGGCCCGGCGGCCCCTCGGAGGAGCGGAGGGCCAGGAAGAGGCTCATGGGCTGTAGTTCCTCTGCCTCCTGGCGAGAAAACTCGCGTTCGTCGGAGTCTGGAGGATTCTGCCGGTGCTAACCTTTCAGTTCTCAGCAGAGGGGAGCCCCTGGGCTCTGTGAAGCCCCTTAAGGGGCATTCGGAGTACTTGCTTCTGGAATTTCCTGGCTAGGCCCGTGGGTGTCCCGACAAGGATCCGGGCTAGAATCCTCACATACTTATTCGCAACCATTTTTCATTGGATTTCTTTCTGTTGTGATTTTTTTTTTCTCCTTCCTGGTCTGAGTAGATGTTATGAAGAAGGCTGTCGAAGGATTTTCCAGAACAGTCGTTTCTTTTGTCTGGTCAACCTTTTAAAGTTTGTCTTGGACACTTACATTGAGGGCTTGTAGGTCGGGTAGTTTGAACGCATCATTCTGCAGGAAAGAGTGTCCATTTCCACTTAGAACTCAGTCAAGACTTGCTGTTTGCTACAGCTGTGCTAAGCCGGAGGGTTGGGATACAGAACGCAGCATAGAGAACTGAATTTCTGGAAGGTATTGGCACTTGGGGTTTTGAATTCTGACCTGGGGCACTCTGTAGTACTAGAAGTTTGATAGTCACAGGTTTCGTGTCTAACATTTCTTAGTGAGTGGGGGTTCAGAGTGTGCCCCATTGGTGAATGGTACCGTGGGCCAGTGTAAAATCTGATTGAGCTTTACATCTGTGTAGTCAACACATACATTATTAAGAAGAATTTGTGTCTCAACCATATGCTTGGCTGTGCTAGCAGCTAATATATGCATAAATATGCACATTTGAAATAGCTTCTGAACAAAGCGCTACAATTTGATGAATCTTTAAGGCCTTCCTGTCTGAGGACCAGGTTTTGTAAAACACTAGGAAGTGGGTGTGGAAATGAGAGCAGTTTGAGGATTTTTTATACAGTGACCCACCCCGCCCACTTTGTTTTTCCTTTTCTTGGCTCTGTCCCCTTCCCCAAAGTCAAAACTGGTAGCTGAGTGGAGAGAGGGGCTAGTTTCAGGCCATGGAAGTGTGTGTTGGAGAACTGATGGAACCTGAGTAGGCAAAACTCTGCCACCCTTGCCAAAGGGAATGAGCATTTGTTGTAGCCCCCTCTTTATCCATGGTTTTGCTTTCTGTGCCTGTAGTTACTCTCCATCAACTGTGGTCTGAAAATATTAACTGGAAAATTCCAGGAGTATGTAATTCACAAGTTTTTTTTTTTTTAAGCTTACTATGGTATACTGTTATAATTGCTCTATTTTATTATTGTTACTCTCTTAATGGTGCCTGATTTGTAAATCAAACTTCATCACAGGCATCAGAAAACATAGTGTATGTAAAGTTTGGTACCACTAGCGGTTTGGGCTTCCCGTGAGGGTTATCCCCCTGGATAAGTGCGGGACAACTGTAATTCACAAAGAACTGATTTGTCTCACTAAAGTGTCTTCTCTACAGACTATGTCTAAACCAGCTACCAGGATAAGGAGCAGTCCACTTGGGGTTTTATTTATTGAGTGCTCAGCGTCATCAAATCCCTTTTTATACTCTCAGTGTTGTGTTCTCATTGCTTTCTGAGGTTCCTGGTGAAGGTGGAAGTTATGTCAGCCTTGAAACTTTGGAACGATCTTTAACCATCTGTTCCTTCATTTCCTTCATCCTTTAAACCAGTGAGTCATAAAGACCTTTGATATGTGTGTATGGTTTATATATAAATATATATATAGCTTTCTCTCTATATTCTATTCCGGGACTCAGTCTTCCTCTATTGCAGTATTAGAACGGCCCTTAGGTAGCCTGGCTCTTGGAAAGCTCTCACTGAATGTTTGCTCAATGAATGAATGAATGAATGAGTGATTGAGAAGCTTCCCTCTCTTTTAAAATAATCACTTCCTTTTATCTCTGAACTGGTCCTGCAACCTGTAGTTCCTCTTCATTATCTGTTATCTCAAATCTAAACTAGTGTGTCTGATTTTTCTAAGGCCTTTCATAATGAGCCTCACCCTCCCTGTCTAAATCCTATTTTTGGTCCTGCCTATGTCTTTGCTGCTCAGTGCATTTTGCTCTCCTTGCTGTCCTTCTGAGGGGGCCAGCCTGGTCCCCCTGCAACATCACTGTCCATGTTCTCTCTAGAAACCCCCCTCTCTGCTCTCCACTCTGAGTACAGCTTGTACCCATCCTTGGAGGAGGAACTCAAGTTCTACTCCTTTCAAATTATCTTTCCCAACTACTCATTCTCTTTCTTTGAAGGCTTGAGATACTTGTTTGTTTGATCTTTGTTATGTTGCTTATATCAATCTCTAATTCATTTACATTATTTTAAGCCTCTTTAGAACAGAAGCCATATTTTATGCATCGGAATTTGGTATTGTGGGCTTTGGAGTTAGGCAGAATTGTGGTCAGTGCCTGATTCTAATTACTAGTCTTGCCTTGAAAAATTCTCCTGGTGTTAATCTTCTCATGTGTAGGACAGGGGAAATGCTTGCCCCAGCTGGTTGTGGTGTGAAGATGGTCCACAGCACCGACTCAGTAACTGTATGCTTGACTGTGGATGGACTGTCATCCATCAACCAGTGACAAGTAGAGTCCTGAACATGTAGTATACATTTGGTAAATACTTGTCACCTGGCTTGTAGTAGACCTCATGTCATGGTTCAAATTAGCAGCCAGGAAGACTGGGGTAATCATGCATTGAATCTTTAGTAAGTATTATCCTGTCTGTACTTAAGATGGCTTGGGCTTAGGTTATTCCTGGCTACAGCTCTGCTTCTGGGATGTGTTGCTATTTTTCCATCTGAACCTTGCCAGGAACATTACTGCCTTAAAAAAAATTCTTTTTTCACTGCTGCTCATGCAGCAAGCTCCTCCATTTTTTTGTACGATCTGGCTGAGTTGGACTGGTACCTAGCCCTTTTATTAATGTCAGCCCCTATAAAATGCATTTTTCTGCTTGTGGGTATATGTGAGCGTGTATGTTTATGTAGCACTACTTGCCTCATGGTTTCTTGGCAGAATTTTTGTGTCTAATGACCTTTTGGTATATGTTCATCTAAAAGCCTGTGAATAGTATGTCACTTAGCTGTTGATTCTTTCATCAATCTTTGATGGCCACACCATTCTGAAAAAGGCCAGTGACTAGAGTATCAGAAATCTATCTGTCTGTGGACCTCAATGTTTGCAGTTGATGGGGAGAATGTGCAAACAGAGGTGTGTCTTGGATAACTAAAGACATACTATTTTAAAATCATAGTGTAATTGTGTCCTAGTTTATGCTTGTGTTTGCCTTTGAAATGCAGCTCTAAATTCCTTATCAAAATACGTGTGTTCTAGAAAAAAAATCCCTTCGTTAAAAAGATTTTGGTGAAGCAAATCATTTTCTGGGGGCAACTTGCATCAGATGCCCAGGGAAGTAATGTGGCAGGAAGAAAATCAGAGGTGACTTGATGAGCAGCCAAGGAAGAAGTACAAGATGCAGTTCTTGTTCAGCTTGGGATGGTGACTGAGGTTGGTGTGGGCATTCACGCTCCATCTCTCTGCTCCTCTGGTGTCAGGAAATTACTACTTCATAGACTTTGAAGAAAGACCAGAAAGCTTCCATTTTTGCTTTCCTTCCAGGGAAGTTGCCGTGTGACTCACTGCACTTTGAAAGTTGATACCTTCCTAGGAAGGGTCCTGTTGGTGCTTCTCACCTGGGCAGGCTGGAATCACACCCTGTGTATGTTGACTTGAGAAGTTGTGGCCAAGATTGAAGAAATTTTCAGAGTTCTACTTGTTTTTTGTTTTAATATGTGGGTTCAGAATTAGCCAAATACTGATGTACCTTCTCCAAGGAGGAAATGGGGAGAGTTTGATATAGCTTTACTAATACTCATACTTTTTTTTGAAATATGCCACTCTGCAGATAACAAGGATTTTGTTCTGATTAGGTGGTCCTGTGAGCTTATCTATAAAGTGCAGACGTTGTGTGATTATTAAGTCCCCATACAGAGAAAAAAAATTCTAATCCTCTAGAATGAAGTGAAGCTTCCTCAATGGGGTCTAATTAGCATTCAGTTAAATATTATCTTTAATTTTTCCCTAGATTTTGGTAGTCCTTGGGGCTACCATAAAAGGTAATTTCCCAGAATCAAAAAAATAAAGTAAAATGGTATAACACCCACTTGTGTACATGACAATGCCATGAAAGTTACTTATCTGCTTGAACTTGTGGTTCCCAGAAGATAATTGTCATCCTAACCCATTTTTTTTTTAATGAAAAGGCCACAGTGGTGCATCACACTTCATTTGATAGATTTCCCACTACACTGAGGACTCTTGGTAGCCCCTTGATAAATGTACAGAAATGGCACCGAGAACCACACACTTTTGAAGTCATACCAGTGTGAGTCATTTTTTTACCTTCCATATGTATAACGTGACCTGTGATAAAGTGCTGATAACATGTGACTGCCCTCGTGGCCATTCGAAGAGAATGCCCCAGAGCCAAAAAGACAAAGTATTATGGTGAATGTCCAATTGCATGCAGCCATCTCTCAGTACTGCAGACATGGAATTGGTTCCCAGACACCCCCACACAACATGTGGATACAAAAATCTGTGGATGCTCAAGTCTCTTGTGTAAAATGATGTAGTATTTTTATATAACCTGTGCATATCCTCCTATGTTAATTTTTTTCTTATCTATTTATTTGTTAGAGAGGCAGAGAGAAAGAAAAAGAGATAAGCAGACAGAGCTGCCACCTACTGCTTCACTCCTCCAATGCCCATAGCAGCTGGGAAGGGGCCAGGACAAAACCAGGAGCTGAGAACTCAGTTTGGGTCTGCCATGTGGGTGGCAAGGACCCAACTATTTGAGCCGCCACCTGTGGCCTCCCAGCATGTGTGTGAGTAGTAAGCTGGAACCCCAGTAGGGGATGTGGGCATCCCAAGCAGTATTTTAAACACTGTTCCAAGTGCCTGCTGCTTCCTGTGTACTTTAAGTCATCTTTAGACTGCTTATACTACTTAATACAATGTAAATAGTTATGACACTGCATTGTTTAGGAAAAAAGCAGGGAGAAGAAAAGGCTACACATTTTCAGAACAGACACAACTTTTTTTTCTAAATATCTTTGGCCGCTGGTTAGTTAAGTCCACTAATGTAGAACCCACAAATAGGGCGGCCTAACTGTATTTGACAATGTGATGAAAGTTAACTGTCTACATAAATTTGTCCTTCTCAGAAAATAATTATTAACAGTTTTGTTCTGCTATATACTACCTTTGTTTTTTAAGTGAGTTTATTAGAGAATGATTTAAAATAAAGCTAAGAAAGAAAAAAATAAGATATACATGTTGTCATGTTAGCTTTGGAAAGCAAATGTTTTTCTAAATTAGTGTAAAACTTTTTAGGACACATGCCTTTTTTTTTAAAGATTTATTTATTTAAGAGGAACGTTACAGATACAGAGGGAGAGAGACAGAGATGCTGGTTTACTTCCCCAAATGGCCACAGCAGCCAGAGCTGGGCCGACCTGAAGCCAGGTGCCAGATGCCAGGAGCTTCTTCCTGGTCTCCCATGTGGATTCAGGGACCTAAACACCTGGGCCATCTTCCACTGCTTTCCCAGGCTGTTAGGTGAGAGCTGAATCAGAAGAGGAGCAGTCAGACACAAACCAATGCCCATATGGGATGCCGGCACTGCAGGCAGAAGCCTAATTCACCACAGCGCCGGTCCCTGGACACATGCTTTTTGAACCTTAATCCCAAAATAGCTGTTCAGTTTTACAAAGGGGAGAGGTGTGATGGAATGGCAGCAAGGGTAGACTTGGTTGTGTAAGAGAACCACCTCTAATCAGGATTACCCTTTATAGATCCGTGAGTTCAATGCACCATTATTTTGAGCACCCATTTGTGCCAGCTGTATGCCGGCCATTCTGCTAGGTGCTGGGAATACAGCTGTAAACATAACAAATTTTCCTTCCTCACAGTGCTTCTAGTGTAGTGATGACATAGTTGTGGGTATGCACTCCTGCAGTGGTGGCAAATGAGGGTGACAAGAAGAGTGCTGAAGTATTTCTACCTAGCTGCAGGGGTTTCCTCTGTGTTCAGGGTTTGGCAAACTGATGCCCAGAGGTCAGATCCTGTTTGCTGCCTGGTTTTGTAAAGCAAGTCGTGTTGGAAATCAACCATGTCCATTTTTTCATGTATGCTCATGCTCACTTGCTCTGCTTGTTTTTTCACAGAATGACTGCTCTTGCGCTGTAACAGCAGCCTCGGGTCATTACGACAGCCCTCAAGTACCTTGAGGTACACAGCCCTCAAGGCCTGGATTATTTCCTGGCCCTTCACAGTGTGCTGCCCACTGCCTTGTTTTATATGAAGCCATTTCTTCTTCAATGCATTGTGTTGATTTGTTCTACGTGATAGTGAACCCTCTTACACTGAGGTCAGTTCTTTACGTAAATGTGCTATAATATTTGTACAGAGCTTGAATATATGAGGGTTCTTCAGAAATTTCCTAGAAAGAGGGAATTAAAAGATAAGTTTTATTTTGCTACAAAAATTTCTGAAATCCATGCATAGGTTTTTAATAATATACATTGCCCATGAACTTTTTGAAGACCCTCTCATAGATACAATTTCTTTTATTTATTTCTTTATTGGACTGGCAGAGTTGCAGACAGAGGGAGAGACAGAGAGAAAAGTCTTCCATCTGCTGGTTCACTCCCCAAAAGGCCATAATGGCTAGGGCTGGGCTGATCCAAAGCCAGGAACCTGGAGCTTCATCCAGGTCTCCCACGCGGTTGCAGGGGCCCAAGGACTTGGGCCATCTTCTACTTCTTTTCCAGGCCATCAGCCAGGAACTGGATCAGAAGTGGAGCAATCGAGACTCAAACCAGCTCCCATGGGCACTGGCGCAGCAGGCGGAAGCCTAACCTACTATGCTACAGCACTGTCCCCCATAGATACAATTTCAACATTGTTTTATACCAAAGTAAACAGCTAAAGCCAGGAGTCAAGAACTGCCACATGGTTTGGCAGGGGCCCATGCACTTGGGTCATTCTCTGCTGCCTTCCCAGGGGGGATTAGCAGGAAGCTGAATTGGAAGCAGAATAGCTAGCTAGAACTTGAACCAGCACTCTGATATGGGTCACAAGCGGCAGCTTCGCCCACTGCACCACATTGCTGGCCCCCAACATGGGCATCAGAAGCTGTGTCTTAACTGCTAGGCCAGATGCCTGCCCCTGAAGACTTTCTCAGGTTCAAGACGCCAGCACCTTTGGTGTTGCAAGAGAAGTTGTGGCTCCTCCTGGGATTAAGCACCTGGCACAGGAGGAGTTCTTGTCTCAGAGTTTAGGCTGACGGAGGAGAGGAGGAGGGAGAGGTAAAGGCGTGAAGCTTCTTCCGGGCACGGAAGAGAGCACACAGATGTCTTCATTATCTCCTCCTGCTCTGCTCAACTGATGCAACCTTATTAATTCACTCCTTTGTCAAGGTAAAGACAGAGCCGAGTTCTGAAGGAAGAAGGTTCTTTTGGCCACATAGCTGCTATTCTCCATGCAGAAAAAAAGCAGTTACGTTGTATATGGGCAGCAGAACTGGAGTCTGTAGAGGAAAATATAAACCCAGATACACTGTTTTTAGTGCCTCTTTAAAAGAAATAACAGTATTCACTGTTGGAAAGTAACGACACATTCAATCTTGATAGGAAATCTAATTATGAGCCTAGAAAAGTGAAATGGAACTCAGAAGTACCATGAGAAGGGTCATTTAGTGATTTTGCTCAGAATCTGATTTTCCCATGAGGACAGGTAAAAATGCTAGAACCTTTCCAGTGTAAAACGATTAAGGCCAAGTGAGACAGACTTGTCCCACGAATCTGAGGGACGTCAGTGGCTCTGGTAAGCTTCATCTACCAAGAATTCCAAGTTTGTGTATCATTTTGTCTCTGATATTAAAACATGGATACTTGGGGCATTTATTCAGTGGTCACCTAGATTTCCAAATAAAGAACAAGTGGAGGGGCCCTGCACTGAGGAGCAGTAGGCTAAGCCTCTGCCTGAGGTGCCGGCATCCCATATGGGGGCCGGTTCTAGTCCCAACTGCTCCTTGTCCAATCTAGCTCTCTGCTTATAGGTGGGAAAGCAGTGGAAGATGTCCCAAGTCTTTGGGCTGCTGCACCAGCCTGGGAGACCCAGAAGAAGCTCCTGGCTCTTACCTCTGGATCTGCTCAGCTCCAGCAATGCGGCCATCTGGGGAGTAAACCAGCGGATGGAAGACCTCTCTCTCTGTCTCTCCCTCTCTCTGTCTGTAACTCTATCTCTCAAATAAATAAGATATTAATTTTGTTTTAAACATGGACTACAGTTGTCCCTGGCCCAAGCCCATTTCCTGGGCTGTAAAACACCAGGTTCATGATGCAGGCCGCTGGCCACCAACAGGTGTTCTGGCCTCCCCTGAGGACTGGAGGTGAGGGGAGGGAATTGGGGCAGATCGCAGGGAGGTTTCCCCATTGTCAGTCACCTAGCCAGAAAAACTCATAACATTGACTTTAAAGGTTTGCTGGAACTCTTTGATCGAGGGCTAATGCTGGCTTTCTCTGTTCATTTTGGGTACAGCCTTGCCCAAAGGTCAAGGACCTGACCTGATTTCCACAGAGGGGTTCCTTTCTGTGGTTCCTGTTGACCCAGCAGCACCAGTGTCACCTGGGAAGAACCCAGGTGGCCTGCCTGTTCCAACCCTTCTATGGCATTTACTTTCCTTCCATCAGAACTTCAGAACATGGCTGGTCAGATCAAAGAAGCTGATGATCTTTACTTTGTACATGAAGAACTATCAGTCCTGAGAGTTTTGAGGTAATGGCCCAGGTGGAACAGAAAATAAATAGCACAGACTGAAATTTGTAATTGGGCCATGCAATCAGTGATGCCTCTGAGCACCTGCTGTGTGCAAGTGCAGGCTGAATGTGAAGTGTGGGGGCACAAAAATGACAGAAGAGCAGCCCCGCTGATGCAGAGGACAAGGCTGTGGGTCATTGGCCCTGGGGAAGAGACTGGCAAGGAGGTGAGAATAGGTCACTGATGGGTGAGCATCATGGGTGAGCCCTCAGCCGTGCCTGTCTATGCTTGAGGCAGGAGCTCTGTAAAGGGAATAAGCTGGGCTATAGGAACCAAGAAAGAGTTGATTCTTAGCTTTGAGAGCTGGCTTCTCTTGAATTTAGGACGGACAGGCATAGCGTGCAGAACGCCCCTGGCCTCCTCTCTGGCCTTTGTGCATGTGACAGGAAAATCATAGATAAATGCTAACTTGACTCTTCCACAGAGTCCCAGAATCACAAGTATTAGATGAGAAAGTACCTTGGGCATGAAGGCCAAGTGCCCTGATCATACTGCAAGTAAACCCAGGGACCAAGAGCCTTGCTGAGTGGCAGCTGGGCTCCGCTCCCTCTGCATTCATTTTGCCTTCACTATAGGCATCTTAGTTTTGCCAGGAGCCTGGTATGTTCGCTGATGTCTGATTGGAGAATTGGGCCAACTAGAGACAACCACATTGCTGATATCTGTGTTTGCACTTTGAGGTACAAAGGACAGCTGGCCCTCTGTCTGTGGATTCCACATCCGCAGACTCAAACAACTGCAGACTGAAAATATTTGAAAAACATGCATCTCTACTGAATACATACAACTTTTTTTGTGTGTCATTATGCCCTAAACAATGTGAGGGTGCTTAAAAAAGTCCACGGGCAGATGGAATTAAAAAGATAAATTTATTTTGGTGCAAAAAAGAAAAAATTGAAATTCTCACATGTTATTTTTTTAATGTGAACTTCCCATAAACTTTTAAAAAATTGTTATTTATTTAAAAGACTTGAGGCAGAGACTGAAACAGAGATCTTCATCTGCTGGGTCACTCCCCAGATGGCCACAATGGCCAGGACTGGACCAGGCCAAAGCTAGGAGCCTGGAACTCCATCTGGATCACACACGTGGGTGGCAGGGGCCCAAGCACTTGGGCCATCCTCTACTGCTTTCCCAACCTCTTTAGTGGGGAGCTGAACCGGAAGTGGATCAGCCTGGACGTGAACCAGTATCCATATGGGAGGCTGGCATCATAGACGACGGCTTTGCCCACTATGCCGGCCCCTCCCATGGGTATTTTGAAGATCCCTTGTATAGTATAATAGTTACTTAGGATTTACATTGCTTTAGGTATTACAAGTAATATCAACACAATTTGAACTATAGGGAGGATGTATGTAGGTAATAAGCAAGCATTAGGTTCTTTGATATAAGGGAGTTGAACATCCATGGATTTTGGTATCTCTGAGGGTTTTGGAACTGACCCACCCCACCCCCTACCCCATCCCGTGGGTATGGAGAGGTGACTATACTCTGTCTATTCCTATCATTCTCCGATCTCCTTAAGAACTTCATGAACTTTTGACTCTTGCAAACTTTTCTTTAAGTTTGATACCTGCAGCTTGAGTTCTTAATAAATATATATATTTAATAACATATTCTTAATAAATATATTTAAGATTTATTTATTTGAAAGCTAGAGATCTTTCATCCTGTGGTGCACTCCCCAAATGGCTGCAGCAATTGGAAGCAGAGCAACCAGGACTCAGACCTTTGCTCATGTGGGATGCCAGCATTGCAGGAGGTTTCTTAAACCATGGTTTGTCAATACCAACCCCTGGATCTTAATACCACAATAGTTGTTTAACTGAGCAAGTAACTTGTATCTCAGTTTTTTTTTTTATGGGAGAAAGATGTTAAAAATAGTACTGTAGGCCGGCGCTGCAGCTCAATAGGCTAATCCTCTGCCTATGGCGTCGGCACCCCGGGTTCTAGTCCCGGTCGGGGTGCCAGATTCTGTCCCAGTTGCTCCTCTTCCAGGCCAGCTCTCTGCTGTGGCCCGGGAAGGCAGTGGAGGATGGCCCAAGTGCTTGGGCCCTGCACCCCATGGGAGACCAGGAGGAAGCACCTGGCTTCTAGCTTCGGATCTGCGCAGCGCACCGGCCTTGGCAGCCATTTAGGGGATGAACCAACAGAAGGAAGACCTTTCTCTCTGTCTCTCTCACTGTCCACTCTGCCTGTCAAAAAAAAAAAAAGTACTGTGGACAAATTACTTGTGCCTCAATTTCCAGATCTGTAAAGTAGGAATAATAAAACGATACCTACCTGGTAGAGTTGTGTGTATTAAATGCATTAATATAAACAAAACACTTAGTACTATGCACATAAAATTATCAAAACATTTTTGTCTTATTTAATACATTAGGACCCTAAGTGTGGATTAGTTATAGTGAATGACTTACCAAAGTTAATTCTTGGTTTCTTGGTTTCTGAGCTATATTTGAAAGTACTGCTGGGGCTGGTGCTGTGGCTCAGTGGGTTTAAGCGGTTTAAAGCCCCAGCCTGCAGGACTGGCATCCCATATGGATGTGAACCAGTGGATGAAGGACATCTCTCTCTCTTTCTCTGCCTCTGCCTCTCTATAACTCTGCCTTTCAAATAAATATTTTTTAAAATAATTATTTTATTTATTTGAAAGACATAGTTACAGAGAGAGGTAGAGCCAGAGGAAGAGAGAGGTCTTCCATTGCTGGTTCACTCCCCAGATTGACCACAATGGCTGGAGCTGGAGCTGTGTCAATCTGAAGCCAGGAGCCAGGAGCTTCTTTCAGGTCTCCCACGTGGGTGCAGGGACCCAGGCACTTGGGCCCATCTTCCACTGCTTTCCCAGGCCATAGCAGAGAGCTTGATCGGAAGAGGAGCAGCCGAAATCCAAACTGGCGCCCGTATGGGATGCCGGCGCAGCAGGCTGTAGCTTTAACCCACTGTACCACAGTGCCGGCCATTATTAAATATTAAAAAAAAAAAAAAAGTATTGCTAGTTCTAAAATGCTGATTCCAAAGTTAACAGGTGGGCTATTGCATTCTGTTTACTTCTTGGGCTGTGTTAACCATGTGTACTAAGAGCTAAACTTAAATATTGTACTGTCAGGGGCAGAGCTGGAAACATGAAAAGCACCATGGAAGCTGTATGTGTGCTGATCAAGTAGAAAAAGAACAATTTTTCTTCTCTCCCAGTTTCTCTTTAAACATAAGCATTTTTTCCTAGGCTGTTACTTTGCCATTTTTGATGGAGACAGAAGAACATAGAAATATTTTTCCTCCACTAAAATAGCTTCGAAGTCCACATTTGCAGGAAGCCGGATTAGAAGCCAAGTAGCTGAGACTGGAACCAGGCTCTCTGATATGGGATGTGGGTGTCCTGAGTGCTCACTGAACCACTTTCCCACATACCTGCCCCTGGAACTACCTGTGTTAGTTGAGAGGCACAGAGAGAGGGTGAGAGCAAGAGAGAGAGAGAGAGAGAGAACACTTGTGTTCCCATGTACTGATTCACTGCCCCAGTGCCTGGAAAAGCTGGGGTTGAGCCAGGGGTGCAGTTGAGAACTCATTGCAGATCTCCCATCACCACCACCTCCCAGGGTCTGTGTTAGCAGGAAGCTGGAATCAGGAGCCAGAGCTGCAAACTGAATACAGGTACTCTGATGTGGGATGCAGGCATCTTAACACTGGGCTAAATGTCTGCCTCCATACTTTTAAATATAGACTGGAAGCATACCTCTGCTTTCAGCCCCATACTGCTACTTTGTGTTTTCCTGTCAACGTGGTGTGGTATTGCCATATGCTAATATCAGTTATTCAGATTTCTAGATAGAATTATGAACTCCTGTCCACTGTGCAAAGTTAAAGGATGTACTCTATTTAAAAAAGGAAGGCCTCTTGTTCATTGAGTAAAGAAGCATAGATTTCTGATTTCACTTTTAAAACATTCAGTTTTGAATGAGTAAAAATCATTGCTGCTATAATTTATGTGTATGATTTGGGATGTTTTGTTGGAGAGAGGTAGGGCAAATAATAGCCCACAAAGATAACCAGGTCCTAATCCCTGCAGCCTAATTTAACAGGTAAGAAAAACATTTCAATTTTAAGAAATTAGTTTTTGCTAAGTGATACAGGATATAGGTCAGTGTTGTGCCCTTTAGGCATTATTTAGATGTCATGCTTCTGGGGATTCCAAGTCAGTGATCTGCACAGTAACTTTGCCTTCCTTGTACACCAGTAGCATGCTTGGCTCCACTCCCCCAGGGCTTATCTCACGTGCCCTGTCTCCCTGTCCTCCTGTCATTTGTATATGCTCCAGCTCTCCAGCTAGAGGCCAGATCTACCACTCGGAGCTCCTTGGATCTTAGATCGCAGTACCAACCATAGCATAGTGCCTTATACTTAGTTTTTCACTCAAGTGATACTTTGTTGATTAACTTCTTGACTGTATCTCAGACATTTGTGTATATCTGACATATGCTTTTATATCCTTCTATAATAATAACTGTTTACACATTTCTGTATTGAACAGTATAATTGCGGATGAGCGGGCCAAGCACTGAGGAGACAATAGTTGATATTTTAAGCACATTGTAAAAAATTCAGCAGTAGAAACTGTGTTGTACTTATCTGCTGAGATCTCCATAGAGTAACTTATGGAGAAAATCTCCTGGAGAGGAGCACGCATGGTGTGCTTAAGAGGAACCAGATGACAGGATGAGATGTATTTTTATACTGAATTGAGACTTGTTTAGATACAGTTAAAGATACAAGGTAGCTTAGTGGCTCTTATTCTAAATGAGCGTTCCAAAACACTGAATTAATAAAACACATTGAAGTACTCAACTTTAAAAAAAAAAAAAAAAGAACAGCTATTACACATTCACCTCTTACATCCTTGGTATTTTCTTCTTTCTTTGAAGACTGACTATGGAAGTAGATGTCTCATGATACAGTATACAATAAAAGTGAACATTTGTGTGCTGACACTTTCTTACTGCTAAGACTCAGAATGAGAATGACACATATACCTCTTGATAATTGGGTCCCACCCCGAATTTCTAAGTATTTATGCATTTACCCACTGCCCTCCATTGGTTTTATGCCTTAGTCTGGCACCTCTCAATCCTGCTTGTACATTGGTGTTCCTGGAAAGCTTTCAAAAACGAACACAGCTCATTCCTCACTCCTGACTTGCTTTTTATGGGTAGGGCTGGGCATCAGTGGATGTTAAAAGTTCTTGTGGGGATTCTAATGTTGAGCCAGGGCAAGTACCACTAGGCTTTTGCATGCTTGTGAACATACCACCCTCTGGGACCTGCCAACCTTTTGCACAGCTTTCTCTACCTTTAATTCTTTTCTGTGTAAGAAAATCTTGCTCATTTTTCAATATCTCAGTTCTAGCTCTTCTTGAGGGTTGTCAGATCTCTCCCTTTCTCCCAAGAGCTAGTTGATCTCTCTTGCATGTTGATTTATAGTACTTTCTACGTTTTTTGTGTACATGATGGTTGTGAATTATTGACAGGAAAACCCCTCCCCTTATTTATAGTGGACTCCCAGAGCCTTGCATAGGGTTTAGCATCTCAGTAAAGATATAATAGAACTATGTGCCGTTTCAATCTGACATCAGTGCTTGGAGAGACACTAGTCTGACCCATTGTATAGTTGATATTAATTACCCAAAAGGACATATTGGAAAGCAACTGCCAGGGATGGCTTAGGGACGCAGTGGGTTAAGAAGCTGGTTGTGATGCCTGCACCCCATATTAGAGTGACAGTTCAAATCCTGGCTGCTGCACTTTCTATCCAGCTCTCTATGAAGGTACCTGGGAAGGCAATGGAAAATTGCCTCAATGCTTGGGCCCTTGCCACCCTTATAGATCACCAAGATGGAGTTCCTGGTTCCTGGCTGGGCTGGCACCCACCCTGGCTGTTGGTGGCCATTTGGGGAGTGAACCAGTACATGGAAGAGCTCTTTTTGTGTCTGTTTCTCTGTTTCCCTCCTGTCACTTTGCCTTTCAAATAAATAGATAAATAAATACATCTTTAGGGGGAAATGCAGCTACTGTAGTGTAAGAGTTAAATTCTTGCCAGAGTAGTTGAATTTTGTTCTTTGAAAAACTGTAACAAGGAAGAATTGTCAAGGAATTGACTATGTGTTGAATGAATGACCCAATCTATCTCAATTTCAATCTCTTAATTCTTTCACAAATTACTTTCCTAGTGTTAATCTAGGAAAGCATTGTTCTAATTTTACAATTTAAGTGAATGAAGGAGGAGGAGTGGGGCATTAGCCATCAAAGAAAGGTTTCTAGAATTCATAGAAGCAAATGGTACATGTAATACTATTACCCAAAAACAGTGAGGGAAACCCACCTGTTACTGTAGTACAGCTCATTGTTAAGATTTGGCTGCCACAGTTTATTAAGGAGATGGAGAAATGTGTGAGGTTCGGAGATGAATGCCAATGCTAATTAAAGGAGTGGAAAATGGGTCCCACGAGGAAAGGTGGTACAATTCAGGCAGAAGGCCAAGAGACACTTGATTATCAATTTCATGTGAATACACAATTGTTATGACATGATTTCTTTATGTCCTCCAACACTAAGCATGAAGAAATTAAATCAGAACTTGAAAATTGTTGATTAGTCATGAAGAAAAATATTATAAGTAGATTTAAAAATGCAGATCTGAGCATATTAGTCCCCTAGTTGGAAAAAAAGTAATTGACTTTTCATTGTCTCTTTGGGGAAAAGCCTATACATTCTTTTTTCTTAAGTAAAGGATATAATTTATTAGTTGCTTGATTTTTTTTTTTAGAAGTAAACCACCTTCTTTTTTAATTTAATTTTTTTATTTGACAGAATTAGACAGTGAGAGAGACAGAGAGAGAGGTCTTCCTTCCGTTGGTTCACCCCCAAAACGGCTGCTATGGCCGGTGCTGTGCCGATCCGAAGCCAGGAACCAGGTGCTTCTCCTGGTCTCCCACGCTGGTGCAGGGCCCAAGCACCTGGGCCATCCTCCACTGCACTCCCGGGCCACAGCAGAGAGCTGGACTGGAAGACGAGCAGCCGGGACTAGAACCAGGCGCCCATATGGGATGCCAGCGCCACAGGCGGAGGATTAACCTAGTGAGCCACGGCACCGGCCCCATAAACCCCCTTCTTGATAAACAGTGGGATGAGCCACCACTGGGGACATCGGCGCCCCGTACCAGAGCGCTGTTTCGAATCCCGGCTGCTCTCATCCAGCTCCTTGCTAATGGCCTGGGAAGCAGCAGCAGATGACCCCTGCACCCGGATGGAGTTCCAGACTCCTGGCTTCCGCCTGGTCCAGTACTACTGTTGCTGCCGTCTGGGGAGTGAACCAGCAGATGGAAGCTTTCTGTCTCTCTCTCTCTGTCACTCTCCTTTTCAAAGAAATGAATGAACCTCTTTAAAAAATGAAACTCAGGGAGCTCTCCTGGTCCCTTGGTGACGACCCAAGGAATGCTCAGGTCAGGTGGGGCGAGTCCGCTCACAAGAAGGTGGCCAGCTCACTGCTCCGTGCCTGCTGGCCGTGCGCACGTGGCCACCACCACCGGGAGTTGCTTGATTTTTGATAAAGGCTTTGGTGGTTTTTTTTTTCCAGGCAGATGACATAATGCAATGGTTTAGAAGTCTTCATTGGAAAACGAGTTATAAATGACGTAGAAATCATATGTGCTGTATCAAAAAATAGATGATAAACATGAAGAAGAGGAGACAGCAAATTCAGAGTCAGATTTGTTTGTGCTATCATTCGAATACTCTCCTTCTGTTATGTTGAGGCATAGCTTGAATCCCAGTCTACTCCTTCTGTTATGTTGAGGCATAGCTTGAATCCCAAACAGTCTACAGAGCAGTAATCCTCATCTGGAGAAACTTATTGTATGATAGTGTTATGTCTTCTGAACCAGTCAGTATTAAATAAACCTCCAGTGATGTGTGTTAAGCTAAAATAAATGTTTAATAAGATGGATATAAAAACTTTTTTAAAGATTTCCTCTCTCTACCATTTTGAGGAGAATTTAAAAATTTTTAAATCTATAATAATTTAAGATTTGTAGAAAAGCTGCAAGAATAATACAAAGACCACCTTATCTTAGTCTGCTCAGGCTACCATAGCAAATGCCATAGATTAAGTATCTTAATAGAAATTGATGTTCTCATGATGCTGGAGACTGGGAAGTCCAAGACCGAGGTCCTGGCAGGATTTTTTTTTTTAAAGATTTATTTATTTATTTATTTATTTGAAAGTCAGAGTTACACACAGAGAGAAGGAGAGGCAGAAAGAGAGTGCTGGGTCACTCCCCAATTGGCCACAATGGCCGGAGCTGTGCCGATCCAAAGCTAGAAGCCAGCAGCTTCTTCTGGGTCTCCCATGTCCCTGTAGGTTTTAATTTCAGCTGGTGAGGACTGCTTTCCTAGCTTATGCATGGCTTGTGAATGGTCCTCACCTGGCCAGGACAGAGTGGGGGAGTGGAGGAAGGTACAAGATAATGATCCTGTGGTGTCGGAGTCCTACCCTCATGACCTCATTTCACCTAATGTTCTCTTCTTAACTGCAAATCTCCAAATATAATCAATTAGGAGTTAGAGTTTCAACACATGAATTTGGGGGGAGGGAGATACAATCTGGGCCATAGCAGATCCTTTGCCCAGATTTAGCTGTTAACCTTTTATCCCGTTTATCTCCCCAAAACCGGCCCCCTGCTCATACCTGTCCATGTGCAAATATATAATTTTTGTTCTACCCACATGAGAATAAGGATGATCTCTGATATCACTATGGTTCAACTTAAAGTTTTCTGAGTTTACAACAGTTCATAAGGGATGTGCATTTAGTAGAAGCTATATATTGAATTTTGATCTTCTCCCAGGCTTGCTCCGTGCAGAGTGATGCTCTCGATGCTGGGCTGAATATTGTGTTTTACGTTTTTGCATCCTCTCCTGTCTACAGCATGCTCATCTGTGTGTGTGTATGTAGAAGACACCCAGCACTTTATTATAAATAGGACTTGCATTAGACGATCTCACACAACTGTTGGCTAACCTAAGTATTCCAAGCATATATGAGGTAGGCTAGGTTAAGTAATGATATTCAGTAGGTTGGGTGTAGTCAGTGAATTTCCAAGTCATCCTTTCAATTTCTGATGAGTTTATGGGTTTCTAACCCCATTGAAAGTCAAGGAGTAAATTGCATGTATCACACAACTTAAATTGCATGTATCATGATCCTTCACCTATAAATCCTTTGAGGTGATTTTGCAAGAATAAGACCATGCTTACTGAACCATAGTGTAGGCATCAACTTCGGTAAATTTAACACATTCATATTCCAGTTGTTTTCATGGACCTTTGTAACATTTTCTTTTCCTCTAGTACAGGATCTAGTTAAAGACTGTGTTTTAATTTTATTATTATTTGTAACATTTTATTATTTTTTTGAGAAAAAGAAAAAGGAAAGAGAGTTCCAATATACTAGTTTACTCCTCAAATACCCATGACGGTGGGGGCAGAGCCAGTTTGAAGCCTGAAGCCCAGAACTCAGTCCAGGTCTCCCATATGGGTGGCAGCGACCTAAGTACTTGAGCCATCACTGCTGCCTCCCAGGGTGGGCATTCGCAGGAAGCTGGAGTCGGGGGCTGGAGCCAGGTATTGAACTCGGGCACTCTGAGATGGGGTGTGGACATCACACTCAGTGTCTTAACAACTCAATCAAACATCTGCCTCCAAAGCCTGTGGGTTTTGCTCAGCTCCCTTCAGCCCCTCTGCCTTTGTTTCTGCCCCTTGCAGTGCCAAAACCACGTTTGCTTACAGAAAACCTCTTTTTCTTTTTCTTTCAATGCTCAGTCGTTTCTGAAGACTTTCCTGATTGCCCTCTTGAGCCCAGATGGAATCGCCCCACCTGGAAGCCAAGGGTGCTTTCTCCTTATCCCTTTCCCTACATCCCGTATCCTAAGCGTGTTTGAAATATTGTTTGTATTCATGAGCACGTAACCTCCCACCCCTCATCCCCTGCCACGAGATTCTTCTTTGACAGAAGAGACCCTGTTTTATTGGACTTTATATCCCCAGAGCTAAACATCAGCTCTGTTACACAGCAAGTGCTTTATAAATATTTATTAATCATCAGTGGAATACATGACTGTAAAGAGCTGCCAAGGAGGTCACAGGGAGTCAGATCCTGAAGAGTTTCAAGAGGAAGGAAAACGCCCCTGTGATCAGGGGCCTTCGAGTGATTCCAGGAGAAAGGGGAGTGAGTGGGGCAGTGGGCGGAGCTTGCTCTCTGTAAGGCTTCCACTATATGATAGAGTGGTGAAATCAGGCATGACCTTTGTATTTCATAAGGTTCTCATGCTCACACACAGCCTTCAGAAGAACACAGCC
Organism: Oryctolagus cuniculus; assembly: GCF_964237555.1. Lineage (NCBI taxonomy): Eukaryota > Metazoa > Chordata > Mammalia > Lagomorpha > Leporidae > Oryctolagus > Oryctolagus cuniculus. The sequence goes on from NC_091436.1 coordinate 116,763,212, forward strand.
TAGATGTAGCTTTTTAATTGAAAAATTTATTTCGTTATTTATTTTTATTTATTTGTTTGAAAGGCACAGAGAGACAGAGGTCTTCCATTCACTGGTTCACTCTAAATTTTATGCCCTCAACAGCCAGAGCTAGATCTAGCTGAATCTAGGAGTGTGCAGCTCAATCTTGGTGAGTGGTAGGGATGTAGAATATCACATCCTTCTAATCATTAATTTCTGATTTTTTGAGTCTTCAGATTATTACTCTGAAAGCCATATTTTTAGAAAGTATGCTGTGTTCTTATTTAAGAAATTGTTTTGATGTTTGCATTATTAATGTGATCACTTATTGTTTGAGAGAAGAAAACTGAATGCTTCTTAATCATATAACAGAAAAAAAATGACTTATTAGAAAAACCATATAACTGGATGACTTTAAAAGGGACCCACCCTGTAGTAGGCCTTGTTCTTGTTGAGCTTTTGAATGTCTCAAAGTAAACATAACAGTGTTGATGCTTACCCATAAATTGTTCATGGAACCCATGTTAAGTTTTCTGTCAGGGGAACTGTAACATTAGCATTTATTCACTTTTGCATTTTACATTGTTAATCATAACTGCAGTGCCCAGTATACAGTATATTTAGCATGGATTCTCATAACTCAGCAATTTTCGTCAACCACAGCTCCCATGCCTAGAATAGTTAGTCAGCAGAAAAGCATTGAATTAAACTGATTTGTTTCTGAGTCAGTGACAAATTTACTTTCCAAACATAGTATCTCTAGCTTTATTTTTAAAAAGAACTAGAAAAGAACATTTTTTAAAAGATATTTATTTTTTTTGAAAGGCAGAGTGACAAAGAGAAAGAGACACTTCAGTCCATTAGTTCACACCCTAAATGGCTGCAACAGCCAGGACCAGGCCATGTCGAAGCCAAGAGCCTGGAACCCCAACCAAGTCTCCCATTTTCTGCTGCTTTACCAGGCACATGGGCAGGGAGCTAGATCAGAAGTGGAGCAGCTGGGACTTGAACAAGCATTCATGTGGGATGCTGGCCTGCAGGTAGTGGCTTAGACCACTGTGCCACAATGTCCGCCCTGAAAAGAGCATTATTTAGACCAGGGGTTGACAAACTTTCTGTAAAGGGCTGTATAGTAAATACTTTAGACTTTCAAAGCCATACAGTGTCACAAATACTCAACCCTGCCAGCATAGACAATAATGCAAGTGCGTGGTCATGCTTCTGTCCCAACAAAACTTTATTTACAAGAAGAAGTGGTGGGCTGGGCCTCCTGATTTGGACTATCAAAACACACAAGTTCAAAATGTACATTAGTATTTATCCTTGTCTCATTTTTCTCTACAGGTAGAAGACTGATCTTTGAAAATATGTATTTGGGAGATAGTCACGTTCTGTTGACTACGTTGTGCTGGTGCTGCCATCGAAAAATCTGGTTACACTCTGGGGAGGCCTGCTACCACTGCAGGACTGAACCGCCGCAACCCTGAGATGAGCATCTGGCCTGAGTGTGCACACCATGAATAGATACACAATGATCAAGCAGCTTGGGGATGGGACCTATGGTTCCGTCCTATTGGGAAGAAGCATTGAGTCTGGGGAACTTATTGCTATCAAAAAGTGAGTCTTATCCTCCACTTTCATGAATTCATCTTCCACTATATGTTGTCAAGATATTTTTAACTTCACTCTCTCCGTTATCCATCTTTGAGATATTTCTAAAGGGGAGTGAGTGGGGGGTGTGGAGAAAAACCTTAGCTAATCGGATCTGTGGCTGGAATGCTCGTGTTGGAGGTCATAAAACATTCCTGCTTTAGACTTGCCACTGTGCATGTAGCACTAGTTTTTAAAGTGTTTTCTTCTGTTGTGAGGTGGAGTTGAGTAAGTTAAACATCATTTTACAGGAGAGGAAACTGAAACTCTGAGAAATGAAGTGGCTTAATTGGGGTCATTTTTCAAGTGGTGGTCTTGTGACTGCTGTCCTGGACGCTGGCTTCACTTTGGTCATTGCAGCCTGAGTCCAGACCCATTGTATTAGTTAATTGTTACTGCATCAGAATTCCTTCCAAGACGCAGTGGTTCAAAATAGCACACACTTACTATCTCTCAGTTTCTATGGATCAGGAGCCTGGGCACAGCTTAGCTGAATTCTGTGCTTCAGGGTCTCCCATGAAGCTGCATTCAATGTGTTAGCTAGCACAGGGGTTTCATCTAAAGACTGGACTGGGGAAGGGCCCATTTTTTTTTTTTTTTTTTTTAACTAAGTCACTCAATTGTGGCCAGCATTCAGTACCTTGAGGTTTGTTGAACCAAGGGCCTCAATTGCCTACTGGCTATTGGCTAGAGGCAGCTCACTACATGGCAGCTATCCTCATCAAGGCATGGGAGTCAAGAAAATATGAAGAGTCTTCCATAAAGATGGAAGTCATCATTTTGCTTTTGTAAGCTAGTCAGAGTAGTGACATCCTGCAGTTGTTGCTGTCTATCCGTTAGAAGTGGGCCACTGAAGAAGAGGAGGCTATTCAAGGTTGTGAATGCCAGGTGGTGGGCATATTTGAAAACTGTGTTAGAGTCCGTCTACTGTATCCATCTATGCCCAATTGCCTTCTCAGCATCTCCAACCGGATGTCCTGCAAACATTTGCAAATTCATCATGTATGAACTGAACTCACATACTCAGCAAAGTCTGTCTTGTGCCAACTTGATTCTCCTTCAGTGTGCCCTATGTTGATAAATGACACTACCATCCCTTCAAAACCTGGGAGTCTTCCTTGCTTCCCCTACACTTGTGTCCCACCTTTGGTCATTGAGTTCTGTTAACTCTACTAAATATTTATCTAATCCTTCTACTTTTTTGTATTCCCATTGCTAACCTCCCATTCAACCAATTACCATTTACCACCTCAACTTAGTTCTCCATATGACTCTTGGCTTCCATTCTTTTCCCCTGTTAATATCAGACTGAAAGGGTTATCTTAAGCACATGAATCCAATCAACTAAAGCCATTAGTGTCAGACACTCTTTTTGCCCTGCTGGCCCATCACACCCCCTTGTCCCATCTGCCTTCTGTGCATCTGTAGTATACAGTGCTGTGCCTGCTGCCAGTGTCCCACCTCAGGTGTACCTGGAAGGCTGTTGACCAAGATACATTCTGCTCAGCTCCCTGAAAGTTCCTTAACGGGCCTGAGCCTCAGTTGCTCACCTGGACGTCAACTCAGTCAAGTGCCCTCTGTTGAGTTACGCATCTTTCTTTTCCCAGTTTTTCTGCTCTTTGCCCTGATTTCCTGGAATCACCAATACACAATCTATCTGTACTCAGGTCCTTGCTCAGGCTCTGCTTTTGGTGGAGTCCAAACTAAGCAGTGTCTTACTGTCAATTTTCCAAGTGTGACCTCCAAGTAGCTGAGTCATTTGGCCCCTGCCTGTTTTCTTCAACCTTGACTCCTATCCATACCTTCATGCCTCCCACCTAGCTAAATTCTATTCATCCCTCTCAGTTGAAAGATCACTCGTAGAGGGGTATTTCCCTGATATCCCAGAACAGTTAGGTCCCCTGGAGTCCTTTCTCATAGTGCCTTTTCTTTCCTTCATAGCATTTAGTACAGAAAATTATCGTCTGCCTCTTGCCACTGTGTCCGTTCCTTGAAGGATGACTTCCTCATCACTGTGTCCCTAGGGCTTGATGAAGCACCCACCCACATAGAGGGGGCTAAATAATTGTATTTGGAACATAAGCAACAGAATTGATTGCTCAACAAGAAAACAATGTGACAAGGACAGAGTGTCGCAGTAAGCTGGAGAGATGGAATTGAGTTTGTCGTTAGCCAGCAGTGAGACCGTGGAAGAATTGTGTACCTTCCCAGTTTCCTCCCCTGTCCCACTTGTTTCACAGGGCTGCTGAAAGACTCAGATCAGATGGTGTGATGGAAATGCACTGAAATTTGGATTTCTGGTTAGCTAATAAGGCTCTCTTTCTCTCCCCTCAGCCTCTAGACAAGGGGTTGGCAAACTTCTCCTGTAAAGGGCTAGACAGTAAATATTTTAGGCGTTGCAGGCCATATGGTTTCTGTTGTAACAACTCAGTTCTGCTATGTAGCGTGAAGGCAGCCACAGACAACACATAAATGAATGAGGGAGTCGTGGTTGTGTTCCAATAAAACATCAACTATGGAAATTGAAATTTGGATTTCAAATCACTTTTACATGTCACAGTATATTATCCTTCTTTTGTTATTCCCAACCATTTAAAAGTACACATGCTCTTCTTAGCTCACAGGCTGTATGAAAACCGATGGTGGGATGGATTTGACCCATGGGCTGTAATTTGCTGACCCCTGCCCTGGAAAGTCTATAACTGTGCTGTCCAAAATAGTAGTGAGTAACCATGTGTGTGTGGCATTAAAATTAAAATTTTCAATTAAAATTTAAAATTTCATTTTCTATGTTGCATTAATTATATTTCAAATGCTCAATATCGCACACGTCTTGTGGCTACCATACTAGACAACACTGAACATTTCTGCCAACACAGTCTGTTGGACAGCTCAGGCCTACATGGAGTCAGCCTGAGGAATTTCCCCCAGGGCAAGTCAGCTAATTAGTGGTAGAACAAGACAGCAGCCCAGGCCTCTTGTACTGTGCCATGCCACTGCTAATGGAAAGTGTATGACTTAGGATTGATTGCACTGCCAGACTTTAAAATAAATGCTGTTTTGGGTAATGCAGGTTGAGCAGCTCTAATCCAAAAATCTGAAATTTAAAATGCCCCTAACTGAGACTTTTTGAGCTCCTGTGTGGCCCCACAAAAGAAAATTCCACACCTAATCTCATGTGACAAATCAAAATGCAGGCACACTAAGAATATGTAAAATCTACCTCAGGCTATGTGTATAAGATATGTATGGAACACAGATGAATTTCATGTTTCGACTTGGATCCCATCACTAAAATATCTCATGATGTATATTGCAAATATACTAAAACCTGAAAAAATTCTGAAATCCTTCTGGTCCCAGACATTTTATATAAGTCCATCTTGCATATAAGTTTTCCCAACCTATATAATACTTGATAAAATTGAAACCAACTTTAAGCACTGTCCATTATATTCTGAAAAAAAAAAAAGTTTAGCTTATTACTGAGAATAAGCATGTTATTTGTTTCTTTCTTCTCTTTTAGAATGAAAAGAAAGTTTTATTCCTGGGAGGAATGTATGAACCTTCGGGAGGTCAAGGTATTTATTAATATACCATAGAATAATTTATATATGACTGATTAAAATATCTTAACATATGGTTAGGTTTCTAATTCATATTGTCATTCCACTTGAAATTTTTGACTAAAAGTCTTAAAAAATGGCAGTTGACAACATTATATGGCTTATGACTGCATGTAGGAGATTGCTATGTTATTATATTGTGAATATATTGTTATTAGAAAACTCTTTAATGGATCTCTTATGTTAATATATTTCAATATAAGCAAATTGAATATGTTGATTTAGTGAATTGTTATTACCTCTAAAGATGTCGTAATTATTAATATAAAGGAATATCTATTTGTTGAGTTTTTTTCCTAGATATAACAGAAGTGCTTATTTCAGTTTCTTGCTCTAATAATTTGCAGTCTGCTATTGGTAATAAATTTTTAAAAAGATTTATTTTTTTTTTAATTTTTTAAGGATTATTTTATTTATTTGAAAGTCAGAGTTACACAGAGAGAAGGAGAGGCAGAGAGAGAGGGAGGTCTTCCATTCCACTGGTTCACTCCCCAAATAGCTGCAATGTCCAGAGCTGAGCTGATCCGAAGCCAGGAGCTTCTTCCAGGTCTCCCACGTGGTGCAGGGGCCCAAGGACTTGGGCCATCTTCTACTGCTTTCCCAGGCCATAGCAGAGAGCTGGATGGGAAGTGGAGTGGCTGGGACTCAAATTGGTGCTGGGATGCTGGCACTTCAGGCTTCAGGTCAGGGCGTTAACCCGCTGTGCCATAGCGCCGACCCCCTACTTATTTATTTGAAAGGTAGAGTTACAAATGGAGAGAGATACAGAGAGAGACAGAGACCTTCCACCCTCTGGTTCACTTCCCTGATGGCTGCAATGGCTAGGACTAGGCCAAGCTAGAGCCAGGAGCTTCTTCAGGGTCTCTCGTGTGAGTGGCTGGGGCCCAAACACTTGAGCCATCTTCTGCTGCTTTTCCTAAGCCATTAGCAAGGAGCTGGATTTGAAGTGGAGCACCCAGGACATGAACTGGCACCCTCATAGGATGCCAGCGTTGCAGGCAGTAGCTTTACCCGCTACACTACAACTACACCACAAACTCCCTTGTGGTGGGAGTTTGTTGATAAAGCTAGAATAGAGCTCTGTTAGCATCACAAAGGACATAGCTTCACTTTTATTCAGCCCCTGATTGGAGCCATTCCATTTCTTTTCCCCTGCCCCCCTCTTCTCTGGATTCTTTCTCAATTCTGCTGCTGTCTCCTTCAGAGTAGATTGAGCACCTTTGTGTCATTCTCTTCCTTGCGCACTACAAGAGCGTCTCAGCAGCTCTCAGTGTCTTCATCAAGCCCTGCTTGGGACACCTAACAGAATACTGAAACCCTCCTTCCTTTTCCTCCAAGGGGACCCTGGGCATGGAAGAGGAGTTAAAAGTCTAGAGCAAGAATCTAAAACTTTTTCTATAAAGACCCAAGTAGTAAATCTTTTATGCTTCAGGGGCCAATAGGTCATAATAATGAGATTATTACATAAGTCCATACTCATAAAATTTTATTTGCAAAATGGAAAATATAATAGTGATCATTAAGTACAATTTTTATATTATATGTCTTCCAATGAGGAGAATGGCATTCTTTTGGGGAGCATTTAACTTAATTAGGACTCTGAGTATTCCCTATCATCAAACTGATTGCAAATATTCATCTCTAAAAGCTATTCTTAGATGAGGGATCATACATAAAACAGGTGGTGGGCTGGATTTCACCCATGGGTTACAGTTTGCTAATCTCTTATCTAGAAATAAATACTCTGGAAGATCCCAAAACAGCAGAGATTAAAAACAAAGGATGATTCAAGGTCATTGGCTCTGTGTGGTTCTGAGAGATATCCTTGACTTGGATGTTAAACCTTTTCTTTTCTGTACAACTAACAGTATTCATTCTCATAAAAGGAATATTACTCATATGCACAGCTGAGAAAAACTATCAGCACATGGTGTCTTGGGAAACAAGTGGCTGCCTGGGCAAGACAGTGGAAGGAACTGCTCCTCTAACTAATGGCCACGACACTTGCCAGTCGTCTTTCTTACCCATGCAGATGCTGCATCTGCTGCCTTCTGGGATTCTTCCATCTCTGCCTGCCCTTGTCGATCCTCTGACAAATTTACACAGCACTGGACCACAGCCAACCAGTGAATTCAGAGGGAAGGGGAAGGAAAAAGGGGCAGAAAGGAGGCACCTTGCTCAGCAAGGTTCCTTGTCCGATTTTGCTGCCTGCTGACTCAGAAGGGGAGGAGATGGGAAAGGATCACTGTCACCATCATTCCCTGTGCCCTGCCGTCTCCTATCTCAGCAGTGAAAGGAAACGGAGGGAAAGCCTGCACTTTGGAGTTGATTATGGCGCTGTCTTCTCACCTCCATGCCTGCCTGCCTGCCTGCCCGCCCGTGTCTTTCTCTGGAGAGCCTGTGCACTACAGGCAGACTCTGCATCTGACAGCAGCTGTGAGGAGGGGCATCCTTGCTCCTGTGATGTCATGGGGGGAATGGGACCTTGGGACAAATTTCTTTGAAGCTTGTTTTATTTGTTTTAAACTTTTTATTTAAAGAATACAAACTTCATGCATTTCCTAAGCACAACTTCAGGAATGTAGCGATTCTTCCCACCATACCTGTCCTCCCACTACTCCGCCTCCTCCTTCTCCCATTCCCAGTCCCATTCTCCACTAAAATCCATTTTTTACTAACTTTGTTCACAGAAGACCAACTCTATATTAAGTAAAGAGTTCAACACTTTGCACCAAAAAAAAAATCAACAACAAAAAAACTGTTACTCAACAGTCGAGACAAAGGCTATTCAAAGTCATTGCATCTTGAAGTTAATTTCACTCAACTTAATTGACTTTAAAGCTGCACCCAAGAATAATACATCTTTTGTGAGCACTTAGACATAATTATAATACATGAAGCACTGTTTTTTGTGACATGTTCTAGATGCCATTCTGAGGTACTAGGCTGCCTGTGTCCTGCCTACTCTTTTCACTGCTGTCTTTTTTTTTTTAACCATCTTAACTTCTATCCTTAGAGCCTTATTCCAACTATTGCCCTCCTCCTCATACCTTTAAACTCTTCCTTTCCACTGGCTCCCTCTCTTCAATCTATGAATGTGACTGCCAAACTAATCCAGAAACCTCTCAGCCCTCTCCCACATTGAGCTTTTTTCCTTTCGTTGCTTTCCCTACCAGACGTATTCCTCCAGCACCATTGTCTTCAACCTAATTGGATCAGACACCTCCCTCCGCAATTCTCGGGAAGCTGGCGGATTTGCCAGATGGGTGGCATCCACACAGGCTGTGCCCTGCCCACTTTTCCAGCCGCAGTCTTCCTCCTTCGGAGCCAGGCCTGGGCAGTTCTCCTCCTGCAGCCCCCAGACGACAGTCCGCCACTGCATCTCCGCACCTTGCCTTGGCGGGCTCGCCTCCTGGTGAAGCATTTCCTTCCCAGTGAATTTTTCTGGGTGTAACTCCTCCTTCCAGGCACATCTCGCGAGATGCCCTCACCACTCAATGTTTACTCCTGCTTGAAAAATCTCTGGTGTTTCTTGTTCCTGTGCTTCCTTTGACAGTTAACATAATAATATCTTTCTTCTTCTCTTCTGTACCTGTTGTATTCACTCACTATCTTTCTCTTAAGAGCAGGCACTGAGTCTTAGGTGCCAGGGTATCCTTGGGGCCCAGTGAGTTGTAGTTTTATTATTGTCGTGAGCCATACAATGACATTTTGGTCAACAAGGGATCGCACATACAGTGGTCTCAGAACACTGTAATGGAGCTGAAAAATTCCGATTGCCTATTTTTCCTGTACCTTCTCTGTGTACAAGTACATACATACTGTTGCTGTACTTTCTGACAGTATTCAGAATGCTGACATACTTACAGGTGTGTAGTCCAGGAGCTATAGGTTTAACCACATGGCCCAGGTGTATAGTATGCCACACGACCTAGGTTTGTGTAAGTAGGCTCTCTGATGTCCTTGCAGCCATGGAATCCCGAACAGCATATTTCTCAGATCTTATTCCTGTGGTTAAGTGACATTTCTCTGTGACTCAGGAATTTGATCAATCCCCGAGGTGGGCAGAACTGATAATATCCTTCTGCCACTTTCATCCGTGGGGTTAACCAGTTGCCACTTGGACCTCTGCTTATCTGCTGTGATACACTTGACCTGCCTTTCCCACTCCTTAGGGGACCTTCCCTGAGCCAAAATAAGATGCTTTCCTAGAAATGTATCTCTGTAAAGTGAGCCGCACTGAGTTCCCCACACAAAATGGATTCTTTTTGTATTAAATGAATATAGTCGTTAACTTGCTCATGAGATTCTCTTAGAAGCAAGAGCTGTGAGCCAGCCTTCGATTTGGGCCAGTAATTCGTGATGAAACACACTCAGGCTAAGAACCGAAGGTCCCCTACTTCTTGCCTGGAATCCTTTTCAAGAAAGGCTGCGGCCGACTTCATTTTTCTGAGTGCCTTTGCCTCCGGGCTGCTCACCGAGGGCTGTCTCAGCCATTGCTTTTGATGCATTTTAAGCAAACAGGCAGAAAAGATGGCTGCAACCAGTGAGAATCAGTGAATACTAACATGTTAGGCAATGTTTGTGCTTGTTACGCATGGAGAACCAGGAATCCAACCAACCAAAAGAAGTAATCAGCCCAGTTGTGTCATTCTAGAAGATTCTGGCCAAGGCTGCTGAGCATTTCCTGCCAGAAAAGTGTCCTGGCGGGAACTTGGTGTTCAGGGAGGAGGCTCCAGAGCAGCCTGATTTTGTTCTCAGTCACTACCATATTTTCTCTCTTCTCCCCCTGTTGCTTAAAGTCACTTGATCATGCTACATTCCCAAGCTCTGGCCATTAGGTACCGTATTACCGAGCATCCTTCTGATTTCAATGCCCATTTTAACACTTTCATCTTGCTGTATAAAAGGGATATTCTTTTTCAAGCAATTTAAAGATAAAGAAGGCTTTGCCACTTATATTGGACTCATTTCTCCATGAGAACAAAGCTTTTTAAATTAAAGGGTTTAAGGTGGTTGTTGTGGTGCAGTGAATTAAGCTGCTGCTTGGGACACGCACATCTTCATATCAGAGTGCTTAGGATTGAGCCGTACTTTCAGTTTTGATCCAGCCCCCGCTAGTGCACACCCCAGGAGACAGCAGATGGTGCCTGATGTACTTGGGTCTCTGTCATCCAGGTGAGAAACCTGGATGGAGTTCCTGGCTCTTGGCTTCTGCCTTGTCCAGCCCCAGCTGTTGTAGGTGTTTGGGGAGTGAACCGGTGGATAGAAGATCTCCATCTCTTTCTGTCTTGCTCTGCCTTTCAAATAAATAAAATAAAGATAAACGAATTAAACGGCTTAACTTACTTTCCAAAGGGATTGTTGAACACTTCCTTGAAGGAGAGACAGTCCATTAAATTGTGATAGTTTGGCAAACAGACCAACAGTTGAATATCTCTGTTTGTTGACCATAAGCAGGATTATTATTCACTAACACAAAAATGTTCCTCATTGAGAGAACTGATGATGCAAATAGAAACGAGTGCATGAGTGGCCGCACTCACATACTCCAGGAAGAGGGAGCCTCCTTAAGTGTGGGCGCGAGTGATCAGAAGGCAGGCTCTGTGTTCTCAGCCGCCCTCTGATTCCTGTCCATTGCCTGACTTTTCTGCCTTTGTTACCTTGGAGGCAGAGAGACTGCTCTCATCTACCTTCTGGGTCTTTCCAATGCAACGCTTCCTTTCCCTCCTCTGTAGTTAAAACTCATATTGTAAGAACGAGCATTCTGTGTCTTGGGGACACACATGAGTCAGACAAAAGCCCTGAGAATCAGGCAGTCAGGCTCAGTTTGTTTGAACAATTTTCCTATTCAAAGTGGATGGAAACTAGTGCTCTCAGCCCAGAGCAGCTGCGCTCTCCAGTGTTAGAAAAAAACCAGAGCCGCCTTCATTGGTTTCTCTCTGGCCACTTCCACAGGCTGAATTTTATCATCGGGAGGGAGTGGGCTTAAAATAGCCCTGGCATATTGCCTGATGCTGGGGATGGCCTCAAACGCCAGTTACTGGCCAAATGCTTATTTTTCTAGCCAGTTCATTAAAATAGTTTATTTTTTTAGATTAAGTTACTATTGATTTCAGAGAAATAATGTTTTAACAGTCAATAAAATAGAATGTATGGCATTTCCATAGTTCTAACATTGGGTGTTTCTTTCTAAATATACACAGGATTACTTTTCTTTTTCAGCAGCAGCTTTTCTCTAATTTTTGTGTGTTTTTCCTTCCTTACCTTCCAGTCATTAAAGAAGCTCAACCATGCCAATGTAGTAAAATTAAAAGAAGTTATCAGGGAAAATGATCATCTTTATTTTATCTTCGAGTACATGAAGGAAAATCTTTACCAGCTTATTAAAGAAAGGTATAGTTTGCTCATGACCATCTTAGAAATAAAGATTGTGAAGGGGATGTGTTTTCTTTCTGTGTTGTTCATTGCACTCTCACAGTTCTTTCTGTGCTCCTGGGCATCTGTTGTAAGCTGCTGGCTGGAAAAGAGGCCCAACCCACATTCCTGCTCTGGAGGCCTTCTGGTAGCCTCAGGGAAGCTACGTGCGGTGCAGCTGCTTTCCTGTTTTAAAGGCTTCTTCACCCAAGGAAGCTCACGGATCTCACAGTCCCAGTGCAGTTCTCCACTCCTGTGTGCGGCATAGCAACTACAAGTCAGGGACCTGCACGCTTTGTTTGTTTTGAGACTTTCTGTTGAAGAGTTCTAGGCTCGTTTCAGTTCCTGTCGTGCCACAGCATTCAGGTACTTGCGTGCTGGGAAGAGGAGACTGATGAGGAACTTAGCCTGCTATGATAATTTTGAACTTTAAAAATGAACCACAGGGAGCCTCCAGGGCATGCTTTCATGGTGGCAGAATGAATGCCATTCACAGCATCTCTCAGAGCAACTTGAGTGAACAAATACCATCTTCAAGGTCAATAACTGCAGTGAAACCATGTGGTTTGCCCAACCAGGGGGAAAATATTAGCATCTACTGCATCTCATAAGCTCTCATCGGGATGACCTTAAGATTTTCCCCACTAACATTTTTTTTGAAGTTTCAGTTCATATCATGAAGGAGACCTTTAGATTTTTATGTGCTGTGTTAGAGGGAATGATTTTGTATTGTTTACTATAAAATATGTAATATTTTCTCCTTTGTAACTTGTTTAGTATTTATAAGATAACTGCCCTAATGAGCAAATGGTTGTTTTTCTTTACTATTTATTACCAAAGGATCTGGTAAAAAAAAATTAGTGTATAAGTGAATGTTTTCTTACTTTCTTACTGTTTAACCAGTGCAACATGGAAGTGGCATTTGTTTTCATAGGTCAGCCCGGATTGATCACTTTTGTTTTCCTGTGTCCCATACAGGAATAAATTATTTCCTGAGTCGGCTATCAGGAATATCATGTTTCAGATCCTGCAAGGACTTGCCTTTATTCACAAACATGGTAGGTGATCTGCAGGATTGTGTGTTTAAACAGCAGTGAAATGTTGTCAAGTCAGAAGCGTTCATGTCTTCTGGAACTGACTCCCAGAAAAGGCTAAAGAATTAAGAAGTTGACAGTGGGTTTAGGAATATGTTGTGTTTTGTAACTTGGTTTCTGAATATCCCTTGCTATTCATCTTGCCTGTGTGTTTCTTTAGGCTTTAACATTGAACTGTTAGTTATAGATCTCAAAATGATTCCTGACTATTAACTGGCACATTAACGAGAAACCCAAGATTAGAATTCTGAGAAGTTCCATGTATGAATTTTAACCCACCAACTAGTATCACTTCACTGTTTTCTCATTTTCCTAAGGTACAGTAGTCTCCCTGTATCTACAGTTTTGCTCTGTGTGGCTTTGGTTACCCATAGTCAACCACAGTACGTAAGAAATTTTGAAAGAGATCACATCCACATAACTTCTGTTGCAGCATGTTGTTATAATTGCTCTATTTTGTTATCAGTTTCTGTTGTTAATCTCTTACTGTGCCTCATTTATAAATTAAACTTTATCATAGGTATTATGTAAGGAAAAAAACATAGCCTATATAAAGTTTGAATCCATTCTCTCAGGCATCTGCTGGGCCCCTTGGAACTATCTCTTTTGGGGGCTAAAATATTTACATTCCCACTTGTTTCAAAAGAGTTTTAATGTGGTTCAAACAGAATTCATGCAACAGGGAAAATAAAACAAGTTAAAAATCAGTAAACTAAAAAAAAGGGGGGGGGTGCGGGGGGACAATGGCAAAGCTATGGATATAGCCAGGGGAGAGATTAGTCCTCAAAATGCATGTCAGCAAATTTCATTTTAGTGGAAGAAGCAGGCTACAGATTTGATTTTTGTGTTTGTTGTCAGACCATGCAAAATGTGAAACAGGGTCAGTTACAACATAGGTAGTTTCTCTGAGGTAAAAAGCAGTTGCCCAAGAATAGCAGAGCTAATCTTGATACTGAGATAATCTTGATACTGAGATTAGAGAGAAGTTTCTGGTCATGGGCCTTTAGAGGCGACAGTAGGTAGCATGACTTCTTTCTAAACACAGAAGCAGCTTACATAGGGCAGTTTCATGCCATGTTCCTCAGGTAGGCCAATTACATCACCTGGTCAGAGGAAAAAGTGCTACTGAGGCCCAGTATGGTTTGCTCTGGACATGGTCTGGTGACTCTAGGGAGAGATGAGTATCCAGAGAAACAGATGGCCACATAGCCTTCAGGCAGTGTTCATCTCTCTTTTTACCTCACTGAGCTTTTGAAAGGTTTTAAGCAACCATGGGGTTGAGGTTATATTTTTTTCTCCAGCAGCTAGCTGGAGCATTGCCAGTCTTTGCTACTGACTGGACATAGACCCAGTTGGGCTTGGATCAATATCTTCTTGTAAACACAGAGGTTTACATGAAGCCATGGGTGAGGCCAAAGGTCCCCTCAGATGTCATTTGAGATCATTTTAACATACAGATAGAAGGGCAAAGCAACTGGCTTTGCACAGGCAGAAATCCATTGTCAGTCTAAGGACGTTGTTGGTATTGAAATGTTGTGCCAACAAATGAGCTTTATTACTTAGTGAGGAGGCTTAATGGCTTGAAGCCAGTTCAGATTTGACATGAATTGCCAATGAGTAGAAAAGACTTGGTGTACACCTGGATTGTTACCCACCTGCTCTTTACCCTTAAGTAATTCCTCACAGTTGGAGACTAAATGGAGCACAAACAGACAAAGACTATCTGTGCAAATCCCTGTCAGCTTCTGGTACATGCTGAGTAATCAGCGTGGACATTTCAAGACTGAGTCAGATTGTGAGCCAATTCCAGAAAAAAGGTTCCTGGTTACTTCTTTTTTTTTTTTTTTTAAGGTTTTATATATTTATTTGAGAGATAGAGTTACAGGCAGTGAGAGGAAACAGAGAGAAAAATCTTCCATCCACTGGTTCACTCCCCAGATGGCCGCAATGGCCAGAGCTGTGCTGATCCAAAGCCAGGAGCCAGGAGCCAGGAGCTTCTTCCAGGACTCCCATGTGGATGCAGTGGGCCATCTTCTCCTGTTTTCCCAGGCCATAGCAGAGAGCTGGACTGGAAGAGGAGCACCCATATGGGTTGCCAGCACTGCAGGCAGAGGATTAGCCTTCTGAGCCACATTGCTGGTCCCTCCTGGTTACTTCTGCCTGTACAAGTACTTTATGTCCATCTGCTTTCCTGGAAAAACCCGTGTATTCTCAAAGACAACAAGAGAATAAGAGGTGAAGAAAATCATAATTGTAAATAGGATAGATACTAATTGTATAACCTCTATTCCATTTTCATTGACAATTGATTTTTGAAAGCTTTTTATGATTTTTCATGTGGAATTGATTGACTTTGAATGCACCAGTGACTCCATATTATTCCTTCTATCTAGTAATGGTGAAAAATATCTAAAGCACTCCACAGATTTGTCTCTTCCCTTGGCGCTCATTCTCACTGTGACAAGGTGCGTTCTGCCCCCAGGGAGCAGGCTCCTTTGAGAGCGAACAGTGCTGCAGGTAGTTGCTATGGCCATACTTCTCGTCGCTGAGTATTTTACCCACACAGGGAGTAGCAGCTACTTGCTGCTGATTAGGCAATGCCAAAGCATATGTACTTTGTAGGAATTAAACAATTAACTCAAAGTGTCTCTTTCATCCTTGACCTGCCCTTAAAAATACCCAGATACCCATGCAGGTAACAGAAATGTATTGAGTAGCTGGAAGGACAGGACAATGTTATGTGGCAAGAAGTGATTCTCTGCTTTTGTGTTCCACCACTGACTTACCATGCATGATCCTGAGATATCCCATGATCCCTTGCTTTTTGGTTCTTTGCTGTCCTCTTAGCTTTCTTGGTGAAAACATTGTGGGCTTAAATTCAGGATTATCTGTTCAATTGCAGTTTCCACAGTGGGAAGGCATGCTCTGTAAAGTCATAGCATTCAAATATTGCTTTTTTCCATGTAGTCATATCAGAGCCACACGTAACAGAATGTGGTAGAAAGTACAGAAAGCCTTCATTGTAGCTTCATTTTTTTTTTTTTTTTGCCCAGGGGTTATTAATGAGAAAATATGCACAACAAATTTTCTGCCAGAGTGAAAAGGAAAATCCCTGTTCCTTTACTGGCATGTGGGACCCTGCAATTAAGTTGAAGGTTTGGTTCTGTCTTCTGGAAGCCAAACAGTTTTGAACAAGAAGATTCTTACCATCAGAGCACGTGGCTGTTGCGTGATTAGGAATGACCTGGCTACAAAGTTTGTTTGTTTGTTTGTTTGTTTGTTTTAAGATTTATTTATTTATTTGAAAGGCAGAGTTACAGAGAGTCAGAGGCAGAGACAGAGAGACTGGTTCACTCCCCAAATGGCTGCAGCAGCCAACACTGGGCTGATTCAAAGCCAGGAGCCAGGAGCCTCTTCCAGGTCTCCCATGTGGGTGCAGGAGCCTGAGCACTTGGGCCATCTTCCACTGCTTTCCCAGGCGATAACAGGGAGCTGGATTAGAAGTGGAGCAGCTAGATCTTCAACCAGCACTTACATGCGATGCTGGCACTGCAGGCAGCAGCTTTATCTGCTGTGCCTCAGCACTGGCCCCCAAGGGTTTCCACTGTGACTGAGAACCCAGAGGAAGAAGTAGGCTCATTGTTTAAGGCCACAGTGCACACATCAGCAGAATGTGCACCCAGTGTGGTAAACATCAAAATTTCAGTGCCACCTCAGGAGCCTTCCTTCACTCTTTCCTGCAATAAGTGGAGCTGTGTCTGCCTGAGCACTTACCAGGCTGTTGGTCAATCGAGACAGTTTTCTAGTAATAAGACTTGTATCATTATACTGCTGTGATATATTTCCTCTCTTATGGATATAGTTGGGTTTGAAAAGTAATCATGTGACAGTAAGGGCCTTATGCCTTTAATTTCCAAGGAGTAAAACTCATGGGTATAAGGCCGATAACAATTGCTGTATTATTCAGTAATTAACAGAGGGATAGATTTATTCATGTATTTGTTATAAAGGCATATACTTAGTATAACAGACAACAGCGTATGTCAACTGACAGGTACAGTTTGCATCAGTTATTTATTAAAGTCTGTTGCAGCTCATTTTTTCCCCTAGCTGATGTGGGCAATGAACATATTAATTTTTGATCCAGGTTCTTGTGTCCCACAGAGATAAAAATACTAAGCGGAGACTGGGATGGTATGCAAATAGGAACACAGTTTACTTGTCAGTGAGGAAATAAACATGCATTTATGCTCAAATGTAGGTTGCCCCACACTGATAAATACCCAACATAAGCAGGCCAAAGAATTGCTCATAAACTAGAGAGAAAGGAGAAACTGAAAGTGGTTCCTCTAATTGGGACAGTCTGGCCGAGAGTGGGTTAGAGGGGGTGTGGTGAGGTTCATCCTAGTTCTGCGGAGGAAGAGCGCACAGAGAGCAAGGG
The DNA here is from genome assembly GCF_964237555.1 of Oryctolagus cuniculus. NCBI lineage: Eukaryota > Metazoa > Chordata > Mammalia > Lagomorpha > Leporidae > Oryctolagus > Oryctolagus cuniculus. The sequence goes on from NC_091436.1 coordinate 116,780,440, forward strand.
CCCTGTGTGTCAGCATGTTCCACGTGAGAGAGGTGCCTCTAAACCAGGTCCATAGTGGAAAGAGAGCTCTTTCCTGCCTTCCACCTCTTTTTATAAGGAGAGGAGTGCCACACCAATTGGATATACAAACGGGGTGGGGTCTTAGCATATGCCCTGGTCCTGGGTGTGACAGCTGCATCCTGGGAAGGTATGTTTAGCAAATTGATAGTTAGAGACAGCATCAAGAGCAGGGGTCAAGAGTCCCAGGTCATCACACCTAGTTAGCTTCCTGCCTATTTGTCTCCTATCATAACCATTTTCCTTCTGATTGCTTTGGGCCTGAAGTATGATCTATAGAAAGGGAAGCTACTTAGAGGGCCAATGGGGAATGGGATCTTCCCTCTCCTCACTTCATTAGTGCCCAGGCTCTCTGTGGAAGGAGGATTAAAGGAGATTTAGCCGTGATGGGAGGAGGTGGTTGGTGTTTGCAGGCGTGTGACTCAGGGACTGTGCAAAGGACAAGGTCTGGAGCACAGGGATGATGGCCAGATCTAGTGCAAATTAGTGTGACGAGATGAACCGAACAGGGGAAGGTGCAAGATTGTTGAGGTGGGTGTCGTGGATGGTGGCAGAGGGGGTTGCAGTGGGGTGAGGGCTGGAAGGCAGATGACTCGTTATAAGGGAAATGACACAGAAGTTTGGAAATAATATTTAGCCCAGCTAGAGGAGACAAAAGGGAGTCCATGAGGAAAAGCAGCTTTATTCTGGGTTTGAGAGAGGCTCAGACCTACAAATCAAGATTTAGCTACATGGATCGAGGGAGAAGAGGAGAGGTTGACACTGCAACAGCTGTGACACATTCCTACCGCCTCTCCTGTGACAGAGTTTTCCCATCTGTTCAGTAAGAAGATGACGTCTGCCGCTTCTCTTTTCACTGGAGTGTGTTGACGCTCCGAGTTTTTAGGAACAGGGACAGTGGTCTTGCCGGTCATTTATTTTCAGGGGTCACAGGAATCCTAGGAGCATTGACAAAAGATCACCCTCTAATAACTTCTCATGTCTTTACACATTCTTAAGCCACATCCAGGAGAGAACATACAGTCAGGGCTTCTGGGAGCTTGAGGGAGCTCTGTGGAACAGAGGGTCTATACACAGTGACTCAGTCCTACCAAGTCTAAGAACAGGCTTCGCCCACTCTGGTTGTGTGGGTAATCTTTATTTAATTAGGCTGATAATACGCCATCCAAATTTGTCCATATGAGAAATTCTTTTCTTTCATTTTAAAGGTCATTCTTGACTAATACTGAATTCATCTTTGCGTTCATAGAGTTGACAACCTAAAGTGTGGTTCCTACTATAATTTAAGTTTCATTTACTCTTACTTTGATTAGGATACGTCAAGGAATTGCTATGAGGAATGCCAGTATTTATATATCAGTACAATGGCAGAATAAAGAAATAGAATATATGTGTGTGTGCATAGTATGTATGCAAATTCACACACATATATACACACATACATTATACATATGCATATACATACTCATGTATGACCCAGCTGCAGCCATTTTGCCATTTGGGGAGAGAACAATGGAGGGGAGACCTTTCTCTCTGTCTCTTTCCCCTCTCTGTCTGTAACTCTGCCTCTCAAGTAAATAAAATAAACAAATAACATTGTTGCTTTACGTGATTCATGGTGTTTAGTGCGTCTCCACATTTAACTATGTCATGGTCCCCTTCCCCTGCCTCCACAGCTGAGACAGGCTGGGAAATAACCTTGACTAACAGGTTTAGTCCTGCTGAATGTGACCCGTGGTGAGGCCTTCCAGCATTGAGCCTGTTTTTGTCCCCTGTACCGCATCAGGGTCATTGCTTTTTTCTCAGTGCTTAGCTGCCCTCCCTCCAGGTCTGGTCTTTGTTGACCTTGCTCAGGTGGATTTGTCACCACTAAGCTTCTTCATGCTCCCTATTGAAGTCAACAAGAATATACTACGAGACCCCCATGCTCTTGCCACTGTGCTAGTTATTTAGGAGAAATATAAGCAAAACTTTTATCCTTAAAGTGTTTCCACGTAATTAATGAAAAATGGTTAATGTACTTGAAAATGATAGAGCTGTACTCAGGTTCAGAGAGAAGGGTCTATAACATCTCTGCCCTTCACAGTGTGACATAGAGCTGTCCCTCTCTGCTTCCTTAGGCAAAGCAAAAGTATTTAACATTGAAACACATGTTGCAGCACACACCTGAATCTCAAATATGAGTAGATCATATTGATGAACGCTTTGTTTTCTAAACAAACAATTTTTTTCTGCTGTAGTATATTCTTTTGATACTCCTAAGACTATTGTCTTTTTTTTTTTTTTTTTTTTTAAGAATCATTTTATTTATTTGAAAGACAGAGTTACGGAGAGAAGGAGAGGCAGAGAGAGAGAAAGGTCTTCCATCTGCTGGTTCACTCCCCAAATGACTGCAATGGCCAGAGCTGAGCTGATCTGAAGCCAGGAGCCAGGAGCTTCTTCCAGGTCTCCCACGTAGGTGCAGGGGCCCAAGGAGTTGGGCCATCTTCCACTGCTTTCCCAGGCCATAGCAGAGAGCTGGATTGGAAGAGCAGCAACCAGGACTTGAACCGGCATCCATATTGGATGCCAGCAACACAGGCGGAGGCTTTAACCCACTGTGCCACAGCGCCAGCCCCTAGATAGAACCTGGATTAAAATCATTTCAAAAGACAATAGTCTTTTGAAATGATTTTAATCCAGGTTCTATCTGACTGATGCAGGCAGGGTAGGAATCATGTTTTTCCCCTGAAAAAACTACTTTTGCACAGTTATCGCAACCCCTAACTGAACATTGATTTTAATTTAATTACTGTTCATTTTATTTGAAAGGTAGAAAGAAGTAGACAGAGAGGGAGAGACAGAGCGAGAGAGAGAGCGAGAGAGAGAGTTCCCATGTGCTGGTTTGTTCACTCCTCAGATGCCTGTTTCAGTTGGGGCTGGAGCCCAGAATTCAAGCCAGGTCTCCCATATGAATGGCAGGGGCCCAGCTACTCGAACCATCATCTGCTGCCTCACAGGGTGCACATTAGTAGGCAGTGGTATTGGAAGAGGGGCTGGGATTTAACTCTAGGCACTCTGACAATGAGATAGGGGCATCTCAAATGGTGTCTTTACCACTTTGCCAAACTCCTGCCTTGGGTTTTGATATTTTAAAGGAAATATTTCTCTCTTGTAAAAAAAAGTAAATAAGAATTACAAAGATCAACTTTGGAATGCTTTTGAGAAGGGAAGCACCCCAGTAAGAAGTCCAAGGTACTGTATGTTATCTGCGGGATGGAGGCAGTCTTTGGTTTCATGCCAGACTGCTCTTTAAATTATGGTCGTTAGGAAAAGAGCAGTACAGCCTCAAAGAGTAAGGCAGAAACAAATGTGCATTTGGATTCTTTCTCTGCTGTCTCTGCAGGCTTCTTCCATCGGGACTTAAAGCCGGAAAACCTACTCTGCATGGGACCAGAACTTGTGAAAATTGCAGACTTTGGGCTGGCCCGAGAAATCCGATCCAGACCTCCATACACGGACTACGTATCTACCAGATGGTGAATACTGTTTTTCTCCAAACTATTTAATTGTACTTGTCTAAAAAGATACCATTATACAGAGGAGGATGTCAAAGTCACAGCCATTAACTTTTCACCCAGAGAATGGAGCAATCTGAAACACATATCTGTAGGTATGTCAACATTGTACAAGGTTAAAAACTTGTAAGTAATTTTAAATTATAACAAGTTACAAATAAGATTTTGTATATAGTTCTTTCTGGGAACACTTCCCCAAAAGAGTTATATAAAATTTCTCTAACTATCTATTTGAAAAACCTTATAATTGCTATTGTTTTTTAAATTATTTTATTTATTTCAGAATAGTGTTAAGTTTACAAGAGAAAAATTGTGAGGTAACAATACAAAGAATTCCCATATATCCCTTACCCCTTTTCCCCATTAACATTTCGTGTTAGTATTTTTGTCACAATTAATGAACCACATTCAACTAATTGTTGTAGTTAAAACGTTTTTTTTTTTTTTTTTAAGATTTATTTATTTATTTGAGATGCAGAGTTACAGACAGGAGAAGGAGAAACACAGAGAGAGGTCTTCCATCTGCTGGTTCACTCCCCAAATGGCCATAATGGCTAGAGCTGGGCCAATCTGAAACCAGGAACCGGGAGCTTTGTCCAGGTCTCCCACATGGGTGCAAGGGCCCAAGCACTCAGGCCATCAGCAGAAACTGGGTCAGAAGTGGAATGGCTGGGACTCAAACAGTCACCCATAGAGGATGCTGGCACTGCAGGCAGAAGCTTAACCTACTATGCCACAGCACCAGCCCTAGTTAAAACTTTCATATCCTAGGAATTTGGTTTAAGCAATTTGCCATGACCAAGGAAGTATTTTACACACATTTTGTGTCTTCTTTCTCTCGCCCTTACCCATCCCTTCTCTTTCCTCCTAACTCTCATTCTCTGTTTCTCAAAGATGCTGTAGATGAGACTCTAGTAGAGAAATGCTCAGTAGGAAATGTTATAAGGGGCAGATACTTGGCACAGCCGTGAAGAAACCACTTGGGATGGGTGCATTCAGTATTGCAGTGCCTGAGTTCAAGTTCCAGCTCTGCTCCCAATTTCTGGCTTCCTCCCAGTGGGGCAGCAGGTGATGGGTCAAGTACTTGGGTCCCTGCCACTCCCATGAGAGACCCAGATGAGTCCTAGGCGCCTGGCTTCTGCCTAGCCCAGCCCCTCCTGTTGTGAACCAGTAGATGAGATTCATTCTCTGTGTGTGTGTGTGTGTGTGTGTGTGTGTGTGTGTGTGTGTCTGCTTTAATGTTTACTTATTTGAGAATCAGAGTGACACAGAGAGAGGGAGAGACAGAAAGAAATTTCCTATCTGCTGGTTCACCACCCAAATGGCTGGGGCTGGGCCAGACCAAAACCAGGAGCCTGGAACTCAATCTAGGTCTCTCATATGAGTGGCAGGAGGCACAGGCACTGGAGCCATTCTTTGCTACCTTCCCAGGCACATCTCCAGGGAGCTGGCTCAGAAGTGAAGTAGCCAAGACTGAAACAGGTACCCTGATACAGGATGCTGGTGTTGTAAGCGGTGGCTTAACCCACTGTGCCATAAGGCTGACCCCTTTGTGTGGTGCTCTCTCTCTCTCTCTCTCTGTTCCTTTCAAATAAATAAAAATAAGTATTTTTTTAAAAGTGTATACACTAAGTCCTTTAAAAATTGAAAAGAAAATGCTATGAAATAAAGAACCGTTACTTTTCTTTTTTATTTTCATTTTATTTAAAAGATAGAGATAGATAGAGATCAATCTTCCATCTTCTGGTTCATTCTCTAAATACCTGTGGCTGATGGGGCTGGGCTGGGCTGAAGCCAGGAGCCCAGAACTACATCTAGGTCTCCTATGTGGGTGGCAGAGACCCAAATAGTTGAGCCAGCACCTGCTGCCTCCCAGGGTGCGTACTTGGCTGGAAGCTAAATTGGAAGCAGAGGAGGTCGGACTGCAACCCAGGCATTCTGATGTGGGATTGGGGGCATCCCAAACTCTGACCTAAGCACTGTACCAAATGCCCGCCTCTAGAAGCATTGCTCTTCAGCAGGCAACAACAGCTTCAGAGTCATCACAAGTCCATGCACCACAGTAAACTGGAGAAAACGGAAATATAGAAACCCAGAGCCTGCGTTGTTGCTTAATTTGATTTCTGACCCATGGAATCAATAGCTCGTGGTTAACCTCTGTCCCTCCAGGTACAGGGCCCCAGAAGTACTCCTGAGATCCACCAACTACAGCTCCCCTATTGATGTCTGGGCCGTGGGCTGCATCATGGCAGAGGTGTACACCCTCAGGCCGCTCTTCCCTGGTGCCAGTGAGATTGACACGATATTCAAAATTTGCCAAGTCCTGGGGACACCGAAAAAGGTAATGACACAGAACGAAGGCCTGTGGACCGACGCCGGCAGCTTCTCGTGCTGCTTGCGGTCCAGCCCTGTGCAACTCTGGCGCTGTTGAGCATCTGCTTATTCTGCAATCTTTCCTTCGGCCTTGGTCAGGTCCCCAGATGTGCCTGCCTCTCTTCCTCCTTCTACTCAAGTATGCTGTCTGTCCTGGCTCCCTCTGTTTTCCTCTCCTCTTCATTGCACCTCCCTGCAGTGCGTCTCTGTTCTCTTGGCCACAACTCATATCTCAGGTCTCCTAAATGCAATCTGTGCTCTCACCTCCCTCCTTTTAACGCCATCCAGTCCACATATGTACAACTACGTAAGGGAGTTACTCCCGACTCCCTCACCGTCACCTCGAACTGAGTTGGAGGAACAATGCGCTTCCTTCTTCCATTCTCCATTTCTGTCTCTGGTCTCATCGTAATCCCAGAGTCCCAGGCTTGGGGCTGGGCTTTAGCTTTGCCTTCTCTCTTTTCCTCAATCCTCCTTCCCTTTAACCAACCAGTTGGTCAGGACGTTCTAATGAATATCACTGTGGTATCTGACACATGCTACTCATTCTTTGAAGTTAAATGCTGCCATTACAAATGGGACCATGACCAGCCTGCCTGTGTTAAGAGTATCTTCATCTTCCTGTCTTCCATTCTTCCTTTCAGCTTAGCTTTTAGTCTGCAGCCAGAGTCATCCTCCCAATGCACAGCTCTGGTACTGTCCTTTCTCCCTAAAAATAGTGGTTAACTCTCATCCCTATTCCCCACGTGGTACCTGCCTGCACACCCTCAGGCTGTGAGCCCTGGAACTGCCCCACCTCTGTGCTCTCCCCTGGACAAATCCTGCTGCCCCTTCAAGGCCCTCAGTGATCTCCCGCCTCACCACTTCTCCAATTTCCTTGTTATCTTCAGCTATGTTCTGTGTTATTAATAGAATTATCTGTGGATATATCTGTTTCCTGGACCACAGGTTCACTCCGAGCAAGGATTTGTCTTGTGTTTGTTTTCCCAGATCCCAGCCCTGTTGCTGATACAAATGAGACCCTCACGTGTGTATCTGTACCTCTTGTGGCCTTTGTCACTTTTTAGTCTACATGATAATGTTTTTTTCATAAATGTTTTGTTATCTTCTTTAAAGAAGGTACAGGATTTTCATTGGATTGTTTTTTAATATCCAACAGCACTAAGCTTATAGTAGACGCTCAGTAAGTAAATGAGTGATATAAGCTATACTTATTGCCACTTGGCTTTTGAAAAGGGAGGGGAAACAATTACTCCAGGATGTAGTTTATAAAATAGGGGGTGTTACAAGTAGAAGGAATCTTGAAGATTTGTTCAAGATTTTCCATCATTCACCCCTACATTCGGTGTCCCATAGATGTGATGCAAGAAAAAGTAGAAAGCTTGAGGCTTAGAGAAACAGCTTCCATGGTCTTCTCAGCATGTGAGTTTTTGCTATGGGAGTAGAGAGTAGGAAGGCAAGGACCAATGAACTGAATGAAGCTCACAGAGACAGTAAGTATACCTAGAAAGTTTATTATAGGAAAAGAAAGTACACTTCCTAAAGAGTAGAAGCAGGCCAAGAATCAAAGCTCATATTGAGGCCGAGACTCGAGGTCCCAAATGTGAGAAATGTTACATTTTTACAAGGATGAGGAGCCCTTAGTGTGGCTTTGAAGACCCCTGGTGTAGGGATCCCCTGGCTGTTAGCATATCTCTACAGCATATAGGTGAAGGGTTTCCAAGCTGGCAGTTTCTTTTTCTCAGCTTCCCCAGTTAGCCCTTTTTTGTCTCCTCCCTCAGTGTCTTGGTCTTGGATAAAGGAGGCAGAGATGGAGAGAAAGGGACAAACTAAAAAAGAACTTTGGTATTTGCTTTTCTCTGCTTCCCAGGTTAGTCCCTAGCTATTTCCTGCCTCATTTTTGAATCTTCAAGTTGAGCATAAAGTAACATAAGTAAAGGATGTATGGTTTCACAAATTCTATTTGACTCAGGAATAAGGTATCATATTTAGTTCCCCCCCAAAAAAAATCTTATTAGCAATTTCTAGAACTCTGCCTTGTGAAATGCAGTTGAGCAAATACTAATTTTGTTCAGAGTTAAAATCACTAGAGATGGACTATTTTAGGTGAAGGTTATAAAGCAAGTTGATTGAAAATCTGGTCCTTTCCACTATCCCCCAGATTTCCTGTTCTTCGCAGTCTTTTCATTAAGATGTCTCTGTGTCTCCTCACCTACACAGCCACGGTAGTGATTATAGACAGGTTTGGAATATGGCTGCCCTTCCATCAGGAGCACACGTGCTGGAACGCAAACTCAGGTCATAGCAATTGGCTAAACAAGACTTTCTCTGTTTTCCTTTTTTCAGACTGACTGGCCTGAAGGCTACCAACTTTCAAGTGCTATGAACTTCCGCTGGCCCCAGTGTGTCCCCAATAACTTAAAGACCCTGATCCCAAATGCCAGCAGCGAAGCGATTCAGCTCCTGAGAGACATGCTCCAATGGGATCCCAAGAAACGACCAACAGCTAGTCAGGTTTTCTTCTGTTTTCTTATTCTGTTTGATGCATCTCTTACGGAGTTCATGTTTAACTCTCAATAATCTCTAGAAATCATGTAGGAAAAATTTTATTTAGTGTTCTAGATGAAAAATAGTATTGATATCGCTATGGTATACCATATAAGATGTAAGAACTTAAAATAGTTTGGAACTTAAAGTAGCAAAGGTTTATATAATATCAATGCTTTGAAAATTGGCGTATAATTCATATATCACCACATGTAGAAATGAAAATAGATTTATCTATCTGTGTTTGGAGAAGGTTGTCAAATACTCATGAGTTTTCTACGAATTCTCTATGAATTAAGATTACAGTTGTTTATAAGCCGGTACTGGCTGTTGAAAAATAGCTTCATAACTTGTAAAATCCAACACACTCATTTTCACAGATAACAGAGAGACTGATAGGTGAGGTAAAGCTAGAACAGTGACTGTAACTAGTATTTTATAGCACTTTGCCTCTTGAAAATGCTTTAGTATATCTTATGTGACTCGAACCTAATAAAACTCTATGAGATAAGCATTATTGTTTTCACTTCTGTAAGTGAGAAAACTGAATCTCAGAAAGTTTAAGGGATTAGCCCTAACTGCTTATCCAGTAAACAGTACAGGCAGAGCAAAGTCTAACACACAGATGACGGATCGTACAACTTCAGTTTTCCTGTTTTCTTACTCACCCTCTCCTAGGCCACTTTGAGTTAGATTATGAAATGCACCCCAAAGTGGACTAGTTATGCCGTGAGCTCCAGCACTCACCTGCTTCCTGCAAGGCCCCCTTTGTATTACATGTATCTGGACCCTTGTCAACTTGTCTCATTGACAGTTCCACTACTCAGAAGATCAAGTGACCACTTCTAATCAGAGGAGAGATTTGGCTGAGAGGAGGTGGTGGGGACATTTAAACAAAGTGCCAATGTAATGTTAGGACTTATGATAGTTGGGGGACTAATTTAAAGAGTGTAGAAAAGCAGTCTTGCAAAATCTCCAAGAAAAAAAAGCTAGAATTCAGTGCTCTAAGAGTCTGGATGGCTTCAGAGGGTTTGAGAGCTCGCAAAATGCACCAGGGCTGGTGGAATTCACAAATGGTTTCAGGGCTGAGCGGATGTTTTCTGATGAACCTAGTTCTTTAACGGTTGCGCACAGAGGTGAAAAAGATTCTATAACAAGGAATCGATAGAAATATGTGCTTTTCAGCACAGTGCCAGAAAACCTAAGAATACCTCCAAATCGTCTGATATTTTAAAAATGAGAACACAGAGAAAACTCTTCAAGTCAGATGCCAGAATCCATGGCCTCTACCCAAGTCCGCATTATTTGCTTCTTTGTCCACCCTTATTTAATCATGATGTAATCATTAGGGATGTTTGTTAACTGGGTCCCAGGTTCATTAAGAAAGATCATGTTGCATTCAGTAGCTTCCATTCAAAAAGACAGCAGAATCAAGGGGATATATCAAAAAGAATTGTAAACTTCAGCACTTGTAAGATTTAGCCTCTGGCTATCCAGCAAACTCTACTACCCAGAACAACCGACATGGTTTCCTTGAGAGCTGTTCTTGAAAGGGAAAGCTAACTTCTGCATGCATTATGCTCTTGGCACTTGTGGAGTAATAGCATGTATACCCACTTGTTTTGTTCTCTGTTCTCCTGAGTCCTCCAGGAATTTTAGATTTGACTCTTGGTTCTGTGTTATTTTCTTCTCTCTATAGAATTAGGAAACGAATTAGGGTGAAATACCATGTTTAAGACATGTAGCAAATAAGTCGGAAAACCTGGATTGACACTGATCCGCAATGCTTTTCAGAAGTAGCAAAGGTAACAGCAGTGTAACTGGCTACTTTAGCCAAGTAATTTTTTTTTTAAAGATTTATTTATTTATTTGAAAGTCATAGTTACACTGAGAGGAGAGGCAGAGAGAGAGAGAGAGGTCTTCCATCCGATGGTTCACTCCCAATTGGCCACAATGTCCAGAGCTGTGCCAATCTGAAGCCAGGGGCCAGGAATTCTTCCTGGTCTCCCACGTGGGTACAGGGGCCCAATGACTTGGACCATCTTCTACTGCTTTCCCAGGCCATAGCAGAGAGCTGGATTGGAAGTGGAGCAGCCGAGACTAGAACTGGCGCCCATATGGGATGCTGGCGCTTCAGGCCAGGGTGTTAACCCGCTGCGCCACAGCGCTGGCCCTAGCAAGTAATTTTAAGTGTTGCATCCAGTAAGTAAATTTTAGGGTATCTTAGAAAAAGAAAATGACAAGGGGTGTTACAGATGCAGAATGCTGGCCTGAGAAAATGTAGGAAACTGGTCACAGGGAATGTAACCCAGCGATCATGACCGTGTTCTCAGCCCTGGCCTGCTTTTCTCCAGCGGTCTGATTTGTCATTCCAGGCCCTTCGATACCCTTACTTCCTTATTGGGCACCCACGGGGCGGCACCCTACAGAGTGTTCAGGATCCAGGAAAACCACAGAAAGACCTCTTGGAAAAAGCAGGCCCTGCTCCTCATATAAAGCCTGTCCCTCCTGCCCAGCCCCCCACCAAGCCTCACCCACGGATTTCTTCACGACCACATCCCTCCAGCCAGGCCCCCCAGCATCTCACCTACCCCTACAAAGCAGAGGCCTCCAGGACAGATCACCCGAGCCATCTTCAGGAGGACAAGCCCAGCCCCTTGCTCTTGCCATCCCTGCACAACAAGAATCCTCAGTCGGTAAGCAGCAAGGGTTCTCCAGGGAGCCTTGTGTCTGGCTTCTTCCTCTTCTGACCCCACTTACTGTGTGGAATCTTTGCTTTTCTGATCTAACTATAATATATTTATCTTTGCAAGAACATGGGATGATGAGAAGATTCTTGGCTCAGCAGGTAAAGATGCAAATTCGAGCTCTGGCTCTGCCTCTTGGTCACAGTGCCGCTCCTGGGGGCAGCTGTCAGGTAGTGACTGAGACCTGCACACTGCAGCCAGATGTCCGGGGTCACAAATCTCAGCTCTGCTATTTCACAGCTCCAAGACCCTGTGCAAGTTGCCCATTTCCTCTTCTGTAAAATAGAGGTGGTCCCAGCATCCACCCGATGGGATTGTTTTTGAGGACTAAGTTAAGACTTGAAAAGGACTCGGAATTGGACCTGGTACCCAGTTAGCCCTCCAATAAGAGTTATTCATTGTTACTATTAATCCCTTTGGCTCAGTTTTCTCATCTGTCAGAGGCAGATCGCGAAGCATGGCTCGCCCGCCATTCAAGGGTCGCTCATGATGCTCATGGAGAATCATAAAGTACCACCCTAATATTTGTGACTGGCACTCAGATTAACGCTGGGTACTCACTGAGCCACATCTTTCCCTTTGAGCTGGTTTTCATAAGAAAACAGTTAAGTGTTAAATTCATTCAACTGATACCCTGATAAGGGATTCTAGTTATCCTTAGCTTTGTGATGCTGTCTGAAGAGTGTGACTTTCTAAACCTTTGAGCAAAAGGAGTCCTTTTCTGTCAACTAACATTCACTGGGGGCTGGCTCCCAGCCAGCACCACGTGAGGCACCCTAAGAGTGGTATCTCTAGACTTCACCCCAAATCCGTGATTTAGAAATGGTTGGTTTGGAAATTTGTACTGTTGTAAGAAAATTCTGTAATTAGAGATAGCTTCAGGTCCACTGAGAAGGCCAGGAAGGCATTGTTTTGAATTTCCTGGAGCAGAGCAGGATGGCGGACACCTCAGCCGTGCTCTCTTGGATCTCTGTGCATAATAGCATAAATCCCTAACTTCCCAGGGTGACTCTCAGATGAGAATCCAGTCAGCTTCCTAGTATGTCAGAAGCATATTAAATCCCCTTGTTCAGATCCTTGTTTTATGCAACTTAGTAGCCTCCGTGGATGAGAAGCAGTGCAGCTGGGGCAGGACAGGAGAGATCCAGATGTCTGGGGATATGATTTCCACGACTGCACTTTGAGACAGCCTGCATGTGGGGAACGTTATGCCCTAGGAGCCTCCTTTCTATAACAGAGGATGCTGGGAACGGGGATTGTTCATGGATGGGGTCTGTTAATCCCAAGTATTGCTCCTCTCCTCCTCTTGTTGACACAGAAACTTCCAGCTGGCCTAGAGCACAAAAATGGAGAGATGAAGCCAAAGAGTAGGAGGAGATGGGGTCTCATTTCTAGATCAACGAAAGATTCTGATGACTGGGCTGACTTGGACGACTTGGACTTCAGTCCATCCCTCACCAGGATTGATGTGAAAAACAAGAAGAGACAGAGCGATGACACTCTCTGCAGGCAAGTGCATGGCTGGTCACTGTAAGTAGACTGCATCTGTACCTATCAGGTGATGCAGTGTCCATCTATTTCTCTCTCTCTCTCTCGGACGCGTGCTTGCTGACCTAAGTCACATCCTCTTGATCTCTTGATTCAGATTCGAAAGTGTTTTGGACCTGAAGCCATCTGAGCCCATGGGTACAGGAAACAGTGCCCCTACCCAGACTTCGTATCAGAGGCGAGACACCCCCACCCTGAGATCAGCCGCCAAGCAGCACTACTTGAAGCACTCTCGATACTTGCCTGGTAATACACAGGACTTGCCTGTTCTGGGGTCAGTGATGGGAAATGTTGTCCTTGGAGTCACAGGTTCACATAGATTCTATTTTGGAAGACATATGTGGGGCTTCTTGTTGGAATTAATGGGTCCACTGTAAAAATACCTGCTGAAGTCTCTGCCCACATTTTTATCATTTTTTTAAAAAAAATAATTTGTTTTATTTATTTGAAAGAGTAACAGAGAGGGAAAAAAGAGAGCCATGGGAAATTTTGAACAGATTGGACTCTGCATTTATTTTATCTCTAAAGTCTGATACAAGATTAAATGCGTGTTTTACATCTTAAGTGCATTTCAAATAAAATAAATTGGCATTTTAAATAAACTTTTTGTGTATACTTAAGGTATATGACATGATACCTTATGCATGTGGATACGTGTAGATAGTAGAATGATTACTATAGCAAAGCAAATGAACATCTCCTTCATCTCACATCGTGGCCTTGCTGTTTTTGTTTTTGTGACAAGAACACTAAAGTCTGCTCACTGAGCATGAATCCCATACATGGTATAATTGTGTTACCTGTAGTATTCATATTGTACTTTAGACCTCATTACTTGTCCTTCACATCTGCTGCCTCGTATCTTCTTACCCATATCTCTCCATTCTTCCTCACCTTCCCTGCCCAACTTACCCTGGTAACCACTGTGCTGTTCCCTATCTCTGCATATTTGGAAAAAAAAAAAAACACAAAAATTCCACACATAAATGAATCATGCAATATTTTTCTTTATGTGTCTGGCTTATTTCATTTAACATAATATAGTCTGGACTCACCCCCCCCCTTTTTTTTGTGCTGAACAATATTCTACTGTGTATATGTACCAATTTCTTTATCCACTGTGATTTACATTTTAAAACCCCTTCTTCTCTATAGGAATCAATATAAGAAATGGCATCCTGCCAAACCCAGGCAAGGACTTCATTCCATCAAATCCATGGTCTAGTTCTGGTTTGTCCGGAAAGTCTTCAGGGACAGTATCGGTCATCAGCAAAATAAATTCAGGTGAGAAATGTTCATTAGCTCCTGAAAGACAAAAAGCCAGTCCTCTGGCTGCGGCAAGGCGGGCACAGCCAGATGGGAGACAAGCTGCAGAACCGCGAGGGCCTCTCTCGTGCGCAGACTCAAGCCTGCTTTCCTGCTCTGTCCACCCTCTCTAGGCAGCAGGCTCTGGGGTCCCGGCCAGCTCCCAAAGGGCCCTGCCCTCAGGAATCATTGAGGAATAAGGCAGATTGGAAGCCGGCTCGAGGGACAAGCAAAAATAACTTTACAGACTCTTGCCAAGCCTGACTTCAGAGGCCCTGCTCTGCCGTGAGCCACGTGGAGAAGGGCCCCGTGTCGCCAGTGCAGTGATGGCACCGAGACTGTGTCGGTTTCAATAAGGATTTTATTACGCACTGGGGAAGTCACACATCCTAGTTCACACAACACACTTGGCAAACCAGCCGCCCAAGGTTCCCAAAGTACCTCCAGTGTTCCTCACGACCTGTCTTAGCCATAGAGGATGGTTTCTCACAGCATCCGCACAGGTGGTGCCTCTGAACTGAAGAGCACAGTTACATCTCAGTTTCGGGCAAGCAGGGCTTCAACAGCAGGCGAGCTCAGAGCCTCAGCATCAGTATTATGGTGAAGTTGTTTAGTTTCTACTCCTAATACGCTGTCTGCCTCACTCCAGCTAGTCCTGTCCATCTGGGGACCTGGCCTTTGAAATCCCTCCTGTCTAGAAGGTAGCTCCTTTGTTAAGTAAGGGAAGGAGTTGCTATTCCTGCTGGCTGACTCACTGTTTGCCTCCCACAGGCAGCCCATTCCTTCCCCTTGCACCTCAGCCAGCTTCACTTCTCCCTGCCTTCATCCTTCCGTGGTTTGCATTTGTTAAGGAATACAAAGAAAGAGATCAACAGCCTGTGTGTACCCACAGCCCAGTTGAAGAAGTCAAGCCTTGCAGGCACACAGGAAGCCAGTGTCTAAGCCTTTCCTTCCTCCCTCCCCTCCTTCTTCCCTGCCCTGGCCTGATTTGGGTATGGGTATTTTTTTATTCCTGTGCACTGTTTTAAAGTAGGTGTGAAATTCCTAGCACAGCTTTGCATGTTTTAAAATTTATACAAGAGTACTTCAAAAAGTTTATGGAAGATGGGATTAAAAAGATAAGGTTATTTTGGTGCTAAGATTTTTGAGATCCATGCATAGATTTTTTTTCGGAAGATATGTTTTTCTTAAGCTTTTCAGAGACCACTCACATGGATTTCAAAACTTATTGTACCAAAATGAACTTTTCTTCCCATTCCACTTTTCTACAGACTTTTTGAAACACCCTTGATATCGGAATTGACCCCCTAAAATATGTATGAAAATGTGGCCCCTTAAAGTTCCCCAGAAGTCGAGTCTGCGGTGCCACATATGTTATCGGAATTTGGGGTGCCATACGATATTACCATATGCTTATTAATAAATCCCCAATATTAATAAGCCCGAGTGGGTTCTTGCCTAATATTTAGAGAATTCTAAATACCGGCATAAATAAACGAGGCAGCATGGTACATTTAAAGCTTTTATTTAGTGCAAAAGATGCATAGGAGAGTGAAAGCTTTATCTAAGAGAGAGGGGTAAATCTGGGTTCATACTGAGTACCAGGAACTGTTACCGGAAAAATTTGAGGGTTCTTGTCTTCGTGCAGGAAAGAATTCAGGCATGAGACAGAGTAATGAGAGGTAAAATAGCAAGGTTTATTAGGGAAGGGGCATCCGCAAGAATGGATGGGCACCTCTCCAGACAGGACCTGAGAGAGAGTGCAGTCGCTCAGACTTGGGGGGGGGGGAGGAAGGAGCGAGGTTACATGGTTGAGTGGAGTACACCTGGCCAGACCAGGTGGGCGGCTCAGCAGGGAGGAAGAGGGCTGAGCGCACAGTCTGGGGTTTTTAAGGAGATGGGTCTTTGTCTTCACACATCTCCTCCTGAAACAAAGGATTTTATGGCTGTAAATATTAAGAAGCTCCTATCTGAGTTTTCCCTTGAAGGTATCAGACAGGAGGAAGCCTAGCTGGTAGCCATCCTGGGTTCAGAGGAAGGGTGAGCAGGACCCCCTAGAGAATGGGGATCCAGAGCAGGGTGTTTGAAATGCAGATACTGGGCTGCATCTGGGAGAGTGTGGAAGATTTGTCAGGCAGAAGGGGCGGGGACCTCCACCTGGCAGGTTATCAGGTAGAAGGGGGCAGGGCAGGATGCGAACACTGGGCTGCCCCTGAAGCATTATCGGGATGACTTTGAGATGTAGATGCATATGCTGGACATAGAAGTCTTCTCCGGAGGCCTTTGTCACACACACATAAGCTCATACCTAACTTCCTGCCTAACAGAACCAGCCACATGGAGGAGCATCTAGGCCAGGAAGCCTAGGTCGGGTGGCCCAAAGGCCATGCGCCCTGGAGGCACAGGGCTACAGCCTGCCCCCTACTGGCAAGAGGCCAGGGCGAGGGAAATGGAGGAAAGGGCCTGGCACACCCTGTCCCAGGCTTCTAATCCACTCTCAAAGGGGAGTGATTCATTAATCTTATTGGCCCATGGGCGCTCAGGTGTGGCCAGGTAAGGGCATGAGGTCACACAGGGGCCTGGCGAAGGTATCAGGGCATGAGGTCACACAGGGGTGTGACGAAGGCGTGGTCTGCCAGCTCACAAACCTAATCAATTTTAGCCCGTATGCCTGCCTACTTCACCCTGATGAGCATAATAATCGTGGGTAACCACTCATTTTAGTAAATCTGTATGTAGCAGCTATATACACACACACATGCATATATAACTATATTATACCATAATTTCTTATTTATCCTTCCTGGTAATTATCTATTGTTTCTCTTCCTGCTGAAACATAAATTGTTTACAAATCTTGCTTTTACAGAGCATGCTGAAATGAACGTTGTTTCAACCCTGTTCTTGTGCCTATGTATTGGTTTCTCTGGTGTAACTGGCAGCATAACTGTTAGTTAATTGCTATGCTCATGTTTGATGTTGCATATATTGCTGAATTGCTGTCCAGCATGGTGTCCTTGATGCCACTTGATTAGCGCCAAGACTTAAGATGGTGCTAACGTGATGGGTGTGTAGTGGTTTATATTTGCATAGCCTGTTTACTGATGAGGGTCATCATTTTTTCTTTGGTTTATTGTCTACAATTTTCCCCCTTTTGTGACTTACCCATTCAAACTCTCTTCCCATTTTTCTTCCTATCTTTAGTTTGCAAAAATGCAAAGTTCCTCTAGCTGAAAGACATAACTCCTCCCTCACACTCACATTCCAGGCCATCTTCCCACCCTGCCTTAAGCAATTGCCAAGAACATTCTGTGTTACAAAAACAGAGCAACTCTACTTATTCACTCTTTTCCCAATGGATAGAACTTCTGTTTATATAATAGCCTATCATAGCATTCTTCTTCACTATGCTATGTGTGTATTAAGCTTTAATAATAAGCATTTTAGCTATTCCTTCAGACACCTAATGGTAACTGATTCCTTGCTATATGCGAGGCAATGCATTAGCCTCTCAGAATGCAGACAGACCTTGCCCTTTTTAAAGCACTCTGGAATGGAAATGACACACAAAGTAAATGTCTCTAGCATTTTTTATTAACAATTAATTTTTTCTGACTATGAACAGGAATATTTACCATGTAATTATTTGTCATAGCTAAAGAATTGGGACTGATGTTGTGACGCAGCAGGTCAAGAATTTATGAGTGTTGATTCCAGTCCCAGCTTCTCCACTTCTGATCCAGCTCCCTCCTACTGTGCCTGAGAAGGCAGCAGAAGATAGCCCAAGAGCCTGGGCCCCTTCCACCAATGTGGAGACCTGGATGGAATCTCACACTCCTTGCTGTGGCCTGGCCCAGCCCTGGTTATTGCAGCCAGGAGATGGACGATCTCTCTCTTTCCCCTGTCTCTCTCTCTTTCCCTGTCTCTCTCTCTCTCTCTCTGTAACTCTGCCTTTCAAATAAATAAAAACAAAAAGAAATAGCTAAATAATTAAGATAATCTGTGTGTTGATCGATGGTTTAGCCTTATTTTAGAATATGTATATACTGACATGGAAGGGTGGCTATTTTGTATTCATGGAGTGAAAAAAGCAATTGCAGAGCAGGCTAAATCTATTTTTAAAATAAATAAAAATATGCAATTGTCGCTCCTCCGGCCGCGGATGAACGACACTGGACACTGTTGATCCCCCTTCAGTAGGGTTTTAGCAAGAGCAAGTAAAGAGAAGAAAAAAGGAGCGAACGAACGAACCGTGCCGTCTCTATCCCCCCTTTATAGTCCTCTCCCACCAATCCGTGCCCTGCTGGCGTTCCTGCAGTTATCACACCAATCAGGCCTCTGTCCACGCGCTGAGCGCACCGTTCTTTTCCAATCAGAGGTTGGATCAGCTCCTGCAACTTCTAGCAGTCATGTTCTGCAACTTTCAATTCCGCATTCTTGTACTTCCTCTCGGCGCCATGTTGTGGGAGACGGGCCCTGCCTCCCACATGCAATTCTCCTTTTTAGAATTTCTCAAATGATGCTATTTGATTGCTATATAGAGGAGCAGCACTGTCTTTGCCCTCCTAGCTGTCCTGACCATGTCGCTAGGTAGAACACTGTGCTCAGAATATATTCTTTCATCATCATAATTTTTTAACCTAAAAGCAAAAACTTAACTTTTATTCTTTATGGCTATCCTTTAACAGTCCTGTGTCCTCTGCATACTTTGTCTTGTGGTGCCATGTCTATGTGTCTTTGTAGTAATGACTCTGCTTTTGCAAATCAGTTGGTTCCAGCTCTACAAGTTCTAGTGGACTGACTGGAAACTACATCCCTTCCTTTCTGAAAAAAGAAATTGGTTCTGCTATGCAGAGGGTACACCTGGCACCTATCCCAGACCCTGCCCCTGGTAAGTTCTGTTTCAGACAATTCATGAATTGATTCCACAAATAGTTAATGAGCAACTGCTGGGTGCCAGACGCTGTACAGACCTGGAATCTACCAATGAATGAGAAAGGCAGCACTTCCTGCTCCTGGGGCACTTGCACTATATAGTGGCTCTGCTCATAGGTGCTAAGGAGAGAAACCAACCAGGCAGGAAGCAAGGAGTGTAGGGTACAGATGGCAGTTTCTATGCTGTATGGGTTAAACTGTTCCAGATGCAGGATTCTTCGGTACACAGGTTTGAAACAGGACAAACCTGGCAAATTCAAGCAGTAGCAAGGGAGCCAGAGTGCAGGAGTGGTGTCAGTGAGAGGGAGCATCGCAAGCAGAGGCTAGTGATCTGAGGTCCTGCAGCAGGCCCTGGAAGCCACGTGGGAGCCACTGCAGACTTCTGTGGAGGGTTGAGGTGCTGATGTCCATCTTCACTGGCTAACTCGTGCCACAGCTTTTCACTAGACAGGAGCAGGTGCTAGGTTGGACGCAAGGAAACCAGTCAGGAGATGGTTGTAGTTCTCCAGACAGAAAGTGATGCTAGCTTGGTAAGAGTTGAATTGACAAAAAGTTGCCAGATTCTAAGTGTATTTGAAAACTCGAGCCAGCAAGTTGGCAAATGATAATTGGGAGACAAGAAAGTGAGAGGGGCCAGAAATGACACCAGTATTTTTGGCTTGACAACTGTAGCTCTAGGATTGTCCTTAATGGAGGGAGGGGGGATGGCGAATTGCTCCTTCTTAAATTTCTCATTTTGGGACACTTCTGACACCAGGATGTATTCATCTGCCCTTTGCTAGCCCGGGTCCCTGTCAGCTGCCTCTTTCTCTTTCATTGCAGGTTATTCTTCCCTGAAGGCTGTACGACCTCATCCTGGACGACCTTTCTTCCACACCCAGCCTAGAAGCACCCCTGGGTTGATACCACGGCCTCCAGCCGCCCAGCCAGTGCATGGCCGGACAGACTGGGCTTCCAAGTACGCATCTCGGCGATGACCATCTCAGCAGCGAAGCCCTTCATGGGGGAAAATGGGACACTTCCCCTTGGCCAATGCATGTTCCACCTGCCAGAGACACGCAGCTGGTGTAAAAGCAAACCAACTCTTTATAGTTACCCTTCTGAACTGAGACATTTCAATATTCTTTTTTAAAGTTTTTTTAAATATTGATTTGGATGCAATACCCTTTTTTGTATAGAATTATTTTATTCTAAAACTGGGTCCCATTATTTTCTTAAACAGCAGCGTTTTGTATATATGGGTTATGTTTTAGCATTTTATACAGTCAACTTTGTAATGAACTTTTTAAAGATTAAGTGACTTTCCTTTGGGGTTCCAGATAATATTTTATACAGATTTTGACAAATGTAATAATATTGATGCAGTATTGCAACAGGGGTGCAGTTTATGTGATAAAGGGTTATTTACTCTGTGTGGAGATATTTGGAAAGTAGTTAAATTTTAAATGTGGCTCATTAGGTACTTCAGACTCTCCTGGATTGACATTAGAAAAGCATCCCTCTGCTTTTCTTAAGATATCGTTAATTTGAGTTTTTGATGCCACTGTGCAGTCTGGAAGGTACTACTATATAATCTACTTTGTTTTATTTTTATTTCCCAGATGAAAGAACTCTAAGTAAATGTTTTTTTGAAATTGGTGCATCACCCTTTAATATAGTTTCAGATACCCAGATGAAACCAAGCTTCATCATGCTATGCCTTCGTATTCAATTTTCTCCCATTTTTGAAATCGTATAAGTACCCATAAGAGGGATGCTTCCATGTCAAAAGATTCTCAACATAAAGTTTAACACAGTCCATTATGTCCCTGCTATGACACATGGCCAAAAAAAACACAAGTTTGAAAGCCACAGAAAAATTTTTATTGTAATAACTGAGATAGAAATTTACACTTGGCTCAGTCCTCCAGGCCTGGCTAGAAGCAGCCAATGAATAATCTTCTGTCCCAACTGAATTCTCAGGACAATCTGGGGAAGGGAAGGTTTATGGCAGTCACAGTTACGAGGATGTTAGTGTCCATAGCGTGTCACATCTAACTCCTAATCCTTGTGTAGTTTCTTTCAAGAGTGAGAACTCTATTGGGCAGAGGCTATTCATTGAGAGCAATGTTTACAGTGATTTTTGAAAATGACAAAGCTAGTTTGGAGACAGAAAAACAGGAAAGGTCCACTCTAGTCCATCTCTGTATGGCTTATGTGCCTCCACTCATGGTTACCTTACAGGCAAAAGGAATAGTCACCACCAGTGATCGTGACATGGTCTCAGCAGTATATCAACTCACAGTCTCCCAGGGTTCAAACTACTCTTTTGGGTCCAGGTTCTAGAATACAGCAAGTTCAACCACATGAAATGTACACTTTTTTTTTCTTTTTTTTTTTATTTAGTAAATACAAATTTGCAAAGTACAGTTAATGGATTACAATGGCTCCCCCCCCCCCATAATCTCCTTCCCACTCACATCCCTCCCATCTCACTTTTTAAAGATGAAAAATGTATAAATATAGGCACTTTCCTGTGGTTCAACCTAATAAGTTGGCAAATGATTGCTTTGGTGGGTTAAGAATACTTAGCAGCCTGAACAAATTACCATGGCTTCCAAAGGACTCTAACCTAAAATCAGGGAGTAATTTATACTTTGGAGAATCCTGCTCAGAAATATACTTGACCAAGCACTATGACCTTTTGGAGCATGAGAAAAGCACATAATGGATGTGGACTTGATTTGTAATTTTGTCCTGTCTACAAGCTGGCAGCAACTCTTCGGAATGTGTAAATATAAGCACAACTTGAAGCTGAATTCATTTCTGTATTCTGTTTTCAACTCGTTATCTAAAGCAACAGAATATGTTTTCAGAGATGAGTCCTCTACTATGAGGTTAATATTTATTTTCTCTTTCTGTATTATATATAAAAAGTAAATTAATCTGCAACCTTGCTCAGCTTTCCAGAAAGCTGGTTTGAGATTGTATATACATACCCCTTAGAGAAGCAAGTGGGTTGTTAATACTCTTTGTACTCTAGTTTGTGTTAAGATCATTCCAATTTTTTAAATTGAAAAAATCTAGTTACCCAGTTATTGCACACAATAAAATTGATTTTGTAATCCTTTTGTAGAGCTCAACTTTAAAATACTACACTTTTTTTCTTTTTACCCTTTTCTTTACTAACAAACAACTTACGTTGAGAAGTCAAACACACGTTCATGTGAAAGTCACAAAGCTGATGTACAGTTGAGAAAACTAGGAGACTGTAAGAAATAAATCAATTCTAAAGGACTAGCAACATCCTATAAATTACTCTTTTTTTCCCACAAAATGAGTAAAGAGGACAAGTTGTATATACAGCATATATACTGTAGAAGGGAATAGTGGCCATTTTTTGTTAAGTGCAAATAAAATGCTTATTTCACATACTTTTAGTTGCTATATAATGAATAAAACATCATGCAAGACACCAACAGGAATGAAGAGTTTAACTGTACCTACCATGATTATACCTCATTACAGTGAGAAAGCTTTCTGGGATGTAAGGAGATGGTACAGAGCTGGCTCTCATTCTGTAGCCAAAGGTTCAGAAACTGGTGTGCTCGGGAGTACAGGTGTGCCTCCTTTAGAGCAAGCCCGGGAGGTGGGGTGAGGGCTGTATTTTTATTAAAGCTACTCTTGGCTTGATTGTTCATTTTACAGTACAAGTCTATCAGTTACCAAGACCTCACCCGTTTCATGCTTGAAAGATTTTAGTAGGAATAACATTAATTTACAAATAATGTCACATCTCTTGCATAAAGAACTATAGACATTTAATAAAGTGACACAATATGGTTTTCTAAAGTTACCAAAAGTTTAATACAATCAAGGCAATCCACGCCAAACAAAATAAGAATTGTTTCCTTTTTTTGACATAACTACAGGTACTTTGAGTTCATGGGCATCAGGTTTTTCTCATGAAGTAGCTTCTCCCTACCATTAAGCCATTTTTTTGTGTGTGCCATTTAGGACAGGAACAAAAAAGAATGCAGGCTGTCATCTCAGCTGAACATATGACCAAAAGCAATATGTTTTTAAGAAAATGTTTTACATACTAATTTTATATCATTTTAAGCATATTGTAGCAACCTGTTTGTTTAATATATGTGGTTAATTTTTAGAGTTATTTTTACAATTTGCAACCAAATGTACTGTACTTTTATGTATTTATTGTAAAGATTTTCTCATGGGAACCATTTAAAAAGACAAACTGGAGGTATTATCGGTATTATTGGTTTCTTATAGACATTATGCTAATGTGAATTGAAAATGACCTGAAAAACTCTTCTGATCTCAGATATCTCAGAACAGATAGCAGTTGAGTCACCAGATTTGAGTACAATGGAGTAACAGAATATTTTCATTTATAGAGCAAATATTCATAATAATGAGAAAATAGAACAGAAAACCACTTAAGACTTCAGAAATCAATGCTTTTTGAATAGTTTGTCTTAAGGTGTTTAAAAATGTTAACTCTATGTAAGGAAAATTCTCCTGCTCCAAATAAAATTACACTTTACCAAAAACTGATTTGAGTGTTCTACTTTCTATGCTTTCATGTTCTTCCGCCAAAAGTTAACACTTTGTGTTTCCTAATTTTCGTATGCTAGTTAGTTCTTTTCAAACTTTGATCTTTTATAAATTCTCCTTAATGCATAGTGTATTGTCATTGGCATGAATCTGGAAATGTACACTTGGAGCGGTATTATGAGAAGTTATACTGCAATGTGGAGAGTTTTTCAAATGCAGTTTTTAGCAAGTTACGGGACTGGAGATATTTAAAAATAAAAAGGTTATAACAATTTCTTGTGGCTGATTTCATCTTCCTTAATACCTACCTTGTACGTTTTCCTTCAAAAGCAGCTCCTAGCTTCATGAACTACATGCAGGATGCCACAGGAAATTCATTTTCTAAATATAATATGACAGCCTGGCACTGTGGTGTAGCAGGAAAGCCACTGCCTGTGAAACCGACACCATATGGGCGCTGGTTTGTGTCTCCACTGCTCCACTTCCTATCCAGCTCCCTGCTGATGCACCTGAGAAAACAACAGAGGATGCCCAGGTGTCTGCAAGCTCCTGGCTTTGGCCTGGCTCTGCCCTGGCTCTGCCCCGGTCATTGCCATCACCTGGTAGGGGTGAACCAGTGGATGGAAGATCTCTCTGTCTCTCCTCTCTGACTTATAAATACATCAATTCTTTTAATAAAAAGTTTAAAAATATATTATGACTTTGAAAAGATTTTGTAGCAAGATGATCTGTCAATCACACTTGCATTGGCAAATCCCTAAATGTGTCCCTCACCATCAGAACATGGCTAACCTTACTGTGTCACCTTGGATCTTTCTGGCTTTCTGTTAGCACATTCAGCCCTCCCTGCTCTAGCCAGATGGGCTTTTAGCAGGAAGCAGCCTTTATTCCTGCTGTCTCAGGCTCAGCAAACTCACATCCAAAAACTGAGCCAAGAACAAAGCCACAGCTTTACCTTATATACCTTTGCTAGTTTCCGGTTGTTTTTTGTTTTAGCTTTAGTTTCTTTGTCCCCATACACAACGTATATTCTGATTGGATGCTCCAGTGCTGCAGGATTGCTCTAGGGTTTCACTTGGGTACATAGTTACTGATTAGGCCACATCAGGCTTTGTTGTTGTTGTTCCTGGAAGACCCCTACCACACTGCCCCTCCAGGCTTCCTTCCTGATGTGAAAACACACTGTTAGAACAGGGTCCGATCCTGGGCATTTATAATCAAGACTGGATTTAATGTAAGTTGACTCTCTCTTGCTGGAGTATTTACATTTAATGTTCCTCTCAAACTGGTACTTAAAACACTTGGTTTTTGTTACAGCAACTTCACATGCTTTGGAGGTGGCGGGTGAAGGGTTAAGGTAACAGGATGGCATTCCCAGGGCCTCTGAAAGTGTACCAGGTATATTGTCAGACTGTCCTGGACTGAGGTAACTCCAGGGGTCCGTGAGAATAGGATTTCAGGGGTTCCCAAGGAATGAAATGACTTTAGCGTACCCTCCTAGAATGGCAATGTTATTACAAAAAGACGTTCATTTCTCCATAAGCCTGTGTGATAGTAGTCTTAAGCTACCTTAGTTACTCTTTCAGGTGAATGCTACCCCTATTTAGAAAGGTTGGACATAAGAAATTGTCACTTTGAAAGGTTAAAAAATAAAGCAAAATGTCAGAATTTGGTGTGATTCAGCAAAGCAATTAGAAGTAAGGAAATGGAAGTAAGATGCTTGATCAGCAACACGGATATTACAATTAGGGTGAACTCCTGTACAAAAATGTGTTGGAAAAAAATGAATCCAGCATGATCACTGATGGCTTTCAGCAAAGTTGGAGAACACAGCTTCTAAGCGTGGTTATGTGTTGGGCTACAATTAGAAGGATGAGACTGGACATGTACTGTTAATCCTATTTGGAAGTGACTTTCCTGACTCCTGGGGTGCCCAGCTGTCCTGGCCTTGCTTCTCTTCTTACTCTACATACTTGCCCTGGGTGAGCTCATGCTTTGACTCCAAACAGATCCATCAGTCCTCTCTTCCATCAGTAGCTTATTCAAAGTGTCTAGTGCACGTATCCAGTTGGATGGTTCATGGGAATGAAAACAAATCAACTAATGTCCCCCTGCTGGGTCCACCCTGATGGTTCCTCCACCCTTTATGGAGTTGGAAACCAAAGTATGGTTCCTTGATTCATTTATTCAGCAAATGTTCTCTGAATGCTTACTCCATACTCAATATGATACACAAACAGGAAAAATCCACCTAATCTCATGAAATGTATGCTGGTAAATCTACAATTAAATGTAAAAATCATGTGAGGTGATAATACGCATCTTCAAACTCCTGATGCTACTACTTTTAATTCACACCGACACCTTACTGGAAGTAATCTGCTGAAAATAAAATCTAATGATGGGACTCAAAACTTGATATTAAGAAACAGTTGTCAAAAGAAAGGCAGACTGCCACGTGCAGCGCCTCATTTGGATGTGTCTGGAGTCTTGGAAGCTTGACTACCCTACGTTCTCCTACAAATGGACCTTGAGAGCTTGTTTGGAGGTTCTAGCAGGGGAGCGCAGCTACTCGTATACCCTTGACCGAAGACCGGTCCTCCTCTAGCGGGGATGGTCGTCCTCTTCGACCGAGCGCGCAGCTTCGGGAGGGACGCACATGGAGCGGTGAGGGAGGAAGGGGACACCCGCCTAGCCAGCCAGATCAGCCGAATCAACCCTGGCGATCAATGGGGTGACAGATGTCGCAGCCAGATCGCCCTCACATCCGAAAGACCAGGGCCGGACGCGCGCTATTTAAACCTCAGGATCCTTTGCACTTTTACACATAGGTTGAGTTACTTATTATGGCGACTTTCTAGCATGGAATTTTAACTGAAGTAAAATCTATTCAATGAATTAAAGGCCACTGTGTCCCTCAATATGCGAAAATTGAAGCGAAAGTGGCTAAATTGGGATTGTTTTCATATTATCCAGAATGCCTTGCAGATAGGTGGGGCATGCTAAATATTGCCGTCTCTATTGGTGAAATCCTCCCGGAGCCTCGCCCACCTCCGGGGCCTCCGGCAGCCCTCTGGTCGCGCCGGGCTGCAGACAGCTCGCCGAGCGCTTTGTGCAGCTCCGGCGCTCCGAGTGGACTCCAGGTCTGTCTCCCACCCACCCCTTCCCCTCTTCTCTTTTCTCCTCCCCCCTACTCAGCGAGCCTCCTACGCTCCCAGCCCCTCTCCTCCGCCCTGCTCGATCCGCTTGTTCCCCTTCTTGTCCTTTGCACCCCCGCCTCCATCAGGACCGACGTGGGTCCCCGGTCTGGGGTTGGGGCAGTGCGCGTGTTTTTTATGAATCTCTGCGGAGTCTGAATCCACTGCTGGAAGGAATGCTCGGATGGCCCCCGAGCCTGGTCAGGTGGTCCCTCTGGCCCTGCGTGGACCGTCGAGCACGCAGAGCTGCCCACGAGCGTAGACTTAGATGTCCAAGCGCTAGCCTGGCAGCGAAGCTCGGGGCGGGCAGCTCGGCTCTCCTCTGGGCCTGGGCAGGTGAAGGAGCTCTGGCCGCCGCGGGGAGCCGGCTTGGGAAGCACCCTTGGGAGACAATAGTAAGGCTCTTGCCTGTCCGCCGAGCGGTTGCTGCTATAGTGACGTAGGCCGATGCATGTGCAAACGTGGAAGGTCCCACGGATGTGCAGATCCCGCGCGACTTGCCCCTCCAAGCCGAATTTGGAAAATTTGAGATTCTCAAGGTCAAAGTGCGTTGTAAACGTTGTGCGGTTATCAGTGAAATACCAAACTCCTGGCGCAAATGTCTTCCCAACAAATGGTCCCAGCTTCCCAAGGTCCCGGATAAGAAATCATAAATAAAAATGAGATGAAAGCCAGGGCTATTTTTTCCCCTCTTTTCTTCATGTATTAAAATGGTAGTTTGTTTTTATTGAGTGAAGGAAGGCGCAGCAATGAAAAAAAAAATCCCACCAAAACAAACAAACAAACAAAAAACCCGGTGCCCAAATGCTAAATATTCATGGTGCCCTTGAGGCGGAAATTCAGACTGTTGGTGTGCGAGGGGCTGCTGCATTTATTTTTCAGAAAGCCTGGAAAGCCATCATGACAGAGAGGCCCAAGCTCCACTACCCGAACGCAAGAGGCCGCATGGAATCCGTCAGATGGGTCCTGGCGGCCGCCGGAGTCGAGGTACCGGTACCAACACCGATGCGCAGTGTCTTGGAGATCTCTGAGGGGAAATGAGTTTCAGAGCCGCGTTGAGCCCTTGCCTGTTGCAGCGAAGTCACAAGTGTGCTTCATTGAGACCCAGGCTTCTTCCTCCCCTCCAAGGGCCTTTTCTTTATAAGTGCAAAGTAGTTCTGTTTTCCTTTTGCCTTTCACTGAATCGCTGGCTTCTGCTCCACAGCCACGGAATTAACCTGAAATTCGCCAGTTTCTTCCAGAACTTTCACTCATTTTACCATCTCTGGGTACATTTCCTGTGTACTTGAACGTCTTCAAGTCAGGCAGCTGTGGTGGCTTGCCTGCGTTTTTGTGGGTTCACCCCTGCAGTGTTTTTTATTTTGTCTTTGTTGTGTTCTTTTAGAAGTTCTCAAATGCAAACGAAGGTCACCATCACGTCTAGCACCCATCCCCCAGCCTGGCAGCCAGCTATATGCTTGTGCTCTGGTTTCAGCTTTCCCCTGCTCCGCTCCTTTCCTTGAGCATTTTCAAGGAAAGTCCAAACATGCTGTTGTTTTCTCTGGGAGGATTGCGCTTCAATATTTCTCTCTACCACATGAGGACTGTAAAATCTCACAACACTGTTATCATGCCCAGCAAAATGAACAGTTCCGTAGGGTCTTCTCACATTTCCAAGTCCTGCTGTCTCCAGATAGGTTTCAGTCCTGATCTAAACAAGGCCATCCCATGGCATTTGACTATGTGTCCTTCAGGAACTCAAAAATCTGTAACGGGTTCCTCTGCATTTTTAATAATTAAACTTTATATTGAGAATACTTTTAAATCAGAGTCCCCAGATTACCCTCACTCAGTCTCTACTGGTAATATCTTACATAACCATGTCAAGCTGGGAAATTAACATAGGTGTGTGATCTGCTAAACTACAGCCTTCATTCAGATGTCACTCATTTTTCCACTAGCATCCATCTACTAATTAGTCATCATGTTTGCTTTGTTGCCCTCCATCTGTGACACTTACTCAGCCCTCCCTCGCTTGATTCTATCACCTTGACAGTTTTGGAAACTTGGCCAGGTATGTTTGTGCAATCTTTCGCAGTCTGGTTAGTCTAACGTTTTTGTCCTGAGACTGGGCTCATGAGTTTGGGAGAAGAATGTCAAGGAGGCTAAGTGCCTTTCTCATTGCAGAATATCGGCGATTACAGATGTCAACGTGAATTATCACTGATGACGATAGCATTGGTCATTTGGTTAAGGTAGTGCTGCCAGTTCCGCCATTGTCACATTACTGTTTTTGCCTGTGTTAAACCCAGTTTGCACACAAAATGATGAGAATTAAGCTCCACCTTCTGGAACAGGAAGTATCTACACTTGGAATTCTTAAGAAATTTTACTTAAAAAATGTATCTCCCCGCCCCCATTTATTCATTTCTTCCCTTCTTTATTTGTATCATCGTGAACCTCAGTATATTCATTTTGTTCTTTGGCTCACATGCTTCAGCTTTGGCCATTGAAGCTGTTTCAGGGTGACCTTCCTTTTTCTCTCAATGCTTCCTTCCTTTCTGAACCTACAAAGATGCTCCAGGCTCATCCTGTATTTTCCTTGTGCTATCTACCCTTAGCATCCATTATTTCTCCAAGGAGCCCTTGTCCCTATTCATGGAAAATGATATTAGCAGCCAAGGTCTGGGAGTAGGTGTCTGCATTTGTTTCTAACTTCATTGATTTGTGGAAGAGACTGCCTTCTAGAAATTTACCCCATTTCCTTCTAGAAATTTTCTCCCATTCTGGATTGGGCTTATTTGAGGCAACCTGGTGAAACAAGGCTCCTGTGTTTATCATGCTCTTTCTGTCCATGGTTATTTGCAAAGGTGTGATCAGATCCAGGCTCTTTTTCCTCTCTCTTCCACCAGACTCTGTCTGAGGAGCTAGGGTGAGCATTGCATCCACCAGGGGCTATGTCGTGTCTGGTGTTTCGTGCTCAGTGAAGCGGAGCTTGATGGATGTGTCTCAGTGGTGCCATCCTAACTCAGGCACTGAGTTTCCCCCATCCGTCTTTTCAACTAGAGTTCAACAACTGTCAGGTGCCCTTGTTGCTGGGCCTTACAAAATGGAAGCCTTGGCTATTTCTGTCCTCATCTCACCCACAATTATTAATGCTGATTCTCTCACAGTTTGCTCTTGAGATACAATTTGTCCTGAGATACAGTTCATACAGGAGAGGCAAGATAAGTGCTTGATTCCCTTTGTCAGTTTCCAGGATAGTGAATTGTTACCCTGGCAACCTCCAAGCATGACACATGTGGGTCTTTGTGTGTTTTATATGTCATCATCACTTGCCCCCTAGTGTTTTAGAATTTTCTAGATTAGTTGACATGATTTTTTGCATATAAATCCTGATTCCTGACTCCTCTTGAGATGAAGTAGGGCCCTTGTTACAGGGCAGTGCTGCTGGATCTGAATAAGGACTGCCCAACTGTTCTCTCTTACTGCAGGAGTGTTTTTTACTTGTATTGATTGAGAGGAGACAGAAAACATGTGTGGTCCCAGGATCTTTATGCCACTTGTCTAACCTGTAGTCCTATGACTTTGTAATTCTTGACTTGTTTAATAGGTTTTGAGTGACTATCTTATCTATGCATACAATGTACTCCTTTGTCAAATCCCCTCTCTTCCCTGTCTTTGTCCCACTCTGTCCCTCCTATGCTCCTATGAGTTAAGATTCTTAGCTTCAGTAGTAGAAACACAATTCTACTTAAGTAAAGAGAGCATGGGTCATCTCACCCACCTACCAACCAATCTCTGGCAGGCAGATGGGGTCGAACAATGAGCCCAGTTGGGTCTTAAGCCCACTAGGGCTGATCGCATGGTATAAACCATATAAAGTATGGTATAAACCATATAAACCATATAAAGTATAAACTATAAAGTAGTTATTCTCAAAAGGTGGTTTGTGAAAGGTGTCACTCCCCATCTCCTTACCAAAAAATATCTTTAGTTATTGTGTTCTCGTAGATCAGAAACACACATGAGGGACAAGCTGGCAGCTGCTGGATGGGTTCATGATTCCCAGTGCCCCAGGCTTGGGGCACATATCTGAGTAACTAAGTCACTGAAACCCATTGAGAAACTACCAGTCGGGATCTGGGCAGCCAGTGTCCCCTTTATATCAACCACTGGCATCGCTATCTGCTGGGTGTTGGTCTTTGTTGTGCTGGTCTTTGAGACTTTGGTGCTTGGAACTTTGTTTGTTTTAAGTCTACCCAGAAACACAGGCAAATCCCCCTTGATAAGAGAGAGATTGACACGTGCAAAGGAGAAGACTTAAAGGCCATGACCTCCTAATTTGGAACTTCTGAGCAATTCGCATAGAAGAAAAGGAATGGTTTGGTGTGGAAGGGTAATTCTCTGCAGAATCGCACGTGGTGAACAGTACCCCGGGTTAGGGAATAAAAGGTGATTGTGTGGCTAGAAACCAAGATGTTTACCCTCCTTGCAGCCTGTGTCTATACCTGGACTGCAGCTGCTAGCCTCTTTGCAAGCTCTGATGTAGGATCTTTTCTTCCTTCTTTCTTCCATCTTCTCAACCCCTACCCCAGTGTCAGTTTCCTTAATTTACCAATGGTTTCATAAACCTTGGCACAGACTTGTGCTAGTGAGAACACGTTTTCCCTATGTGTCCCAGACTAAAAACTAGAATCATTCAGAAAGACTTGTTTTTTCGAATGCATATTTCTAGGCCCTCCCTAGAAATATGAATCTGTGAAGGGTGCTAGAGGTTTGATGTATTCTGAATGGCTCTTGTCATAAAAGCTTGAGAAACAGTAGTGTGGAGGGAGTGCTGCCTGCACCACATCTTAAGGTTGGGGCGTTTGGACAAATGTCCTGAGCATTGGTGCCTTCTACCTGCTGGTTGGTGGGCACCAGGTGGAGATCCTCCAAGGGCACAGTGGCCCCTCTCCTCATGCTCTGAGAACCCAGGCGAGTAGCAGAAGCTACTCCCACACCCTCATCCTAGCTGCCCCCCAGGTCAGCTGGCTGCACCAGAGGAGGAGGGGATGCTGATGCCAGCAGTGCAGCCATGCCCCTCCTCAGATGATGTGGGAATGCAGTGCAGGGCCAGGGCCCACATGGGCGGGGACTAATCCCCGGATTTGGGTGTGAGGAGGGCCCCCCTCCCACCCGAAGTGCATCTGTGTGTGTGGAACATCCTAGAACACATTTCATAATGTCATCTCAGGAGAACTTGTTTTCATTGTTTGTGTTCCCCCCACCCCACAACTTTTAAATTTGAAGCTTAAATCTACAGAAAAGTTGTCATAGCACAATGGATGCCTTTCCACTAAATTCACCAGTTGTTAACATTTTGCCACATTTGCTTTCTCCCTTTCTCTCTCTGCTCTTTTTTCCCCCTGAATCACTTGCAAGCAGTTGCAGACATCAGCATGTAATCTTCCTTCTAAGAAAGAATAAATCATTGTCCTAACAACTGTGGTAGTACCATGTCACCACAGGAAATTTACACTAAGTTTACAACATCTAACATGCAATCCATGTTTAGATTTTCCCATTGTCTGTGGTTTCCCCTCATCCAGGACCTCATCAAGACCCAGCCTTATTAGACTTTTTGGTTGCTTTTCCTCAAGAACAGTACCTGGTTTATTTATTTATTTATTTATGAGTGTTTTTAGTTCAAGCCCTCAACTCCTGAAGAGTCCAGGCTGTGGTGTTACAGAATAGATTTTCCTGATTTTCATCTGACCAGATTCAGATTCAATGTCATCGGTACTGTTTTTACAGCTGGTTTTGTGACCATCTCACTGTGTCCCTGTAGGACACACAGAATATCTGGGTGTCCCCTGAGGAGCTCAGTTTAACCGCTTGATTAGAGAGATGGTGTGATCCAGGTTGCTTCATTGTAAAGATAAATTTTTTCCTTTATCATAATTCAGTAGTTTATGGGAAATAGTCACAGATTGAGTGAAGATTCTGTATCCCAATTTTTTAGTCCATATTCTGTTGCTATCACAGAGCAGCTGAGCTTGGGTAACATAAAGGAAAGAGATTAGCTCACAGTTCTAGGAGGCTGGGCAGTGCAAGTGCCGCTGCTGGCATCTGCTCGGCTTTGAGTGAGAGCTTTATGCTGTGTCACAACACGGCAGAAAAGCCAGAGGATGTCAGGCACGTGCAAGAGAAGAGAGGCTGAGCTCAATCTGTGGTAACCCCCTCTCTCCATAATGCGCCCACTAACCTGAGAAAAGTATTAATGTCTCTTAATGGCCTTATCACCTCCTAAAGGCCCCATCTCCCAGCTCCACTACAATGGCAGTCCAGTTTCAACTTGAGTTTCCAAAGTGACAAACAATCTTCCTACCATCGTACTAATAACTTCAGCATTCATTATCACCCTTTAATGTTTTGGAGATTGCAAATTGACAATTTTCTAATTTTATTATTAATTAGCACCAATTTGACATTAATTTGCACTGGTTCTTCTGTAAAAAAGAGCTTTCTTTTTCCTTTTTTGTAGTATCATTTATGAACCTAAGGATTTTGTTGCACATTGTAATGCATGAGTGATGTCATTCTTTTTGATGCCCACATTGTCCCAAATTTGGCTAGGGAGTTCTCAAATAAGGCCTTCCAGGTCCTTGCCTTTGGCATGTCTCTTTCACATCTGGCTACTCCATGGCTTTCTGACAAAGCAGAGGCAGCTCTCTGTGCTGGCTACCTCATTCCTTTCAGTGGGCAGTGATACATAGACACCGAGATATGGGTGCTAAGGATGCATTTTCTCTCTGCCTCTTGAGATAATTTAACTTGGTATTTTCAGCCCTGACCCTATAATGACATTTGCCTTCTTGGGGGGTGGGGTGTCTTTTTTTTTTTTTTTTTTAACAATTTAGTTTGATGAAGAATTTCTGGAAACCAAAGAACAGTTGCACAAGTTGCAGGATGGTGAGTATGACAGTAAAACAACTTTCTATAATTCTGATTTTTTAAAGGATTTTTTTTTTAATGTGGAAGGGCTAAAGATGCTGAAGACATTGAACATTCAGGACAGTATCCTAAAAGCAGGAGGGAATATGTCTCTGAAGCTGCAGGAGTCTTTCAGTTGAAGGGTTCTAATTAGCTAGCTGAAGGCAGGGAGCAGTTGCTTTCGCATGCACCTGAGCAGCCCTTCTCCATCCCTGTCATCTCCTGTTTCTCTCCCTTCCTTGTCCCTACCTCCTTCATGCTATTTAAGCCATCATTGCCTGCTTGACGTATGCAGATAAATGTCCCCATTTACAAGGGGCTGCATTTCCATGGTTAATTAATCAAATCAGTGAGAGTCCACTCCTCTTAACTCCACGTCAGACCGTTCCCTCCATGCCCAGCCTTTAGAGGGAGAACTTTCAACAAACCCATAAGAATTCTTATCAGCCCTCTGACCAGCCTCCCTCTCAACCGTCAGCAATAACCCCAGGCTCAACCCAAGGCTCCTTTGAGGGGTACCAGCGTCCAGGGGTGTGATGCCACCTTTCCTATGTGACACTGGCCTAAAGTCACTAAGCATGTGCTCTCTAGGCTTACCTGCCACTGATGCATGAGCCCCTCCAGTGCCGGGCTGTAGCTGGACCCCTGCCTATGACTGATTGGTGGAAAGTGTCGGATACAGGTTTGTTGAAGAAAATATTGGGTTACTTTTTGACTAGTGACAGCATATATGGTAGTAAGTGAACTATAGCTGTGGAAGAGAGAGAAACTAATGAGAATATGTGAGTATCAGCTGTTGGTGATGGTCTCATTATCAGGCTCTCTATATAAAAACATTGCTGTCTGCTAGAACATTCTGCAGTGACAGAAATGCTTTTTTCCACACTGTCCAGTGTGGTACCCACTAGCCACATGTGACTATCGAGCATTTGAAGTGTGTCCAGTCCAACTGAATTCTCAATTTTTAAATATTTTAATTAATGTAAATTTAGGCTTAAATAGCCACGTGTAGCTAGTGGCTGCAAGATTGGCCAGCATAGTTTTAAAGAAATATTTCTAGGGTCACCACTGTGGCTCAGCAGGTTGAGCCACCACTTGGTAATACCAGCATTCCATAACAGAATGCCTATATTGGAGTCCTGGCTACTCTGCTTCCCATCTGGCTCCCTGCTAATAGACCTGGGAAGGCAGCAGAGGATAGCCCACGTACGTGTGCCCCTGCCATCCATGTGGGAGACCCGAATGGAGTTCCACACTACTGGCTTTGGCCTGGCCCAGCACAGGTAGTTGTAGCCATCTGGGTAATGAACCAGTGGATAGAAGATCTCCACTCTCCCTCTACCTGTCACTGTGCCATTCAAATAAATAAACTTTTTTTTTTTAAAGAAGAAAAAGAAATTTCTTCACTGTGTTTCCTCCCACCCTTATCAAATTCACATACATATTTTTCCTGGGGTGAAGCTAGAAAGGGAAGGCTTAGAACAGTTTTAGTTTGCAAGCTTCTTTTATGGCTAAATGTGCTCCTCTGAATCAAGGTAAGGTTTTCTGTTGTCAGAGACATTTACACTATTCCTGAGCCTGTCGCTTCTCCCTTTTCACTCAATAGAGCATTTTTAGAGGTTGCAGCACAAGGAAGAGGAGATCCCTTCTAACTCTGGGCTTCCATTCCTAGGTAATCACCTGCTCTTCCAGCAAGTGCCTATGGTTGAAATTGATGGAATGAAGTTGGTGCAGACCCGAAGCATCCTCCATTACATAGCAGAAAAGCACCAGCTCTTTGGCAAGGACCTCAAGGAGAGAACCCTGTACCGTGGCCCCTCTCAAGTGTTCTCACTTGTCAGCTTGCTGATGCCTTGGCTCATTAGCAATCCTCTGTTGCATGCCTCGTTTCCTTTATGTCTTGTCTCATCAGTGTCAACAGGGGAAAAAAAAAAACCAGGCAGGTCATGAAGGCCAGCAGGAAATTCAGTTTGAAGATAGTTCTGAGGAAAGCAATAGAGAAGAATTGAATTCAGATATTGACTAGTCTTCTTTGGGGTGCACTGCTTCCGATTGCAGCACCTTTAAATGTTTTGATACTGCTTTTTATACCTGTCTTGCCTATTTAGTATCATTGAGTATGAGGAGCGGGCAGCTGCTGTGACAGTCAAGGTGTAGGGGAGTGCATTGCATTGTAATTTGAACTCAAGCTTGGTCCTTGGACCACCCCGGTGCATGATTCTGAGCAAAGTGTTAAGTCATAGTTTCCTGATAAGTCTTTTGTCCAATGGGTTTAATCGTAGCCCATTCCTTATAAAGTTTGGGATTTTTAAGTAAGATAATGAAAATAGAATGTTTAGTACCATGCCTGGTATATATCAAGCATTGAATAAGTGATAATTAAGTAGTTTTATAAATGTAACATTTAACATTATATGTACATTATGTTATTTATTATATGTTTATATGTTACATTAATGTAACATTAACATTATAAATGTGACATTTCCAGCCCTTCCTGGAAGACCAAAGAGTTGGTGCTCAGGGGAGAGGCCAGTGATGACTATCATACCCTGTGTGTGATAGGTTCCTCTGAAAGATTTTTTCTGAAATTGACAAATAGAAATGACTTTGCTCTTTCGGGACAGGCTTAGGCAAATGCCAGCAGTAAGAAAATGCACTCTGAGCTCTTAGCTGTGGAAACTGTTGAGTTCAGAGAGAAGAGAAACTCAGAGGACTGCTCTTTTGTGTTAAGGATCGACATGTACGTGGAGGGGACGCTGGATCTCCTGGAGCTACTTATCATGCATCCTTTCTTAAAACCAGATGATCAACAAAGGGAAGTGGTTAACATGGCCCAGAAGGCTATCATTAGATACTTTCCTGTGTTTGAAAAGGTACGTGGCAGAAAAGCCCATGAATATAGCGTAACCAAACCACAAGGGAGCTACCACAAATTCCCTTTTCTGCCCAGGGTGGTGGAAAGCTGAGCCCAGTTCAACAAACCTGGGAGCTAGGGGTGGCCATCAACACAGAGCTGATAGCCTGGAGCTCCTCAGACTCTATAGGGCTACATCAGCCGCACATCTAGAAAACGTATGGCCTCGTTGCATTTGTTCCTGATTGTTTTCTGCATTCACCCAGTGCCACCTTGTACAAGTTACAGAAAAGCAGGTACCACCCTTGGCCATTCATTTACTAATCATTTAGTGGTCAGCTAGCAGGCTTCCTCCTTAATACTTTGCTATAAGAGAAAATAATTTATCCATTGTATTTCTCTTCCCTTTGCTGTTTTTATTTTCTACTTTGTTGGTTTTTCTTTTTTTACTACTAAATTTGCTTTTCTCTGAGCTTAAGATTCCTCCTTTCCTGACCTGCGAGGGATCTATCTATCTATCTGTTTATATATCTATCTTTCTATCTAGTGTTCCAATTATAAAACAAGAGGAAGTAAAAATATGGAAAGGCCTATTGGGCACAGTTCCTTGGACCACCTTCATTGCATTAGATGGAAGACAAGAGTGTCTGTGGGCTTTTCAATAGCTTGATGCCATGGTGTCTTCCATAGGTACTTTATGAAGTTGTAGGGTCATTCCTGGTTCTTCAGTGGTACAGATGTTGTCAGGACTCCTCATACTTGCAAGATAAAAATTGTTACCCCTTTGCACATGCAAGGAAATTTCACAAAGTTCCTATAGAAATGAAATAAAGAAGTAAGTCTTTTTTGGTTTGGCAGAAAAAAATTTGAAACCAACCCAGGCAGAGTTTTCGAATACACGTTTTCCATGAATTCTTTTGAAGTATTTTTCTAATGAAATGATATCACATAGTAACCCATTCAAGGTTCCACAGCCGAAGAATGGGGAGCCAGGATTGCAACTCTGGCCTTTGGCTGCAGATTCTGAAGTCACCGTGTGATACAGCCTGGTTCTAATAGCTATATCTGATTTGAAACTGTATTCAGAGTCCCTGCCACACATACATACACCTGTGTGTTCCCACACATATATGTATGGGCATCCAGGGGTTCACTGTGAGGTACCATTTTGCTACCATTATTCTTCATTCCTTGATCATAATCTATTCT
Organism: Oryctolagus cuniculus; assembly: GCF_964237555.1. Lineage (NCBI taxonomy): Eukaryota > Metazoa > Chordata > Mammalia > Lagomorpha > Leporidae > Oryctolagus > Oryctolagus cuniculus. The sequence continues at coordinate 116,818,286 of NC_091436.1, forward strand.
TAAAATCACAACACCCATATGTTACCTTTAAAATGGGAGTCAGGTTGAACTCAGGCTTCAACTGTTCTGTTTTGGGAGAGGTGAGAAGAAGTTGACTTTTGTAGTCAGGTCTGGTTTGTGATAACAAATGCTGCTGTTCATAGAAACACAACTGGAAGGTGGCGTGGACCCCTTGAAGAAAACCTGTTACTGAGTCTTTTTCCAGCCACACCTCCTTTCTTGAAGCTTCAGGCTTCATCAGGTGCAATCTACCTCTGTCAATGTGTTTATGGAATGGATGTATCCTTTTAAAACACCAAAAGCCGAGTCCAGAAATAATACAATTTCCTTTCTCCTCTTCAGTGTCTTCATTCTGATCTGCAGGAGATATGCACAGCTGCTTTCATCTCCATACCCTTTTGTTCTCTCAGCTACAGGGTACATCCTCCCAACTGATGTTATTTATAAAATACTGAAAGGACAGGCCATAGTTTCAGCCCATTTTCAGATACTGCACTGATTGGATAGCTTCATCAGTTCCTCCCTGTATTGTAACCAACACTAACTATTTCTATTCTGCAGATTTTAAGGGGCCATGGACAAAGCTTTCTGGTTGGCAATCAGCTGAGCCTTGCAGATGTGATTCTACTCCAGACCATTTTGGCTCTAGAAGAGAAAATACCCAATATCCTGTCTGCATTTCCTTTCCTCCAGGTAAATACAACCATGAATTAGAAGATTGGCACTGAACTCTCAGGTTTTCCCTCAGTGACTGATGGTTGGTTGGCTTGTGGGGTGTATGTGTACTTTTTCTTTTAGATTCTAGTTAGTAAAACACAATGAATGTACAGAGCTGAGGTTGTTTTTCTGGACTTTGGATCTTAGTGTTGAAAGATTATGGACATGGTGAAGAAGTTTTTATCTTGATTTGTTCTTTAGCTACCTTCTTGGAACAAACTTCATACATAGGAGTTTGCCAGTGGGGACTATCCCTATAGATGACCACCTGGGTAAGGTGCTTCTCTTCTGCTGATGATACGTCTACTGATGGGAAAGCAGGCAAAGCCTGCATCTCAGAGTGTCTCCTCACCAGGGTATGGCTCCTTCTCTCAGAAGTAATGTGGTCTCAGATTGGAAACTTCCCAGCCTGAGTTCTGAGAGCAAATAAGAGGTAGCCTTAACATCACCCCAAAGCATCACCCCAGAGATTCTCCTCCCCAGAAATATTGTGTGGTTCAGTTTGTTCCTTGGTGTTACTCTGGCAGGATTGACCACAGAATCTTGAAAAACATTCTCACCTGGTGTCTTCAGTCTACACAAGAGAAAGGAGAGACCCGTGATAAAGAAGTCAGAAGCCGAGATGGTGTAGCTAAGTGGCTGCCTGAGGACTTCAGTTTTTTATCTCCAAATCTGATAGGCTTTCCTCCAGACTGGGGAGGGGTAAAGGGATGGGGGCTGTAGAATATGACCCCTGGGTTACACTTGGTCTGCCACCTATTTTTGTATAGCTTGTGAGCTAAGCCTGGTTTTTACATCTTTAAAGGCTTGAAAGGATAATATTTCATGACACATAAAATTATGTGAAAGTCAAGTTTCCATATCCATCGACAAGTTTCATTGGAACACAGCTGTGCCCATTCACTTGTGTATTTTCCATGGCTGCTTCTGGGCTTCTACAGCACAGCAGAGTAGATCTGATAGACACTACATGGCCTACAAAACTTAAAACATATTAAGTGACTGAAAAAAAATAGGTACCAACTGGACTTTTATGAAAAATGTTGCCAAATCCCATATAGACTAAGTTGACATATATGTGCCCAAGTTAAGCCAGGAAAGGCACACTATATCCTCAAAGGGTAAGACATACACTTTTTAAAATAATTTTTGAAGTCTAGTCTACATCATTTTAATATACCAACTGGAATCACCACCACCAGTTAAATATACCTGGAAAAAGAGAACAGACATTTTAAACAAGGCAGATAAGCCAGTAGATTGTTGATAATGCTGTTTATAAAGATAGATGTAGATATGGATATGTTCATTTCTTGCAGACACAGAGGTGAACTCACTCTGATTTTATTTATGTGGAATGTGGGATACTTTTGAGGTATTCCTTTACATTATTAAAAAAGCTATGTGCTGAGCAGGGAAGGGCTCTGCTTCATCGCAGCCAGGCTACTAGGCACGTGCATTCCCTCATCTGCCACCCAACTCCCACCAAAGTAACCTTAGGAAACAGGCTTTGCCAGCGCCATGGCTCAATAGGCTAATCCTCCGCCTTGCAGTGCTGGCACACGGGGTTCTAGTCCTGGTTGGGGCGCCAGAGTCTGTCCCGGTTGCCCCTCTTCCAGGCCAACTCTCTGCTGTGGCCCGGGAGTGCAGTGGAGGATGGCCCAAGTGCTTGGGCCCTGCACCCCATAGGAGACCAGGATAAGTACCTGGCTCCTGCCATCGGATCAGCACAGTGCGCCGGCTGCAGCGCACCAGCCGCGGCAGCCATTGGAGGGTGAACCAACAGCAAAAGGAAGACCTTTCTCTCTGTCTCTCTCTCTCACTGTCCACACTCTGCCTGTCCAAAAAAAAAAAAAAAAAAAAAAAAAGGAAACAGGCTTTGCTGTTGCCACTTTACAGGTAAAACCTGCAGGCTTGGAAACATGACACAAACTGTACCAAGTTACATGACTGCAGGCAACTGAGTTGGAGGTCACAGATGGGTCTCCAATCTAAATCGGTGCCCTTTCCACTCAGCTCTGTGGCTTCTTGAAAATGCATTGATTAGAAGTACCTTTGTCCCTAACTAGGTAGGATGCTGACCTCACAAGTAGGCAGATTGCAGGGAGAAACTGAAGGTTAATTTGCTAAGCTCATCAAATCTGAAATCTTCCCAGGCATGCATGTACATTCTGGTGTTCACATCCTCACATACCTCACAGGCAGCAAAGGACTTTTCACTGACTACATAAAGATCTAAAACGTGTAGTGCAAACAATAGAGATCAACACTTTTCATAAATATAACACCAGGACCCACTGATGTTTTCTATCTAGAATGCTAACCTAGATAGATGTCTCTAAGCCCTAAGGTACATCTTTGAGAACATGAAGGTACTTCAAAAAAGCTTGTGATAAAATGGAATTCAAACATATTTTTGTTTTGGTCCAAAGAGTTTTGCTTTTTTTAAAAAAATATTTATGTATTTACTTGAAAGGCAGAGTGACACAGAGCAAGTGATTTCCCATCCGCTGGCTTACTCCTCAAATACCTAAAACATTTAGGGCTGTGCCTGGCTGAGCCAGGAGCCAGAAACACCATTCAGGTCTCCCAGGTGGGTGGCAGGAACCCGAGGACTTGGGCCATCAACTACTGCAGCCCAGGGTGTGCATTACCAGGAATCTATATCAGAAGCAGAGGAGCTGGCACGCGATCCCAGGACTCCATGATTTGGCATGCAGGTGGCCCAAGTACTAGCTCAACTTGCTGCACCACAATGTCCACCTCCTATCATTTTGGTTTTTATTTTTAATATTTTCCACAAACTGTCAAGTATCCATGTATAATTTTAATCTGATCAGGTTGAGCATTAATAGTAAAGGTCTTCAGTCTGACACCAGATCTGTTTGAGTGAAAGAGTTAGTCCAGTACTGATTATGGACAAAAAACAAAGTTATGGAAGTTTGTTTGTTTTTTTTTTTTTTTTTTGACAAGCAGAGTGGACAGTGAGAGAGAGAGACAGAGAGAAAGGTCTTCCTTTTGCCGTTGGTTCACCCTCCAATGGCTGCCACGGCCGGCACACCGCGCTGATCCGAAGGCAGGAGCCAGGTGCTTCTCCTGGTCTCCCATGGGGTGCAGGGCTCAAGCACTTGGGCCATCCTCCACTGCACTCCCTGGCCACAGCAGAGAGCTGGCCTGGAAGAGGGGCAACCGGGACAGAATTCGGCACCCTGACCGGGACTAGAACCCGGTGTGCCAGCGCCGCAAGGCGGAGGATTAGCCTAGCGAGCCGCGGTGCTGGCCATGGAAGTTTTATTATACATTCATGATAAGTAAGAACCTCAAGTTATCTTGAAGCAATAAATCATCCTTTGGAACAAGCTCCTTCATATTGGTATGGCATTCAATTTTAAGGCTTCTGTGTATGTTAATGTGTTTGTATATAAGCTGAATTAAGACCATGCCCTGTAAAGAGTACAGTATTTAATATTTAATAAAGAGTATTTAGTAAGTATCAGCATTTTTCATCAATGACTTCTCCATGTTAAAATACTTTATTAGAATAATACTTCACAGTTAAAAATTTTCACTTAACCAATGATTTTCTTCTCAGTTACTGAGAAATGCTAAGATTTGACTTTTATCAATGAATGCAAAGTATAATTTTTCTCTTCCTTTTTGCATAGACATCTTGTATCTAAGCCATAGCTATAAAATGCATCTGGCCATCACCTATACATCATTAGGAAGAAGATTTGTTTGCTAATAGGAGTAAAATTTCCAAGGAAGCTGAGTCTTAAAATATAAATTGTGCCATCTGATGATTTTTTGCAGTGCTTTCTTTTTAATCACTCCTTGCATTTTCTCTGGGCAGATCAGTATACCTGACATACTTCCTCTGTTTTCCCTCTTCCTTTTTTCTCTTTTCGTGAGTGTCAGAATCATCCACTATTAAGTATGACTTCTGTTGCTGCCTCTGAAAAGAGCCCACACCTTTGTGTTAACTGAGAGCTGGATACACTGTGATCTCGGCTGGTTGCAGCTGCTCCTGGCAGAGACTGTAAATAATCATAGCATGAGACCAGACCTTAGACAGATGCTGCATCGCAGTCCTGCTTGGCTCTTTGCAGTAAAGATTTGTTGAACAGCCATATTTTCATCATAATGGATAGCCTTGCTGTTAACCTAGAACTTATAAGGGCTTCCCGTTTTCAGGAGTACACGGTGAAGATCAGCAATATCCCTACAATCAAGAGATTCCTTGAACCTGGCAGCAAGAAGAAGCCTCCCCCTGACGAAATCTACGTGAGAACTGTGTACAGCATCTTCATGCCCTAAAACGGCAGGCCTGTTTGCGGGTGAGAGCTTGTCTCTAGCCACGGCTGTGCCCGGGCTGTCTTAACTGATCCCAGCTCTGTCCTGGTGCTGTGTATTGTTGGGTCTCTCGCATCAGTGAGATCTTCTTTTCTATACCCCTCATCTGTTTTATTATTATTATTATTATTATTATTAGTGAATAGTTGTTACAGGACTTGTTGGGAAACCTTTCTGGGGAGGCTGGTGTGTGAGTTAGACCTGATTGTACTACTCATCTCCTGCAGCTAATCCATCCTGTGGGTGGGGATGACCAGATCTCATGTCTTCACTCTGCTCCTCTCTCTACCTTGTTCTAATCCCCTTCCAGTCTCTCCCTCGTGTTTGGTGCTGAGTAACCACAGAGAGTTTTGTGAATGCCTCTCCTCTGAGCTATCATAAGTCAAATGGTAGTGATAAATATGATCGATACTTGCCAAATAAAATTTGCCAATCATTACCCTGTTGCTACAATTTTTTAATTACATTTTTGCAGAATACATTTCCATGGTTCAGAAATCACAAAAGTATAAAAGGGGCTGTCCAGTCTTTAGAGTCTTTGACTCTGCCTCCCAGCCACCCAGTTCTGTTTCTCACAGGCAAGCAAAGGTAATACTTACACAGACAGAGCATCCCTAATCCAAAAATATGAAACCTGAAATGCTGCAAAATCTGAAACCTTTTGAGTGCCACAACTGGAAAATTCCACATCCGACCTTGTGTGACAGGGTGCAGTCAAAAGGCAGGGGCACTGAAAACTGCATATAGTTAGTTTCAGGCTGTGTGTGTGAGGTGTAGATGAGATGAATTTTGTGTTTACACTTGGGTCCCACCCCGAGATATCTCATTATCTTCAGGCAACTATTCCAAAACCCCAAAACCTCTGGGTTCCAAAATACTTCTGATCCCAAGCATTTCAGAGAAGAGGAACTCAACCTGTGTGTCCTCCGAGTTATATTTGACATATATATAACAACATGCAAACATATGTTATTTTTATCCTCTTACTACCCGAATGTTATTTATAGGCCTCTAATCTTTTGCATTTCAGAACTAGATGTATGGTCTTTCAATGTTGCTTTTAAACACATATTGACTTCCATCTCAGGTCCTGATTGAACACCCATTGTATGCCAGGCAGCATCCCAGAGCAGAGCCTGTACTCTCGAAAAGAACATCCCAAAACTACTTTTGAAGTAGTTACTATGCAGGGATTTTTAAAACCAGAGAAAGGCAAGCTTTGAAGAGAGTCTCATAGAGAGTGATACTCATCCCTCAGTACAGGAAAGATCTTTGGCTCAAAAGTAAAAGAATATAGCTGTGAGCTACCGTTAGTGCCTGTCACAATCCATACAAGTGTCCCTCTGCTCCTGCCCTTTTTAGAGGAGAATCAAGCACAAACATCGCAGTGGAATTCGTCTTTATACTGATGCAATGTGACACTCCGTCATCCCACTGACATTTAAAATTTCTGTAGGAGCAAAGGCTTAGTGGCAGGTGTGGCACTGGGCAGGCCTGGAGTCCCAGGCTGCTGAGTCCGAGGGAGAGGCCCCATTCTAGCCAGGCCCCAGAGTGTGGTAACCCACAGGAAGAAGGAAATGAGACAGTGTGTGGTAAAGAATTTTGCAGTGCCCCTAGAAACAGATGGCCTTTGCCTCTGGGAAACATTCTAGAAACCCATGGAATGTCTTATCTTTGTTTGCCCGGGGACCTCGGTCACCTACCTGGTCACCTGACCATTTGCATCACACCACAGTGTGATAGAGGGGAAATCTTTGGGTCACATCGGATTCGCTCAGCTCCAGACATGGGGAAAACAGAGCAGCCTCTTGGATGTCAACCATGCCTATGTGATGGACCCCCAGTAAGACCCCCAGACACCAAGGCTCCCCTGGCTGATGACGCCCCATGTGCCTTGTCACACATTGTTGCTAGGAGGAGTGAACAGAACCCATGGTTCCATACAAGGAGGACATTGGAAGCCCCCAGTTTGGATCAGCCTCATCAATCTCCCTGGGCTGACTGTCATCTGTAGCCTTTCTCTGTAATAAACCACAGCTGTGTGTATACAGCTTTTCGGCAAGTTCTGTCTGTCCTTTGAATGACCGGACCTGAGCATGGTTTAGGGAACGCTACCAGCTTGGATTTACTGTGTCATAAAGAAGGTGGCCTTGGGGACTGCGGCCGCTGAGCTCTTCAGGGAGGAGACGTTGACACAGCAACATGCTGGAGTCTGTAGTACTGAGTTTTGTGGGATGGCAGCAAGTTTGGGTGATTTTGCTCTGATTTTGATGTGTTTTATCCATCAAGTGCTATTGCCCGGTAAAACCTGAAGCCATTGTGCAAGTGTTGCCTTTTGGGTTTTAATCAGCTGCAAGAGGCCCCTCCATACTTGTCTTGGAGGAAACCAAACCAGGCTGGAAGGCTGGTTTCCTCACTGAATTAAAGGATCAGAGAAAAAAAAAAAAAAAAAAAAAAAAAACAAGACAAAACAAATGAAGGCCAGGCTCCAGTGAAGAAAAGTTCCCTTTGCTCTGTTCACTGTTGCCTGACCTTGAATTGTGTGACTCACTTCCCCATAGGGAACCAGTCCCCTGCACCCCCATCCTGCCTCAGGTAGCATTACCCTGCTTTATCACATTGCTTTGTGGGTGCAGGCTTCAGCACCACTACCCTCCCATGTTCATAATCACCAGACTTGATCGTGGAGTAGGAGGTCAGGGACAGGGTCGTCTATCCTAAAATAAAATCAGCATGCTGGAATGCTCAGTGCTGAACCCAGATTCAGGACTGCTTTCACGTGGGACAGGGAGCAAGAGGAGCAGGGGAAGGCATCAGGTCCACAGACTAACAGCGTGACAAATGAACCACTGGGCTAGAGTGCACGGCCACGGATAAATGGACGGTTGCAGGGGTTCCAGAATCTGGCATACAACAGGACAGCTGGGGTCTGGGGTTGTAGAGCTGCAGATTAATGCCGACATCATGTATCAGAGCACCAGTTGGAGTCTCAGTTGCTCTGCTTCTGATCCAGCTCCCCGCTCATGCACCTAGGAAAGCAGTGGAAGATGGCCCAAGTGCTTGGGCCCCTGCTATCCAGGTGGGAGACCTGGATGGAGTTCCAGGCTCCTGGCTTCCACCTCGCCCAGACGTAGCTGCTGCAGCCATTTAGGAAGTTAGCAAGCAAAAGGAAGATATCTTTGTCTCTATTTCTCCTCTCCATCATTTCTGCCTTTCAAATAAATGAATATATATTTAAAAAGAAGAATGCATCCATCTCCCAACTTCTACTCTCAGGCATGCATGTCTGCTGTGGGCAATTGCCCTTCTGCCTTCAGCCATGGGGTGATGCAGCAAGAAGACCCTCACCAGATGCTGGTCCCTTGACCATGGACTTACCAACTTCCAGAACTGTAAAAAATAAATCTCTGTTCTTCAGACATTACCCAGTCTCAGATGTTCCACTGCAGCAGCACAGAGTGGACTTAGACACACAGTGTTCCCCCGGTTCCTTTGTTGCCATGCAATTCACTTATCCACAAGTTACAGTCACCTGATATATTGTTGTTGTTGTTATCTTGAACAAACCATTTGTTTGTGTATTTATACTGCCTGTCTCCCCTAGCTTGAATGTAAGAGGAATTGGGTCTATGATGCCCACCTTTGCAGACTCAAAACCTAAAACAGTCCTGGTACAAAGAGGTTCTCAGAAAATGTTCTTCTTCCTTGGGTAACTTGATGCATTATCAAACATTCAAACAGTGGATGTAAAGTGAAGCTTCGAAGATGTGTGTGCAAACCTGCATGCACATTGCCTAATCCTTAGAGTGGGTGGAGCTTTCAATAGGAACAGAATGGGTTATAAATCCTCACTTAATCTCCCTGCAGCACTCCAGCAAACAGCGCCTAGAAGACTTGAGGTTAGTGGTGAATTCTTATAAACTCTTGTTGGACTGGCCTGCATAGTTAAAATATTTTGCTGCCAAATTTGCAATGTATAGTGAAAACTAGTTTTAACTCTGTGGTTAATTAAGCCACTAAACTTAATTACGAAAATAAAAAGAATATATGTATTATATATATTTTTTTCTGCAGAGTTGCTAGGGAAATGAAACTGGGATAGCAAACGTATATCTGGACAAGGCCTGTTGGAGACTTTCATCGCCTGTGCTGATATACCTATTATCAGACATGCCTCCACACCCATGTCATACATTAAATGTAATTTAAAAATTAAGTATATTTGATGTTAGCAGTATTTCCATTGATTGGGTGATATAATGTGCTTAATAAAATTGAAAACTAATAATTAATTTTTGAGCCATTGCATTTTTTCCTTCTCTAGCACATCTCAAGTGTCTTTGTAGGCAGTTGAAAAGGACATAGAGGCTGGCGCCGTGGCTCAATAGGCTAATCCTCCGCCTTGCGGCGCCGGCACACCAGGTTCTAGTCCCGGTCAGGGCGCCGGATTCTGTCCCGGTTGCCCCTCTTCCAGGCCAGCTCTCTGCTGTGGCCAGGGAGTGCAGTGGAGGATGGTCCAAGTGCTTGGGCCCTGCACCCCATGGGAGACCAGGAGAAGTACCTGGCTCCTGCCATCGGATCAGCGCAGTGTGCCGGCCGCGGCGGCCATTGGAGAGTGAACCAACGGCAAAAGGAAGACCTTTCTCTCTGTCTCTCTCTCTCAGTGTCCACTCTGCCTGTCAAAAAAAGAGAAAAGGACATAGGTGTCAGCCTCATTACACCTTGGTGCCTAACAGATGAACAATGTTGTCCTGTCTCTAAGTATCTACTCCATCTATGCTTGGGAGATTTAATCTGAATGATCTGACTGATCTGACACTGGGGTCTACCTCCAGGGTCCTGAGTACCCAGGGGACCATGCTGAGTTGCAAAGCGGAGGTTCTCTGAGTCCAGCTCTGACACAGTCTTTGGACAGCAATGAGTAGCTTTCCTGGAGGGGCTGGTTCCATGTAGGTAGCTCACTTTGTTTATTCTCCACGTGGCCTTGAGGACCTGGGGAGTGGGAATCTTCTTCTTGGCTCAGGTGTACTTTCCATCTGAGCAAATGTGAAGGCCTTAATGGAGTAAGTCAACCTGTTGTGAGTTTGGGAATGTGAATCAACCCAGTGGTAGGAAACTCAATTTTTGAAAATGAAATATGGGACTGTCTGGAAAATATCCTTAGCATATGAGCTTGGAATATTCCTCCCTCCTTAATCATCTTACTCCATAAGTGATCACCCACTACCCAGAGAAACATTTGTTTTGTGTGTAGTAAAAATGCCATGTAATACATGGCTTTTTTTTTTTTTTTGAAGGGGCTGGTTCCATGTAGGATGCCGTGTTGGCTTGGCTAATAACATGTCAAATTCAACTAATTAAGTCTTTTCCTAACATGTTATGTGCTAGAAATACAAAGAGAAAGAATCCCTGATCACCCTAACTTTCAAGTGAAATTGAAACTATAATAAAGCTATGCTTTAAAGCTATACTGAAAACCATGGTTGTGTTGCTAAAATTGTTTTCTTCCAATTTTAAAGTACTCTTTCTTTGACATATTATAAAAGGGTACTTTAAAAAGTTTGACCTAGCCTGATTAGGATGCCCATGTCCCACAGTGGACTGCCTGGTCCAGCTCCCAACCTTGGTTCCTGATTCTAATGCGCACTCTGACAGGCAGCAGGGACGCCTCGAGTCGCTGAGTTCCTGCCATCCACATGGGAGACCTGGGTTGAGTTTCCAACTGGAAAGGGTCTTTTCTCTCAAATAAATTAAAGATAAGAACTTTTAAAAAGTTTGTGGATAAGCGAACATATTCTGAAACATCACACGGTACCCTATATGTGTACAATTTTTTTAAAAAGTTTTAAGAAATAATTTAAAAATTATTTATTTGAGAGGTAGAGTTACAGACAGTGAGAGGGAGAGACAGAGAGAAAGGTCTTTCTTCCCTTGGTTCACTCCCCAAATGGTTGCAACAGCTGGAGCTGTGTTGATCTGAAGCCAGGAGCCAGGAGCTTTTTCCTGGTCTCCCATGCGGCTGCAGGGGCCCAAGGACTAGAGCCATCTTCTACTGCTTTCCCAGGACACAGCAGAGAGCTGGATTGGAAGAGGAGCAACCAGGACTAGAACCGGCATCCATATGGGATGCCGGTGCCACAGGCGGAGGATTAAGCTACTGTTTCACAGTACAATTTTTAATGTGTCAGTAATTTTTAAAGTTTTTCGGAAAATTAAAAAGAGTAATGCTGGGCTGGCGCCGTGACTCGCTAGGCTAATCCTCTGCCTTGCGGCACCGGCACACCAGGTTCTAGTCCCGGTTGGGGCACCGGATTCTTTCCCGGTTGCCCCTCTTCCAGGCCAGCTCTATGCTGTGGCCCGGGAGTGCAGTGGAGGATGGCCCAAGTGCTTGGGCCCTGCACCCCATGGGAGACCAGGAGAAGCACCTGGCTCCTGCCAACGGATCAGCGCGGTGTGCCGGCCACAGCGCACCGGCTGCGGTGGCCATTGGAGGGTGAACCAACGGCAAAGGAAGACCTTTCTCTCTGTCTCTCTCTCTCACTGTCCACTCTGCCTGTCCAAAAAAAAAAAAAAAAAAAAAAAGTAATGCAAAAATGTTTGAAATACACACATAGTTTCTTTTCACAATACACATTTTCATGAACTTTTTGAAGATTCCCAGTATGCATGGATTTTGTAAATTTTGCACCAAAATAAACATCTTTTAATTCTATTTTCCATGAACTTTTTTAAAAAGATTTTATTTATTTATTTGAGAGGTAAAGTTACAGAGAGAGCGAGATGGAGAGACAGAGAGAAAGGTCTTCCTTCCTCTGGTTCACTCCCAAGATAGCCATGATGGCAAGAGCTGGGGTGATCAGAAACCAAGAGCCAGGAGCTTCTGGGGATCTCCTTCTGGGTGCAGGAACCCAAGCACTTGGGCCATCTTTCACTGTTTCCCAGGCCACAGCAGAGAACTGGATGGGAAGAGGAGCGGCTGGGACACAAACCAGCACCCCACCCACGTGGGATGCCAGCACCGCAAGTGGAGGCTTAGGCTACTAGGCCACAGCGCCGGTCCTCCATGAACTTCTTGAAGTATTCTTGTACACTTAAAAATGTTGATCTCTTAAATTAGTCCCTTTCAAATCATATCCAGAAAAATCAGTAACAGTCATTTTTTGCTAAATTACTCAGACAATAGAGAAAAATATGTTTAGTTTTATCCAAATTTTTCAGTATGACTGTTAACATTGTTGGTTGAATTTCACTTTTCTGAGTAAGATGTGTGTTCAGGTTGATAAGAGTTTATATAGGGCAAAGAATGAGGGCATCAGAAGAAAAACAAGATCAGAAAGGTATTTCAAACTGGGAGAAACTAAGATTATCTCCTTCCAAATGAATGCCTCACTTGAAAGTTGAGGAACCTTACATTTCTTTCAGATCTTGCCCTAGGGCTGGGACCTGCACATCTGGTGCTTTGTTAAGTTTGAGAATTGCAAGGGCTTTCAATCCTAGGAATTCCTCTCTTGAAAAATGTACAGATTGATCTCCCATGGAAAATTGACTTATAATCCTCCCAACTGCCTTCTTCCCTGAACATTCACTATCCTTAGCCACATAAAACTCCAGCATGTGACCCTTTGCACAGCCTACTATTTAAACAGAACGTCCTGCACTTCCTGCCTGCCTGACCCCCCCTGCAAAGAACAGCTCTGGCACCACACCTTGGGCCCCAGGTGCAGGTTAGTTGGATTTTCTCTGTGAGTCCAGCTTCTCAGCTTTATCCTCATGTCTCTGGGAATCACCTGAGAACCTTGTTCAACACATAGACCGATTCAGTAGGCCTGATCCAGGGACTGAGCTGTTGCCTTCGTGACTGGCTCCCAGAAGCTGGTCCACAGTCATACTCAGAGAATGTTATGTATAAGAAGCAAGTGGGACTTTTCTCACATGTGAATGGTGCTGCGATCTGGAGATGTGTGTGTGTGTGTAGCACTTTCATCTTTACTATGGTCAGAAGTTTGCACACGTTATCATATGGGAGGGGAGCATTCAGAAGTAAGATTTTACTGAGTCCTTATTTTAAATTGTACATACTTTTCTCAAGCACTTACCTTCAAGTACCTGTACCCTTGCTCAGGAGTGACTCTGTGCAGAAACTTCAGTCACATGTGGGGCTCTTGTTTCCCAGCCCAAACCAATTATAAGAAACAAGTAGAAAAAGGAGAGGGAAAGGGGAATTGAAAATGCAATACAGGCCGGCGCCGCGGCTCACTAGGCTAATCCTCCGCCTTGCGGCGCCGGCACACCAGGTTCTAGTCCCAGTCGGGGCACCAGATTCTTTCCCGGTTGCCCCTCTTCCAGGCCAGCTCTCTGCTGTGGCCCAGGAGTGCAGTGGAGGATGGCCCAAGTGCTTGGGCCCTGCACCCCATGGGAGACCAGGATAAGTACCTGGCTCCTGCCTTCGGATCAGCGCTGTGTGCCGGCCACAGCACGCCGGCCGCAGTGGCCATTGGAGGGTGAACCAACGGCAAAGGAAGACCTTTCTCTCTGTCTCTCTCTCACTGTCCACTCTGCCTGTCAAAGAAAAAAAAAATCAACATGTGGGGCCTAGTTTTCATCAAAGGGCCATACGAGCAAAGCTTGTCTTGCAGTCTGCTCAGCCCGCCTGAGATATGTGCTGGGTCTCTGCACCCCTACCGCTCCTCTCAGGCAAAGTTTGTGAACCCTGAGGGAGGGGGCTCAGCTCCCAATGTCCTAAGACCCATGCAAGAAGCCTCCCTGGAAGCCAGGTTTGTTTAATTCACAACACACCTGTTGGCCAGTATCAGAGGCAGAAAAACCAGACTTGAACACACAGGTTTGAGTTTATGCTCACCTAATCCTCCCCCTCCCTGGGGTTCGGGGTGTTTCCGCAGCCGAGTTCTCAGGGTGTTTGCACTTTGGATGAAATTCAGAAAGAACTGCTCCTTTGTTCTCTGCGTTTTTCATTTCCCACAGATGGAATGAATATTTCCATTGCACCTGTGCTTTATGCTTTGCAATGTACTTTTATACAATGAGAATAATTGGGTTTACTGTTTGAAGCATAAACAAACTTGGTCTTCTGTGTTACCAGCTGTGGTTTATTCTGCTGTTTGTTGAAATTCCTTAGAGGTCAAGGAAAAAGGATTAGAGGGCATGGTTCAGCCTTTTACCTGTACTGTTTTGTGGGTGGCAAAGGGGATGCCAAACTAAATTGCATTTACATACCCTCATTCTGTAAGACTGGGCAATTCCTGTAATCCCGTGCTGAGTGCTCATTTCATCTGACTTACTTCACACTCTAGATGTTTTTGCTGGCAGGAGCTATTTTTATGCTTGGAGTTTCTAATCTAGTACTTTATCCATAGTAGGAGCTCAATAAATGATTAATATTGAAAGAATGAATAAAAGATTGAACCAAGGAATCTTTCAATTTTAGAAACTGGTATCTCAAAGTAGCATCCTGGCAGTATAATGCATATTGCGCAGCCACTGTGTCCAGGGTAATGCTGGGTTGGTTCCACAGAGGATAGAAAGGTCTTCCTTTGGTTCCACAGAGCAAGAAAGATGTGACCCCTGCCTTCTGGGAGTTAGCCACCTTGTTAGAATTTTGCTGTGTACCTTAAGGCATGTGGATGCGGCTGAAAAGCCCATGAGAGTATTTCAGGCATGGAAAGCCAAGACACTCTGGAAAAAAAAAAAAAAAAAACACCTAAATGAAAGATCTCCACGAGTGAGATCCCAGTGGAAAGAACAGGAGGTACCTTTCTCTAGAGGGAGGAGAGAACTTCCACTTTGACTACGACCTTGTCTAAATATGATCAGAGTTGGTGAACTCAAAAGGCTTCCATAGCCTTGGCAACTCATGACTAGAGCCTAGGATGAATACTGACACCATAAACAAGAGTGTCAATGTGTTAAGTCAACAACAGGAGTCACTGTGCACTTACTCTTCATGTAGGATCTCTGTCCTTAATGTGTTGTACAATGTGAATTAATGCTATAACTAGTACTCAAACAGTATTGTTCACTTTGTGTTTCTATGTGTGTGCAAACTGTTGAAATCTTTACTTAATATATGCTAAACTGATCTTCTGTATATAAAGAGAATTGAAAATGATTCTTGATGTGAATGGAAGGGGAGAGGGAGCGGGAAAGGGAAGGGTTGAGGGTAGGAGGGAAGTTATGGGGGGGAGCCATTGTAATCCATAAGCTGTACTTTGGAAATTTATATTCATTAAATAAAAGTTAAAAAAAATAAAAATTAAATTAAAACAAAAAAGAATTTTGCTGTGTAGGCTCCAGGGAGCACAGGTGGTTCCTGGGTGGGTGTGAGATGGTGAGAGGTATGGGGCCACTTCTCTGTGCTCAACTATTCTGGGAGGAGTTTCGTCTGGGGACTACAGGCCTACTGAGGATTTTAATATATGACTGATGCAGGATAATTGTACACATTTCTGGGGTACTGTGTGGCATTTCAATGCTGGATATAAAACAAAATGATCAAATCAGCAATTCCTCGTTTCTTTACATTCAAGTTCCTCTGTACTAACTATTTGAAATACACAATTAATTACTGTCAACTATAATTATCCTACTGTCGTATGGAGCAGCAGAAATTCTTCCTCCTAGCCTGCTGCACCCCAGCACCCTTCACCATCTTCTCACCAATTCCTCTTCTACACCTTTCCTGGGCTCTGAAATCAGTCATGATTCTATTCTTTGATGACACCCTCTAGGTCAGTCCATCATTATCCATCCTGAAAGTGGAAACTCTGAGGCCAGAGCCAGCTGTTTATGGGGTACACAAACATTTGCTGGTGTTTTTTTTTTTTCACAAGAAGTAGTGACTGGATATAATTTGAGGTGCTGGTTATTAGGTTATTAACAATCTGGCTTCCCAAGTCACATCCTTCCAGCTCTCATGTGCCTGAGAATGTGGAGAGAGCAGAGAGAGGTGAAATAGGGGAATCTCTGCAGGCTCTAACAAGGGCATCACATAAAATTCCCAAGTACACTACTGCACTGAGTATCACCAAGTGAAATTTATGTAAGTTTTAACTTCCTTTTACAAAATATCAATAATGGGGACTTGTAACTCTAAAACCCAAATGTCTCTGACTTTGAAAGAAGGGAATTTTTTTTTTAAAAGATTCATTTATTTATTTGAAAGGCAGAGTTACAGAGAGGCAGAGGCAGAGAGAGACAGAAAGAGAGGTCTTCCATTCTCTGGTTCACTCCCCAGATGGCCAAAACTGCTGAAGCTGGGCTGATTTGAAGCCAGGAGCCAGGAGCTTCTTCTGGGTCTCCCACGTGGGCGTAGGGGCCCAAGCACTTGGGCCATCTTCTACTGCTTTCCCAGGCCACAGCAGAGAGCTGGATCGGAACTGGAGCAGCTGGAACTTGAACCGGCACCCATATCTGATGCCGGCACTGAAGGCAGCGACTTTACCTGCTACACCACAGTGCTGGCCCTCTATTTGACTTTGGAGAGTATGAGGACTCCTTAACCTTCCTGCTAGGGGCACTCAAGAAGAGCAGAGGACTCCAGAGTTCGCTTCCCTTCCTCTCTTATATTTCTTCACTTTCATTTTATTGAAAAGTTCATTTTCAGGTTTGTCAGTGAGCTCCTGAATGTAAACATGGTTTCTCTAATCAGGGCATTTGCTTAGCAAAGTGCCTTTTCTTCTTCTTCTTCTTCTTCTTCTTCTTCTTCTTCTTCTTCTTCTTCTTCTTCTTTTTTAATCCTAGCATCTCTCAGACTAATAAAGTGATAGGTTTTTAGGAATTCCTGAACTTTCCAACCTGCCACATCTAAAGAGGCCGTTTAAAAGGAACAAATCTGGAAAGAGACCCAATATAGGTGGTGTCCAGGGAGCAAGAAGGGAAATAAACTTCTCTAAGGGTTAAAAAAAATGTAAGTCCAAAACAAAAGAGAGAGGGAACAGGACAGGCATAGGGAGGAAAGGCTTCCGACTACCTGCACAACCGTGTGGAGCAAATTGACTTTGTTAGCATATAATTATGGCTATCAACAGTTATGTTCTCATTATAATCTGTCAGTGATATTCAGCTTTTACTTTCTTCCCTTCACCCCATACTTGGCTTTTATTATTCACATAATGCAATAGAGCATCAGTGCTGATTTTGTGCAATACAAGCAACACATAGATATGAACTCTCTGTACACATCTGTGATCCAACTCAAAGCTAAGGGACATAAAATTGAAAGCCAAGCTAAATGATTTAAGAATGAAAGCAAAAACGAGGATTGAGCACTGCAAGAAATCAGAAGCAGTGCCTCATGTTCACACCAATTACACATGGAAATACCACCACCACAACAGTGATCGAATTCTGACTCATATACTCATTTTAAAAAAATCTCAAAAAACACGTTTCGTGCATTATAACCCTTCCATTATAGCACAGAAATGACATTACAAGACAAGCATAAGTGAGGTGAACGGTCTTTTCTAGTCGTTGTTGTATGATGCTGCAGATAATGTAGCCCTAGAACACTGGGGTCCTGCACATTAGTGCAGCTACTAGGATAAAGCAGTCCTCTGCAAGGGGTGCTGGACACCTGAAGAAATCTGCTGCAGCCACACTGGTTACATTTTCCACACAGATGAGTACAGCTACAATTAGATCTAAGTTTCTAAAAAGCTTTGCAATCTTTCTTGTACCAAAAAATTCAACAAAAGATACAAGTGAAAACTTGACCATACCTTCCTAGAGCTGCTGTTGTGTCAAAATCCAATAGAGTTTTAATTTCTTAATTTTGATTGTAAATGAATTAATCCTAGTGTACATCCAGGCTACCTGTTTTTAGCAATCAGAACACAAGACATCTTCAGGGGAGAGCCAGTGCAATTAGCTTCCAAGCTTATCTCAAGACATTGTCGCTGGCTGATGTTCTTATCCATAACCAGTTGTGATGTTTAGCTTTCACACAATGCCTGGACAGCTCTTAGAAGACCAATCCAACCATATGGCATTTGGAACCAAATGCTAGTTTCACAGAAAGGAAGGTCTGATCTTCTTTATGGTTTTCTTCTGGCTTAAAAAAAAACATGTGGGAACGTTGAAGTTTAACTATGGAAGAAGTAGCTTGCCTGTCCTTCTTTGGTGTGCCATTTACAAAAAACACAGACGTAAAACACTCACCAAAGGTTAGACCTTGATTGCATTCCTGAAAGGCAGATATGCTGCAAACATGCAGAGGCCTCATTTATTTTGCTTGACGTTTGATAACTAATCTTGTCTCCATTATTTGTGTACACCGATTACTGTGCAGGTTTTCATCCACTTTTATTCAGAGGAGGGCATATACACTCTGTAGGGCTGTATCTATCCAACTATGCCCATAAAAAACACTCAAACATCCTAAAATATCAAATATAAGACAGAAAAGTGCACCGTTAACCTCTGGAGAACAACACAAAAAAATGGCATGCACCTGGCTTTTCATGTTTCCCTGATACATCAAAACACAAATAAACCTTCTGTCCTTCACAAGTAGTAACATATTCCCTGGATTTTCTCAGGATTCTTTTATGACTCTTGCTACAGTTTCTGCTGTGTAATCATGTGCACAGTTGTATTTGTCAGCATAACAGTGAAATCCACAAAATAGATTTGTACATGGGCAAACTCTGCAAGGCCAACCAAATGTTGGTTAGCTTTGCTTACTTTAACTAAAACACTGAAGAGGAAGTCCTTAGGAAGAAGAGGGTTGATTTTTTAATTTTATTTTTTTAAACTTTTATTTAATGAATATAAGTTTCCAAAGCATATCTTATGAATTACAATGGCTTTTCCCCCCTATAACTTCCCTCCCACCCCCAACCCTCCCATCTCCCGCTCCCTCCCCCCTTCCATTCACATCAAGATTCATTTTCGATTCTCTTTATATACAGAAGATCAGTTTAGCATACATTAAGTAAAGATTTCAACAGTTTGCTCCCACACAGAAACATAAAGTGAAAAATACTGTTTGAGTACTAGTTATAGCATTAAATCTCAATGTACAGCACATTAAGGACAGAGATCCTACATGAGGAGTAAGTGCACAGTGACTCCTGTTGTTCACTTAACAAATTGACACTCTTGTTTATGGCATCAGTAATCACCCTAGGCTCTTGTCATGAGTTGCCAAGGCTATGGAAGCCTTCTGAGTTTACTGACTCTGATCATATTTAGACAAGGTCATAGTCAAAGTGGAATTTTCACCTCCCTTCAGAGAAAGGTACCTCCTTCTTTGATGACCTGTTCTTTCTAGCCATTCTATGAATCTGCTGTGTATGAGGGTTGATTTTTGACTTAAGGTTTGGATGTTGTTGACCAAGACAGAATGGCCCCATAGGTTCAAGCACCTGATGAGGAGGATGGCGAATGGAGGGATGATCTCAAGGCAAACCAGGAAGCAGACATAGGGATAATATGTATGTGTCTCCCTTTATACAGCCCTATGATTTGTTCATAGGGGCACCTCCTTAACAACCTCCAGCATCCTCCAAGCTATGACACCACATGCAACAGTGTCTATTTTTGCTGTTATCTTGAAGCACCCATTGTTGCATATGAGGTGGGAGGGTTGGATGTGAGCAAAGAAGACTCAGCCATCGCCCTGCGTGGCATAGAGCCTCAGAATTTCCAAAGCACTGTTCCTTGTGTTTTAAAAATTTTACTTATTGGTAAGGGAGAGACATTGAAAGAGAGAGATCCCACTGATCTGTTGATTTACTCCCCAAATGCCTCTGGGAACTCAATATGGTTTCCTACATTGGTGGCAGGGACTCAACCACTTATGCTATCAACTGCCACCTCCCAAGGCAGGTGTTGCAGGAAGCTATAAGCAGGACAGGAGCTGGGACTCCACCTTGAAAGGCTGCAGATCACCTAGGGTAATTCCAACCACTTGCAGTTGAGGACACGACAGCAGACAGAGGTTTAGTCTCAGGTGGCTCAGCTCACTGGTGACCAGGTAAGGACCAGGATTCTGTCTTGTGCAGGCCTATATCTGTGTTCGTCTCAGGACTCTGTGAAGTCTTGTGACAGAAATCAAGAAGTTCCAATTCTGAGCCAACACTTTAATGCAAACAGGGCCTCCTCTTTGCTGCTGTTAGCAAATCTTTGTTGCTGCTGTTGTTTGTCTTGCAAGGTCATCCATGAAGCCATTATATTAACTCCTGGTTCATATCTCAAAATGCCAGAAGCAGAATACATTGAAACCTTGACATGTATAGCTTTTTGTTTGCCTTAAGTTGCGAGATACAGCATTACTAAAGTAGGAACAGTGCAAAAAACAGTTGTGCACAATTTAAAGACTAATTATAAAGACTCAAGAAAGAGGACTTTGTTGGCATCTCAGAAGCCCTGAATTTCCTTCCTCAATCACAATGCCCATTCTTCTCATCAGAGCTAACACCATCCTTCTTCGACAATAATTACTTTCTCTTTTTTTTTTCCAGTTTTACATCATGTGTATGCATCCCTAAACAATAGTTTTTGCATATCTGTTTTAGAATTGCTTTAAATGGAGACATACTGTATGGTGTGTATTGTTATTTAAATATATTTAAAATTTTTGCCTTTTAGGAAACCCTGAGCCAGGAGTCATGGCAGCCAAACCCAAGCTCTACTACTTTAATGGCAGGGGCCGGATGGAGTCGATCCGCTGGCTGCTGGCTGCAGCAGGAGTGGAGGTTGGTTCCTGATTGGGAAAAGGAAGGAGGATATTTTGGGTTGGATCGAAGTGGTCTCCTTTTCCCCTCAGAATTCTGATGGTGCCTCCAGGCTGTGTCTACTCTTTCCTTTTCTAGCAGCCTTCCTGTGTAGGGGATGAGGGAGGGAAGGATTGTAGTTCTGGGGCCCAGAGGTGGAAGAGACATTAGGGAGAAGTTGGAGGGGCTGAGAGGTGTTCTGGGAGCTCCACAGGGCTGAAAAGACCTTGGTGGATCTACAGAGAGAGAAGGGAGACCCACATTGGACTTGGTTTCTCCATTAGGATCAGCTGATTTTCTGGGTCTTTGCAGTTTCCCCCTGCACACCTGAGTCACGGCTGTCAGCTAGAACCTTGGGCCTAGCTGCAGTCCTATCTCTCCTTGTGCCCTCCCCGACAAGGTCTGCACTATAAATTTCCTCCCCACTGACTCTTCCATAGACTTCCACAAATGCTTTGGGATTGTTCTGTTTCAGGCGTGTGTAGACTTCCTTTTCACTGTTTGAATGTCATCTCCCACAGAGCAAGGACTTATTTCTTTGGTTTTGTCTTTTTCCTTTTGAAGCCTTCTCCCCTACACTGCTCATCTTACCACTTGCTTCAAGATTTGGGGGACAAAAAGGACTCTCACAAAAGGTTTGGAAACACACCAACGATAAATTTTGATAACCTTGCCTGAGTCATGCTCTTCTCTTTTTTTATTTTTAAAAATTTATTTATTTGAAAAACAAAGTTACAGAGAGAGAGAGATCAAGACAGAGAGAGGTCTTCCATCTGCTGGTTCACTCCCCAAATGCCCACAACAGCCAGAGCTGAGCTGATCTGAAGCGGAGCCAGGAGCTTCTTCAGGGTTTCCCGCTGAGTGAGGGGCCTAAGTACTTGGACCATCCTCCAGTGCTTTCCCAGACACATTAGCAGTGAGCTGGATCAGAAGTGGAGCAGCTGGGACTGGAACTAGCATGCATATGGGATGCTGGCACAGCAGGCCAGGGCTTTAACCCCCTGTGCCACAGTGTTGACCTGAGTCATGATCTTTTAACTTCTTCCTTTGAGTATATGTGCATCAAAGAGAAATCTGATTTGTCCTGAAATGGAAGGAGACTGACATTTAAGAGGGAGGTGAAAGAAAAGAGACAAGGGAAGAGGAGAAATCACTGGGGGAGGTATAGAGAAAGGACTAGAGTTTGGAGGGAAGTGCATAGGTAAGGAAAGGAGACAAGGTCTTGGGAACACTGTCTAAGCTAATCTACTCTTACCTCTGTGACAATTTTCAGCTGCATGAAAGCTGGTAGATTTGTGGTTCCTTTTAACATTTTATTCTGGAAATTTTGGGGCTTTAAAAAATGTTATTTTTAATTTTAACAGATTCAATGTGATTTGTAGATATAATTCTTAATTGAAAGAGTTATAGTGAGAAGGGGGAGAGAGAGAGAGAGAGAGAGAGAGAGAGACTGAGAGAGAGAGAGAGAAAGGGAGGTACCTTCTGGAGCTGGGCTGATCCAAAGCAAGGAGCCAGGAGCTTCTTCCAGGCCTCCCACTGGGTGCAGGGGCCCGAGCACTTGGGCCATCTTCTGCTGCTTTTCCAAGGCACATTAGCAGGGAGCTGGATCAGAAGTGAAGTGGAGCAGCTGGGATTCAAACTGGTGCCCATGTGGGATGCCAGCCCTGCAAGTGGTGATTTAACCCACTGAACTACAGTGCCAGCCCCATTGTAAATACAATTTTAAGAATATAATGAAATTCTCTCCCTCCCTCTCTCTCACTCTCCATCCTTCCCTTTTCTTTTTTTTTAAATTTTTTCAGATTACATATTTTAAATATACATTACAGTAAAAAGGCTCAATACTTCACTGAATAAGAAATTTAAGAGGGGCTGGCTCTGTGGCACAGTGGGTTAACACCCTGGCTTGAAGCGCCAGCATCCCATATGGGCACTGGTTCGAGACCTGGCTGCTCCACTTCCCATCCAGCTCTCTGCTATGGCCTGGGAAGGCAGTAGAAAATGGCCCAAGTCCTTGGGCCCCTGCACCCATGTGGGAGACCTGGAGGAAACTCCTGGCTCCTGGCTTTGGATGAGCGCAGCTCTGGCCTTTGCAGCTAGTTGGGGAGTGACACAACAGATGGAAGATCTCTCTCTCTCTCTCTCTCTCTCTCTTTCTCTCTCTCCCTCTCTTCTCTCTTTCAAATAAATAAATCATTTTTTAAAAAGTTGTACAAAACTATATTTGCAGCAATAATGACATACAGACTTTTTTCTTTTTTTAAATTTTAGCTCACACATATAGGTGAGAACATGTGGTATTTTCTGGGTCCAGCTTATTTCACTCAATATGATGTCTTCCAGTTTGCATCCATTTTGCTGCAAATGGTAGAAATTCATTCTTTTCTTATAGCTGAATAATATTCCATTATGTATATATACCACATTTTCTTTATACATCTAATGATGGATACCTTGGTTGATTCCACATTTGGCTATTGTGAATAGTGCTGCTATAAGCATAGTGGTGCAGGTATTTCTTTGATACATTGTGTACAAGTCTTTTGGATGTATATCTAGTAATGGGATTGCTGGATCATGTGGCAAATCTATTTCTAGTTTTCTAAGAAATCTCCACATGGTTTTCCACAGTGGCTACACTAATTTACATTTCCACCAAAGGTGTGTAAGTGTTACCCATTGTCCACATCCTTGTCAGTGTTTGTTACTCTCTGTGTTTTGGATTTCAGCCATTCTGACAGGGGTGAGGTGATATCTTCTTGTGGGTTTGATTTGCATTTCCCTGATGGTCAGCGATGTTGAGCATTGTTTCATATATTTGTTGGCCATTTGTATTTCTTTTTTGGGGAACTGTATATTGAAATCCTTTGCCCATTTCTTAACTGGATTGATTGTTTTTTGTTGTTGAGTTTTTTAAGTTGCTTGTATATTTGGGATATTAATTATGTGTCAGATAGGTGGTTTGCAATTTTTTTTCCCATTCTGTTGGCTATATCTTCACCCTATTGATCATTTCCTTTGCTATGCAAACTTCTGAGTTTAATATACTCCCATTTGATTAGTTTTGCTTTTATTGACTTCTGCTTTGATGGTCTTCTCTAATAAGTCATCCCCTACACCAATATCTTGTAGTGTTTTCCCTACATCTCCTTCCAGCAACTTCATAGTCTCAGGTTAAGTCTTTGATCCATCTTGAGTTGATTTTTATATGCAGTGTGCAGAGAGAGGTATAGATCTAATTTTATTCTCCTACATACATCCAGTTTTGCCAGCACCATTTGTTGAAGAGATTATTCTTACTCCACTGTATGGTCTGAACATTTTATCAAAAATCAGTTGGCTCAGCCAGCGCCGCAGCTCACTAGGCTAATCCTCCGCCTTGCGGTGCCAGCACACTGGGTTCTAGTCCCGGTCGGGGCGCCGGATTCTGTCCCGGTTGCCCCTCTTCCAGGCCAGCTCTCTGCTGTGGCCCGGGAGTGCGGTGGAGGATGGCCCAAGTCCTTGGCCCTGCATCCCATGGGAGACCAGGAGAAGCACCTGGCTCCTGCCATCGGATCAGCGCAGTGCGCCCGGCCACAGCGCGCCGGCTACGGCGGCCATTGGAGGGTGAACCAACGGCAAAGAAAGACCTTTCTCTCTGTCTCTCTCTCTCACTGTCCATTCTGCCTGTCAAAAAAATAAATAAATAAAAAATAAAAAATAAAAAAAATCAGTTGGCTATATGTATGAGGATTAATTTCTGGGCTCTATATTCTGTTCCATTGATCTGTGTGTGTGTGTGTGTGTGTGTGTGTGTGTGTGTTTTAATGCTAGTACCATGCTAGTTTGATTACTCTAGCTTTGTAGTATGCTTTCAAGTCTGATATTGTGATGCCTCCAACTTGATTTTTCTTGTTCAGGGTCATTTTGGCTATTTAATACCAAAACTAAACAAAGATGTAGCATGAAAAGAAAACTACAGATCTATACCCTTAATGAACATAGATGCAAATATTCTCAACAATATACCAACAAATTGAATCCAACACCTCATAAGATCATACATCATGATCAAATGGGATTTATCCCAGAAGTGCAAGGATGTTCAACATTTTCAAATCAATCAACATCATAAATCACGTCAATAGAATGAGGAACAAAAAATATGATCATCTCAATAGATGCAGAGGAAGCATTTGATAAGGTTCAATACCCTTCATAATGAAAATCTTCCACAAACTAGGTTTAGAGGAATATTCCTCAAAATTATAAAGGTTATATGTTATGAACCAACAGCCAATATCATTCTGAATGAGGAAAAGCTGAACGCTTTTCCCCTCAGATCTGGAACAAGACAAAGATGTCTACTTTCGTCACTCTTTTTCAATATAGTACTGGGAGTTTTAGCAAGAGCAATCAGGGAGAAGAAAGAAATAATGGGCATCAAAACTGGAAAAGAGGAAGTCGAATTATCCATGTTTGCAGATGATATGATGTTGTACATGGAAAAACCTAAACACTCCACCAAAAAGCTGTTAGAATTAATAAACCAATTCAGTAAAATTACAGGTTACAAAATAAGCATACAAAACAGTAGCTTTTTTATGCTAATGATGAACCCACAGAAAGAGAAATCAAGAAAGAAATCCCATTCACAATAGCCACACACATAAAATCAAATATTTAGGCATAAATTTAACCAAAGAAGTGAAAGATCTTTACAATGAAAACTATTAAACATGAATTAAAGAAGTCATCAAGGACACAAAAAATGGACAGATATTCCTTGATCATGGATTGGAAGAATCCATATCATTAAAATGTCTTTACTACCTAAAGCGAAATCTACAGATTCAATGCAATTCCTATCACAATACCGATGATATTTGTTGCTAGACATTTCATGCTGTCAGCATTTCACGTTGTCTCTCTTTTTTAGGAAAATAAAATAAAATATTCTTTCCTTCTTTATCTAGTTTGAAGAAGAATTTTTGGAAACAAGAGAAGAATACGAAAAGTTGCAGAAGGGTGAGCCTAGATTATTCAATGTTATCTTATTAGAAAAAATAGAAACATTTGTTTTGTTATAAAAAACACATAGCTCTAGAACAATAACTATAAAAAAAAGGCAAGCACAGCCTGGCTTGTAATATTGCTTGACTGCTCACTGTGTCCCTGGCATATCTAAATGTATTATCACCTTGGCCTTCACAATGCTTGTCAATATTGTTTTGCTGGTGACCTCAATGGGCATGATAGCATGAGCTGACCTGTGCCAACTTGCTTGAAACTCCCCATCCCACTGGAGAATCCTTGAAGAATTACAAAATTCTGATCCAGTGGATCAGAGGGAGGCAGCCATGGGAGGGGATGTCCTACTTCTCATGGTCAATGTCCACTTTTCCTTACTTAACAGACACCGTTGCAGCAGGTCACAGAGGAGAATCAAGGTTCTGGAAAAGATCCAAGCTTGATTACACGTCGACCATAATTATTACAATTCTCCAGAAAAATTTCTCACACTGAGAAAAATACTTTCACAGTATTTTTTGAACTTCTTTTTAAAATTGTTTTAAAGATTTTTATTTAATTATTTGACAGGTAGAGTTAAAGACAGTGAGAGAGACAGAAAGAAAGGTTCCCCTTCTGTTGGTTCACTCCTCAAATGGCCACAATGGCCAGAGCTATGCTGATCCGAAGGCAGGAGCCAGGTGCTTCCTCCTGGTCTCCCATGCAGGTGCAGGGCCCAAGCACTTGGGCCATCCTCCTCTGCCTTCCCGGGCCACAGCAGAGAGCTGGACTGGAAGAGGAGTAACCGGGAATAGAACCCGACGCCCATATGGGATGCCGGCGCTGCAGGCAGAGGATTAACCTAATGCGCCACCGCTCTGGTCCCTATTTTTTGAACTTCTAATAGCCCTAATTTGTATTTTCTGTGCCTAAGGAAATGCAAGTGTCCTCAGTCATGAAATTAACACAAAATATTTTTTTTAAAGATTTATTTATTTGATTTGAAAGGCAGAGTTACAGAGAGAGGGGGAAAGACAGAGAGAAAGAGGTCTTCCCTCCACTGGTTCACTCCCCAAACAGCCGCAACAGCCAAGGCTGGGCTAGACTGAAGCCAGGAACCTGGAGCTTCTTCCAGGTCTCCCACGTGGGTGCAGGGGCCCAAGCACTTGAATCATCTTCTGCTGATTTTCTCAGGCCATTAGCAGGCAGCTGGTTGGGAAGTGCAGCAATCGGGACACAAACCAGTGCCCATAATGGAGCCGACGTCACAGATGTCAGCTTTACTTGCTATGCCACAACACTGACCCCAAGGGCAATGCTTGGGGGCAATGCTTTTTTTTTTGTTTTTTGGACAGGCAGAGTGGACAGTGAGAGAGAGAGAGAGAGAGAGAAAGGTCTTCCTTTGCCGTTGGTTCACCCTCTAATGGCGCTGCGGCCGGCGCACCGCACTGATCTGAAGACAGGAGCCTGGTGCTTCTCCTGGTCTTACATGGGGTGCAGGGCCCAAGCACTTGGGCCATCCTCCACTGCCTTCCCGGGCCACAGCAGAGAGCTGGCCTGGAAGAGGGGCAACTGGGACAGAATCCAGCACCCCGACTGGGACTAGAACCCGGTGTGCCGGCACTGCAGGCTGAGGATTAGCCTAGTGAGCCATGGCGTCGGCTGCAATGCTTATTTAAAAGACGTGTTTAACATTCAGTATATCTTTTTAAACATTTTATTTATGTATTCATTCTTTGAGAGGCAGAGAAAAGGGGAAGAGGGAGAGAGAGAGCAAAACAGGATCTTCCATTTACTGTTTCATTTCCCAAATGTTCTCAGGGCTGGGACTAGGCCAGGATCAAAGCCAGCACATAGGAACTCGATCCAGGTCTCCCATGTGGATGTCAGGGACTCAACTATTTGAGCCATCACCTGCTGTCCCCCAGGCTCTGTGTTGCTAGGAAGCTGGAGTTAGGAGCTGGAGCCAGCTATCAAACTTCGGTTAACTCTGATGTGGGATGCTGGTGTCTTAACTGCTAGGTTAAGTGCACCCCTGTGCAAAGCTCTTAATTGTTCCACCCTGATGCTGTTACTTGGGACACCCTCCTGGGCATGACTGCTATTTTTGGACAGGAAGCAGAGTCAGACCGCAGAGAGAACATGGGACAATGTTCAGGGGGCCCACTTCTTTGGGCTTAGCTATCCCTAGACTGTGTGAGTTTCGGCAAATCATGTCCACTTCCCTTGGCCTCTGCATTGCTCTATTTATAATATGAGGGGATTGAAATAAATGGCACCAAAGATCCTTACTTTCTCTCATGATCTGTGATTTTTAGAAGTCCTTCTGAAGAAGGTGGTCAGATCCTAAAGCAGGCATCATTTCTACGATATTTCCACAGCAGGACAGTGCCTGCTTTTAGATGCTTGCCCAACATGTGACAAATATAGAAAGACCTGGAGCGAGCGGAAGTTTTGCAGCCCCTCCATTAATAATAATACATTTCCAAAGCATGGTCACAAGCCTGATCTTATTCCTAACTCAAAAAGACTGGGTAATTGAGAAGGGGAGATACTGTTCCAGATAAGACTCACTAAATATCAGAGTCTCAGAGGAGTCCCAGACTTGCTTCACTCATCCAGTTAGGCAGGAACACTCGCCCTTTGGGGAACTATCACTGGCTGGATGGCCTCTCCCATCTCCTACTGCCTTTTGTTAAATCAGGTGTGAGCAGTTTTAGAAGTAGGAGAAATTAATTTCCTTGGTTCCTATATTGGATCAAGTTCCTCATTCTCAAGTATGTGCAGGTTATTTGTGAAAATTTAAACCCTACTCATTGCTTTAAGACTCCCTGAAAAGAGCCCATTGTATTACATCTTTAAATTAATTGTTTACACAGGCGGCCACTTCAAAAAGAACTCACTTTACTGAACATTGATTTCCGACAATATTAAGTTTTACATATATCGTATTTCATTCTTCCAAAGTCCTATCAGACAGATATTATTGCTATTTTAGAGGAAGAAAGTTGGTGCTCAGATAAGTAATTTGTTTAGTTTCATGGTAGAATGGGCTAAAGCTGACACATGAACGCTAGTCTGCCTGGGTTCTTGCTATCATGTCCATCCTGCCATTGAGTACACCTAGAGTGATACCCAATGTGATTTTTAAAGAATTCAGACTCCCAGACTCCACCTCTGAATCAGAATACCCGAAAAATAGAGTGGATTACTTTAATTTTAATTATTTATTTATTTGAGAGGCAGAGAGACAGAACCCGCCCCCAATACACACACACAAACACACACACACACAGACAGAGTGAGAGAAAAAATCTCATCTTTTGGTTCACTCTACGTATGCCCACAATGTCCAGGACCAAGCTGGACCAAAGCTGGGAACTCAGTCCAAGTCTCCCACATGGGTGGCAGGAACCCAATTACCTGAGCCATCCCCTCTGCCTTCCAGGGTCTACATCAGCAGGAAGCTGGAGTCAGGAGCCAGAGCAGGGAATCTAACCCAGGTACTCCAATGTGGGACCAGACTACCTTAACTGACCCACCCTAGAGTGGATGTCTTAACAATCCCTCACCCCAAGTGATTCTTATGCAGCCTAAACTTTGAGAACCAGAAACTTGTATAGTATATAGTATAACTTAATTACAGCACATGTGGAAAGGCTTACATAATCACGATTAATCCATACACAACAATAAATCTCAAATTTTAGAAGAAGTGAATGGTAGCTATTCCTCACCAGCTAGGGCCTTTAACTCCTCACTTTGGATGGAAGCTTGGAGTCATTCCATGAAATTATTAATGCACCATGCTGCAGACTTCCTGTACCCACTGCAGGAGTCTATCTACCTTAACCTCTCTTTGCTCAATCCACAGATGGGTGCCTGCTTTTCGGCCAAGTGCCTTTGGTTGAAATTGATGGGATGATGCTGACGCAGACCAGAGCTATCCTCAGCTACCTTGCTGCCAAGTACAACTTGTATGGGAAGGACCTGAAGGAGAGAGTCAGGTACTATAGTGTTCATGCTTGTACTTGATTCTTATCCAAGCTTCCAACCGAGCCCAGTTGAAGGTGTGTAACATTCAGCTGGCACTGAGGGGAGAAGGCAAGGGCATTGCTGGGAGGACGCCCTTGACAGACCTGGAAGGCCAAGGCAGAATTCTGCATGACTACTCCAATCTCCCTCCTTTTGTGTAGTACTTGTAGAGGTCTGCATTCAGCGCTCATGTTCTCTCCCCTCTACTCACAAAATACGTTCACAGAAAATGACCTGGTAAACTATTTTACGTGAGCAAAAAAATGAGTGACTCAGCAAACAAGTATTAAGCACTGCACCACTGATCTATTTGCCCTAAATAATGCTGCATCACACTTGCAACACAGTGACCTAAGTCAGTAAGTGTGTATTAGGGCTCACCAGTCTAAGGGTCAGCTGGGTGGTTGACCTCTCTGGGCCAGGCTTGACTTCTCTCAGCTGGATTTACTCATATGTTTCTCGTCAACCAGTAGTTGGCCAGCCGGCTTTGCTTTGGGATATTGGCCCTTAGCTGAGAGACAAAGGGACCAAGTGTTCCCCAGGCTTTCATGCTGGGCTTGTTTTTGTGGCAGCTGGGCCAGGTTCTAAGGCTGAGAGCCTCTTACCTTCTGAGCTCAGGACAGGTCCCTCATCATTTCCACCTCATTCTATAGATCAGAGCAAGTTACAAGGTTAGTCTTGGAAAGAACACCATCTATTGCTGGAAGGAGCTGCCAAGACCCGTGAGAAATACTGGAAGGTGAAGGATTACAGTCACTTCTTTTGTATAATCATAAGCATATCTTCCCTGTGCTGTGCGCTGTACTAGGCCTGGCTGAGAGCAATTGGGTTATTAATGCCAGGGATAGTTTAGTGTCACAGGAGGTAAGTAGATTAGGACAACACAAACACTTGAACTTATAAAATTTTACCTGAATTTACCATTAGCATGGACGTGGTGGGATAGTGTTTACAGAAGACATGGTGGCAGAAAGGCCCAAGTTCAATCGTTCAATCAAAGGAGAAAGCATAATCCAGGAATGAGAGAAGTCCTTAAAATTATAGAACCTTACCCCAACTTTCTCATATCCCCACCTTTATTTTTTTAAGCTTTTATTTATTTACTTGAAAGGCAGAGTTACAGACAGAGAGAGGAAGAGACAGAGAGAGGTCTTCCACCCACTGATTCATTTCCTAAATGGCCGCAACAACCGGAGCTGAGCCGATCTGAAGCCTACTCTGAGTCTCCCACACGGATGTGAGGGCCCAAGCACTTGGGTCATCCTCCACCATCCACCATGCCACAGCACCCCCACTCCCCCCACCCCCGCCCTGTGTCCCCATCTTTAAAATGGTTTACTCTTTCCAACTTGCAATCCCCAAATGTCCAGAGAAGCAGTTTCAAACACTGTGTGTGGAATCTTTTAGTAACAATGCAAATAAGTATTAATATGCAAAAGCAGACTATTTTCTCACTGCTTTGATTCATATTGATATTAAAAAAATTCCATTACTTTCCCTCCAAGAGATGTGTCCTAAACTATTTGGATAGTGTCATTGGTATTCTTCTCTCCAGATTAGGCAGAAACTGTAACAGACTAAAGCAAGTGGGCCAAGTAATAATATAAAGAAAAATGATTAAGTAATTCAGATAGGGCAATGAAGGTATGTTATTGTTTTATATGCTGTTAAAAAGAAAGACCAGGACTACAGAAGATCATTAAACCAAATGGGTTGAGCGATTAACACATCATAGAGGACAAAAAGCTGTCCTTGGATTGATGGCTAGCACAGTGTGAACACAACAGAAGACCAGCAAATAGCAGTAATATGCCTTCCACTACTAGTTTCCTTACTAGCTTTTAAAATAGAGTTTGTCAATGAAAGGAACACTTTAAAGGGAATGAAATAGACTTGTTTATCTGAATAACTTTCCCTTCTCAGTTGCCATGTCAAGGGACATCTGTAAAATTACATTTCTTTTCTAAATAAGTGAAAAGATTTCAGTACTAATAGCTTTGCACTTCTGGTAAGCTTCATTGAGTTCAGTTTTTAAAGGCTTAATTAACTCAGTCATTTGCTTATAGCTTATGGCAGATTTCAACCTAGATGAACTTGTTAATTCTTTAATGCATCCTTTTATTCAATAAATACTTTCAGAGACCCTACTGTATCCCAGTGACTTGGCTGCTTTTGGTACTAGAAATCATTTGGGAGAGTGACAGCTTAAGGGAAACAAAAAGCCTTTGCCCCAACGTCTGTTTATACTAAAGCAGTGTCAGGTTAGGAAAGCCTGTACCCGAAGTTTCTTTCCATCTGAGAGCCCATGGTGTTTTGTAGGATTGACATGTATGCTGATGGCACCCTGGACCTGATGCTGATGATGGCTCTGACTGCCTTCAAACCACCCGAGGAAAAACAGAAGAATATTGATTTAATCTTGAATAAAGCCAAAACCCGTTACTTCCCTGTCTTTGAGAAGGTAGGATGCAAGGACCCAGGGTGTGTTCCATCTCCTGTGCTAAGCATATTCAAATATGACTTTCTGAAAAGGTAAACCGTGTTAGAGCTTTCGTGCTCAGGGATCAAAATTCAAATAAGGGGGCCAGAGTTGTGTATGGGCACCGATTCAAGTCCCGGCTGCCCCACTTCTGATCCAGCTCCCTGCTAATGGCCTGGGAAAGCAATGGAAGATGGCCTAAGTAGTTGGGCCCCTACCACCCACAGGGGAGACCTGGAAGAGGCTCCTGGATCCTGTCTTCAGCCTGGCACAACCCTGGCTGTTGTGGCCGTTTGGGGAATAAACCAGTAGATGGAAGATTCTCTCTCTCTGACTTTCAAATAAATAAATAAATACAACCTTAAAAGAACACAAATAGACAAAACCCCAAAACTTAAATAAAGGTTCCAGAATAAACAACAGGTAAATTTGTGGTGCTACCAACAAAATTCAATTCCAACAGAATTGAAACAAACCACGCTTCATGCAGATACACAGCATATCTGTTCTAATTTGGAGCATAAACCATTAGCCCAATGTGGGGAGCAACTCGGACTAGACTAAGTTACTGGAATTAAGACTTATTCTATACATCTGCTCTCCCACAATACGGCGCTGGGAGAGGAGGAAACAGCTTCTACGCAGCTGCCTCCAGTTCAACCAATAAACAGCAGGACCTGCTCCTGATTGGAGGAGAGCAGCGTACTCGGCGTGTGGGTAGCAGAGTTGGAATTGGTAGAAGAGGACTATAAAGGAGGAGAGAGACAACATGCACCAGGAACATCTAAGAGGAACACCTGAGGAACATCTGAGCAGCCCCCGAGAGAGCCGGCCGGCGGTGTGCCGCTCCCCCGCGGAAGTGGGGAAAGTGGCAGGGGGCACCGCCCTTCCACGGAGGTGGAAGGGACGGCAGCCAACCCGGGAAGAACCAGCAGCAAACCCGGGAAGGGCCGAGCAGACGAAAGAACAACGCAGGGTTTAGTGTCGTTCCTCCACGAAGAGGGGGAGCGACAGCCCAACGTGTCACTGCCTTGAATTCCCTATAGGATGTCCTTTTTAGATCTAATACTGGAAGCAAATCACACCTCTGTCAAAATACAAAGGTCTTTACAGAGGTGATGTTTTTGAAGTCATTTTGGAGTGAATATTAATGAGGAATGTCCTCACAATACATCTGGTGAGGTTCTAAACCCTAAGGATAGCACAGGACAGGGTAAGGAAGATTTGGCAACATAGGACCCCATAAATAAAGGTTTTGGAGCCTTGGGAAAGAATGATTTGCTATTGACTAAACTGTGATGGAGAATTAGTACTGGATCTTTTCCTGTATATCCAGGGACACTGTCCAGTGTTTTTGAAAAGCCTTCCATGCAAAATGAGTTATCATACTACAGATGTTGATTTCTGTGTGTGGTCTAATCTAGTACTTTTCAAGGCATCTAAAAATTATTTATCCAATTGAAAGGCAGAATTTTACAGAGAGAGAGGAGGGAGGAGAGGGATCGGGAGAGGGAGGGAGAGAAATCATCCGTTGGTTCACTTCCCCCATAGATGCAATGGCCAAGAGCTTTCTCCGGGTCTCCCGTGTGGGTGGAAGGGGCCCAAGGACTTGGGCCATCCTCCACTAAATCCCAGGCCATTAGCAGGGAGTTGGACTGGAAGTGGAGCAGCCAAGACTCCAACCAGAGCTCATATAGGATGCTGCCATTGCAGATGGCGACTTTATCTGCTACACCACAATGCCAGCCCCACAAGACATTTTACATTGTTTAGTCAAGTAATCAGTCAACATGTTTCTTATGCCTCTTAATCCAAAAAAATCTCCTTTTCTGGTCTCTCTCTTTCCCTTCTTTTTGTAATACTTTGGATTTTAAATTTTAAAATGTTTTTAAAATTAATTTATTTGAGAGACAAAAGAGGGATGGAGGGAGAGAGAGAGATAGAGAGAAAGAGAGAGAGAGAGAGAGAGAGAGATATCACATTGCTGATTCACTTTCCAAATGCCTGTAACAAACCCCTAGCTTGGAGCTGGGAACTCAAACCAGGTCTTTCATATGTGTGACAAGGATCTAATTACTTGAGCCGTCACCTGCTGCCTCACAGCGGCTGCATTAGCAAGAAGCTGCAGTAGGAGCCAGAGTGGAGTCTTGAACCCAGGTATTCTGATGTGGGACACAGGCTTAGACTTAACCCCTAGACCAGATTCTGGCTCTCTAACTTATTTTTAAACTCCTCTTAATTAGTCTTTGTACTTTTCTTCCTTCCTTCCCTCATTCCTTCCTTCCTTCATTTTTTCCTTCCTTTCTTCATTTTTTCCCTTTCTTTCCTTAATTCCAAATTCTTTTTTAAAAAGATTTATTTTATTTATTTGAAAGCCAGTCATAGAGAGAAGTAGACAGAGAGAGAGAGAGAAAGGGGTGTCTTCCACCTGCTGGTTCACTCCGCAAATGGCCACAATGACTGGAGCTGAGTCGATCTTAAGCCAGGAGCCAGGAGCTTCTTCCAGGTCTCCCATATGGGAGCAGAGGCCCAAGGACTTGGGCCATCTTCTACTGCTTTCCCAGACCATAGCAGAGAGCTGGATTTGAAGTGGAACAGCTGGGACTCGAACCAGTGCCCATAAGGGATGCCAGCACTGCAGGCGGTGGCTTTACCTGCTATGCCACAGTGCTGGCCCTAAGTATAATTTTACTTAGCCATTTCCAGGCTTGTAACCAGAGCCCAGTGCCAGCATTTCATCACACAAGACAGCTCGATAATCACAGGCAAATTTCCAGAAAGATTGTGCCAGTTTACACCATGTGTAAGAGTGTTTGTTTCATCCTATCCTGGTCAGTCTTACAGATTATCTAGAAAAAAGATTCCTCAGTGAAGCTGATCTGTTTAAGAGTTCATGCTTTTGTTAAGTATTTAGTCTTTGCTTCCACTCAATATTTGTTCTTTTTCTTTTTGTAGATTTTGGGAGATCATGGAGAGGATTTTCTCGTTGGCAACACGTTCAGCTGGGCAGATGTGCAACTGTTAGAAGCTATTTTAATGGTGGAAGAGCTCAATGCTTCTGCTCTTACTGACTTCCCTCTGCTGCAGGTGGTGTATTACAGAATGGACAGGAACAATGACTGAAGCAAAGTGTGCTTCCAAATCAATCTTAAAACACCTTGAGAAGAAGGGCTTTAAAATCTTTATTTTATTCATTCTGGTTATTTTCTATTGCTTACATTGTGGGATCTGTTAGGGAAAAAACCACATAAAGGGAGATAGAGATTATTTTGAGTTCTAGCATGAGCATTTACTACCAACCTATTTTCTCTGCTCTGTTTTTTCCACAATGAAGTGAGACTCTCAAGTCTGTCTTTGTTGATTCTGCCTCCACTCCTGCCAGACAGCCCTGTCTGCTTTGTGTCCCCTGATGTCCAGGCCTGCAGGCCTTCCAGAGACTGCCCAGGCCATCGGCTCTTAGACCAAATTCTGCTACTGCCAGAACTTACCTGGGCCCTGTTACAATTCCTTAGGAACATTTGCTATAATATGTGACCATGAGTATTGTAGTCTAAGAATAGTATTTTTTTTCTTATTAAGAAAAGAATTAAAATACATATAGTTACATTGGACACTTGTATAAGCCAAAGGAAGAGACAGAAGAGATGGAAGAGAAGAAGGAGGAGGAGGGGGAGGAGAGGGAGGAGGGGGAGACAGAGGAGGTCAGACAGAGGTTACTGTGTGAGACATCCTGGCCTATTATTTTGTGTTTCTCTGAAAATAGGATTATACTGAATACTGCTGTGTGGCTGCTTTTTAACTTTCTTTTCAATGATGGTTAGTATATGGACATATCAACAAATATTTTTCTGCCATATCATGTTATTTTGTTTTCAATGGTCAATAGAATCATATCTTTTTGAAACTTCAGAGCTGTATAAATACAAATGAACAGAGGAGTCTTACACCCACCACTGTCTCCCCACCTTCCTGCCCTTGCAGTCACTCTCATTGGTTTCTTGGGTGTCCTTCCTGTGTTCCTGCTTATGCTGAGATGAGAAAATACGAATGTGTGCTCTGATTCCACCTCTGCCCCACTCTCTTAACAAAACAGACAGCCGTATATATTCTGTTCCTCTCCAGGACTTTGTAAAGCAAACAAAAAATGCATTCTAGAGATCTTTCCCTGTCAATATAGGGACTGTCCTCTTTGCTTTTACATAAGATATCATTTTAAATTTCTGGCTTATCTTTATGTAGGGAAGAACTATAATTTATATAACCAGTTGCCCTT
Organism: Oryctolagus cuniculus; assembly: GCF_964237555.1. Lineage (NCBI taxonomy): Eukaryota > Metazoa > Chordata > Mammalia > Lagomorpha > Leporidae > Oryctolagus > Oryctolagus cuniculus. Next base: position 116,854,866 of record NC_091436.1, read on the forward strand.
TATGGAAACAGGTGACTTACAATTTTTCACTTTGTTGACATTATTATAGCTATTTCTGTGCTCACATCCTTATTTATTCCCTTATAATAAATTCCTAGAACAAGAACTGATAAGTCAAAGAGTATGAATATTATAGGATTATCATTTAACTCATGCCAGCAATTATGTCACCCTTCCCAGGTAACACCAGCAAACACATATGGAGGAACTCACTCCCATTCAACACACAGAACCTGTAAACCAAAGGTCTAGGCACCCTCCCCTCATACTGTTAGGTATAAGATATAGGTCCAAAGATGACACAGAGGCAACTGCTCAAGATAGGACAGACTTTTAGTGTGGAAAGGGCAGCTGAGTGGAGTCAGAGGTGGGACTGTAGCCCGCCCGGGAGGCTGGAGTGAGTGTTTAGTCCCCTGGGCAGTGGGCAGTTGTCCTTTTTTTGCTCCTTGCCTGGGAAAGAGCCATGCAGCCTCAGAGAGACCCACATTCCCCATGATAAAGCAGGTGGACAGACAGAAAGCCCCCTTGGCAGTTGTAAACAACCTACACCATATGGTCTTATCAGCCCAGGATGTCTCTGGCAAGGAACCATGAGAGACAGTCAGGTGGGCACAAGGTCAGGCAATGGACTACCCCAGTGTTACTTCAGGGTCATGTAGCTTCACCCAAGTACCAGGTGTGGCATTAGCCATTTATGTCCCAAATGGCTTAGCAAGTCCTAACCATGACAAGGGTCTGATTTTTCCTAAAGCTTGTGACTGCCATTGAAGTCCTGATTTTACCATTGCTCATTGCAGGCATTTAAAACGAGAGTAAGCGGCATTCCTACGGTGAAGAAGTTCCTGCAGCCTGGGAGTCAGAAGAAGCCACCCCCAGACAGCCACTATGTGGAAGTAGTCAGGAGAGTCCTATCCATGTAACAGCAGAGGTCCCCGGTGGCTGGAGCCTGATCCGCTTGCACAGGCCACCGAGAGAGAACAGAAGCCAACTGTGGCATCTAAGAATAAAGCTCACGGGAAGGAAAAACCATGCCTATAGCAAATGCAGATTAAATGCATAGAAAACCATTATGAGGTGTGAGGCTTTTTTAATCTTGTCATTTGGAGACGATTGTCTACATACAGCTTTTATGAAATCAACAACCTGTATAAATAAATAGGGGGCAGATAGAGCCCGCAGAGGGCACTGTTCTTGCAGCCTGCATCAAGATCAGTAACAACTGGGGGAGGAAGAGACCAGAGATGTGTGGGAGAAGGATCTTCCCAACACAGCACTGACTGCCCAGTGCTTGGAAAGAAAATAAAATGGGGGCCAGTGTTGTGGCACAGTGGGTTAAGGTGCCAATTGCAATGATGCAATCCATATTAGAGCACTAGTTTGAGTCCCGGTACCTCTGGTTCTGATTCAGCTCCCTGTTAATGCACCTGGGAAGGCAGCAGGAGATGGCCAAGTGCTTGGGCTCCTGCCATCCATGTGGGAGATCAGGACTCACTTCCCGGCTCCCAGTTTCAGCCTGGTCTGGCCTCAGCCATGTCATTTGGGGAGTGAACCAGCAGATGGAAGGTATCTCTCCCCTCCCACCCCACTTCATTCTGCTTTTCGCATAAATAACTCTTTTTTGACAAATGGCCAATGACCAATGGGAGGAAGATGATAGCTGGTGCTAGGAAACCCTAAGGGACAATGTGGGGAACAGCGCATGCCCAGGGAACACCATTTTGAAGCCTGAAAAAGACATTGAAAATCAAGTGATCCTCTTCCACCTGACGGAGAATCCCAAGACTGGGTTTTGCTTTATGAAACAATTCCAGGTAGCATTGTGATTAGGATATAACCAATGAATATTTCCTTACAAAAATTGACCCAAAGAGTCCCCAGCCTTGATGTACTTTCTACAGGTCACCTATCATGTCCCCAAGTCATAGAGTTTGGAGTCCAGCCCCTCACTGGGGCTCACTTAATGGGGGAAGCTGGAGCTGACTCACTGATAGAGAATCTGTCTCTGCTCTGGAGCAGGACTTCTGCCTGTGGTTTTGACAGCTCTAAACACCTGCTAGGACATCCTGTCCTCGGCTATACAATTTACCACTTTTGTGTGTGTATCCAGGGACATATGAGGGGAGGGTCTTCAAACATTTCATGGACAATGTGTATTATCTTTTAATTCCATTTTTCATGAACTTTTGGACACACCCTTGGGTCTTTATTTTTGAAACGACTTAATGACTCATCAGACTTCATGCCATTTCCTCAGGGTCACTGTGGGCTTGTCTGTTCCTTTACTGTATCTGCCCTGGCTGTTCTTCCTCCTTTCTTCAGATGATGGATTGAGCAGCAGAGTTCTGACAACGTGGGCCACACAGCATCCCCTCTCCTAGCCCATGTGGTCAGATCCCATCATGAGAAAGCCATGGCCAGTCAGCTGTCGATGGCAATAAAGACAGAGAGGAAAACACAAGAAGAGAAACTCTGCCCACTTCCACCAAAGCCAAGTGTCTGTACAGAAATTAAGCAGAAAAAGAAAAAGACATTATTTTTAATGTCTAAACTGAAAAAACAATTTATTTTTGTTATACTAACTTACAATTTTCTTTGTTACATTGGTCTTGGTAAGGGCTATACATGGAAAATACAGTTCTTCCCCGACAGAAGTCCCTGGGCCCTTACACCTTGCAGTGGTGCCTCCCTCCAGTAGGCAAGTACTACATGATTGAGTTCCCAAAGCTCCAAGCCAGTTTTGCTTGTGTTCTACATGGTGGGTTTTAAAAACAAGCTCTAAGGCCTGACCTTAACCTGGCACTCTGATATGTTCTCAGAAAATAGTCCAAAGGCAACTGATGACAGACATAGCCAGCCAATCAGTTAAAATACATTTGTACATCTAACCTATTGGACACCTTAGCTCAGCAACATAGCACAGGATCGAGTAATGGACACTTTTCCCCATCCTTGGCTAACAGGAGCTGTGACTCACAGCTGCCGCCTTGTGTCCTGAGAGAGTATTGCACTATGTATCACTAATCCAGGAAAAGGTCAAAATTCAAAATTTGAAGTATAGATTCTATTGAATGCTTGTCATTTTCACACAACTGTTGTTGAAAAAAAATCACAAGTAGAGACATTATAAGTTGGGACCTATTTGTATTTCTTAGTCATTTTTTTGTAGTTTTCTTTGGACTCAGTGCCAGCTTCTTGGGTGGGGTCTTAGCTTCACCAGCAGAAGTGACTATGTGTGCTACGGAAAAGCAAACCTTTGCAAACCCAACAGCACAGGACAACACTCAGTGACCAACTTCTACCTTCTGCTCTTCAGAGAGTCTCAGTTGTGGACAGAGAAAGAAAGGCAAGTGAAGACATCTAGCTTAAAATATCCCTGAGAATGGAGGGCTGGCGGATTGGACAGCCTTTGATCCTCCATTCCAGAAACACTGGGATGGAGACACAGTGAGTAGCCTTGGCCCCCATTTAGCACTCTGGCATGTGAGAATTTCTTGTCTCACAGGCTACAAATCTCTCCTGTTTCAGGTAAATCCTATTTCTGTTATTGTTGTTGTTTGGACCTTGCAAGTAAGTTTCTTCCTGTAGTATTATATCCAGAGGCACATTATTCAATCAGGTGCCAGGACCTGTGGAGCTGACACACAGACTCTGGCTGACCCAACAAAATATAACCATCTTTGTCTGAGAAGCCAGTTGGGAATCCTGTTCTTTCTGTCTATTCCAACCACAGCACTCTTCCTCTTCATAATTAGTTCTCAGATTTATGTAACCTCTCTTATGTGCACAATTTGTACTTTTTATAGCTTATATTTAATTGTGATTTTTTAAAAAAGCTTTATCCTTTCTAAAAGGAATTTCAGGTACCAGGAAACAGGTATGTCTACGTCAGGGATCAAAAGTCTATCATGCCGAAACTACACCAAATAGGGACTGAGTTAGACAAAGGTCAAAGGTCATGAGAGCACTTTCTATGGACCAGGCACCTTTCCAGGTACTCGACATCCACTCTATGATTTAATCCTTTCAACAACTCTCCAAGAGACATCTGATCCTTCAGATTTGCACAGGGGAGGAAATTGAAGCCCTGAGAAGCCAGGGGACCTAAGTTCCTGGAGACAAAGTCAGGACCAGGGTAAGAAGCCAGGCCTACTCTTACCAGGCCCAAGGGGCCTTCCTCTGTCAGAGTTAAGGGCAAATGCATGAAAAGCACACAATTTAGGAAGTCCCAGATGCCAGGTGGGGGGAATGTAGAGGTTGAGTATTCATTATCTGAAAAGCTTGGTATTACAACTGTTTGGATTTCATATTTTTCTGATTTTGGAATATTTGTACATATGTAATGAGATATCATGGGAATGAGACCCAAGCCCCAACACGAAATTCATTTGTGCTTCATATTCACCTTTTACACATAGACTGAAGGTAATTTTATGTAATGTTTCACTGCCCCTGCATTTTGACTGGAATTTTCTTTCTGTACCATCATGTCGGTGCCCAATAAATTTTGGATTTTGGATTTTTGGGTTAGAGATGCTCAGCCTGTCCTCCATCTTCTTTCCCACTGTGGTCACCAATAGCATGAAGGAATCCAGTCTTGTAGGGACTTCCTTGCTCAGCCCAACGTCCACGTGAGAACTTTTTTTTTTTTTTTTTTTTGACAGGCAGAGAGGACAGTGAGAGAGGCACAGAGAGAAAGGTCTTCCTTTTCCATTGGTTCACCCTCCAATGGCCGCTGCGGCCGGAGCACCGCGCTGATCTGAAGCCAGGAGCCAGGTGCTTCTCCTAGTCTCCCATGCAGGTACAGGGCCCAAGGACTTGGGTCATCCTCCACTGCACTCCTGGGCCACAGCAGAGAGCTGGACTGGAAGAGGAGCAACCGGGACAGAATCCGGCGCCCCGACTGGGACTAGAACCCCAGGGTGCTGACGCTGCAGGCAGAGGATTAGCCTATTGAGCCATGGCGCTGGCCTGAGAGCATTTTAATAGTACAGCATTTTAATAGCACCAGGCCAGTGGCCCAGAAAGGGACCTGGGGTGCTTTGCTTTCCTGGCAGTTGTTGTGGACAACCACCAGAGTCCTCGGGCAGTGGACCTGGGTGGCTCCATTCTCCCCTGCAGCATTCACAGGACCTGCCTGGTAGACTCCACAGAGTTTCCTGGTCAGACTCCTAACCACCTGAGACAGTAGCCATTCCAGGGGCTCTGGGGGCAACTGACTCACTTCTGTCATCCGCATTTTCTATGTTCACTCTTCAGTACCCTTAAATCCTTTTTCCACATCCTCTTCTGTTATAGGAGAAACAATAATACTAATAGCTACTGTTATGGAGTGCCGGCCCTGAAACTACCTTGTGCTCAGCATTTATACCTCTTACTTAATCTTCACGACCTCCACGTAAGGCTAAGTTAAGTAACTTTCCATGATCAGAGTTAAATGCTTGGAAGGAGGTTTGAGCATGGTTGGGTCTGGTTGAGGGGTGCCTGCTGTCAATCATGACAGCAGAGGAAGTGAAGGGGGAAGGAGAATCCTCCACTATGATTAGACTGCATTACAAGGCAGCTGGTACAGTGGATGTGTGCAGAGTTCTCAGGTATCACCTAAGCCGTATCACCTATTCACCAGGCTGTAAAATATAAGTAGAAGCACCTGTTATTTCTCATGCCTCCATTTCTCCTTCACAATTGCAAAAGAATCCAATAATCTGGTTCATTCAATTGTCTTTCTTTTCAAGTCTCTGTGGTCAAATCTAAAACTATAATTTAGCTGCATGTAGTATTCTCAGAAGGCATCCCAGAGGATGGATCTATGCAGTGATTAAGCAGCCTGCCAAGTGTGAAACAAGCAGACAGAAGAGTCCCATATCTGGAAGAGATGTCAGAGAAAACTGAATCAGGCAAAGCAACAAAGGCATGATGCCAAGCTAGAAGGCTAGCTGTAGCCTCCTCTAGGGAATGGGTCTGCAAAGGGTTTTCCAAAATTATTTTCCTTAATGTCCGTAATTCTGAGCAATTTCAAAAATTCCATCTTCTGTTGAATCACAGATTATGCACATAGAGAAAACCAAAACAAAGCACTAGAGAGATATCCTTGGCTTTTCGGTAGATAGCAAAGATCACATTTGTTCTCATAAATGAGATGAGTTCAAAAGAAACAAAAAAAAAAATCAGAGGTTGCTTTCTGATTCTTGGTTCAAGACAGGTGTGTGTGTGTGTGTGTGTGTGAGAGAGAGAGAGAGAGAGAGAGAGAAAGAGAGAGAATCAAATGATGGGTTTAGACACAATGCTTGATGCATAGCAGATTCTCAGTATGTCATAGTTTCCCTTGTTCCTTCCAAACATAGAAAAGAGGAGCAGATATTTCTGCTAGCGGCCCTGAGGACAAGATTGGCCTTGGAGTTGCCTAAATAGGACAGCGGAAGTCTTGAACACGGGAGCAGTGTTGTGTTCCGCAGAAACAGCAGTGTGGGTCTAGGGCAGGAAAACCTCCTCTTCCCAAACACCTGCCTGTGGCTTCTGCTCTGTACCAGCCTCCTAAACCCTGGCCCACAGTTCAGTCCTGCTTCCTGTAATTGCAGAGAATGAAGCTTAGAAAGGTGGCATTGTCGGGGAAAGAGCCCCTTTACACCAAGAAAGGAAAGGCAGAGTGAGATGCTCCTCGACCTTCAGCACAAAGTCTGCAAGAACAGACATGCACGGCAGCCCCAGGGCCACCCACCCACTGCATAAACGAAAAAGGGCTAACAGAAAAGACAGAACAGTCTCGGGCTGGCGATTCTGGCCAAGCAATAACCTTGTATGAAGGGGCTTCAAAAAGTTCATGGGAAGTGAAGCTTATGGATTTCAAAATATTCTTGCACCAAAATAAAAACTTTTTTTAAATATTCCCTGAGCTTTTGAAGTACCAACATGTATTTTTTGCCACAAATAGTGAAGACCCATTGTTGGACCACAGCAGTGGCAGGAAATGACAGGCATTCGGCAAGCTGTTGTTTCTGAAGCATTGGTGTGTGTGCAACTGCAGTCCTGTTCACGATACCTTCTGTCCCCACCGCGTGTGGAGGCCGTGCCTGTAGAGAGCACTTGTGTCTGAACTTCCTGTTTAGCTTTTGTGGTCTACACGTGTGCCCCTGATCAGCAGCGTGGGCAGCACTTGGGAGTTTGTTAGAAATGTAGTCTCGGGCCTCACCTCAGCTGTATTGAATCATAATCTGCATTTTTACAAGATTTTTTCCATCTGCTGTAGCATTTGCTTCTATCTGTGGTAGCCCCAAATGGCTACAACAACCAGGTCTGGGTCATCTGAAGTCAGGAGCCAGGAGCCAGGACCCAGATGGGTGTCTCACATGAGTGGCAAGGACCCAAGTACTTAGACCATCATGCACTGTGATCTCAGGAGCATTGCCTGGAAGCTGAGTTGAAAGTGGAGTAGCCGGGACGTGAACCAGCACTCCAGTATGGGATTCTGGTGTCACAAGTGGGGTGAGCAAATTGGCAAGATTTCCAGGTGACTCATGTGCCCATTGAAGTTTGTGACAGTGCTGTGTATTATGACTCCTCTTTCCAAACACACACATTCTTGGCTCCCCAGACAGCAAGCCATCCTCCCTGGTGTGAGAATATTCTATGGCTTTTCACCCCTCACTTGCCATCTGTACCATAGGAGCCCCTCTCTCCATCTCTGCCTGCTCTGAGTTTGAGAGCTCCCTTACTTTCAAGGTGGTGGCATTTGTTCATGTTCTCTTGAACACCCAGACTATGGTTTGCCTCGTCCCTTTCGTTTTGAGTAAGAGGTACATGATGTGGTGAGAAAAGCTTGGACTTTGGCATCAGAAAGACCTGGCATCTGTCACTTGCCAGCTGAGTCACCAACCCAATCTTTATCTTTCTGAGCCTCCTTCTCCTTATCTGTAAAATGGGAACATGAATACTCTTGACGTCATGTAGATAGTGCCTGGCACTCAACTCATCTCTGTACTCAACTTTATTGGCTACACCTGGTTATCTGCTGATAACTGAGTCCTTGGGCAACCCCAGCTGGCATGGTCCTATCTTCCTAGGGCCCATACATTGTACGCATTCAGGTTGACATGATCACAGTTATTTTGGTCATAACTGTCATCTTGCCCTTTAGCTTAATGCTGATAGTTATCCCAAAACTTAGGAGATAAAGTTGTTAAGATAAGCCCCCAAGCTAGTCTTGCTGGCTGCACCCTGGAATATCACTTGTCTGATGCCTGGAATGTTAATATTTCTTGAGAACAGCAAGGTGCACTCAGGATAGCTGTGGGCCACTTTTGTCTTGCTTAAAATAAGCCCCTTCCTGACATGGGATGTGAGATCCATGTCTCCTGACCCCCTGAGACCACATTTCTGTCGATAAGTCCCCTTAATAAATTACACATTGGGTAACCCTGGATTTGTCAGTCTCTTTTTTCAAACTTTCTTTTTTATTTATTTGAAAGGCAGAATTACAGAGAGAGAGAGAGAGAGAGAGAGAGAGAGAGAGAGAGAGAGAAAGTCTTCTAGCTGCTAGTTCACTCCCCAAATGGCTACAATGGTCAGGGCTGGGTCAGGCAGAAACCAGGAGCCTAGAGCTTCTTCTAGGTCTCTTACATGGGTACAGGGATCTAAGCACTTGGGCCATCTTCCACTGCTTTCCCAGGTGCATTAGTAGGGAGCTGAATCAGAAGTGGAGCAGCTATAAGCTGGGAAAATCAAGATGACAGAATAGGGAGGGAGCTTACTGCTCTAGTATAGGGGGCAATAGTTTAAAAACAGTGGAGAGATTGCAGTGTCAGGGAAGAGTTAGGGAAAAAATGACAGAGGAAACTCCATATAAATTAGAAGGACGCGGTGGACCCATGTGGAGGGTGTGGACATACACAACTCAGGACCCAGCACAACTGAGAGTCTTAGCACCAGTTTTGGAGTGAGGTGATACCAGACTGTAGTAGCCCAAGCCATGGACGATAAGGCAACAGGAAGAGCCTGGAGTGAGTCTGGCTTGGAGCCTTGTTGGGGACAGTGTACCTGCTAACCTAGAGGGAAAAATAAAGGGGGCATGATGCTCTCTCCCTGAGCACCAAGCACCAGCATCCTGTAACTAGCCAAGAGAGGGTGGGTACCATTTTGGACATACACAACAGCTGCACCAGCTTGTTTCTGTGAGCCCAGCAACCAGCTGAGCTGAGATGCCTGAGTCTGGTTGGGAGAACTGACAGGGGGCTGGGAGCTCATGACTGTGGGAGCCTTGTGTGCCAGGACTGTGAAAACATTGTAGCTGTGTGGGAGGGTGCAGGGTGTGACTGGGATCTTGGGCAGTCACTGTGGGCAGCTCCATGTACTCAGGGCTCACTGATTCCCTGGTGAGGGTCATTGCTGTAGGATCCATGCTCAGACCGAAGACTGCATGGATCCTTTGTGTGGTACTTGTGGAAGCATAGATGATAAGTGTACCCACTGGGGCTATTGCGCAGGCACTGATCTCCTTTGAAAGAGGAGGTGAGCATGAGACCATGCCAACAGAACTGAACAAACCTCCCCTCTGATTAAAAAAAAGAGATATTTACCATGCCCAACTTGGGTGTCACCTTAGTCATCACCTCACTCTGAAGCACTGAACAGAGCTCCCTGACCACACCTGCTTTGAGTATTCACTGAAAGAGTGGACACTCCAGTAAGCCACAGAGTGTGGTTCAAAGATAAAAGCCCTCACAGGGGGATAAAATACCAGCAAGGATCTCCACAAATGCCTAATAATAAATGAAAAAATTCAAGAAAAAAAGAATAAGGAAAACAACATGATGTCCCCAAAAGACAAACAATTCAATACAAGAATGTGAAGATGAAGAGAGTGATGAAATGCCAGAAATGATATTCAAAGAATTGATTGTAGGATTACTTATAAGTAATCAGATATAAATTCATGAACTAAAGAAATCCATACATGACATGAATAAAAAATTTTCCCATGAAATTGAGATTTTAAAGAGAAATCAAAATGAAATATTGGAAAAGAAGAATTCAATAGAACAAATAAACAATATGGTGGAGTGCCTTAAGAACAGACTTGGTGAGGCAGAAGAAACAATATCTGAGTTGAAAGACAAATCTCTGGAAAATTTAATGTGAGGCCAAAAAAAATTAGAAAACTAAAAAAGTGTTGGAGACTTATGGGATGCCATCAAAGACCCAACATAAGGGTCTTCTTAGTTCCTGAATGTATGGAAAGAAAGAATGGATTACAAGGCCTTTTTAGTGAGATAATTACAGAAAATTTTCCTATTTTGGAGAAAGAAATGGACATTCACATACAGGAAGCACATAGAACTCCTAAAACATATAAACAGAAAAGATCTTCACCACAACACATTGTAGTCAAACTCTCCACAGTAAAACAAAAAGAAAAGGTTCTAAAATGTGCCAGATTACTTTCAGATGATCTCCAATTAGACTCACAGCTGACTTCTCATCAGAAACCCTATACCCTGAGATAGAATGGCAAGATATATTGCAAGTCTTAAGAGAAAAAACTGTCAACCCAGAATACTGTACCACGCAAAGCTTTCATTTATGAAGGTGAAATAAAGAGCTTCTGTAACAAACAGAAATTGAAAGAATTTGTCACCACTCTTCCAGCCTTACAAAAGATGCTTAATGATGTGCTGGACACAGAAACACAGAAACATGGTCATCACTATGAAAGAAAGTGAAGGCAGAAAATCTCCCAGTAAAAGTACAAAGGAAATCAAAAGTAAAAAATAAGAATATTTATTGAAAAATGGCAGGACAAAGTCATTACTTATCAGTAATCATCTTGAATGTAGATGGCCTCAACTCCCCAGTTAAAACATACAGACTAACTGAATGGACTAAAAACAAACCTCATCTATTTGCTGCCTACAAGAAACACATCTCCCCAACAAACATGCATACAGACTGAAAGTGAAAAGATGGGAAAAGATATTCCATGCCATCAGAAACCAAAATAGAGCTGGTATAGCCATCCTAATATCAGACAAAATAGACTTTAATACAAAAACTGTTAAACAAGACAAACAAGGGCATTATGTATTGATTAAGTGATCAATTCAACAGGAAGATGTGACTACTAAAAAGATGTGCACCTAATTACAGGTCACCTGGCTATTTAAAAGAAATGCTAATGGCAACAATTTCAGCAATGGATAGATCTACCAGACTGACACCCAGCATGGAAACAACAGAGTTAATTCACTATAGACCAAATGCACCTAATGGATATCTACAGAAATTTTCATCCTACAGTTGCAGAATACACATTCTTCTCACTAGTGCATGGAACTTTCTCTAGGATTGACCACATGTTAGGCCAAAAAGCAAGTCTCAACAAATTCAAAAAAATTAAAATCATAGCATGCATCTTCTCTGATCACAATGGAATGAAGCTGGAAATCAACAACTCAAGAATCTCTAAAGCATGTAAATGCTTGGAGACTGAACAACATGGTCCTGAATGAACAATGGGTCATTGAAGAAATCAAAAATAACTGGAAACGAATGAAGATGACAATACAACATATCAAAACTTATGGGATACAACAAAAGCTGTGTTAAGAGGAAAGTTTATATCAATTGATGTCTACATCACTAAATTGGAAAGGCACCAAATAAATGAGCTATCAATGCATCTGAAGGATCTAGAAAAGCAACAGGAAACCAAACCCAAAACAAGTAGGAGAAAAGAAATAATTAAAAAATTAAAACTAGAGAAGAAATAAGCAAAATTGAAACCAAAAACAATACAAAAGATCAGTGAAACAAAAAGCAGGTTATTTGAAAAATAAACAAAATTTACGCAACTTTGGCCCAAATAACCAAAAGAAGGAGAGAGCAAACCCAAATCAATAAAATTAGGGAAGAAAAAGTAAGCACAACAATGGACACCACAAGAAAAAAATCATCATAAATTACTACAAAGAGCTCTATGCCAACCAATCAGGAAACCTAGAAGAAATAGATAGATTCCTGGACATCTACAATCTACTTAAATTGAGTCATGAAGTCACAGAAAACCTAAACAGACCCATAACCAAGATGGAAACAGATTCAATAATAAAGACCTTCCAATCAAAGAAAAGCCCAGGATCTGATGGCTTCACTGCTGAATTCTACCAGACACTTAAAGAAGAACTAACTCTAATTCTTCTCAAGCTATTCAAGACAATTGAAAGGGAGGGAATCCTCCCAAACTCTTTCTATGAAGCCAACATCTCCTTAATTCCTAAACCAGAAAAAGATACAACAGAGAAAGAGAACTATAGACCAATTTTCCTGGTGAACATATACACAAAAATCTTCAGAAAAATACTAGGCAATCGAATTCAACAACACATCAGAAAGATCATTCTCCTGGACCAAATTGGATTTATCCTTGGTATGCAGGGATGTTTCAACACTTGCAAATCAATGTGATACATCATATTAATGAATTGAATAACGAAAACCATATGATTATCTCAATAGATGTAGAGAAAGCATTTGATAAAATACAACATCCTTTCATGTTGAGAATTTTAAGCAAATTGGGTATACAAGGAACATTCCTCAACAGAGTCAAGGCATTTTATGGCAAACCCATGGCCAGCATTCTATTGAATGGGGAAAAGTTGGAACATTCCCACTGAGATCTGACACCAGACAAGGATGCCCACTCTTACCATTGCTATTCAATACAGTCTTGGAAGTTTTAGCCAGAGCCATTAGGCAAGAAAAAGAAGTCAAAGGGATACAAATTGGGAAGAAGTCAAACTATCCCTATTTGTGGATGACATGATTCTATATATAGGGGATCCAGAAGACTCTACTAAGAGACGACTGGAGCTCATCGAAGAGTTTGGTAAAGTGGCTGCATACAAAATCAACACAGAAAAATCAACAGCTTTGTATACACAGACAATGCCATGGCTGAGAAAGGACTTCTAAGATCAATCCCATTCACAGTAGTTACAAAAAAATGAAATACTCTGGGATAAATGTAGCAAAGGATGTCAAAGATCTCTTTGATGAGAATTACAAAATATTGAAGAAAGAAATAGAAGAAGACACAAAAATTGGAAAAATCTTCCATATTCATGGATGGGACATATGGAAGAACATATTAAACATATGGAAGAATCAACATCATCAAAATGTCCATACTACCAAAAGCAATTTACAGATTCAATGCAATACCAATCAAAACATGAAGGACATTCTTCTCAGGTATAGAAAAAATGATGATGAAATTCATATGGAAACACAGGAGACCCCAACCAACTAAATCAATCTTTTTTTAAAAAAAGATTTATTATTAATTTGAAAGTCAGAATTACACGGAGAGAGAATGAGAGGCAGAGAGAGGTCTTCCATCCACTAATTCAATCCCCAGTTGGCCTCAACAGCTGGAGCCTTGCCAATCCGAAGCCAGGAGCCAGGAGCTTCTTTGTGTCTCCTACACAGGTGCAGGAGCCCAAGAACTTAGGCCATCTTCTACTGCTTTCCCAGGCCATAGCAGAGAGCTGGATCAGAAGTGGAGCAGCTGGGACTCGAGCTGGCACCCATATGGGATGCCGGCACTGCAGGTGATGGCTTTACCAACTATGCCACAACGCTGCCCCCCTGAAGCAATATTATACATAAAAAACAAAGCTGGAGGCATCACAGTACCTGATTTCAAGACATGTAGAAGGCAGTTATAATCAAAACAGCTGGTACTGGTACAAAAACAGATGGATAGACCAATGGACTAGAATAGAAACTCCAGAAATCAACCCATGTGTCTACAACCAACTTATCTTTGACAAAGGAGCTAAAATAAACTTATTTTTGGCAAAGGATCAAGAACAGTCTCTTCAGCAAATGGTGATGGGAAAACTGGATCTCCACATGCAGAAGTATGAAGCAAGACCCTGCCTTATACCTTAACATAAAAATTGACTCAACATGGATTAAAGAGCTAAATCTATGTCCCAGTGCCATTAAATTATTATAGAACATTGGGGAAACCCTGCAAAACACTGGCACAGGCAAATATTTCTTGGAAAAGACCCCAGAGGCACAGGTAATCAAAACCAAAATTGACAAATGGAATTATATCAAATTTAGAAGCTTCTGTCTGCACTACAGAAGAAACACTCAGCAAAGTGAAGAGATAACCAACAGAATGGGAGAAAATTTTGCCAGTTGCTATGCAACTGATAAAGGATTAATAACCAGAATATATAAAGAGATCAACAAACTCAATAACAAAAAACAAACAATCCAGTCAGAAATGGGCAAAGGACTTAAACAGGCATTTTTTCAAAAGATGAAATCTAAATGACCAACAGACACATGAAAAACTGCTCAGGATCTCTAGCCATCATGGAAACACAAATCAAAACCACAAAGAGGTTTCATATCACCTCCATCAGAATGGTTTTCATACAGAAACAAGTGCTAGTGAGGATGTGGAGAAGTACCCTCATTTATTATTGGTAGGAATGTAAACTGGTACAGCCACTGTGGAAGACAGTATGGAGATACCTCAGAAATCCGAATGTAGAGCAATCATATGACCCGGCCATCCCACTCCTGGGAATTTACCCAAAGGAAATGAAATCAACATATGAAAGAGTTGTCTGTATCTCCATGTTTATTTCAGCTCAATTTATGATAGTTACGATATAAAATCAACCCAAATGCCCATCAACTGAAGACTGGATGATGAAATCATGGGATATGTACAACATGGAATACTAAACAGTAATAAAAAAATAAAATCCTGTCATTTGAAACAAAATGGATGAAACTGGAAAATATCATACTTACTGAAATAAGTCAGTCCCCAAAGCACAAATGCCATATGTTCTCCTGGATTTTTGATAACTAATAGAGCACCTAGAAGGTAATCTATGGAAGTGAAATGAACACTTCAAGATGCAATGACTTTGAAAAGTCCTTGTTTGGGCTTGAGGACCAGTTTTTTTTTTTTTTTCATAGAATTTGTTGAACTCTTTACTTAGTATAGAGTTAATTGTATGCCTAGAGGCCAGTGCTGTGGCGCAGCAGATTAACGCCCTGGCCTGAAGCTCCGGCATCACATATGGGCGCTGGTTCTAGTCCTAGCTGCTCCTCTTCTGATCCAGCTCTCTGCTATGGCCTGGGATAGCAGTAGAGGATGGCCCAAGTCCTTGTGCCCCTCCCTGCACCCACTTGGGAGACCCAGAAGAAGCTCCTGGCTCCTGGCTCCTGGCTTCGGATCGGCACAGCTTCAACCATGGCAGCCATCTGGGGAGTGAACCATTGGACCTCTCTCTGTCTCTACCTCTATCTGTAACTCTGTCTTTCAAATAATTAAAAATCAATCTTTTAAAAAAATTGTATGACTATAAAGTTAAATGAAAATAGATCTTAGTAAAAAATAAGAATGGGAATAGGAGAGGGAGGAAGGAGATGGGTGGGAGTGTGGGTGGGAGGGCAGTTACAGTGGGAAGAATCACCATATTCCTAAAGTTGTATTTATGAAAGCATGAAGTTTGTATTCCTTAAATAAAAGGTTTCTGGAAAAAAAAGAAGTGGAGCAGCTGGTTCTTAAACCAGTGCCAATATTGGATAGCAGCATCGTAGTCAGAAGCTTAACCTGCTAAGCCACAACATTGCTCTCCTGCCTCTTTATTCAATGGCTCCACACCATTGTCTTGGTGGCTGGTTCTTGTATACTAGGTTTTCCTAGAATAATACCCTTCTCCCATATTGGCTTCAGAGACTTGGATGTGGATGGTACTTAAATGCAAACCAGTGCCATCATCAAATAACACCTCTTCCTGATCTGCCATGAATTCAGCTCTGCCATAGGCAGTTCCCAGGTTGTAAATTGAGGATGAAATCTTTTGTTCAAATTGCTTCCAAGCAAAATGCAATAATTATGTGGTTATTATTTTTTGTAACTATTTGGGTAGCAGGTTTTTGTTTGAGAGAACGCAGCATGTTACCATCACCAATGAACAAGTTTCAGTTTTGAAATGCATTTTGAATTCAATCATGTTTTGGTACTAGGAGCTCCATACATTCAGCAAAGAACATGTTCTCTTCCCCCTCCCCCTCATTTCTACTTGTTTTCTTTTTATTTATTGTTTTTATGTTTATTGCAATCTCTAAGTTAAAATCTTAACTACCAAAATCATTAACATTATGAACTTGTTGATGTGTAGTATGAAACTAAGAAAATGCACATTACTTGTGGCAAGCAGAATCCACATTATTATAGTAAATATATTTGCAAATTTCATATTATCTGAAATACTCTTTTTGTTTTTAGATTTTATTTATTTATTTGAAAGACGAATTGCAGAGAGGCAGAGACAGAAAGAGAGAGAGGTCTTCCATTCACTGGTTCACTCCCCAAATGGCAGCAATGGCTGGAACTGGGCTGATCTGAAGTCAGGAGCCAGGAGCTTCTGATCTCCCACATGGGTGCAGGGCCCAAGCACTTGGGCCATCCTCCACTGCTCTTCCAGGCCATAGTAGAAAGCTGGATCAGAAGTGGAGCAGCTGGGACTTGAGCTGACACCCATATATGATGCTGGCACTGCAGACAGCACCTATGCCCTCTATGCCACAGCGCCAGCCCCCTGAAATATTCTTATAATTGCCCACTAGTGAAATAAATAGTCCTTTTCAGTATACCAATAACAGGATGACTGACTTACTGAAATCAGTCTGAACAGGATTTCCTGAAGATTTTTGTTTTCTTGATTGCTTTACCATTATGTCTTTCAACTCACGTTTTTCTTGATCAAGCCTAAATGTGTATTAGAAATTAATTATTCTCACAAGTCAATTTACAATAATACATTTCTGAATAAACATCTGAAGTGTTATTATGCAAATTCTTGAAATTTGAAGTCAATCATTTGGAGAATATATCATGATTCTATGTTGCTCTGTGAATAATGCACAAAATTTATGGCTAATGCTCAAAAGCTATGCATTTCAAAACAGTTTAACACTGAAAGTTTTCCCTGGCTTCGCACAGGCTTACTTATGTTCTAAACTGATGTAATTCTCATAGTACATGGCATACTTCTTTAGAAAGACTCAAGTTATTTTGAATGGGTATTTGTTTTGTTTTGTTTTTAACTTTTATTTAGTAAATATAAATTTCCAAAGTACAGTTTATGGATTACAATGGCTCCCCGCCCCCATAACTTCCCTCCCACTTGCAACCCTCCCATCTCCCGCTCCCTTTCCCATTCCATTGAATGGTTATTTGAATTATACTTGTGGGGAGCAACTGGGAGCAACTCGGACTAGACTAAGTTACTGGAATTAAGACTTATTCTATGCATCTGCTTTCCCACAATATGGCGCTGAGAAGGGAAACAGCTTCTACACAGCTGCCTCCAGTTCAACCAATAAACTGTGGGACCTGCTCCTGATTGGAGGAGAGCAGCGTACTCGGCGTGTGGGTAGCAGAGTTGGGATTGGTGGAAGAGGACTATAAAGGAGGAGAGAGACGGCATGCACCAGGAACATCTATCTGAGGGAACATCTATCTGGAGAAACACCTGTGCAGCCCCCGAGAGAGCCGGCCGGCGGTGTGCTGCTCCCCCGCGGAAGTGGGGAAAGTGGCAGGGGGAACCGCCCTTCCACGGAGGTGGAAGGGACGGTAGCCAACCCGGGAAGGACCAGCAGCCAACCCGGGAAGAACCAGCAGCAAACCCGGGAAGGGCCGAGCAGACGAAAGAACAGCGCAGGGTCCTGTGTGGTTCCTCCATGAAGACGGGGAGCGACAATACTTTTCCAGATGATCTTGAATTTTCTCAGCGTTTTGGACTACCTCCTTTTGTTGATCTTCTGATTCTAAGTTTCCCTGAATGTCTTCTTTATGTTCTTTAATTCATCTTCTAAGTTAATGTAGTAACTTCCTATAGCCTGGTCCAGTGACTGTTCTGATATAGAATGTGTTTTTTTGCTATCAGCCCATTGATGCTAGTGGTTCACCATTTATTTCCTCACAATTCTTTTCTCTTGCTGCAATGTCTATCTCCTTTTCTTGGCAAAGGTGAATCACTTGCATTTCACCTTGTGGTTTTCTTATACTCTCTTGGCCAGAGAGATGACTCTGGATATTGTTTTTTTTTTTTTTAACTTTTATTTAATGAATATAAATTTCCAAAATATAGCTTATGGATTACAGTGGCTTTTTCTCCCCCATAACTTCCCTCCCACCCACAACCCTCCCATCTCCCACTCCCTCTCCCCTTCCATTTACATCAAGATTCATTTTCAATTATTTTTATATACAGAAGATTAATTTAGCATATATTAAGTAAAGCTTTCAACAGTTTGCACCCACATAGAAACACAAAGTGAAAAATACTGTTTGAGTACTAGTTATAGCATTAAATCACAATGTACAGCACACTAAGGACAAAGATCCTACATGAGGAGTAAGTGCACAGTGACTCCTGTTGTTGACTTAACAAATTGACACTCTTGTGTATGGCATCAGTAATCACCCTAGGCTCTTGTCATGAGTTGCCAAGGCTATGGAAGCCTTTTGAGTTCACCGACTCTGATCATATTTAGACAAGGTCATGGTCAAAGTGGAAGTTCTCTCCTCCCTTCAGAGAAAGGTACCTCCTTCTTTCCACTGGGATCTCACTCGCAGAGATCTTTCATTTAGGTAATTTCATTTTTTTTTTTTTTTGGCAGAGTGTCTTGGCTTTCCATGCCTGAAATACTCTCATGGGCTTTTCAGGCAGATCTGCGTGCCTTAAGGGCTGATTCTGAGGGACTCTGGATATTGTTTTGCTGTTCTCTCACCTGTGGATGGTGATGTTTACTTCTTCCAAGCCATTCTTGTTCTTTCTTGGGTGTTGTTTCTATGTCATTATTTGTTGGAAGATTCACATGTTCTCATTCGGGTACCACATATGCAGTTACTAGATCTGCAATGACCACATAATGGCTTCTTGAACATGACCCATAAATGTTTTCTTTTCTTATTACTGTTCAAGAGTTTCATTGCCACAAGTGATCACTAGGCGTAGAGGGCCTTGGCAGGCTCCTGATATGGTGGCCTGGTGCTCCCGGGGGCCACTGGAAGTTCTACTTTGAATCCATCGACTACATCAGTCCAGGCTGTGCCTCACACGCCAGACCACACACACTCGTTCAAAGTCTAAGGGCGGCGTTCAGGGTCAAGGCGTTCAGGGCTTTGGGCAAAGCGAGCTCCCACCCTAGCAGGGGGAGTCATGAACATGGAGGACATGTTACAGCATCTGCCTAGACCTCTGGGTCACCTCCATCCCAGTACTGTGCCTCCCCCCAACCACCTCTACTTGTTTCCTTTGCTTCTTTTAAACACCGCTGACGGCACCACTAGAGGGCAGCAGAAGCAAGAAGAAACATTCTTTTGAAGTAATTTTTTGACCTCTGGTGACTCAGTAAAATGGGATGTCAAATTTTTCCGTTGTATGCTTTTGTTTCCCTCAAAAGTTAAAACTGATTTCTACACAATCTGTTTTCACTAGGCATATTATTCAAGCTGTGTATCTGATAATAGTTGAAAAGTTAACCAGTTAATTTAGTTTTATAAGGCTTGTTATAGAAAATTTAATTTCACTTTAAAATTGAATTAGCAGCAAATCCCAGAACTAACCACTAACAGTTTAGGGGCTCATTGCTACACTTAAGGAAGTAATGCTTCAAATAATAAGAATGAGGAACTCGGGGGCCAGCGCTGTGGCGCAGCAGGTTGAAGCCCTGGCCTGAAATGCCGGCATCCCATATGGGCGCCGGTTCTAGTCCTAGCTACTCCTTTTCCTATTCAGCTCTCTGCTATGGCCTGGGATAGCAGTGGAAGACGGCCCAAGTCCTTGGGCCCCTGCACCCACGTGGGAGACCTGGAGGAAGCTCCTGGCTCCTGGCTTCGGATTGGCACAGCTTCAGCCGTGGCGGCCATCTAGGGAGTGAACCAGTGGATGGAAGACCTCTCTCTGTCTCTACCTCTGTCTGTAACTCTTTCAAATAAACAAAATAAATCTTAAAAAAATAGAATGAGGAACTTGAATTTAAAAGTTACATCCAGGCCGGTGCTGCGGCTCACTAGGCTAATCCTCTGCCTGCGGTGCTGGCACACCAGGTTTTAGTCCCGGTCGGGGCACCAGATTCTGTCCCGGTTGCCCCTCTTCCAGGCCAGCTCTCTGCTATGGCCAGGGAGTGCAGTGGAGGATGGCCCAGGTCCTTGGGCCCTGCACCCCATGGAAGACCAGGAGAAGCACCTGGCTCCTGGCTTCGGATCAGCGCGGTGTGCCGGCCGCAGCGCGCTGGTCGCGGCAGCCATTGGAAGGTGAAACAATGGCAAAAGGAAGACCTTTCTCTCTGTCTCTCTCTTTCTCACTGTCCACTCTGCCTGTCAAAAAAAAAAATAAAATAAAATAAAAAATAAAAGTTACATCCACTTAAAGGCATTTTGGATTTTAGCTTGTATTTTCAGCTTGCTCTATGTTGTTAATATAAGTATTTTTATTTATAGGTTTGCAGTCCCAGTCTTTACCAAGTCATTCTTTTGTGCTTGTAGATTCTTTTTCCCTCTGTGTAGTTTCACAATGTTTCAGACCTGGCACGGATGAGCTCAGGCAGTCAATCTCAACGTATTGCCATCTGGGAGGGGTGGCCATTGTGGAACAGCATTTAAGGTGCCCACATCCTGTATGAGTGCCTAGTGGGAGTTTCAGCTCCTCCGCTTCCAATACAGCTTCCTGCTAATGTGATCCTCAGAGACAGTAGTTGACAGTTCAATTACTTGAGTCCTCACCACCCTGTGGAAGACCCAGATGAAGTTGCAACCGCTTGGCTTTGGCCTGGCCCAGTCCTGGTTACTGTTGGTGTTTGGTGAGTGAACCAGCAGATGGAAGATTCTCTCCCTTTCTCTCTATGACTTTTAACAAAATACATATTTTTTGAACAATTTATTTATTTATTTGTCAGAAATATATATGCATAGAGAGAGACAGAGAGAGCTTCCATCTGCTGGTTTACTCCCCAAATGGCCACAATGGCCAGGGCTAGGGCAAGCCAAAGCCAGGAGCCAGGAGCTTCCTTTAGGTCTCCCATATGGATGCAGGGGCCCAAGCACTTGGTTCATCCTCTACTGTTTTTCCAGGCACATTAACAAGGAGCTGCAATGGAACAGCCGGGACTCAGACTGGTGTCCATATGGGATGCCAGGTTATGGCGCAGGTAGTTGAGTTCTTGTCACCCATGTGGAAAACCTGAATTGAGTTTCCAATTCTATACTTAGCCTTCCCTCCCCGCTCTGTTGCAAACATTTTGGGAAGTGAACCATCAGATGGGAGTTCTCTGTCTGTGTTTCAAATGAATAAGTTAAAAAATATATCTATATCTACATATATATAAAACCATGTAGTAGAAGGAAAACATATTGAGGTGAATGTTCCCTTTGGACTACTTTGAATGAATTTGGAGTTTTTAGTTCTCAGCTGTAACATGAAAAATCAAGTTGCGTTTTAAACATAACAGGCAAAAGTGGTCAAACCAGACCTTGTTTGCTTTTGCTTTGATGTGTATCTCAAAAATGTTGGCGAGAAGCCTCCTTCTCTGTAGTGGCACAACTTTCTTTTTCTCTGCTAGATTCCACATTTCTGGAAACTACCACACGTTAGCAATCCAAGACTCAAATGATCCCTTGTCAGATAGTGGGTTTGCTAACTATTGATTCAAAATCTTCAGAATCATTCTCAATGAACCTGATTTTCTTTTCTTTTAAAGATTTATTTTATTTATTTGAAAGACAGTGACAGATAGAGGGAGAGAGACAGAGAGACAGAGAGAGGTCTTTCATTCACTGGTTCACTCCCCAAATGGCTGCAATGGCCAGGGCTGGGCCAGGCTGAAGCCAATAGCCAGTAGCCAGTAGCCAGGAGCTTCTTCTGGGTCTCCCATGTGGGAAAAGGTGCCCAGGCACTTGGGCCATCTTCCACTGCTTTTTCGGGTGCTTTAGCAGGCAGCTGGATCAGAAGTGGAATGGCTGAGACTCGATGTGGACATTGCGGGAGGTGGCTTTATCTGCTGCACTACAGCACCCTGAACATGAGTTCCTTATAGGAAAGATTTCGGAAATTCTGACTGCCCTGGGTCCCCACACTGTAGTACATAGCACAGTCGTTCCATCAACTGGCCTTTTCTCGCTCCTGGATCGATTTCAGATTCAAAGTATGCACTCTTCTGGCCAAAGAACGTGTAGGAGCCACCTGGTCTACTCATTTATCCATGTTCTCACTTTATGGATGTGAACATGAGTGAGCACCTGGGGAGGTTAAGAGCTCTGTCCAGTTGAGAACATCAAGTGAACCAAGGAGTTAAACTGACTTCTGGTACAGTGCTGACAATAGGCATTACTGTTGTGTCAGTCGGCTTTTCATTACTGCTACTTAATACCTAAGACAAACAACTTAAGAAGGAAAGGAGGTTTATTTTGGCTTACTGCTTTGGAGGTTCATAGTTCAAGGTTGGGTAAGCTCCACTGGTCCAGCAACTGGTGTTTTGCTGGAAGAATCCTGAAGCTGCCCAGGGCATCATATAGCAAGAGGGAGAATGTGCAGAGGAACAATCACAAGGAGAGCCAGGAAGAACAGAGGGCTGGGCTGGGCTCCACTCAACCCTTGATACCCACCCCTCTTGCAAGGGCATTGCCCACTAAGGGCTTTCACTGTGCCCATCTCCTAATCACCATAATTAGGTGTTTGTCCCCCCTCTTAGTACTATCAATTTATGACTTTGGGGTTTAACCCTCTACAACAAATCCAGGAGCCAAATCGTATTCAAATTATAGCAGCTGCGACTTAGATGCTTTGTGACTAATCCTTTATTCAAAAGAAGGAAGTTGGTATCTCGAAGAGCTAATTTGCTTACAATTCCAATGTGTCTATGCTGGTCCAGTGACCAGCAGAACCAATGTCATCTGAAAGCTTGTTGGAATGAAAATTTTTTCTTATTCTTTTAAATTTTAATTGTAGTACACATATATGTATACACATATAAATATAATTATAAATATATAACTATATATACATGAGACTTACCATCTTAACGATTTTAAGTGTACAATCCATGGTACTTCCCATTTACATTGTTGTGCAACCATCATCACAATCCATCTTCAGAACTTTACTTATCTTGCAAAACCAAACCTCTGTATTCATTGAGCAATTAATTCCCCACTTCCTTCTTTCCCCAGACCCTTGGCAATCTAGCTGTACTTTCTGTCTCTGTGAATTTGACTACTGTAGAAAACCTCATATAAGAGTACTCAAACAGTATTTGTCTTTTGTGACCGGCTTGTTTCACTTAGCATCCTCAAGTTTCATCCATGTTATTGTATGCATCAGAGTTTTTTTCCTTTTAAGACTGATTAATACATTGTCTATATAGACCACATAGTGCTTATCATTCTTCTATTGATGGGCAGCTTCATTGCTCCACCTTTTGGCTATTGTGAATAATGTTGTTATGAATATGGATGCATAGCTATTTCTTTGAGACCCCATTTTCAGTCATTTTGGATGTATGTTCAGAAGTGGAATTTCTGAATATAAATGCTAAAGGCATATCTTGCCCCAAGAAGGTCCTTTCTGAGAGTATGAAATCACAACCCCTCCTCTTAAGATGGCCCAGAAATTTGTGTTTTACAACCTCTCCGTCTCTGGGCGATTCTTTTACACACTATAGCTGCAGAAGCACTGCTCTGAAGCACTCCTCCTCGGGGTCATGCAGGGGAAGAGGGTGTAACAGTGGCTCAAGTGACTTCAATTTGCTTGATAAAACCTAACTGCTGACTTTGTGACTAATCTGAGCTATGTTTCATTTGCCAGATACATAATGTTTGCTTGAGAATTCCAAATACTGACCATGAGAAAGCCAACTGAAGTTGCAAAGTGATCTGGCTCTGGTCACTATGTCCAGAGGATTTCATTTATGACTACAAGCTAAAAATAACCAGGTCAGGTGTTGTGGCATGGTGGGTGAAGCTGCTGCCTGCACCACCAGCATCCCATATGGGTGCAGGTCCTTGTCCTGCTCCACTGCCCCACTTCTGATCCAGCTCCCTGATAATGGCTTGGGAACTGCAGCAGAAGATGGCCCAAGTGCTTGGGCTCCTGCCACCCATGTGAGAGACCTGGATGAAGCTCCTGGATTCTGGCTTTGCCCTGGCCCAGCCCTGGTAGTTGGGGCCATCTGGGGAGTGAACTAGCAGAAGGAAGATTCTCTCTCTCTTTCTCTCCCTCTCTAATTCTGACTTTCAAATAAATAAACAAAATATAAAATAATAATAATAATAAAAAGAGCATCTGTGACTGACTAGTCCCTGTTGCCTGGTCAGAGGCCCATATGCAGGCCCTATCCTTTGCCCCTTGTTCCTGATCCCCTCCCCCAGCTTTCTGTCTCTTTTCTGCTCCCTTCAAAAAACTCTCCATCTTTCACTGGGTGGGCACTTGGTATGGAGGCTATGATGCCCTTTGGGACCCCTATGTCCCATATTAGTGTGCCTGAGTAAGAGGTTAGTTCTGTTTCTGATTCCAGCTTCCTGCTAATATGAACCCTGGAAAGCAGCAGGTGATGGCCACACATATGGCAGATCCTGTTGTGAGCAGCAGAGAGACCTTAACTGATCACCCACATTTGTGTCTTTCTACAATGGCGTGCTTTATTGTTGTTAATCAAATCAGTGCCCGAAGTCACAGGCCTGAGGGACTCAGGGTTCCCAGAAGTGACCATGTCTCCTGTTAGTTGTGAGAGAGGGCAAATTTATGCAAGGCAAATGGCAAGTCCTTAATCCCAAGGTAATCCAATGAACTATTCACATAATCCAAGCAAAGAGGCCATACTCTTAACTTACAAGTTATCTAACAAGAACAGTACATAAAGCAGTCTAAGTTAAACACTATTTGTAATACAAGAACAGGGGTTGGTACTGTGGTCTAGTAGGGTTAGCCTCTACCTGTGGTGCCGGTTCATGTCCTAGCTGTTCCTCTTCCTATCCAGCTCTCTGCTTGTGGCCTGGGAAATCAATGGAAGATGGCCCAAGTGCTTGGGCCCCTGCATCCTTGTAGGAGACTGGGAAGAAGCTCCTGGCTCCTGGCTCCTGGCTCCGGATTGGCCCAGCTTTGGCTGGTGAGGCCAGTTGGGGAGTGAATCAGTGGATGGAAGACCTTTCTCTTAGTCTCACCCTTTCTCTGTAACTCTGCCTCTCTAATAAACAAATGAAATAAAATAAAATAGTAACAAGGACAGCTAGTGGAATTAAGGAGTTTTCTCAAGCATGGTGAGTGGTTAATGAACCAGTCCAAAGCACTGAGTATAGGAGCCAAGGGCTTGTTCAGACAAGCAGGTCTTGAGCTCCATGCTGGGGTTTCTTTCAGGCATGGTGAGCATTTCATTCTTACTCTGTTCAAGTGTCCACAGAGCTCTGTTCTGACCTTGTTTTCAGAACATCAAGGTCTTTTGTGGTAGTTCCCATGTTGTTGGGCCTCATATAAATTCACAGCAAAAAAGATGAGGGCATTGCCTTGCTGTCCGAAACTGGTCTTCTATGTGATATACTTTTCCTAAGCTGCTTTTATCAGGCTTACAGTCTCCTCAGGATATGCAGGCATGATGGCTCAAGTATTGGAGCCCTTGCCACCCTCACGGAACACACAGATAGACAACTCTCTCCCTCCATCTCTCTCTCTCTCTCTCATACTTATGACATTTTCTTGACTATTTGATGAGTCCTTGGTCAGGAATAAAAGCTACAAACACAGCATGTTTCCTATGGGGAAGTACTCTCCAATTTATAAACATGCTTTAGAACAAAGGCAACAGGATCCTGTTCTAAAGCAAGGCTGGGGCTCCTTTCATTTTTTGAGCCAGGGACCCTGGTATCTGGCATCAGCCTGTCCTTTTAAGGCCCCAGTCCTACCAGCTGCATGTTGACCCCTGGCCTCCTTGTACTGACCTCCCCACAGCTGGGTCTTGTCTTCTGTTGGCTCAAATGGTCTCTAATTTGGGGGTCAATTTTTTATTTTTTGGCACAGGACTTGCTTTGGATTGAATCTCTGGTAACTGAATCTTTTTCTTGGCCAGATATCCTTTTTGTGAAATCCTCCTGGAGTTCAAGTGTTTGGCACAGTGGTTAAAGACACTGTTTGGGATGCCTGCCCACTGTTGGAGAGCCTGGCTTGAGTACCTGTTGGTACTCAAGTGCCAACAAGTACCAGTTCTTCCACTTCAGATCCAGCTTCCTGCTAATGTCACCCCTGGTGGCAGAAGGTGATGGTTCGAGTACTTGGTTCCCTATCATCCATGTGGGAAATGCAAATGGAACTCTGGGCTCTTGGATTTGGCCTGGCCTTGCCCTGGCTATTAGGGTGTTTCAAGAATAAACCAGTGGATAAAAGATCTCTGATTATTTCTCTGTTTTTCTCTCTGCATTTCAAATAAGAAAGAAAGAAAGAAAGAAAGAAAAGAAATTCCACCTGAAAAGTGTTTGCTTTTGCCTCATTCCACTCCCCACGCCCTCCCCTCCAACTCCTGCACCAGAGGCTGATTTCTTGCATTTGGGGCCCTGTTGGCAAGTGTAGTCCCTTTCTGTCCCACAAAGCTATTGATATGTGATAATATTAACCACCACTTTGAATAATTATATGTTGTTTTGCATCTATGAACTTATTTAAGCCACATTAACCTGCAGTGGCAGGTGTTACTGCCTCTATTTTATGAAGAATTAGGCTCAGAGTTGTTAAACTGCTTACCAAGTTCGCATAAGTTCATGCGTGGTTGAACTCAATGATTCATGTTCTTGTTCATGTGGAAAAAGGCGCTACTAGGTAGACAGAAATTAATACACAACAAAGTTAAAGCCTATGCCAGGGGCTGGTGCATGGTCTGCAAAGCACTAGCATGTCATACAGTACAATGCAAAGCAATGTTGTGCCATTTTGTTCATAGCTGGCCCTTAGGCCATGAAATCTATGGCAAGTTAAAGTGAATTTCCTATTTCCTCTCTCTCATCTCTCCCTTTCTGCCTCTGTCTTGTACAGAGTTCTCCTTTGCTTTATGTCTGTTCTCTTGATTTTAATTTATCACTGTAAGAAATATTATCTAAAATTCCAAATATTTTAAAAGAAAAATAATTTACTTACAATCTCACAACCCCAAAGCACATTATGCTTCTTGATTTGTATCCCTTTCAGTCTTTGATCAAGTACATAGAGGTCTTTCTGTAAGGAGTTACATAAACTAATGGGCAGTTAGCTCAGGTCTCTGTTAGAATAAGAAAGGGAAAGTCTTCTTAAAAGTGCACAAAATGCACACTTCTCCCCAGAAGCTGTCAAAGGTGCCAATCCCTCCCTACTGAGTTTCTAGCTTTATCGTGAGAATAGAAACTTCCGGCCGGCACTGTGGCTCACTAGGCTAATCCTCTGCTTTGCGGCACCGGCACACCAGGTTCTAGTCCCGGTTGGGGTGCCGGATTCTGTCCTGGTTGCCCCTCTTCCAGGCCAGCTCTCTGCTGTGGCCAGGGAGTGCAGTGGAGGATGGCCCAAGTGCTTGGGCCCTGCACCCCATGGGAGACCAGGAGAAGTACCTGGCTCCTGCCATTGGATCAGTGCAGTGCGCCGGCCGCAGCGTGCCAGCCGTGGTGGCCATTGGAGGGTGAACCAACGGCAAAGGAAGACCTTTCTCTCTGTCTCTCTCTCTCACTGTCCACTCTGCCTGTCAGAAAAAAAAAAAAAAAAAAAAAAAAAAAGTTCCAGGCACACCTTTCTGATGACTTTTTTGTTTTACCATGAACAAGCTTGACAGGATTACAATTCCAGCCTTCTGATGGGTTCTGTCCCTGACCTTTGAATGTTACAGGCTGTTGTGTTCTTTCTCCCAAGCTGTGCTTTAAAGACTCCACCATCACAGCTTCTCGGATCTTCCTCTCTTGGCGCCCTCTCCTGGCTGCTGCAGTGGGAGGTTTCTGATGTAAATAAATCTTGCTTTGCCCACTGCCTCGTCCATGTGGAAATTCTTCTTCTCTGTGAGACCAGAACCGAGGTCACCTTCCTTTGTCACCATTTTCCCCATAAGAGTTTGTCACTGTGATTCAGAACTCCAACATGACTCAGATCCAGTTCAAATTCAACTCCAGCCAGCATTTGATTGCCTTGCCTGACAGGTGAGCAAGCATCTGTTTTTCAGAGATCCTCACTCTCCTCCACATTATTTCTCTCTCTCAAGAACATCGGGGCCCCGTCAGCCAGTTAAAAGTGGTTACTGTGGCTGCCGGTCTTAAGCCTCAGGGGTTAGGCTTGCTGTCTAGGCTGGAGCCAATTCCCTGGAGCTGAGACTCTGCCCTAAACTCTCTCTCATGTGGACTGGCCCTTCCCAAGGGACTGGGAAAAGGCCCTGGGATGCCTGAGGAATTCTGGCCAGGGCACACTCCAGTGCTTTCTGTAAATCTCTTGGCTGGACTCCAGTCCCGGAGAATCCTGTGTGGACACTGGGCTGTGAAGTGCACTCTCTGCAGGGAATGGCACTGTTGAGACTGGGCATAGTGATCCGTGCCCCAGTGCCTCAATGACTCCATACTTCACCTCAGACTCCATCTCATTATCTGCTTTCTGGGAGACCTCACAAACATTAGAGGTCCCACCCTTCGTATTACATGTCTCAGCTCTGGGCATGTTGGTCCTGTCTGGCTCAGTTTCCTTTCTCAGGAATTGGCCTATCAAGTGAGACTGGGAGAGGGTCTTGGAGTAATTTTAAAATTCAGGCCAGGGCCATGCTCTGGTGTTGTTTAAAGGTTCCTTGACTGGACACCAGACTTCAACAGCCTGATAAGGTGTCAGGATGAAAACTGCATTCTCCTCTTTCCACGGAGATCAATTTGTCAGTGACACTGAGCATGATTTGGAGTGAGGCCCTGGGTTCTGTGCTCCATGCCCCAGTAAATCTTCTTTACCCCAGACCCTGACAAGGTCTCCATCTCTTTTTCTGCTTGTCGCTCTGCTCTAAATGCTCTCCTCACCTTGCCAGGTCTCCTTAGTTCCTACAAACTCGGATTCCTGATCCCATTAGCTGATATTTCCTGGATATCTCATGAGTTCTGGATCAGAGTTTAGATATCCCTTTCACAGACAGGCGGTTTTTCCATCTTGACTCCCTGTGAGGTGTAAATCCCTGCGTGACCTGAGCTTGGGGAGACAGGTCCCCCAGCACATTCCCTGGTATCCCCTACTTCCCTTCTCAAGTCTCCGTTTCTCAGGTCCCCTCTGTCGGGTCCTTCCCATATAGTCAAAACCTCAGAGGACTTTTACTATGTAGAGATCTCCTGGCCCAGATGAAGATCAGAGTTCCTACAGGACCAAGGGGAGAGTTTACTCCTCCCTCTAACAGAGGTGGACACCGGTCCAGAAGTTTGTAGTGTCCAGGGAAATGTTGGTTGGGCTATGGCTATCTATGTTCATCTTAAAGACCCATCCTCCTTTCCCCATCAGAATCAATATCATTAAAGCCTAAGCCTTGGAAAAGGACTAAGAGCCATAGTAGACAACCTCAAGGTGCAGGGACTTTTAAAGCTATGCAGCAGTCTCTGCAATACTCCAGTTCTAGGGGTTCAAAAGCCAAATGAAGAATGGAGACAAGTACAGGATCTCCCCCTCATTAATGAGGCAGCACTGCCCATCCGTGCTGTGTTTCTAATCCCTGTACCTTGCTATCTTGCTTATGGCTACTCTGTCTCACATCTGCATTCTTTCTTGTGCAAGGACAAAACCTCTTTCAGCCAGAGTCTCCTGGCCACCCTCATGCAGGAGGAGTATCTTAAAAAGAAGCCTAGGCCTAGACTCTACCAGGCCCTCCTCCTGCCTGGTTTTGGCTTGCCTGGTCTGCCCAGGCTGTTCACTACCCCTCTCATTCATTTCAATGTCAGGAAGTATATGTTGGCGGGGCTTAGGGGTGGGGATGTAGCAATGATGTTGCATCTGCTCAGCAGCCAAGGCCTGGCACTTGGTCTCAGTTGGCCCTCCCTGCCAAGGGACACCACATGTCTCATTTTCCCTAGTCACCATTTTGAAAAGACACTAGCAAGAACTTATCATCACAACAGACTTAGTCTTGCTTTTTGTTATCCAGGACTAAACAGCTAGAACTCTAGGTGGTACTCCAGACAATGCGCCTAAGGAACTCTGCATTCTACCAGGGACCCTTAGATCAACCCGCAGAAGAATGCTCTGCTGTTGTCCCTCAATGATTTTCTCTTTCAGCAGGAAGCAGCCAGAGCAGACATCACTCCCATATCCCTAACAGCAGTTAGGGTCCTTTCTTCTTGTGGTGCGGGATGTGAGGAGATAGATAAACTAAACAGACAGTTTAAGTCAGGTCCTTGTGGGAACAAGAAAAGGGGGAATCTCTTTAAGAGTGTATGGAATGCATACTTCTCTCTAGAAGCTATGTTTAGCAAGACAAAAGTATCTTCAGAATATAAAGAAGTTACCTATCAGTGAGAACAGGAGAGGGAGGAGGAAGAAGGGTGGGAGCATGGACTAGAAGAGGGTGGGAAGTATCACTATGTTCCTAAATCTGTATATATGAAATAAATGAAATGTGCATACCTGAAATAAAGCAAAATAAGAAAAGAAGTTACCTTTGCAACCCTTCTGATGATCTCTCGTTTTATCATGAGCAAGCTAGATAGGATTACAATTCAGGCCTTTTTATGGGTGTTTTCACCCCTCTAATTGGTTGCTAGATGCTGTTGTGCTTAGAAGACTCCACCATCACAGTTTCTTGGGCCATTTTCTGCTGCTTTCTCAGGCACATTAGCAGGGAGCTGGATCAGAAGTGGAGCAGCCAGGTCTTAAACTGGTGCCCATATGGGATGCTGGCACTGCAAGAGGCAGTGTATCCACCGTGCCACAGTGCTGGCCCCAAGGTTCTTCAGTTCTTCTCCTTTTTTTTTTTTTTTTAAAAAAAATTTATTTATTTGTTTATTTATTTGAAAGTCAGAGTTACACAGAAAGAAGGAGAGGCAGAGATAGAAAGGTCTTTCATCCACTGATTCACTCCCCAATTGGCCACAAAGGCTGGAGCTGAGCTGATCCGAAACCAGGAGCCAGGAGCTTCTTCCAGGTCTCCCATGTGGTGCAGGGACCCAAGGATTACTTGGGCCATCTTCTATTGCTTTCTCAGGCCATAGCATGGAGCTGGATTGGAAGTGGAGCAGCCAGGATACGAACTGGCACCCACATGGGATGCTGGCACTGCAGGCGGTGGCTTTACCCACTATGCCACAGCACCGGCTGCCCAAGGTTCTTCTATTTATAACCCTGGTGTAGAAAGAATTGAGGATTCTGATTGATGGAGCAAGGACAAAAGTTTTAGATTTATTTCAGCTCCCTGATTACATGACCTTAGAAACTGCTGCTTGGTGACACTTCCCCTGGTCTTCTAACTCAACCAGCTCAGCCCCATCCCCTGCATTCTTGAGACACCTCCCTTTTTATCTCCCTCAGCCAACTGGGTCAGGAGTCACTGGCTTACGTGACTGGGGAGCAGACCTCTGCCCTCATGAAGATGCTCGTCTCCTGCCTACTGACTAAAGAAACAGACCTCAGCCTTCAGCCCCACTGACATATTCTCCTGCCATCTTCTTCAAAGACCTTAAACTCATCCCACCCGCCACTTCTCCCCTCACTCAGCTCAACTACCTCCTACCATTGACCCCCCAGAGAGAAAAGTCTGCATAAGCCAGCTCAGCAATGCCCTCTCACTCGTGACCCTCAGCTGGCTTATGCTACACACACCTGGTCTGTAACTGAATTCTCACTTTCTGCCATGTGTTCGCCGGCACTTAGCCTCTCTCAGGTTTATTCCTTTTTGAATAAACTTGCTCTCGCTGTGAATTTGTCATTTGCCTCCTCTATGTCCTCCTCTTGTGTTCTTACATGGACTGCTTTTGTTAATTGCCTATTTAGGAGGCTGGCGCTGTGGTGCAGTGGGTTAAAGCTGCTGCCTGCAGTGCTGGCATCCCATATGGATGCCTCTTTGAGTCCTGGCTGCTCGATTTCCAATCCAGCTCCCTGCTAATGTGTCTGGGAAAGCAGAGGAAAATGGCTCAAGTCCTTGGGTCCATACACCTATGTGGGAGACCCAGAAGAAGCTCCTGGCTCCTGGCTTCTGATCAGCTCAGCTACAGCTATTGTGATTATTTGGGGATGAACCAGCAGACGAAGACCTCTACATCCCACTCTCTGTAACTCTGTCTTTCAAATAAATACATTTTTAAAAAAGAAATATACCAAAAATTTTATCTTTGATGTTATTGTAAAAATTGCATATATAAAAATTATAATATCTTTTTCTATATTTCAGACATAGGGAAGGATTAATACACCAAGTATATCATTATCTTCCCTAATTCCACAACCCAAAGCTAACCATCACTAACCATCAAAATATATACTCAGGGCCAGCACTGTGGCATACCAAGCAGGTAAAGCTGCTGCCTGCAGTGCCAGCATTCAATATGGGCACCAGTTTGAGTCCTGGCTGCTCCACTTCCGATCCAGCTCTCTGCTATGGCCTGGGATAGCAGTAGAAGGTGACCCAAGTCCTTGGGCCCCTGAACCTTCATGGGAGACCCAGAAGAAGCTCCTGGCTTCAGATTGGCCTAGCTCCAGCCATTGAGGCTATTTGGGGAGTGAACCAGTGGATGGACGACTTTCTCTCTCTCTCATCCCATAAGGATGCTGGTTCAAGTCTCAGCTGTTCTACTTCAAATGCAGCTCTCTGCTATGGCCTGGGAAAGCAGTAGAAGATGATCCCAGTCCTTGTAGCCCTGTACCCATGTGGGAGACCCAGGAGAAGCTTCTGACTCCTGGCTTCAGATCAGCCCAGCTCCAGCCATTGTGACCATTTGGGGAGTGAAACAGCAGATGGAAGACCTCTCTTTCTGTCTGTCTCTCTTTAACTCTGCCTTTCAAATAAATAAATAAATCTTAAAAAAAAATGTATACACTTCCAAGTTTTCCCATACAGAATCCAAATCTAGTGGTATTAAAGGCTGGCATTTTTGAAATACTGTGATAAGGGCAAAAATCTAATGATTAAGATTTAGGTATAGTGCTTTCTGACTATAAGGTCCTGATCTAAAACCTTACATTTAGTCATCAAAACAGCCTTATAAAATAGGTTTTATTATTGCCTCATTTTACAAATAAGGAAAGTGATGTAGAAAAATAGAGGAAGTAATCGCCCAACTCACACAGTACCAAGTGGCAGTGCCATGATTTGAACCCAGGCTGTCTGATTTGGAAACCACTCCATTGACCCAGAGCTGCACACTCACCCTGCCATGGACTGTGAGAATGGGACTGGGAAAACTTCCAGCAGGCAGTGAGATTTCAGCATGCCTAAAAGGGCAGGAGGAGGTAGCCTGGGAAATTGAGGAGGAGGAGATGGGCAGATGGAAGGAATGGGTCCAGCGGTGGGAGGGAGAAGGGAGGAAAGAGGTTGTGATGACGAGTGTCTGAGTGAGGAGGAGGAGTGACCAAAATGAGGCTGACCCAGTAGAGAGGGGTGAAATACATGGGCCTCAATAGCTGTTCAAGAGCTTGAACTTCACCTTGTAGGCAGTCATGCTCCCTGTAGAGTTATAAGCCTGAAAATGCTATGGAGAATCCAGGACTCAAAGCCCTGGCTGCTGCAGAAACATGGGTGGGAGCAGACAGCAGCAACTGACTGGAGAGCTTAGAGAAAAGGAGGAGAGTGGAGGCAGGGCTGTTGGCAGGTTTCCAGCCTGGGCCTCTGTGTGCATCCTCCAATTCTGAGATTCAAAACTGGTTTTGAGTTGCCTGAGGGGCAGCCAGGTGGATGTGCCCAGGAGGCAGGTGCGCAGGAGGGTCAGATGCTCCTGAGAAAGGTCTGTGAAGCGAGCTCTTCCTAGAAACCTGCCCCACGGTTCAGTTGCTGATTTCACCACGCTCTTGTTGCCACCCCTTAGGGAATTGCTGTGCCCAAGAGAGCTGCCCAGCCTTTTATTTTTCTCACGGAAACAGGGGAGGGTGTGGTCCCAGGGGAGAGGGTTTGAGTTGCTTTCTCCAAAGCTGGCTCTAGGGAATGGAGATTGGCATCAATCTGTCTCCCCACTATAACTGTGTTGTGGAGAGTCAAACCAAGCAAGGCAGCAGGAGCCATTCTCAGCTCGCTCTCTGCCCTTCCACTAGATGGAACACAATCCCAGAAACTGTTCCTCTTTTACCACCTCCCTCATCTCTCACCTCTTCCATCCTCTTCCACTCGTGGGGTGAGAGTCCTGAGGGTTCTCACCTGTACCACCCCAATGACTTCATAGAGGGGCTCCCCAGATGCAGCTTCACATGCCTCTAGTCTCTGCTCACAACCAGAGTGTGTTTTGCTAAAATGCAATTCTGAATATCATTGCCTTCCCCTCTCCCTGCAGAAACCTTCTAATTAAGGTATACAAACTTCATGCACTTCACAAATACAACTTTAGGAACATAGTGATTCTTCCCACCTTACCCACCCTCCCACCTACTCTCCCACCCTTCTTCCTCCTCCCTCTCCTATTCCCATTCTACTTTTTACTAAAGTCTATTTTCAATTAGCTTTATACACAGAGGATAAGTAAAGAGTTCAACAAATAGTATGAAAAAAAACCTGTACCTCAAGAGTTTCTTGATTTCTCTTTTGATTTCTTCTATGACCCACTGTTCATTCAGGAGCATGTTGTTCAGTCTCCATGTGTTTACATATATTCTACAGACTCTTGAGTTGTTCATTTCCAGTTTCATTCCATTTTGGTCAGAGAAAATGCATGATATGATTTTGATTTTTTTGAATTTTCTGAGACTTGCTTTATGGCCTAGCATATGATCAAAATTCCATGCACTGGTGAGAAGAATGTGTATTCTACAACTGTAGGATGAAAAGTTCTGTAAATATTTGTTAGGTACATTTGGTCTATAATGTTGACTGACTGTTGTTTCCTTGTTGATTTTCTATCTGGTTGATCTGTCCATTGCTGAATGTTGGGGTATTGAAGTCCCTCATTACTATTGTATGGGAGTTTATGTCTCCCTTTATATCCAGTAACATTCTTTTAAATAGCCAGGTGACCTGTAATTAGGTGCATATACCCGTATAATAGTCTCATTTTTCTGTTGAATTGATCCCTTAATCATTATATGGTGCCTTCTTTGTCTCATCTAATTTTTGTGTTACAATATATTTGGCTGAACTGTACTTTATATGTTGTGTATGTGTGTGCAAACTGTTGAAATATGTACTTAGCGTACAGTTGGTCCTCTGTATATAAAGTTAAACTAAAAATGAACCATAATGAAGGGGGAGGGAGAGAGAGTAGGAGGTGGGATGGGATTTGGCATGGGAGGGTGGGTATGGGCAAAAGAATCACTATATTTCTAAAGTTGTACCTATGAAAAATGCATTTATTAAATAAAAGCTTTAAAAAACAATCTATTTGGCTGATATTAGGATGGATACACCAGCTCTTTTTTTTTGTTTGCATGGAATTTCTTTTTCCATCCTTTTATTTCATTCTACATATATCTTTGTTGGTGAGATGTGTTTCTTGTGGGCAGCAAATAGATGGCCTTTGTTTTGTTTTTAGCCAGTCTGTATCTTTTAATTGTAGAGTTGAGGCCATTTACATTCAAAGTGACTATTGATAAGTAATGACTTGGCCCTGCTGTTTTTCCATAAATAATCCTATTTTTTTTTACTTTGGATTTCCTTTGTACTTTTACTGGGAGATTTTCTGCCTTTACTTTCTTTCATAGACCATGTTTCTGTGTTAAGCATCTTTTGTAAGGCTGGAAGAGTGGTGACAAATTCTTTCAATTTCTGTTTATTACAGAAGCTCTTTATTTCACCTTCATTCATAAATGGGAGCTTTTCAAGGTACAATATTCTGCATTAACAGTTTTTTCTCTTAAGTTTGCAATGTATCTTGTCATTCTCTTCTAGCCTGTAAGGTTTCTGATGAGAATTCAGCTGTGAGTCTAATTGGAGATACTCTGAAAGTAATTGGGCATTTTTCTTATACACATTTTAGAATCTTTTCTATATGTTCTACTGCGGAGAGTTTGACAATAGTGTATCATGGTGAGGAACTTTTCTGACCATGTCTATTAAAAGTTGTATGTACTTCCTGTTCTTGGACGTCCCTTTCTTTCTCCAAATTAGGGAAGTTTTCTCTAAAACTTTCACTAAAAAGGCCTTTTTTATTTTCATTATTTTTATTACTGAGGAATTTGAACACTGGCTTCATGAACACTTTTTCATGTTTAATGACTATTTGTATTTTTTATAATATTCCAGTCCTATGTCTTCTTCTCCTTCTCCTTCTTCTTTTATTTATTTATTTATTTTTAATTTTTTTTAACTTTTATCTAATGAATATAAATTTCCAAAGTACAGAATATGGATTACAATGGCTTCCCCCCCCGCATAACGTCCCTCCAACCCGCAACCCTCCCCTTATCCACTCCCTCTCCCCTTCCATTCACATCAAGATTCATTTTTCTATTCTCTTTATCCTTCTTCTTTTTTGACAGGCAGAGTTAGACAGAGAGAGATAGAGACAGAGAGAAAGGTCTTCCCTCCGTTGGTTCACCCCCCAAATGGCTGCTACAGCCGGTGCACTGCGCCGATCCGAAGCCAGGAGCCAGGCGCCTCCTCCTGGTCTCCCATGCGGCCTTTTAATCCAAGCTCTCTTTCCACACTTTCAGGAATTCCTAAGACCCATATGTTGGGTCATTTAATAGTATCCCAAATGGGGCTGGCGCTGTGGTGCAGCGTGTTAACGCCTGGTCTGAAGTGCCAGCATCCCATATGGAACCGGCTGCTCCACTTCTGATGCAGCTCTCTGCTATGGCCTGGGAAAGCAGTAGAAGATGGCCCAAGTCCTTGGGCCCCTGCACCTGTGTGGGAGACCTGGAAGAAGCTGCTGGCTCCTGGCTTCAGATGGGCACAGCTCCAGCCACTGTGACGAATTGGGGAGTGAACTAGTGGATGGGAGACCTCTCTCTCTCTCTCTCTCTCTCTCTCTCTTTCTCTGCCTCTCCTCTCCCTGTGAACTCTGACTTTCAAATAAATAAATATATAAATCTTTAAAAAATAGTATCCCATAAATCTGCAACACTGTTTTTTACACTTGATCTTAGCCAAAAGGCCAAGAAGCAATGCAACATTTTTTTATTTTTCTATTTTCTTCTTCTTCTTTTTGGTCTGACTGTGAAATTTCCAGAAATTTGTCTTCCAACTCAGATATTATTTTTTCTGCCTCACTGAGTCTGTTGTTAGGGCTTTCCACTATGTTTTTAATTTTATCTATTGAATTCTTCATTTCTAATATTTCTTTTGATTTCTCTTTAAATTTCATGGGAAAAATGTTCATTCACGTCATGTATGGATTTGTTTAATTTGTGGATTTGCTTGATTACTTCTTAGTAATCCTATGATCAATTTTTTGAATTCCATTTCTGGCATTTTTTCAATGTCTTCATTTTCACATTTTAGTATTAAAATGTTGTTGTGTTCTTTTGGGGGAGTCATATTGTCTTCCTTATTTTTGTTTCTTGGGTTGCTGCATTTATTTTTGGGCATTTGTGGAGATATTTGTGTGTGTGTGTGTGTATGTGTGTGTGTGTTTTCCCTGTGATGGCTTTTATCTTTGGACTGTTCCTCTGTGGATTAGTGGAGTGTCCTCTCTTTCAGTGAATATCCTGAGGTGTATGCTGGGTGTGTCCAGGGAGCTCTGTTCCATGCTCCAGGGTGAGGGGAGTGTCCAAAGTGACACCAAAATTGGGCATGGTGTTTCTATTTTTTATTTTTTTTTAACCAGAGGAGAGGTTTGATCTGCTCAGTTGGCATAGTCTCATGTTCAACTCCTCTCGTCCAAGAAGACAAATGCCTGGTTGCCTCACAACCCACATGCTCTGCCTGACACTGTCTGTATTTGCTCAATTCATTTCTACAAAGTACAAGGGTACTTCAAAAAGCCATGAAAAATGCAATTAAAATATGTTTATTTGGTGCAAAAACATATTTGAAATGCACACACAAGAAAGGTCTTCAAAATATTCATGGGAAACACATGATTACAAAAATTATAGAATTACATTTATTCATATCTCTCAAATGCTATGAAAGGACCTTACTTGAACGCTGATGCAAATAAACCACTGTAAAGAAATTGTGGTGAGACATGGCTGGCTATGGGTAGAAAAAGACAGGTCAATGGCCCTGTTACAATTTTTCAAAGTGATTTCAGTTTGAAAGATTCAATAGACCTTCTCTGCATATTTTGAGATGACAGGTCCTTAATTCCTTCAAATCATGTAACTGTACTGCAGGGAATATAGAAAGAAAGGATGGACATCAGTTACTTTGGAAAACAGTATGTTGACTGGGTAGGGCAAGGCTCAGGACATACATGATATAGTAAGTTTGTTTCTTATGGAGGTATTCACTAGCAGTTCTGAGACTATCTTGTGCGTCCTAAGACTGAATAAATAGGGCTGGGGCCGCAGCTCATTAGGCTAATTTTTCACCTGCGGTGCCAGTACTCCGAATTCTAGTCCTGGTTGGGGTGCTGGTTCTGTCCCAGTTGCTGTTCTTCCAGTCTAGCTCTCTGCTGTGGCCCAGGAAGGCAGTGGAGGATGGCCCGAGTGCTTGGGCCCCTGCACTCATATGGGAGACCAGGAGGAAGCACCTGGCTCCTGGCTTCAGATCAGTGCACTGCGCCGGCCATGGCTGCCATTTGGGGGGTGAACCAACGGAAAAAGGTGTTTCTCTCTCTCACTGTCTAACTCTGCCTGTCAAAAAAAAAAAAAAAAAAGACTGAATAAATACACAAATACTTGTTTTTTAGATCATCAGTCAGGTTTCTCATTTGCCAGAGAAAGAAAAACAAATATGTAAACACTGTATATTTAGATAATTAGAGACAGATTTCTTTCTTAGCAGACAGAGAAGTTCATTTAGATGGCTAAATGAATCTATTGGATTGAAAAAGCAGGCTTGAGACCGGTGTTGTAGTGTAGCAGCTAAGCCGCAGCCTGTGACACTGGCATTCCATATGGACACCAGTTCATGTCATGGCTGCTCCATTTCCCATCCAGCATCCTGCTAATGTCCTGGGAAAACAGTGGAGGATGGCCTAAGTGTGTTAGCTCCTGCTGCCCAGGTAGCAGATCCAGATGAATCCCCTGGTTCCTGGCTTCAGACTGGCCCCATGCTGGCTGTTGTGGCCATCTGGGGAGTGAACACAGCAGAAGAGCTCTCTGTCTCTCCCTCTCTCTCTGTAATTCTGATTTTGAAAATAAATAAATAAATCTTTTAAAAAAGCAGGTATCAGTACAAATGTGTAGCTTTTAGTGAATTGTAATTAATAGATATAGAAATATATACAGTAATGGTAACATGTGGAAATATAGGTACACATGTTTTCCACTCTGTATAATCTCTGCTTCCCTGCGCATTCATTTGAACGCTGTTCAGAGGTTAGCATTTGTGTTCTGCTTTGTGTTTTCCTCACATCCTGACTGCTTTTAATCAATGACACAATTTTTCTGGGAGAACTGAAACACCAGAAACAATGAGCACACACAGTGCCCAGATTCTAGTTTTGCAATAGCTCCCCCATTTTAAAAAAATAAAGATCTTCTGAGAAATGGCCAATTTCAGGGTTGGAGAAGGAGAAATACAAGATGAGTCCAAAACATATTTAGTACAGAAAATATCTGGAAATGCTCACAGAAAGAGAGAGTTTATCACGAGGAACACATAAACCAACAGGAAGGAGCTTCTGTGTGCAAAGCTGAAGCAATCTGAGCAACAAAATACAGACTGAGAGGGTCACATCGCAATTCTTTGAATAAACTATTTATGCCAATACTAATACAAGTAAACAATTGAATGAATGAATGAATAATAAATAAGAAGGGATAGTTCTTTTCTACAAAGCAATTCAGATTATTAAATGTAGAACGAATGAGAGAAACAAAAAATCTTGATTAGGAAATGGGTATTTAGCCTAGTGATTAAGATTCCAACATCCTACATCAGAAGTTTATTTCCTGGCTGTGGTTCTTTTTTTTTTTTTTTTAACTTGGATTTTAGATATGTACATGCATAGCAACATGAGAATAAGACTTTTTTTTAAAGATTTATTTATTTATTTGAAAGGCAGAGTTACACAGAGAGAGAAAGAGAGGCAGAGAGAGAAAGAGACAGAGAGAAAGGTCTTCCATCCGCTGGTTCAATTCCCGATTGGCCACAACAGCCAGAGCTGTGCCGATCCGAAGCCAGGAGCCAGTAGCTTCTTCTGGGTCTCCCACATGGGTGCAGGGGCCCAAGAACTTGGGCCATCTTCTACTGCTTTCCCAGGCCATAGCAGAGACTGGATTGGAAGTGGAGCAGCTGGGACTTGAACCAGTGTCCATATGGGATGCCGGCACTGCAGGCAGAGGCTTTACCCGTTACGCCATGGTGCCAGCCCCTCATGGAGCTTTTGTGAGGCACATCCTTTCTTGGTGCTGCACAGATTCTGAAAGTGTGCAGGCTCAGGCTGGTTGGCCCACAGACCTCTGAGTTACCTTGAACATGTTGCTGACAGTGGAGGTTCTGGCAGGATCCCTAGCTGTGGTTTTTGACATCAGCTTCCGATCACTGAGAGGCAATGGTGATGACTCAAGTAATTGGGTTCCTGACACCCACCTGGGAGACCAGGACTAAATTGATGGTATCCAACCTCAGCCCTTAGCCATGTGGCATTTGGGGAATGAACCAGTGGATAGGAGGGCTGTTTGTTTGGCTCTTCTGCTTCTCAAATAAATAAAAAATAATTAATAAAATTTAAAATAAAAGGAAAATCACTATCAGACAAACACTGTAGCAATATTTCCTGTAGGTAAGATAACTGAATTTCTTGAGAGGAAACTTACTTAGAAACAGAATATTTGCATAGTAACAAAGTATTTCCCACAAGAAAGTTGTTCATCCCAAAAGGGTAAATATGTAACACTGCAGATGCCAAATCTGGCAGGTATGATTTTCATCAAGAGATCCACATTAACTTGGCCATTAATATGACACATAACATCTTGGGTGTGATATCGTGGACTTAAGAGTGGAGTGGTGGCTGCTGAGGCACAAGTCAGTAGGATACATCTGTGTGTGCAGATGCCTTGCAGTCAAATCAGCAAGACTGCCACAGATCCAGTGTAACATTTTGGTATCAGGCTG
Source organism: Oryctolagus cuniculus (assembly GCF_964237555.1). NCBI lineage: Eukaryota > Metazoa > Chordata > Mammalia > Lagomorpha > Leporidae > Oryctolagus > Oryctolagus cuniculus. The sequence goes on from NC_091436.1 coordinate 116,896,212, forward strand.
CCATCTTAATACATCTCCACCTTGACAGACACCCCAAACATGAAAACATCTTGTGCTTCCCAGTTCTTTCCCTGAATGTTTTCCTGTCTCTTGCTCCAACAATAGGTCTGAGAGTATTACGTTAGTCCCTGCTGTTTAAGACATGGCTGTGCCTGTACAGAGGGAAGCCAGGGCAGAGAACCACCTTTGAAGCAACCTAGGCAAGTATAAAAGAAGGAAAGCTAACTGGCAGGGCCAAAGACACCATGCAACACTGCAAGTTGAGCACATTGAGTTCTGAAGAAGCCCACTTCAGGAGCAAGAGGTCCTTATACTGGAAACCCAGAGGTAAAAGTCCATCTTACAGTGCTGGGCTGAAGCCAAGACTCTGGAATCGACTTCATGGAGCACTGCCTGGGTGGTGGGCAGCACCCTGTAACAATGTTGACAGACTCTGTGGCCCAGGAAATATCTACTGTGCCTTGAGAGGAAGTAAGCTTTAGGTTTTAGGACCACCATAGGGAAAACGATGAATGATTCCATTGTCTGAATAATTAATGATCGCACTGTTTTCCTCTTCCTAACTATAGGCAATTTTGGAGTGTAATGTACCTCCTTGATCAATAATGGAGACCGTAGCTATTACCAGGCATCCTCCTTGAGTTTTAATGTGATTGACAACCTCATGTAAATCTGTTTTGTTTAAACTTGACTCAATACATAGACCCATAAAAGAAAAGTATAAAGCCTGTAACCAACAGAAAGCTTGCAAAACAGCCCGTTTAGACTGCTTCCGGGTTCTAATCCTGTTTGACTAGCTGAATGAACTTTAACTCTGATTCACCTATTGAGACAGGCTGAAAACAGGATTCACTAAGTCAGCTCCCTCCCAGGCTCACAGCCATGTATCCAGCTCCAGACTTGTATCCTTTTCCCACCACAAGTCACCCCACTGAGCTCCAAATCAATCGGGAGCAGGGAGTACCCAGACCTGAACCATAAAAGTCTCCCTACTGCCCAGTTAGGGACTTCCCCAACTTCGTGCATGCTCAGTATAACCAATATATGGCCTTCCTGGGAAGGTGGTAGTGAAGAATACAACTATGTTAAGCATGCCTTGTGCAAAAGAAACCACCACACCTGCACAGAACACGGAGCCAGGTACAAACTGAAGTGCTGTGAGTTGAGGAAGAGCTGGCGTTGAAAAAGGGGTATAGCCACACACACCCAGGCTGATAGAATCCTTGTTAAGCTCCCTTTGGGGAGCTAATTGCCTGCCATGCTGTCTCCCATGTGCCCAAGAAATCAACCCAATGAACCTCATCTGGGCTGAACAGTGACTGCTTGTGAATTTCCATTATGACTGAGTAAAAAACCTTGTATTGAAATCACAATCAGACTCTGACTTTCAGTTACCAGTCTGGAAATGATACACTAAGAAGGGACTAGCAAAACTTTTGTAATGCTTTGCAAAAACAAAACAAAGCCCCCCTCCCCCCCGAACCTCAATTGAATCAAATGGAAATACATTGCACAAAATAACTGACCAGTACTCTTCAGAAGTGCTGAGATCATGAGAGAGGAGGAATGACTGGGAAAGAGTGATGGACTGGAGGTGACTCAGGGGATCTGACACAGTGCAGAGTCCTCCATGGAATCCTGGTCTAGAGAAAGGACTTTGGTTGAACAACTGCTGAAATCCTTCGGGCCAGTATTGTGGCACAGTGGGTTAAGCTGCCTCTTGTGACACTCACATCCTATATAGGAGCACTGGGTCTGAGTTCCAGCTGCTTTGCTTCTGATCCAGCTCCCTGCTAATGTGCCTGGGAAAGCAGCAGATGATGGCTCAAGTACTTGGATCCCTGCTATCCATTTGGGAGACCAGGGTGGAGTTCCTGGCCCTTGGCTTCAGCCCAGCCCAGCCCTGGCCATTGCAGTTATTTGGGGAGTGAACCAGCAGATGGAAGATCTCTTTCTCCATGTCTCTCCTTCTCTCTCTCTCTGTCACTCTGCCTTTCACATAAATAAATAAATGTTCAAAAAAAAAAAAAACAAAGGAAAAACTGGTGAAATCCAAGTAAGATCTGGAAATTCTGGGTTTTGACCACTGTACTCTGGACTGCAATGGTGACTGCAGAGGTCTAAGTGAGTCATGGACAAGGAAGACATCCTGCAGCTGGTTTCCAGGGCAAGAACCTTCCAAAGGTCCTCAATCATGACCCAAGAAACTCAGCCATGGGTAAGAAAAGATCTCTGTACCTTAAGAAAAAGGGAGCTTTCCACCTAGGGCCATTGCAGATTAATGACCCAGTTGTTAGCCCCATGTAGATAACATCTCAAGTGGAAATTAGTATGGGAATAGAATGTACTTCCTTAATCAATAATCAATCTGTTAGTTGTACCCATGTGCTCTTCTCTTTTCAATGAGTTAGTCTTTGATTTTCAACGAGATGGATAACCACACACAAATCTGTATTGGTTGAAGCCTGACCCAATGCATGCACACACTCTGTAAGAAAAGTATAAATCTGTAACCAAACTCAGGATCCTGAAACAGCCAACTCAGGCAACTGATTGGTTGTCTTGGTGTGGCAGGATTCGTGTTCAGAGACAAGACACCAAGGCCTTTTAACAGGAAGTAGTCTTTTGTTATTTATGCAGGCATAAGGCAAAGGTGGATTTTTTTATCCAAAAGCCTGAGCCCAAAATAAAGGGTATTACCTTATATATAATTTTAGCTTCTTTGTCTTCCTTTTATGGTTACATGCGTACATTTGATTGGATATTCTAATGATACATAGTGGCCCCAGGAATTGATACAACACTGCCCATGGACACATATTCACTGATAATGTTTCTTTTACACACTTACTGTGCTGTACATTGTCTAGCAAGGGTTGATATCATTGCTCTGTGCTAACATGCAAAAACCCAAGCAGACAGCAACTCCACAGGCAAGCAAATGACAGCCACATTTCATTCCAAGGACAAGTTTCTCCCTTTTTCTTTTTCTGCTCATGGGAAGGCTTCTACCACAACTTTAATCATATTAGTTAGAAACAAGTTTAACTAAAAGGTAAAGGCCTGTTCCGCACTGGAGTCAACATCAATTTGACTGGTTGGATAAACTTCAACTTTGATTTTTCAAGCAGACTCTGATTTTTCAGTAAACAGTGCTGTGATTATGTAAGGCGTTGACATTAGAGAGCTCTGAGCGAAAGGTATTTTGGAACTCTATACCACTTTTGCAATTTTTATGTAATGTGCATAATTTCAAAAAATTTAAAGAGATACACAAATTATTTATTGATGAAACGAAGCTGAGACTTGCTATATCATCAGCCAATGATGCAGCAAGTAATGGGTGCATCAAGCCCAGTGTCCTGTTCTTTCTACATTTACATATGTTAGAAAATCTCTATTGAAAAAAAAGAGAATTTATATATTTATTGGGCCCCTTCCATGCACATGGGGCACTGTGGTCAATCGTGGGGATTGGGCAGCCCCACCTTGGAGGCCCTCACAGCCACTGGGGGAAAGCAGATATTAAAGGTATCGATTCGAAAGAGTAGAGTGAGCAAGGAAACACGGGGCACCTGGCAGTAGGGGAAAGAGGGGTGTTCTGAACAGATAAAACTTCTCTGTGCTTGTGTTGGAGAGAAAGGCTGAAGTGCAGCCAAGAAGAGAATGGGCAGATGATCCCAGATAAGATCTGCCCACCCTGGGCTAGGACAACTCTGTCAGATTCTTCGGGTCTGCCGAATTTTTGCAGTAACATTCATAATTTAAGTCTCCTTTTTCTTTCTTTCTTTCTTTCCTTCCTTTCTTCCTTCCTTCCTTCCTCCCCCCCCCCCCCCCAACACTTGGAGAGTGCTATCTCCCTATTCTCTCTCTCAAGTCTCCTTTCCTGGCACTACCCTCTATAACACTTTCTCCCCTCCACAAATTTTTTTCACCTATAGTAAATGGGCTCATTTACTGAAATCCTAGTAAACAGTCTTCAAGAAACTTTGCCCCAGGAACCTAAGAGGGCAGCCAGATTGACCTGATATCCCTCCCTCATTTGTGCATTTAGAGACAACATTGAAACGAAGCATTCCTGATTTGCCAGTTGCTTTCTGGTCTGATGCTGCATTCTGGAATTTTGTAAGCTGTGGGAGGGGCTGTTCCCTATTGAACTCCACCCCCTTGTGGGGGCCAGGTTTTTCAGCATGGTATTAAACCAGCTAACATCGCGTCAGAAGTTCCCAGTCGGGAGCTGAGCAGCCTGGACTTTAACTAGGTTAGTACTGACTTTATAAATCTTCATAAATGTTCTCATGTCCTGCTTTACTAGGAAAATGTTGTTCAATGTGTTCTGTGAGTACTGTGTGTTCTTCTGTGCTTTCTTTGTGTTCTTGGTAGACAACTCAGGAAGAAAACTCAAGCATTGTTTAATAGTTCCTGTGATGGTATCTTCAAGAGTTTAGAAAAGGAATGCAGAGACTTGGATGGTATAAGAAAAATAAGAATGGTATCTTTATGGGACAATTTGAAAGTACAGTGGTATGTGGACCGGGAGTGTGTAGGACCTTACACTAAAGTTTTCTCTACTAAAAATAATGCTTTAGTACAGTCCATGGTCAACACATGGTTATATTGGATTTAAGTATTTTTTTTTCTTTTTTAATTCGAAAGGCAGAGGAGGGAGAGGAAGAAAAAGAGAGAGCGGAAGAGAGAGAGAGAATCTTTTTTTCCATCTGCTGGTGCCCTCAACTGCCAGGGCTGGGCCAGGACAAATCCAGAAACACAGAACTCCACATATGTCTCCCATAAGGATGTCATCTACCCTAGTACTTTGGGCCATCAAAGTACTCTGCTGCCTCCCAGGGTGCACATTAGCAGGAATGTTAGATTGGAAATAAAGAAGCCAGGACTCAAACCAGGCACTCCAATATGGGATGCAAATGTCCCAAGAGGCAACTTTAACCACTACACCAAATATAGCCGCTATATTGGATTTAAACCTGGTAGGGTCACACACTGGGGGCTCCACTTGAGCAGTGTAAAGAAAATGTATTGGGGCAATTGTATATCTCTCATGCTTCCTGAACTGGCATTGCCAGTTGGGAAATCAGTCATCAATGCTTGCCAATAAGAATCTACATTTATGATTCTATAATTGGTCATCAGCTCATTGTTCATATTAGTTACCTTGCAACTGGGCACCAAGTAGCAAGCAGTCTTTCCTCCTGATCTCTGATCTCCCCTCTTTCTCTTCCTTTTTTTCCTGTTTTTATTTTTCTCTTTGTCCTCCTCCTCCTTCCTTTTTTTTTTTTTCTCCTCCTTCAGTGTTCCTGAGACCATAGGATGGGCAGTGTTTAAAGTCTCAAAACTGCAAGTGAATGTAAATGTACAGGGCTTTTAAGATAGTATGGCAAGTGGATCTGAGATTACTGCATAGGAAACTAAGAACAATAAAGCCACTCTCTTAAGCTGTCCTGTTTACCAGAGGACTTGCAAATTCTTTTCATTTGCCAAATTAAATATTCCCCTTGACTACTCTGCCAAAGCACTTACTCATTATTAGCATTTTTTCATAGTTATGTTTCTGCCACCTGGGAGAGTTCTATTGCTTTGATGCTTTTGATAAAACAGGATTAATAAGCAGAATAGTAGGTTGCATATCAGGATTGGCTGTTTTAATACTGCATCCTCACTTATTTAGTTACTCCATACTACTGTGTTCTCACATGGTGAGCTCTATGAGGGAAATGCTTTAAAAATATGTGACTCTTGAACTGTGGGCTGAAATTTGAGCAGATACGGTGCCAACAGGTGTGACAACTTCTCTGCCTCCTGGAAGCTCACAATTTAGTGGAGGGGCTCAAGAAAGCTGGAGAGAAACGTGAAAATGGTAACCTTTGCAGACTGTGAAAGTTCAATAGTACAATAACAAGACGAAGGAACTAGTCTGAATCTCAGAATTAGATTCTACCGTTGAGCAGATAGTGTGCAAACAGATTGTGACACTGGCAAAGTGAACACTCTCTTCCCTGTTCAGCATATTCACCACAGATTTGGAAGGAGGGCTGGCTGATGTTTCAGGTTCCCCCTGTAACTTGAGATGTCCCGAGGGGGAAGCGAGACACTCCAGTGGACCGCATGATCGGTTTTTACAAGGCACATGAAGTTGTCATTAGGATGTAACATGAGAACCAGCTGTGCTCTGGAATAATAGTCAACATAAAAAAAAAAAAAAAGGAAAGCAAAGGCCTTACACAGCAAAGCCGCAGAGTCTCAGAACCCTGGGACAAGTCCCACTGGTGTTGGAACTGTGCAGGGCAAGAGGAAATTTGCAAAGAAAACAACAGCACCCCAGGGAGAAGATCACGAAATAGTAATAGAGAACAAGCACTTTGTGATGTGCTTTAAAACTTTTGGGGGCAACCCTAACTTAAGAGTAGGAAGGCAGACATTGGGGGCTACAAAAGTTTCCCGAACCCCAAGATTTAGAAGCTACTCTGGTGCATAGGAGCTATGTGGGCAGAAAGGGCAGGGTCCTCAGTTCTTGTAGCCTGGTAGCCTTCTCACCTTGCTCTGACTTGCTTCTTCAAGAGAATCATGACTCTTGCTTAAAGTCCCAGCATATATACCCAGCATAATTTTAGTGTATGGGTTCCTGGGACCTGTAAGAAAGAGAAATGAGCACTTTCTGTAAGGAGAACGCATGCTTTGGCTATGGTCATGGCAAAACTAAGCCCCAGTCAATGCTTTTAAACAAATGCAGTGCAACAAAAATCCAAGTTGGAAATGAGTTTGGCCAAGTGGCTGCATGAGAGTGGCTTGGTGCGATTTCATGATAATGGACAATGAGGAGTGAAAATTTGAGTCAAGTAAGATGGTCCCGAGACTCCTCCAACCCTGCAATGGAGAGGGCAGATACACTTCTGCTGTATTCCTGGTGCCATTTCAACCATAACACTAGAATACATTTTGTGTCTGTGGGCTTCATTCATTCATTCATTCTTGTTTAGAGAAACCGGGAGACTACTATCATGGCAAGAAAGCCCCTGCTTCACTACTTCAATGGAAGGGGCAGAATGGAGTCCATTCGGTGGCTGTTGGCCGCTGCTGGAGAAGAGGTAGGTAATGAGTTTTGTCGCCTTAGGTTCAGTCGCAAGATGACTTTTCTGAGCCAGGAGACTGTCACACTAGATAAACTATAATTAGTTTTGATTTAAAAAAAATTCTTAGTGATTAAGAAATGGATAGACATAACCAAATTAAAATTAAAATTATTTATCAAATAGCACATGAATAATTAAAAATTATTTTTTAAAGATTTACTTATTTATTAGAGAGAGAGAGAGAGAGAGAGAGAGAGAATCTCTTCCATTCTTCCATCTGCTTATTCATTCTCCAAAGTGCTGCAATGGCCAGGAACAGGCCAGGCCATCAGGAGCTTGGGATTCAAACTTGGTCTCTCATGGGTGGCAGAGGCCCAAGTAACTTGACCATCTTCTGCTGTTTTCCCAGACTCTTTAGCAGGGAGCTGGATTGGAAGCAGAGCAACCAGAACTCAAATTGGTGCTCTGACAGAGGATGCCAGCATTACAAACAGTGACTTAACCTGTTGTGCTACAATGCTGCACCCAAAACTTTTAAAAGAAGCATCAACTAACCACAACGTGTAAAACATATCTGAATTAAAAAAAACTACAAAATATAATTTATGAGACTTACATTGCAATTAAAAACCCAAATATTCATTGAATGTTAGATGATATAAAAGCATTATTGTTGATCTTTAATGTGATTTTTGTACGATGTTGTGGTTATTTTGTAAATAGTTCTTGTGTTTTAGAGATTCACACTGAAGTATTTAGGATAAGAACACATGATGCCTCAGGCTTGTTTCATATTATGACCGGAGTGGCAAGCAGAATGGACACAGACATGAAACAATATTGGCTCAAGATGGTAATTACTGGAGCTGGGCGACTGACAGAAGGATCATTGTGCTTAATATGTATTATTTTAATACAAGCTAGAAATTTTCATAGTAAAATGGTAAAATATATAAGAAACTAAATGTAATTAAAGTGAAAAATACATATCACAAATGAGAGACAGGAGGGAATGAATTGCAGCAAATTGCCTGTTAACAATGGAACCCAGTTACTCAGCTCTGAGTTTGCAAGTACCATGTTCTGTGTTAGGGACTGGTGATACATAGCGAACAAGACAGATATGGTCCCTGCTCTTGGGCAGGCTACACATCTTTCAGGATGCATACAAGTGAGTAGGTGATTAAGATAAGGCCTGGAAACATCCACACTGAAGCATATTACAGTGTAAAAAGTCCATTCTTCTCAGTGATTGAACAGGGAATGCGGACCAATTTCTGAGTGGCTGCTGAATGCTGCCCTCTACAGGCGCTACTGAGAAAAGCACTTCTCAGTCCAGACCAGAGGGACTGGGCAACTGGGTGAGGGTTTTCCTGGCCAACCAGTCATGCATAGTCTCAGATCTTGTCCCTTATGATGGAATAGAAAAGGAGTGTTTCAGGGAAGGTGTAGTCCTGTGAAAGGAACTTCTGGTGCACTCTCTTCAGCCTTAGAGCCACGTGTCTACCCAAGTCTTGGAATTGTACTTTCATAATTGCTTAATAAATGCATGGGACTTAAATATGATATTTTCTGAATTGTATGAAGAAATAGGTTCATAAAACCCAGGGAGTCCATGCTATGTTGTTTAATTTCTATAAATAAGTGGTGCGCTTTTACTCTTGCCCAGACTTCAGCTTTGTGATATAGGGATGTGTTCAGAGACCCTGGTCAGGATGAGCTCATCACAGGAGGAGGTGATGGGGTAATGCCCACAGAACACAGCTTCTTCTCCATTGCAGCCTGATAAAACAGAGTGGTGGACCAGGACTGACTGCACCCCTTTCTTAGAAGTTGAGGGTTCCCTGTGTCCAAAGGCTGATCATTACCAGCCCACCCATCACCAATAGTCTCACAAGCAACATTACACTCACAAGCCCATCCCACCTCAGCCACCCTCCTGTGACTACCACTCCATCCCTTATGTTTTTGTGAATTGGATGCTTTGTAAATTGCTGGTATACACCACCTTCCTGTCTCTTGAGTCTGATCCTATGTAATCATAGGACCAACAACAAACTATCCCACAAGCAAGTTAGAAAAAGCTCAACCTATTCATGATTAAGAACTCTTTGTAAACTATGAAAAAGAAAGGAGGGATGTAAATTACAACAGAAGCCCCCGAGTGGTAGAGATATAGAAGATCATTGGCCTATGGCACATCCTACACAGGGGACACATGGGTTCTCTTCTGATCTCACCTGAGGACATGGACTTCATTGAGATATGGCTACTGTACAACTGAAGAGCTTCCCAGACCACTCCCTGCAGTAACTCCCTGATGCCCAAGTCATGAGCTGGTCACGGATTATGACAGGGTCAACGTGGAGGTGAAGTGAACCACGGACATGACCAGACTCTGTGAACCTGTCAAACTCAGAAATCTTACCTTATATTATGTACCAGATGGGGGTCATTCAAATTTAAGAACCTATAATGCTAAGAAATAAACTAACAATAACTCATTTACTGTTTCTGCTTTTAGTTTGATGAGAAATTTATGGAAACTGCAGAGGATTTGGACAAGTTAAGAAATGGTAAGAACAAATATCTAAATGACTTAGATGACGTTGTTGGGTGTAAGGTTTTAACAGCAGGCAATGCCTGCATTTGTAGAAAGGTAGTGGGAATGGTGGAGAGGCAGAGAGTGGTTAAATATAAGGGTGGGGATCTTTGAGTGGGTCTACAAATCTTTCAGAGCTAAAAAGGGCCATGACCTTTCAGATTATTTGCTAAAGGAATCATTGCTTGTTTCTCCATGCTGTCTAGTGCTTTCTGCACCACAGATAAGCTACAATCAGATGAGGATTTCCCCTTCCCACCCAAGGACACACAGGGATATGCTCCAGTTGAAAGGAGAAGTACGTGTGACAATGACCTAATGGTCTTTATTTTTGTCTTGAGAGAAGGTAACATGCTAGTGATAACACAAGAGGACAGAAAGGAACACCACACAGAAGCTCCTCTCAGAACCTACCTTAAATGTCCTGAACACAATGAAACTTGCACTGAGAACTTCCCACTAAAAATGGCTTCCTACTGGTGGCCTTGTGGCAGCCCCTCCCAATTTCTTCCTAAAATATCCATGAAGATAAATCAACACAGAAATGCAGGGAACCTGATATGTATCTTGATGGGAAATAAAAACATCATAAATCAAATAGCAGGCTCAGCAGTAAAAGGAAGATTGATAAGAAAAAAAAAAGTACTACAGGAATCTAAAAATAAAAGGCTATTTTACTTGAAAGTTTCCCTGTTATCATTGTAGTTTTGCTTTATACCTGCAGTCATTTCAAAATACAATTTTTTTCTCTTCAGAGTGGGATCCATAGATAATTTACTCTCATTTTTGTTTTCTTCTTTCAAAAGATGGGAGTTTGATGTACCAGCAAGTGCCCATGGTTGAGATTGATGGGATGAAGCTGGTGCAGACCAGAGCCATTCTCAACTATGTTGCCAACAAACACAACCTGTATGGGAAAGACATGAAAGAGAGAGCCCTGTACGGTATATTTTCTGTTTTAATATCAGCAGGCAGCACAGGGGTGATGTAGGTCTGGCCTTGAGTGAGCAGAACTCTGGCAGGGGGATCAGGATAAGCAGTGGGTGTCTGAATGTCTGGAGGTGGAAAGGAGGGATTTAAAAGTAGCTGATTCTTAATTTCCAGAAATTACAAGGATAGTGACCTGAATTGTATGTAGTAGTCATCCTGGCAAGAGTTAGTATTGGCTGGTGCCCAAGACACTGAGGCAGCCTGGAAGCATTTAACACAGGGTTAAAAGAGCCAGAGTGATTCAGTAGCTGCCAGTCTTGGGGAATTGTCTGTCTGTTGCATTGGAGGTACGTGATTCAAAATAAAATCTTGTATGGAACAATGGGAGGTTCCTCAAACATGCCCAGCAATTCCCCTACTAGGCTCTAAGAGAACAAAAATTCATCCTCACTTCTGTACTCATACAGAAGTCTTCATGGCAGTGGTGTTCATAGTATTTAAAAAGTAGAAACTGCCCAAATACCCAACCATGGATGAGTGGATAAACAAAATGTGCTATTCTCATCCAGTGCAATAGTATTTGGCCATGAAGTGCTGGAATAGTGTAACATGGATGAACTTTGAAACCTTTTGTTATGTGAAAGACACCAGACACAGAAGGCCACATGTTGAATGCTTTCTTTTGAATGAAAAGTCTAGACAGAAAGCATATTAGTGCTTGCCTGAGGCTGGAAGAAGGGGAGAATGATGAGTGGCTACCAAGGTGTACATTTGTTTATTCAGTGATGAGAATGTGGAATCAGACAGTGTCAATGTTTGCAGAATTCTGTGACTGTGCTGAAACCTACCCTTACCAGTACATTTTAAAGAGATGACAATTATTACAAGTGAATATAAGACAACAAAGCTGTTGTGTTACAAGTACTGTAATACAGTTTGAAACAAAGGAAAAAGTGTCTCCCATCATATGCACTGATTGCAACTGTACAAAGAATTGTACCAAAAAAGGAGATACTTAAGGCAAGGTGTTGAGAATGGAAGCATTACTAGAGTGGAGGGTGGGGGCACATGGACAGACACAGGGAAATAATGAGGAAAACTCAGAACATTGGGCATAAACATGAGCCTAAGGTGTATAAGCAGAATACAGATGGCACCTGCTATCTCTACTAGGTTTTTGTTTTGAACTACATTAAATCTACTCTTTTTTTTAAAAAAAGATTATTTTATTTGATAGGCAGAGTTATAGACAGAGAGAGGGACAGACAGAGAGAGAGGTCTTCCATCTGCTGGTTGACTTCCAAAATGGCTGCAATGGCTAGAGCTGGGCTGATCTGAAACCAGGAGCCGAGAGTTTTTTCTGGGTCTCCCACATGGGTGCAGGAGCCCAAGCACTTGAATCATATTCCACTGCTTTCCCAGGCCATTAGCTTGGAGCTGGAATTGAAAGTGGAGCAGCCAGGACTTGAACTGGCACCCATATGGGATGCTGGTACACAAGTGGAGGCTTAACCTACTATGTCACAGTGCTGGCCCCTCTACTAGGTTTTAAACTATAATCTAAGGCAGGAGGCATTTGGCAATTTGGCTGTTTGTGTCTTTCAGGATTGATATGTATACAGAAGGTGTGGCCGATTTGTATGAATTGGTCTTATTACTGCCGCTGTGTCCCCCAGAGCAAAAAGATGCCAAGGTTGACTTCATCAAAGAGAAAATCAGAACCCGCTACTTTCCTGCCTTTGAAAAAGTACGTGGAGCTGTTCAGCATTTTAGGATCTCCAGTTTAAAGGATGATAGAAAAACAGTGCCTGGGCATTTGGGGATATTGACCTTCATTTCTAGTGGGTTTCTGAACACCTGAACAGCACTGTATCTTTTAAGGCATTTTATAAAAATGTGCTGTGAATAAGAATTGCACCACTCATATACAAATAACAACTTCTCAGAAAAAGTTCGACATAGTGTATGCTAGAAATTTAACAATTTCATGGTCATGATTAGAAAATATGTTGTGGAAACTCTCAGATATTGGACTAGATCATGCTGAAAATCACAGGCATTGATTCAGGAGTCATATGATGAGAGCCACACATTATCAAGCAATCTGGCACTGTGTGGAGGGAGACATGAGCCAGCTGCCCATCAGGAGAATGTTGCAGATTTCAGGGATGGATGATGTGTGTCTAGACAGGGACGATGGCACAGAGATGGCGAGGAGGAGAGAGATGAAAAGATGTTAAGAAAAAAGGTATTAGCAGAGTTGAGGGCACAGCCCATACAAACTAAGGAGATGAAGTTCCCCTGTTTCACATGTAGTACCTACCTCAGTTGAAAGGAAAACATTTCAAGATCAAAACTACCTGAAATTATGTTAAAACAATCATAAAGCATAGATTGGTTCTAAAAGTTACAGAAAGCTTACAAACAAATTCAGGGCTAAATCCCAAAACCCATTTTATAATGCTTGCATTGTTCTTTCATTCACTGAACAATTGTTAATTCATTGCTTCCTCTGCAAGGAGTGAGGGATTAATGGTAATCAGATCTTCAGATACCTGCTCCTGGCCCCTGTGGTGCTGACAGACAAATGCACAATGAAATCAAAGAACCACATAAACCTCAATTTTCAGTGTAAACTCCAGTATAACACTGGGTATTGCTTTGTAATTTTCTACCAGATAATTATGCAGATTTCTATATGTATATGTAATCAGATAGGGTATATGCCAAAATACACAACAGTGGTTTATCAGTAGGAAGGGGTACTCACCATCTATCCTCTTCTATCCACTGTAATTTCCAAATTGCTGAAATATTTTATTAAGCATCACTTACTCTCCCAACATTTATATTGTGGAATTCAAACATTCCAAAAAGAAATATTTAATGAGCATGCAGATAGCCACTACCTAGACAGCAAGACTGACATCTTCATTATGTCTGCTTTGTATTGTGTGCTCACCCCTACATCCTTCTATCCATCAGACATATTCCTTTTTATGTACTCAAAATGGGTTGTAGACACCAGCACAGTTCCCCCTAAACACTTCAGGTGCTGATCATAATAGTGCAAGGTAGGAGTCAGAGCCAATGCTGCAGAGGAATGATGGATTCAAGTTCAGCAAGGTTTACTTCGATCCCAGACACATAGAACTGTGGAAAGAGATTGTGGTATGGGAGAGTGAACTGGAGAGGACAAAGTGGAGAGACAGGTCCCAAAATGTCAAGGCTGCACCCTTCAGGGTGGGGGGTAAACTTGGGGGAACATGGAGCAGCAAGAACTGAGTCCTTGGCACATAGAGAAGATGCAAGTGAGGGTGGGTGGTGTGGACACCACGGGGATGTGGGAGAATCAAAGGGGAGCCTGGGATTTAATTCATGAGTGCACACAGCCCACTTCTTGCTCTCCCTCATGAGACAGGGTCTGCATCTCCACCCCCTCTAGGGAGGCAGCAGAGCTGGGAGAGTCAGGCTGGAGAGGTTGAGAGAGGAGGGGGCCCCAGCCTGACTGTGCCTGTGACCATGATCTGATTCCTCGAATTCACCAGGTGTTGAAGAGCCATGGACAAGACTACCTTGTTGGCAACAGGCTGAGCAAGGCTGACATTCTCCTGGTTGAACTTCTCTACAATGTGGAAGAGCTCGACCCCAGTGCGATCGCCAGCTTCCCTCTGCTGAAGGTGACCCACTTCTCAGCCCTCAGAGAGCAGCCCAGAACCTGACACTTGGACCCTTTGCCATTGTTCTGACTCAGCCCTCTCTGAGCTTTCAAATCCACTTCCCTTTCCCCATTCTCCAAAATATGTTTCCAGGCCCTAGTTTTGAGTATGAAAAGTTTCTTGTTATGCCGAGGAAGTTGAAGGTGGAAGTCAACACAAGAGTGACATTTTGCCTTTTACAAGGAGAAAGACCCAGAGGCCAGCCTCTCTCTCCCTAGTTCCCTATCACCCCGTGCTCAGTGTTCTTGATTTCTCTGTGATTTCTTTCACTCCAGGTGTGTCCTTGTGTCTGCACACTGAGTCCATCTGAGCAGGTGTCTTCCCATGGGATTTCCTTCCCCCAGCGGCAGCTCCAGTTGTCAGATTCTATTCCTCTCTGCTCTGTCCTTTCTCTTCCCCTTTCCACAACCTCTGCTGGTGTTTCTCAGTGTGGAAATTGGTTGTGATTGGTCTCAGGTTAGCATGTGGTATTTTCTGTCTGCATTTCCAACTCCATTTCCCATATCTTCAATTCCCCTGCTTGGAGACTTCCCTGGGTTGGTATCTGACAGATACGTTAGTCTGCATTGTATTGGGCAAGAACCATGAACTCTGTAGGGTTATGTGTCAGAAGAAGGCAGAAGGACTGTGAAATGGACAGTCTTAACGGTTGAATTGGGAAAATGTCACTGAACTGTACTCTCCTCTCCATCATCTTCATTCTCTTTGGGGTCCTTTCCAAAGTCTCTGCACTGCTGCTGATGGAAGGGGCCCAGTTGGTCTTTATATAGGAGAGGTAAGACTTCCAGGATTGTGCTAATTAAGGGGTGGTCTTTGCTCCTGTCTGAGGCTGTGATTTGTGCACTGCAGGCCCTGAAAACCAGAATCAGCAGCCTCCCCACTGTGAAGAAGTTTCTGCAGCCTGGTAGCCAGAGGAAGCCTCCTATGGATGAGAAAAATTTAGAAAAAGCAAAGAAGATTTTCAAGATACCATAAAGGAGCAATATGCTAGGTTCACACACACAAATCTGTAGTTTTGCAGCAATATCTTCACTTAATTGCCAATCATGGCTATTGTGAGCTATATGCTAGTGAAATAAACTCTTCTGAGCTAGCTGAGTTAAAATTTATTTCTTTTCATTAGAATCTAATATGAAATCAGATTCCCAGTCTTCTGATATGTCTCTTTCTTGGAATAAAAAATGAAATAAGAAAAAATTATAGAGTATGTGGTTTGTTCAGCTTTCCCAAGAATTGTCCTATAACATCTGTCATATAGTCTATTAAAAAGCCAAGAGCAGAAATTTACATCTGACATTCTCAAGTATGCACAGTAAAATAATTATCATTCTGGGTAATGACATAATAAATATTTTTTCTTATAGCACCATTTTATTTTTTTCTCCTTTGAATTTTTAAAATTTTATTTAAGTTATACAAGTTTCATGTCTTTCATATATTCAAATTCAAGAATGTAGTGAGACTTCCAATCCTACCCTCCCTCCCATACATTCGCCAACCCTTCTTTCTCCTTCCTCTCTCAATCCCATTCTTAATGTTTACAGAAATCTATTTTCAGTTTACTTAATGGTTGTATAGTTAACACTACACTAAGTAAAAGAGTTCAAAAAATAGTATGAAGAAAAAAAAACACTGTTCTGCAACAGAAGAGACAAGGACTATAAATAATCATTGAATCTCAAAATCTCCATTTCACTACAACATTTTAGATACTCTATTAGTTACCTCAGAATAGTGAAAATATATATCTGTCTTTTGGGGACTGGTTTATTTCACTAAGTATAATGGTTTCCAGTTGCATCCATCTTGTTGCAAAGGACAGGATTTCATTTTTTTTTACAGCTGAGTAGTATTCCATAGCATAAATATAAAATAATTTCTTTATCCAGTCAACAATTGATGGACATCTGGGTTGATTCCATATCTTAGCTATTGTGAATTGTGTTATAATGAACATGGGGGCACAGATACCTGATTTCTTTTGGTTTGGGTAAATTTCCAGGAGTGGGATGGCTGGAACATATGGTAGGTCTATATTCAGATTTTTGAGGTATCTCCATTCTAAATCCACTGTGGCTACACATTTTACATTCCCACCAATAGTGGATTAGGGTATCTTTTTTCCCACATCCTTGACAGCATTTGTTGTTTTTTGATTGCTGTATGAGACCCATTCTTTTTTTTAAAGTTAACTTATTTTTCAAATTTATTTTACTTGAAAGTTGGAATTACACAGAGACAGAAGGAGAGGCAGAGAGAGAGAGAGAGAGAGAGATCTGCTATTCACTAGTTAACTCCCAAATTGGCTGCAATAGCCAGGGCTGCACCCATCTGAAGACAGAAGCCAGGAGCTTCTACTGGGTCTCCCATGTGAGTTCAGAGGCCCCAGCACTCAGGCCATCTTCTACTGCTTTCCCAGGCCACAGCAGAGAGCTGGATTGGAAGTGGAGCAGCTACCAGCACTGGAGACGGTGGCTTTACCTGCTACGCCACAGTGTCAGCCCTTATGAGAGCCATTCTAACTGGAGTAAGGAGAAATCTCATATGGTTTAGATTTGCATTTCCCTGATGGCTAGTGATCCTGAGCATTTTCTAAAATGTCTGTTGGCCATATGAATTTTCTCTCTTGAAAAATGCCTGTTCAGGGGCTGGCACTGTGGTGCAGCGGGTTAATGCCCTAGCCTGAAGCACCAGCATCCCATACGAGCACTGGTTCAAGTCTCGGCTGCTCCACTTCCAATCCAGCTCTCTGCTGTGGCCTGGGAAAGCAGTAGAAGATGGCCTAAGTCCTTGGGCCCCTGCATCCACATGGGAGACCCAGAGGAAGCTCCTGGCTCCTGGCTTTGGATTGGTGCAGCTCTGGCCGTTGCGGCCAGTTGGGGAGTGAACCAGCAGATGGAAGACCTCTCTCTCTCTCTCTCTCTGCCTCTCCTCTCTCTGTGTAACTCTGACTTTCAAATAAATAAATAAATCTTAAAAAACAAAACAAAACAAAGGAAATATGCCTGTTCAAGACCTTTACCCATTTCTTAACTGGATTGTTTCTTTTGTTATGGTTGAATTTCTTGAGCTTTTTATGGATTCCAGATGTTAACCCTTTATCAGTTTGCAAATATTTTCTTCCATTCAGTTAGTTGCCTCTGGCTTTTTTTTTTTTTTTTTTTTGTATAAGATTGCTTTAGCTATTCAGAGTCTCTTGTGTTTCCATATGAATTTTAGCATCATTTTTTTCTAGATCTGTGAAGAATGTCATTGGTATTTTGATTGGGATCACACTGAATCTGTAAATTGCTTCTGGTAGTATGGACATTTACAATCCATGAACATCTAAGATTTTTCCATTTTTAATGTCATATTTCTTTCTATTTTTCTTTCTTTCTTTTTTTTTAAATATTTATTTTATTTATTTGAAAGAGTTACGGAGAGAGGTAGAGACAGAGAGAGAGGTCTTCCATCTGCTCGTTCACTCCCCAGATGGCTGCAACGGCTGGAGTTGTGCCAACCTGAAGCCAGGAGCCAAGAGCTTCCTACAGGTCTCCCAAGTGGGTGCAGGGGCCCAACAACTTGGGCCATCTTCTACTGCTTTCCCAGGCCACAGCAGAGAGCTGGATCAGAAGAGGAGCAGCTGGGACTAGAACCAGTGCCCATATGGGATGCTGACGCTTCAGGTCAGGGCTTTAACCCGCTGTGCCACAGTGCCAGCCCCCAATATATTTCTTTTTTTAATGTTTTATAATTTTCATTGTAAAGATCTTTGACAGAAATGGTTAAATTTATTCTAAAGTATTTAATTCTTTTTTGGAGCTATTGTGAATGGGACTGATCTTAAAAGCTCTTTCTCAGCCATAGCATTGTCTGTGTATACGAAGACTATTAATTTTTCTGTGTTGATTTTATATACCACTACCTTACCAAACTCTTTTATGAGTTCCAGTAGTATCTCAGTGGAATCCTTTAGATCCCCTATATATAGAATGATGTCATCTGCAAATAGGGATAGTTTGACTTCCTCCTTTCCAATTTGTATGCCTTTGGTGTTTGTTTGTTTGTTTGTTTGTTTTGCCTCATGGCTCTGTCTAAAACTTCCAGGACTATATTAAATAGCAATGGTGAGACTGGGCATCCTTTTCTGGTTCCGGATCTTAGAGGGAATACTTCTAGCTTTCCCCCATTCAATAGTATCCTTAAGCATCTTTTCTAAGGCTGGACGAATGGTGACAAATTCTTCCAATTTCTGTTTGTTACAGAAGGTCTTCATTTCACCTTCATTCATAAATGGGAGCTTTGCAGGGTAGAGGTTTCTAAGTTGGCAGTTTTTTTTTTGTTGTTGTTGTTGTTGTGAAGATTTTTTCTGGTCATGTCTGTTAGGAGTTCAATGTGCTTCCTGTACTTGGGCATCCTTTCTTTCTCCAAATTGTGGAAAATTTTCTTTAATTATTTCACTAAAAAGGCCTTCTAATTCCATAATAACCCAATAATATAAAGCCCATATTTTGGGTTTTTTGATAGCATCCCATAAATCTCCAACACTGTTTTTGGTTTTATAATTTCTTCTTCTTCTTCTCCTCCTCTCCTCCTTTGGCCTGGCCGTGAAATTTCCAGAGATTTGTCTTTTAACTCAGATATTCTTTCTTCTGCCTCAATGAGTTTATTGTTAAAGTTTTCCACAGCATTTTTAATTTGATACATTGAAATCTTCATTTCTATTATTTCACTTTGATTTCTTTTTTTTTAAAGGCAAAGTTTATATTTCTTTTTTTTTAAACTTTTATTTAATGAATATAAATTTCCAAAGTACAGCTTATGGATTACAATAGCTTCCCCCCCCCATAACTTCCTTCCCACCAGCAACCCTCCCCTTTCCCTCTCCCTCTCCCCTTCCATTCACATCAAGATTCATTTTCAATTCTCTCTATATACAGATCAGTTTAGCATATATTAAGTAAAGATTTCAACAGTTTGCACCCACATAGAAACATAAAGTGAAAAATACTGTTTGAGTACTAGTTATAGCATTAAATCACAATGTACAGCACATTAAAGGACAGAGATCCTACATGGGGAGTAAGTGCACAGTGACTCCTGTTGTTGACTTAACAAATTGACACTCTTTTTATGGTGTCAGTAATCACCCTATGCTCCAGTCATGAGTTGCCAAGGCTATGGAAGCCTTTTGAGTTCACTGACTCTGATCATATTTAGACAAGGTCATAGTCAAAGTGGAAGTTCTCTCCTCCCTTCAGAGAAAGGTACCTCCTTCTTTGATGGCCCATTCTTTCCACTGGGATCTCACTCGCAGAGATCTTTCATTTAGGTGTTGTGGTTTTTTTTTTTTTTTTTTTTTTTGCCAGAGTGTCTTGGCTTTCCATGCCTGAAATACTCTCATGGGCTTTTCAGCCAGATCCGCGTGCCTTAAGGGCTGATTCTAAAGCCAGAGTGCTGTTTAGGACATCTGCCATTCTATGAGTCTGCTGTGTATCTCGCTTCCCATGTTGGATCGTTCTCTCCCTTTTTTATTCTATCAGCTAGTATTTGCAGTCACTAGTCTTGTTTATGTGCTCCCTTTGGCTCTTAGTCCTATCATTATGATCAATTGTGGACAGAAATTGATCACTGGGACTAGTGAGATGGCATTGGTACAGGCCACCTTGATGGGATTGAATTGGAATCCCCTGGTATGTTTCTAACTCTACCGTTTGGGGCAAGTCAGCTTGAGCATGTCCCAAATTGCACATCTCTTCCCTCTCTTATTCCCACTCTTATATTTAACAGTGATCACTTTTCAGTTAAGTTTCAATGCTTAAGAATAACTGTGTATTGATTACAGTATTCAACCAAAAGTATTAAGTAGAACAAACAAACAAAAATACTAAGAGGGATAACGTATTCAGTTGTTCATAAACAGTCAGGGCAAGGGCTGATCAAGTCACCGTTTCTCATAGTGTTCATTTCACTTTAACAGGTTTCCTTTTTGGTGCTCAGTTAGTTGTCACTGATCAGGGAGAACATATGATATTTGTCCCTTTGGGATTGGCTTATTTCACTCAGCATAATGTTTTCCAAATTCCTAACAGGGATCACTTTTCAGTTAAAATTTAAACACCTAAGAATAACTGTGTGTTAATTACAGAGTTCAACCAAGAGTACTAGAACAAAAAAAATACTAAAATGGATAAAGTATTACATTGTACATCAACCGTCAGGACAAGAGCTGATCAAGTCACTGTTTCTCATAGTGTCCATTTCACTTCAACAAGTTTCCCCTTTGGTGCTCAGTTAGTTGTCGCCGATCAGGGAGACCATATGATATTTGTCCCTTTGGGACTGGCTTAATTCACTCAGCATGATGTTTTCCAAATTCCTCCATCTTGTTGCAAATGACCGGGTTTCATTGTTTTTGACTGCTCTATAGTATTCTATAGAGTACATGTCCCATAATTTCTTTATCCAGTCTACTGTTGATGGGCATTTGGGTTGGTTCCAGGTCTTAGCTATTGTGAATTGAGCTGCAATAAACATTAATGTGCAGTCACTTTGATTTTTTTTTTTTTGACAGGCAGAATGGACAGTGAGAGAGAGAGACAGAGAGAAAGGTCTTCCTTTGCCGTTGGTACCCTCCAATGGCTGCCATGGCCGGCGCACTGCGGCCGGTGCACCGGGCTAATCCGATGGCAGGAGCCAGGTACTTATCCTGGTCTCCCATGGGGTGCAGGGCCCAAGGACTTGGGCCATCCTCCACTGCACTCCCTGGCCACAGCAGAGAGTGGGCCTGGAAGAGGGGCAACCGGGACAGAATCCGGTGCCCTGACCGGGATTAGAACCCGGTGTGCTGGCGCCACAAGGCGGAGGCTCACTTTGATTTATTTTTAAGATCTTAATTTCACAGGGCTGACTCTGTGGTGCAGTGGGTTAACACCCTGGCCTTAAGCGCCGGCATCCCATATGGTGCCGGTTCAAGACTTGGCTGCTCCTCTTCCAATCCAGCTCTCTGCTGTGGCCTGGGAAAGCAGTGGAGGATGGTCCAAGTCCTTAGGCCCCTGCACCTGCGTGGGATACCTGGAAGAAGTTCCTGGCTCCTGGCTTCAGATCGGCGCAGCTCCAGCCATTGCAACCATCTGGGGAGCGAACCAGTGGATGGAAGACCTCTCTCTCTGTCTCTACCTCTCTCTGTAACTCTATCTTTCAAAAGAAAAAAAAATAAAATTGCAATTTCATGGAAAATTTTTCATTCATATCAAGTATGGTTTTCTTTTGTTCATTTATTTGCTTCTGATTTCTTTTGAGTAATCCAATGATTAATTTTTTATTCCATTTCTGGCATTTCATCAATCTCTTCATCTTCACATTATAATATTGAAATGTTGTGTTCCTTTGGAGGAAGGTCATGTTGTCTTTCTTATTCTTGTTTTTGAATTTCTGCATTTATTTTTAGAAATTTGTGGAATTAATTGTTTTTTTTTTTTTTTTTCTCCTTTGATTCCTTTTATCTTTGAGCCATGCCTCTGTGGCTTAGTGGATCATCTGCACTTTCAGTGAATACCAAGAAGTGTTGGTGTGGTCAGGAGATCTTTTCAGTGTTCTAGGATTGGGCGAATATCCAGGGTAACACCCCAGCTGGCATGGTAGTTTTCCTCTTATTAAGAGAAGTAGGGGAATGGTCACCTCTGTTGGTATAATCATCCCTTCAAGCTGAGCAGTGCCTAGGTGTTAGCCCACAGTGTGTTCAACACTCATCCATGCCACTGTGAACTATGCAAATGATTTGTGCAGTCCTCACTGTGAGCACAGTTCCCACTTCAATGACACACCCCAGGCAACCCAGGAGCTCTGAGCATGTGGAGCTGCACCCAGTGATTGGCTAGAGAGTCAACAACACCCTGCACCTTCTCATGCAACCCAAGTTCCCCTGAAATCAGCACACAAAGCTCCCACAGTTGCTGGGTGCAGTGGTTTCTCTCTGCCCTGCAAGCCTGTCCAGTTATCAGAGAAGCAGATGTTCCCCAATCCAGCCCCACCTGGGCATTGATCCTGGGAGGTTGGGGCATCTTAAAGTCCTGTGTGGGTGTCCAGCCACGTCACAGCCAGGCTCAAAGTCAGTGGGGTCTGTGGATTTTTCTCTCTGCTAGAATCTCTGCATTATACATGTACATAAGAGCCACTGGCTGAATGTTGCTCTCTCCCTGCCACTGCTGCCAGTATTGCCGAGAAGATAGTATCTTGTCTCAGCCAGTTGCTGTGCATACGCACAAAGTCTTCCATGGCTCCTTCCCAAATCTAAAATGATGTCCACCCTTTATCAATCAGGCAGTAGGCACTGTTGTGGGGAAGTTGATGTGGGATAAATATGTCTCTTCTACTTCCACTGGGTCTGTAGGCAACCACTAGCAATCGCTGGCTCCCAGGGCTCCAGTCTGGACTCATGCCACATTATCCCTCCAGCTATATCCCCATGGGTTGCTGCTCTGGTCTCACTTCTGTCTCTAAGCTGCCACCTGCTCTGGCTCTCAGCTGCTGCAGTAGTATGTTGTGTTCATGCTCGTGCTGCGCATCTGCACACTCCAAACAGGTCCACAGCATTCCTCTTCTTGTTGTAGGATCTCCAGTGTAGTTTTCTCTCCTTAGAGTACACTTTCTCCATTTTTTTAAAACTATTTATCCCTAACCTAGTGCCATATGTCTTTCCCTAATCTGCCATCTTGGAATCTTACCATTTTGTTTCTAATAATAACTTGATGTTATTTTCCTGAAATATTTACATGTACAACTTGTATTTTATGTTGGCCCCACATATAAAGTCTACCAGAGTTTCATGATTCAAAAGAGATTCATAGATAGATAGATAGATAGATATAGATAGACAGACAGAAGAAAGAGGATGTGAGGCAAGATGTTGTGCAGATTAGGCCACGACTTGTGAAGCCTGCGTCTCATACCAGATTCAAATCTCAGTTCCTTGGCTTTCCAATCCAGCTCCCTGCTAATACACCTGGACAGCAGTGCATGATGGCCCAAGTACTGAGTTGCTGCCACCCATGTGGGAGACCCAGATGGAGTTCCTAGCTTCTGGCTTCTGGCTTTTACCTGGTCCAGCCCTGGCTGTTTCAAGCATTTGCGGAGTGAACCAGCAGATGGACTCTCTCTCTCTCTCTCTCTCTCTTTCTGTTACTCTGTATTTCAAATAATAAATAAATTTTTAAAAAAGAAATAGGTCACATGTACTACTACAAATGTTCAGATAATCAATCATTAATCTCCCAGGGCTAAAGCAAGAGGGAACATGCATTAGTTGAATCCCTTTATGAGTCTTATGCATGTTGTCTCCTTTAATTTTGTCAACAGTGCCTAGAAAGGTATTTATTTCTCCCTATTTTCAGAAGCAAAAATTGAGCTCAGCATTTAAACAACTTGCCCAAGTTTCTGGATCTCATAAGACTGGAGGATATTATCCAAGCTAGAGCTGTTTATCTTCCAAGCTCTCTTCTCCCTCCCAAGAATCAATGTAATTATTTGGTCACTTAGCTTCCTTAATTTACTTCCAGAATTATCGTATCTTCTTAATAAGATCATTTTCATATTGAGGTAAATATAGCTATACCAGTCAGCAACTCACTGAGTTTTTTTTTAAGGCTATCAAGGTAAAACAAGCACACTTTCAGTGATTCTTCTTCCCATCAAACCCCTGAAACCTGCTAACAGAAAGGGACTCATGAGTTAGATGTTCTTTCTTCTTCCCCTTCCATCCTTCAGTTGTTAATGGATTCTAGATGGAAGATGTCGCTCCCCGTCTTCGTGGAGGAACGACACAAGACCCTGTGCTGTTCTTTTGTCTGCTTGGCCCTCCCCGGGTTTGCTGCTGGTTCTTCCAGGGTTGGCTACCGACCCTTCCACCTCTGTGGAAGGGCGGTTCCCCCTGCCACCTTCCCCACTTCCGCGGGGGAGCAGCACACCGCCGGCCGGCTCTCTCGGGGGCTGCACAGGTGTTCCTCCAGATAGATGTTCCCCTTAGATGTTCCTGGTGCATGCCGTCTCTCTCCTCCTTTATAGTCCTCCTCCGCCAATCCCAACTCGGCTGCCCACACGCCGAGTACGCTGCTCTCCTCCAATCAGGAGCAGGATCAGCTCCTGGAGGTCAGCACTCAAGTTGGCAAGAGGCAGCTGCGTAGAAGCTGTTTTCTCCTCTCCCAGCACCATATTGTGGGAGAGCAGATGCATAGAATAAGTCTTAATTCCAGTAACTCAGTCCAGTCCGGGTTGTTCCCCACAGAAGAACATAAATTAGGTCCTTAGAGGGAAGCACAGTGGATGGATAAGTTTCCATGTGAAGCAGAAAAGTCCTGGACCTGAAATCAGGAGGAGGATTTCCCGCTGACCCAGCATCCCATTGCATGTAGCGTGGGCAGCTGTACTCTGACATCCAGGGCTCCTTTGTGAGGAGAATATTAGGAGCTGTTGCTCAGGGTTGTTGTAGGGATGAGACTCATCTCCTAGATGCTGATTGTATAGGAGGAACACAGGTGGTTGACTCAGCAAATCATCAAGTCTCCCTTTTCATTTCCTGTTGAGCTAGTAAGGCTTTGTGGCAACCTTTGCTTCTGTCTTGGCCTGGTATTTAGGATGGGAGGAAAGGTACTTATGGAGATAAGCACTATGATAAATATTATGTAAGGTCAACATTCCCTTCCCTTTGTAACATGATCCTCAGTTGAGAGATAAGGGAGCTGAGTGTGAGAACTTGAATCACCTGGCTCAGGGAACTCTAATCCTTCACAATGGCACACACACTCTGCTGGTTTATGCCACCCCCTTTTCTCTGACAGGAAAACACAATATATATAACCCCCAATTTAAAGGCAGATGTGTTGATTCAGAATATTTCTAAAAGAATTTTTACTATCCAAAGTTAAACTGTTGTTTTCCACATTTTCAAATGTGGATTATAAAAACATTTGGATTCTAATTTTTTCAAATCACACATACTTTTTAGAAATACATTCATTGGTGGATTCACTGCTGAATTCTACTACAGATTTAAAGAAGAACTAACTCCAATTCTTCTCAAGCTATTAAAAAACAATTAAAAGAGAGAATCCTCCCAAATTCTTTCTATGAAGCCAGAATCACCTTATTCCTAAAACTGAAAAAGATACAACAGAGAAAGAGAATTAGAGACCAATGTACCTGATGAACATAGATGCAAAAATCCTCAATAGAATTCTAGCCAATAGAATGTAACAAAACATCAGAAAGATCATCCATCCAGACCAAGTGGGGTTTATCCCTGATATGAAGGGATGGATGGTTCAACATTCTCAAATCAATCAATGTGATATACTACACTAACAAACTGCAGAAGAAAAACCATATGATTATCTCAATAGATGCAGAGAAAATATTTGATAAAATATAACACCCTTTCATGATGAAAACTCTAAGCAAATTGGGTATAGAAGGAACATTCCTTAACACAATCAAGGCAATTTATGACAAACCCACAGCTAGCATCCTATTGAATGGGGAAAAGTTGGAAGCATTCCTACTGAGATCCAGTACCAGACAGGGATGCCCACTCTCACCATTGCTATTCAATAAAGTAGTGGAAGTTTTAGCCAGAGCCATTAAGAAAGAAAAAGAAATCAAAAGGATAAAAACTGGGAAGGAAGAAGTCAAAATATCCCTCTTTGCAGATGATATGATTCTTTATTTAGAGGATACAAAGAACTCCACTAAGAGACTATTGGAACACATAGAAGAGTTTGGTAAAGTAGCAGGATATAAAATCAATGCACAAAAATCAACAGCCTTTATATACACAGATAATGTCATGGCTGAGAAAGAACTTCTAAGATCAATCCCATTCACAATAGCTCCAAAAACAAGCAAATACCTTGGAATAAACTTAACCAAGGATGTCAAAGATCTCTATGATGAGAATTACAAAACTTTAAAGAAAGAAATAGAAGATACAAAAAAAAAAATGGAAAAATCTTCCATGCTCATGGATTGGAAGAATCAATATCATCAAAATGTCCACTTTTCAAAAAGCAATTTACAGATTTAATGTGATACCAATCAAAATACCAAAGACATTCTTCTCAGATCTGGAAAAAAATGATGCTGAAATTCATATGGAAGTACAAGAGACCTCGAATAGCTAAAGCAGTCTTATACAAGAAAAACAGAGCTGGAGGCATCATAATGCCAGATTTCAAGACATACTACAGGGCAGTTGTAATCAAAACAGCCTGGTACTGGTACAGAATTAGATGGATAGACCAATGGAACAGAATAGAATCACCAGAAATCAATCCAAACATCTACAACCAACTTATCTTTAATCAAAGAGCTAAAACCAATTCCTGGAGCAAGGACAGTCTATTCAACAAATGGTGCTGGGAAAACTGGATTTCCACATGCAGAAGCATGAAGCAAGACCCCTACCTTACACTTTACACAAAAATCCACTCAACATCGATTAAAGATCTAAATCTATGACCTGACACCATCAAATTATTAGAAAACA
This sequence comes from Oryctolagus cuniculus, assembly GCF_964237555.1. NCBI lineage: Eukaryota > Metazoa > Chordata > Mammalia > Lagomorpha > Leporidae > Oryctolagus > Oryctolagus cuniculus. The sequence continues at coordinate 116,923,071 of NC_091436.1, forward strand.
TCAGAGAAACCCTGCAAGATATAGGCACAGGCAAAGACTTCTTGGAAAAGACCCCAAAGACACAGGAAGTCAAAGCCAAAATTAGCAACGTGGATTACATCAAATTGGGAAGTTTCTGTATGATAAAGAAACAGTCAGGAAAGTGAAGACGCAACTGACAAAATGGGAGAAAATATTTGCAAACTATGCAACCAATAAAGGATTAATAACCAGAATCTATAAAGAGATCAAGAAACTCCACAACAACAAAACAAACAACTCACTTAAGAGATGAGCCAAGGACCTAAACAGACATTTTTCAAAAGAGGAAATCCAAATGGCCAACAGACACATGAAAAAATGTACAGGATCACTAGCCATCAGGGAAATGCAAATCAAAACCACAATGAGGTTTCACCTCACCCTGGTTAGAATGGCTTTCATACAGAAATCAATAAACAATAGATGCTGGCAAGGATGTAGGGAAAAAGGCACACTAATCCACTGTTGGTGGGAATGCAAACTGGCAAAGCCACTATGGAAGTCATTTTGGAGATACCTCAGAAATCTGAATATAGCCTACCATATGACCCAGCCATCCCACTCTTTGTAATTTATCCAAGGGAAATTAAATTGGCAAATAAAAGAGCTATCTGCACTTCCATTGTTATTGCAGCTCAATTCCCAAAAGCTAAGACATGGAATCAACCTAAATGCCCATCAACAGTAGACTGGATAAAGAAATTATGGGATATGTACTCTATGGAATACTACACAGTGGTTAAAAAGATTAAATGTGGTCATTTGCAACAAAATGGAGGAATTTGGAAAACATCATGCTGAGTGAAATAAGCCAGTCCCAAAAGGACAAATATCATATGTTCTCCATAATCTGTGACAACTAACTGAGCACCTAAAAGGAAACCTGTAGAAGTGAAACTGACACTATGAGAAGCAATAACTTGATCAGCCCTTGTCCTGTCTGTCGAGGAACAGCTATTTTATTCCTTTTAGTATTTTCTCTTTCTACTTAATATCATTGATTTAACTCTTTACTTAACACAGAATTATTCTTGGGTGTTTAAATCCAATTGAAAATTGATCCTTGTTAAAAATAAGAGTGGAAATAAGAGTGGGAGGAGATGTATAGTTTGACTCACGTTCCCTCAGACTTACCCTTAAGGGTAAAGCTAAAAACTCACCATGGGACTCTAAATCCCATTAAGTTGGCAGGTACTAATGCCATTGTACTACTTAAAGTGATCAGTTTAAGTTCATAATTGATCATAAAGATAGGATTAAGTGTCAAAGGGATCACATAAATAAGACCAAGTGTCAGCTAATAATAATTGGTAGAATTAAATAGAGAACGATCCAACATGGGAAGCAGGCCACACAGCAGACTCATAGAATGACAAATGCCCTAAACAGCACTCTGGCCTCAGGATCAGCCCTTAAGGCATTCAGATCTGGCTAAAAACCCATGATAGCATTTCAAACATGGAAATCTAAGATAATGTGGCAAAAATAACCTACATGAAAGATCTTTTGAGTGAGATCTCGGTGGAAAGAACAGGCCATCAAAGAAGGAGGTACTTTTCTCTTAAGGGAGAAGAGAACTTCCACTTTGCTTATGGCCTTGTTTAAATTATGTCAAAGTTTGTGGACTCAAGAGGCTTCCATAGCCTAGGCAGCTCATGACAAGAGCCTTAGGTGATCACTGCCATCATATATAAGAGTGTCAATTGTTAAATCAACAACAGGAGTCACTGTGTACTTGCTCCCTATGTAGGACCTCTGTCCTTAATGTGTTGTATTATGAGAATTAATGGTAAAACTAGTCTTCAAACAGTACTGTATACTTTGTGTGTCTTAGTGAGTGCAAACTGCTGAAATCTTTACATAGTATAGTATAGTATAGTATAGTATAATATAGTAAGTATCTTCTGTATATAAAGATAATTAAAATTGAATCTTAATGAAGAATGGGAAGGGAGAGGGAGTAGGTGGTGGGATTGTTTGGGGGTAGTAGGGCGGGTATGGGGGGAAAGCCGCTATACTCCAAAAGTTGTATTTTGGAAATATATGTTTATTAAATAAAAACTTTATATCAAAAAAGATTCCTCAAGAGATTTATGAGAAGAGGCCTTCAACAAATAACCCTCCTATAATACACTCTGGAACAGAGGTTATGGACTTCCCCAGTACCATTTTGTAGTTTCTTTTTATTATACTCAAGTGAATTCTTTATGGTACATCTCCTTGTCTTCGTTGTTAGGAATACAAGATGAACAAGTACCACCCACCAACTGAAGAAAATTACTCTATATAAGGAATTACAAATCAGTATGCAAAATTGTACCAGGGAGGATCCCTGTATGAAAAAAAGAACCACTCAAAAAGTTTAATGAAATGTCTGTTTATAAACCAAGGGTAGGTCAAGGTATCTTAAGGAGTGGTAAAGCACTCAGGGATAGGAACACTAAGAAGTCTCTCTTCCTGGCACTTACATGGGTGCAGATTTTAACAGCAGGCAGTGCCTACGTGTTTGTGGGGTGGTAATTGGGATGGTGGAGAGAGAGCGTGGTTAAAATGCATGTACAGAGGAGAATGGAACCTTTTCTTCTGCCTGCATGTGTTTCATAATTTAGCCTCTTAGATAAACTGGCACTAGACACAACAAAGACAATGCCATGACCTTGGGAATAACTAACCACACTTTTGCAATTGTGAAAAGCACACACCCTTCTTTTCTTTTCATATTCTGGTTAACAAAAGGTAGTTGCTAACCTTGTTGCTTTTTAAAATGTTCAAGCAGATAGAAATTTCAGAATTTCAGAAGCTGATTGGAGGGAGATAGATAGCTATAACAGAACAGCCCAGATACAGGAGAAATTCAGGACCATCAGCCAAAAATAAAAAGCCAAGCCTCATATCAAAGAATCCACCATTTGTGCACTTATGTGATATCAGCACCCACCCTAGAAACCTGTTTGACAACCTCTCCCAACTCTGCTTTTGCTAACTTGAAAGTTGGGAAGAATATATTTGGGTTCACTTTCCACAGGGTCCACTTGCATAAGCCTATGTCCCAACATCAGCCGTCATCTCTGGTATTGTCTGTTGTGGGCTGAGGGCTCCCTGCAAAGCTCTCTGCAGATTCTTCCCTCTGTGAGTGAAATAATTCAAATGGGGAGGCATAAAGGTGGCCCAAGTGCTTGGGTCCTGCTCCTGCATGGGAGACCAGGAGGAGACTCCTGGCTTCTGGCTTCAGATTGGCTCAGCTCCAACTGTTATGGCCATTTGGGAAGTGAAGCAGCAGATGTAAGACCTCTTTCTCTGTCTCTCATTCTCTCTGTTTGTAACCCTACCTCTCAAATAAATAAATAAAATCTTAAAAAGAAAGAAGTAAACTGTGCATCAACAAAAATCCCCAAATGCAAAAAGTCTCCAAAGAAAGAAAAACCAGATTCTAAGGAAAAATTTCCAACCATTGAAAGACCTTCCACAAAGGAAAAATCCCCAACAAAGGAAAAAACCTTGATTCAAAAAGCCCATCAGCAAGGTTAGGCCTACCTTTTACCTGCCAGAGACTTTGGGGTAGCGCTCAGTTGAATATTTAAAGGTGGTGGAGTTGGGGACATTGCTCTAGCACTGCCCATCTCTGCTCTCATTTTGGGAAATGTCAGAAGTGTCCTGGAATCAGGTACATGATGGGAGCTGATGTGTCCCCTATGATAACTTTAGTATAATGACATAATGACCTAAAGGTCATCAGGGCACATATCCTGCAGACACCTTGGATATTTCCAGCTAGTTTTGGTTGCAAATTCCCAACATAATGGAACTTACAGTTTCCACTACTTGGAAAGTTGGGGAGGCTTGCTAGGCATGGGAGTTGGACTTGCATTGTGCACGGAAATAGAGACCTGGCCTGTGTGTAGGAAGAGAAGGGAAGGGAGCCTGGATCAGGCTGTCATATGGAGCAGTTGCAGATGTCCTTGCAGTGGGGTGGCAATGGACACTGAAAGCACCAATCATCTGCAGTTGTCAATCAAGGAGCTCTGCAGATTGGCCAGAAGCTGTCAACAGTGGTTTGGCTAGAGATGTCAGTTATACATCTGCGCATGGTATGGTTAAACTGGAGGGGTCAAACCCTAGTTCTGCTGGATTGTCAAACTTAAGCTCAGCTGGAGCTGCCAATCATCAACCCACACCATGGGGTTGGTTAGCAAGGAGCACACCTTAGCTCTGTCCCTAGCTAGTTATGTTCCCACAGCAGGTTGACTGTACAACACTGAGCAGTCTGAGCCTATTTTTACCCAGTAACAACCTTATGAGATAACTGTAACAAAAATCCCCAGAAGATGGGTTAAACAACAAACACTTATTTCTCACAGTTCTGGAGGCTGGGTTGTACAAGATCAGGGCCCTGGCAAATTTGTATTTGGGGAGGGCCTATCTCTTGGTTGATAGATGGCCCACTTCTGGCTGTATCCTAAATGGAAGATGATTGAGGGGGCTTTCTGGAGTTTCTTTTCTTTTTCTTCTTTTTTTCCCCTAAGATTTATTTATTTATTTGAAAGGCAGAGTTAGAGAAAGGGAGAGAGAGATGGAGAAAGAGAGAAAGAGCTTCTCTCTACTGGTTTACTCCCCAAATGGCCACAACAGCCAAAGCTGGGCAAGCCCAAAGCCAGGAATGAGAAGCTTCTTCCAGGTCTCCCACATGGGTGCAGCGGCCCGAACACTTGGGCCATCCTCTACTGCTTTCACAGCCCATTAACAAGGAGCTGGATTGGCAGTGGAGCAGTCCAATGTGTAACCGGCATACGTATAGGATGCTGTTGTCATAGGCAGCAGCTTTACCCCATTATTCCACAGCACTGGCTCTGGGGTTTCTTATGAGGGAACTAATGCCATTCACGGATGCTCCACCCTCAGGACCCAATCACTTACCAAAGGCGTCCCATTGGGGGTTAGGATCTCAACATATGAATTTTGAGGAGTGAGGCGAGGAAGAAACATTCAGTCCATCACAGAGGGTAACAGAGAAGCAGTGTCAGGGCTTTCCTGGGGACATTAACCTTCTCTTCCAAGGGAACTCCATTAAGATTAATTTAGCACTCTGATGCTCAAGGCACTGTTTAAAAGCACTCTGAGAAGAATTGTATCAGTTAATCTGAAGTTGCAGTTTGTCAGAAAGTTTTAATTTACTAGGACCCAGTTTAGAATTCTCTATTTGACAGAATTTCATGGACATTTCTAGAAATTAGTCTGTGGATAGCTTTGAGCCATACTAGACATTAGGGCATATCACAAAGAAGCACAACTTTTTTTAAAAAAAATTTATTTATTTAATTTGAAAGGCAGAGTTACAGAGAAGAAGGGGTGTGGGAGAGAGAGAGAGAGACAGAGACAGAGAGAGAGAAAGAGTTCTATCCACTGGTTCACTCCTAAATGGTAGCAACAGTCACAAACCAGAAACTCCATTTGGGTCACCCACATAAAACCACCACCTTCTGAACCAAGAGCAATGTGATGAAAGAAGCACATATGAACATACTATAGCACCATGTCTAGGGAGCTGAGACCAATGTCCACCAGGAGAAAACTGCAGTGTATCAGGGATGGATGAGAAGTAAATAAATCGGGTGGTGACAAAAGGATGGGGATGAAGAGACAGATGAGAAATACTAAGAAAATAATAATTCACAGAATTTAGGGAACAAGGCATCTTGGTTTTCTAAGTAGGTTGCACAAAAATAATGAAAGAAAAGTCTATCATTATATAGAGAGCCAATCTTACATAAGTTTCTCTTTGAAGGTAAAAGACCATTCCAAGATCAAAACTACCTGAAAAGATGCTAAATAAAGACCATGAACCAAAAATATGCTGTGGGTGGTGCATGACCTTTGGGAACAAAGGACTTACTACTGAATTCCCTTCTTACAGAGCATGGGAGCACACTTTCATTTATTTCTTCAAATGATGTGAATTTGTCAATTGTGCGTCAGCACCAGCGCAAGGAGGAAAGAACTTAATAGAATCAGATCCTCAAATGCTCCCTCCTGTCCCCTGCGGTGCTGACAGTTTGGGGTACAATTCACACAATGATACGCTCTCCAGTTAAGCAAGTTTAAGCATATCTGTGTTATATAACCAAAGAGTAGCACGAACATGTATGAACAGTGCATATGACAACATAGCATGTGATATTGTACTTTGCTCTTACCAAGGGATTTTTCACTCTTCCATACGTATGCACAATCTAACAGTTGTTATCCAAAATTTCTTTAATTGGTGATGGTGCCAGCATTTTCTCTTTATTAAGTATGATATGAATGTTGAGGTATATTTAATAAAGATAACATTTGCATCAACATTTTATTATGCAAATATCTGCAGCTATACTAGATAGATGTTTAATGAGTACTCAGATGCCCACCTATTAGGTTGAAAAGGTAACATTTTATTTTATCATGTCTGTCCATTATTGCACTACTCAATCACAAATGTTATTTTTCATGTATTTTAAAATATGTTGCAGATGTCAGGGGAGCTCTGCCTTAGACACTTCAGCTGCAGATTATAACACAGTGTAAGGCGGGAGTCTGAGTCAGTGCAGCAAAGGATAGGATGAATGGAAGTTCACCAGAGTTTACTTCGGATCCCACAGATGTAGACTGGGAAATGAGGGGACCTGTGGAGTCTGAAATGGCCTTCCCCTGAGGAAGAGAGCTGTGGTGAAGGGGAAGCCACTGCCCAAGGGTCATTGGAGAGGGAGCAGAGTGGAGAGGCAGGTCCTGAAATGTGAGGGCTGCACCCTTCCGGATGTGGGGCAGTTGGGAACATGGGAGCTAAGCCCTTGGCACACAAAGAAGATGCAAGTGAGGGTGGGTGGTGTGGACACCACGGGGATGTGGAAGTGAGGAGTGAGCAGAGCCCACTTCTCCCTCTTCCTCATTAGAAAGGGCCCTGGAGAAAGGTCTGCATCTCCACCTCCTCCACGGAGGCAGCAGAGCTGGGGGAATCGGGCTGGAGAGGCTCAGGAGGAGCAGGGGCCCAGCCTGCCTGTGCCTGTGACCATGATCTGATTCCTCGAATTCACCAGGTGTTAAAGAGCCTCGGACAAGACAGCCTTTGGCAACAGGCTGAGTGAGGCTGACATTCACATGGTTGAACTTCTCCACCATGTGGAAGAGATCGACCCCGCATAATCACCAGCTTCCCTCTGCTGAATGTGATTGACCTCATAGCCCTTGCAGGGTTGCCCCTCGTCTCCCACCTCAGAATCTGATGTTTGGATCCCTGGGCTGGTGATGATCTGATTCCTAGCCTTTTCCAGGCATCCATCTTTCCTCCAGGCTTCCAAAATGAGCTTTCAGGTCCTCATTCTGAGGCATGAAGCAAATTATATTAAGCAAGGAAATCACAGGTGGATGTCACTGTAAGAAAATCATTTTCCTAGTCAGTGCCATGGCTCACTTGGCTAATCTTCTGCCTGTGGTACCGGCACCCCGGGTTCTAGTCCCAGTTGAGGCACTGGATTCTGTCCTGGTTGCTCCTCTTCCAGGCCAGCTCTCTGCTGTGGCCAGGGAGTGCAGTGGAGGATGGCCCAAGTCCTTGGACCCTGCACCCATGTGGGAGACCAGGAGGAAGCACCTGGCTCCTGGCTTTGGATCAGCACAGTGTGCCGGCCGTAGCAGCCATTTTGGGGGGTGAACCAACAGAAGGAAGACCTCTCTCTCTCTCTCTCTCTCTCTCTCTAACTCTGCCTGTCAAAAAAAATGATTTTCCTTTTGCAATGAGAAAATTTCCATATCTCCTGCTTGCAATTTTCTCTGTGTTGGTATCTAACAAACACATTGCTCTTTCCTTTATTTTATAAGAGCCATGAGTGCACACGTTAATGTGTAAGGAGGTGGAGAGAAAATGCAGACTGGATAAAGTCTTACAGACATCTTTGGAGAAAATGCTCCTGAGCTATGTTGCCTTCCTCTCACTTCCATGCACACTGGGGTCTGTTTCCCAACCTCCACACTGGTGCTGATGAAGGGGGTTCAGTGGGTCATTGTCTGGGCGGGATCAGACTTCCTGGGCAGTGCTGAAGATGCCATGGCCTTTGGCTCCTCTCTGAGGCTGTGATTTGTGCACTGCGGGCCCTGAAAACCAGAATCAGCAGGCTCCCTGCCGTGAAGAAGTTTCTGCAGCCTGGCAGCCGGAGGAAGCCGCCTGTGGATGAGAAATATATACAAGAAGCAAGAAAGATTCTTATTTAAATAAAGCAGGCAAAGACACCGAGGTCATGTACACCAATTTTCTAATATTTTGCAACAATTAAATGGTGCACCTACATGTCTCAAATTATGTATGCTAAAAAAGTTAGACTCCTTTAAGGATACTTAATTGAACTTCTTTCCTTTCTGTTAGGATTTGAAATCCAATCATCTTCTAAACTGCCTCTTTCTTGAAATTAAAAATGTAATAAGAAAGGAAATTTTGGATACTGTGTTTTGTTTAATATTCCCGAGGATCTTCCTGTGATATCTGTCGACCAGTCCATCAGAGTCAAGAGTAGAAGTGTACACCTGACGATCTCAAGTATGTACTGGAAAATCATTACCTCTGTGAATAATGGGATAATGAACTTTTGTGTTTTTCCCCAAAGAGTCATTCTAGTTTTAATAATAAACTGTTCATTGTTTCGTTAGTTGTTTTTCTGAAATCATATTTAACTTAGTGCCCTGTAATTTATCTGACACCTGGGTATGAAAGTGCTGACGTCCCCTTTCTGCTACTCTCACAAGAGAGATTTTCTTTTTTTTCTTTTTTCTTTTCTTTTTTTTTTGACAGGCAGAGTTAGACAGTGAGAGAGAGAGAGACAGAGAGAAAGGTCTTCCTTCCGTTGGTTCACCTCCCAAAATGGCCACCATAGCCGGCGCGCCGCGCTGATCCGAAGCCAGGAGCCAGGTGCTTCCTCCTGGTCTCCCATATGAGTGCAGGGCCCAAGCACTTAGGCCATCCTCCACTGCCTTCCTGGGCCACAGCAGAGAGCTGGACTGGAAAAGGAGCAATCAGGACAGAACCGGCGCCCCAACCAGGACTAGAACCCTGAGTGCCAGCGCCGCAGGCAGAGGATTAGCCTGGTGAGCTGCGGCGCCGGCCTCAAGAGAGATTTTCTATCTGCCTCGGTTTGTCCTCACCCAATTCACAAGAATCCTACATATGCTTCTTCAAGAAGTGAGTCTCCACGGACTCACAGACCCAGTCAAAGTCAAACCCTTATAAAAATTTTTGTGTGTGTTTTAAAAAATGTTCATTTTTATCTGCTTGAAACACAGAGAGAAAGACAAAGAACTTTCATGCCCTGGTTCACTCCTCAAATGTCTCAACAACAGAGGCTGGGTCAGGCAGAAGCCAGAAGCCCAGAACTCAATTTGGGTTTCCCATGTGGCAGGGCCCCAAGCACTTGAGCCATCATCTGTTGCCTCCCATGATTCACTAGCAGGAAGCTGGAAGGGAAACAGAATGAAATGGACTTGAACCGGCATGTGTATGGGACGTGGGCATCCCAAATGGCAGGTTTTATACATGATTTTGGCTGTCCACCTTGAAAATGGACATATCAACCAGCAGATTGGATTAGTAGGTTGACTTGCCGATTTTCTTCTAATAAAATGTGGAAACTTCTGGCCCTGGAACATGTGGGAAGGGATTTTACCTAAATGAATTGTATGCCTCTTAGTGGGAACAAGTTAGTAAAATGAATAAATAGCTTATAAATGTATCAGGAATTGATACTGAGTTGTGCAGCCAAGAAGAGAAACAGACTGCTACAAGGTAAGTGCTGATCTTACAAATCTTCACTTATTGCCTCACATCCTCTTATCTAGGTCACTACAGAAATATTTTAAAAATGTTTCTTAGACAAGAAAAAGTCTGTGCAGTACTTGCATCAAGGCCTTTTTGTGTGCTTAGATCACAGTGAAAGAATTGTTCATTGAGCTGCTTTTGGATACATCTTTATAGCAATACAGAAATAAAGAATTTGAAAAACTAGGGCATGAGAAGCTAATGATATGAGAACCGTTATTGATAATAAGAAAAAAGATTTCAAATATCTGAGAATATGACCAGAGCCAGAAAAAGTCTAGGAATTTTTGATGTGGTTGCTTTTTCTGTAGAAGTGGTCACACGATTGCTCTGAACTTAAATTTGTCAAGGTCACAGACTTGGGGTCCCTCATGAGCAGTGAAAGGAACACATGTGGACAGACCCATGTCTTTAGTTGTTTCCAAAACCTCCACCTGCTGCTGACAAAGGATCCACAAAGGCCCCCAAAACACAGCACTAACTCACACCTTGATGGCAGATACCTCACACATTAGTGCTTTCCTTTATATGAGATGCCATGCAATTTGTTCCAAGTGTGGAGCCATTGGCTTTTCCAGGCATTTATTTTTAAAATGTGGAATGCTTCTAAGTTAGTCATAATTTTTGTGAGAAGATAACCTGCACTTCTGACTTGCTTGATTAAAACTAAGATTAAACGCCCTTCTTTCTCCTTTGCTATTTCCCAGGTAACAAGGGTTTGTTAATCCTTGCCCTTTGCTGGTTAGACTTTTGCCTGGACACTCTGCTCTTCCCAAATTTCACCTCAGCCCTTCTAACCATCTTAGTGGGACAATTATATTTCTTCATTCATTCTACCGAACTGCATAACATTGTGTTGATAATCAGGATGGGTTGACCCATTGCTATGGTTCTATTATGAAATTTTTCTGTAGTTTTCATTCTCAGTCAAGCTCAAAAGTTGCAGTTGTAGAAATCTGTGTGGTTTTACAGTATTGATCAGTTCTGTTTGATCTATAAAATTGTTAATGATACTGCTATAATACACTTTACTGAAGGTACCAGGACACCTTTCTACTCCCTTGGACCTCACAATGTAGTATAGACAATACTCACAATGTAGTATGCTTTCATAAGTAAATACAATATTACAGAGGCTCCGAAAATTCAAAAGTAACAATTATTGTAATAAGAATAAACTAGTCCGAATGTCAGGAGAACTATGATCTAATTTAATATTTGCCATATTAGCTAGAGGGCAAGTTCTATTCTCACTCTGAGCTTCAACTATCTCATGGCAGACCTAGAGAATGGCTAAGGCAGGTTTCTGAAGCTTGGCACCACTGCTCTTTGGGACACTGATTGCGTAGAGGGGAGGGCTGTCCTCACATTGTAGTGTATACAGGAGATTCCTTTGATTAAAGCAACCTGATGCCCTAGCACTACTCTGCCCCAATTGACAACTAAAAATTTCTCCAGACATTGCTAAATGTTCTCTGAGATGGGAGATCCAAATCACCACTGATAGAGAATCAGTGGAGTACATGGTTTCTCACACACTCAAACTCATAAATCTCACAGATCTTGATGTAAAGACTAGATACTCTTTGCACCAAAAGAAACTTAACTTTTAATTCCAATTTCCATGGCATGTCTTCAATGCCTTCACACAGTTATGCTGGCCCTCAATTTACTCCAGTTATTGAAGTTGTCAAAGTAAAGCAAGGCACAATTTTAATAATTTTGTTTTTGAATAAAGCCCCTGAAACCTGCTTAATAGTAAGGGATTCATGAATTAAATATTCTTCTCTCTCTCCCCTTCCATCCTGCAGTTGCTAATAGACTCTGAGTGAGAATACGTAAAGCAGGTGTTCAGAGGGAAGCCCAAAGGGTGGGTGAGGTTCCATGTGGAGTGGAAAAGCCCTGGACCTGAAATCAGAAGGAGGAGCTCCCACTGACCCAGCATCACACAGAGTGCAGGGTTGGCACCTGCTCTTTAACCTTTAGGGCTCCTCTGTAAGGAGGACATTGGGAGCTGTTTCCTAGGCTGGCTGTGCAGGGGAGAATCTCTCCCTAGACCCTGATTGTGAAGAAAGAACACAGATGTGAGACCTATGGAAAACCATCAAGTTTCCCTTCTTAAAAAAGCAAGGCTTTGTGGTTACCTTTGTCCTTCTCTTGGCCTGACTCCCATTTGGAACAGGAAGAAGGGTACTTATCAGGGTTAGTGCTACAACAAATATTATGTAAGATCAACATTCATTTCTGTTTGTAATGTGATCCTCGGTTGATAGCAGAGGGAGCTGAGTGTGAGAACCTGAATCACTTGGCTCTGGGAACTCCAAGTCCTCATAAGGACTCCCACCCTGCACACTGGTGTGGGCCACACTCTTCATTTCATTCCACTGTTGCCTTCATTTCCCTGACAAGAAAGCAGAATGTGGACAACCTCAAATTACAAGACAGATAAGTTGACTCACCATATTTATAAAGGTTAGACTATCAAGGTCCACATTTTTTGGCACTTTTAAAATTTATACTTCAATTTCATTTGAAAGGTTGAGAGAGAGAGAGAGAGAGAGAGAGAGAGAGGGAGATCAGAGATTTCCGCCATCCCTTGATTCACTTACCAAATATCTGCAATAGCTGGGGCTGAGCCAGGCTAAAGCCAGGAGCCAGGAACTCCATCTGGGTGACCCACATGGGTGGTAGGAACTCAAGTACTTGAGCCATTATCTGCTGCCTCCCAGGATGTGTATTATCAGGAACCTTGATTGGAAATGTAAGAGCCAGAGCTCTAACTAGGCACTTGAATGTGGGATGCAGGAGTCCCGGGCAGTGACTTAACTACTGGGCCATTTAATATATAGACTTTTAAAAGATTTTAAAGTCTAAAATTCAAGTAGCATACACTTTTTTAGAAATACATCTTCTGGGAAAGAGAAATCTGTTTTTGCTTTGAAACCCATCACAAAAATACTTTTCAAGAATAACCTTAGTATTTTGCAACAGAGTGTGGGTTTTGGGGAGGCATATAACTGTTCCTCTGTAAGTCCTGGCATTAGAGCTTCCACTTCCCAGGAGGCCTGTGTATTTCTTATCACACCCATGGTAGAACTGGCTATGTCCTTTGATGGAGTCCCTGTGTTGCATTCTCTGATTCTCTGAGCTGCCCCACCCACCAAGCAGCCTGGGATAGGGCAAGGGCATCAGACATCCTTGACTGGTCTCAATCAGTATCTCTCTTGCCATTCATACTGACTAAATAGGCTTGCAAAGCTTGCACACACCAAGCACCATAGCATACACAGAACTGGAATGAAAATCTGGTGCAACATTGCTGTATTAGTCAACTTTTTTGTTGCTTTAACTGAAAAACCTGAGAGCAGTTTCCCTGCTTATTTTTGATTAGAGTTTTGAGTTTCACAGTCTGAGACTGGAAGGTTCCAGTGGTTCAAGCATCTGATGAGGCCAAAGGATGGTGAAAAGATGATCATCTGGCAAGTCAGGAACTAGAGAGACACAGGAAGCCTGCTTGGCTTACATAACCACCCCTGTCTTTAGAACTGCCCTCTGAGGGCAAGCCTCTAATGATATAAAAACCGCACACTAGGCCCACCTCCCAGGCACCATTATAAGATCAAGTCCACACCCTTAATCCCACCAGCCACGCACATCAACCTATTAATTATTAATCTGATTTTGGAATTTAAATGTCTGCATGTCTTGGGGGAGCCAAATCCTGTTCAAATCATAATTACTTACCCTTTCTGTACATAATACACTCAACTGATATAAAATATCAACTGATATAAAATATCAGAGTGCATCACAATCCAAGGAGCTACTGTCATGAATAATCTGGAAAAAGCACTAACATAGAAAATAAAACTCAAACTTGTGGACTGAATAGAGACAGATTTGTTCATGTTACTCTAGAAACTTGAATATCCTCAACCATAAAAGGAGAATACCAGCAGACTTCACCTTAGATGATTTTGCAGGCTAAAATGAAGATAAATTCGGGAGCATGTCCAGTTTGTGACAGCCACTCCATTTCGCGTACTCTCAAGTTAATACAACAGCATGTAAAGCACAATACGTGTAGTGGAGGAAGAATATAGAGTTCCAAAGCAAGCAATGAATTAACTTCCTCTGTGTATAGAAAGAGTTTGGATCTTTTCAGATACAGGTAAGTCAGTCAGAGGGCTAATTTCCGTTTTTGGTCAGATACCACCTCATAAAGAGGGACTTTGCCCCTCCTGGTCTTCCACATCAGTGATGTTGTCTGTTCCCAAGGCCCCCACATAGGGTCCACAGGGCCTTCACTGTGTGGATTCCAGTCCTGACCTCTTTTTAACTGAGGTGTGGATTCTCGTGTCCATCACTGATGCAGTGTGGCTACATATTGCCTTTAACCTCTCTGACAATTGGTTTCATTAATTGAGTGATGGAGACAATAGCAACTAGTTCAGAGGGCTGTTATGAGGATTAACACATGATGTATCAAAATGATTGGAGCAATGCCATTAGAAAGTTAACAATATCGGGGTCAGCATTGTGGCACAACAAAGTTACGCTGCTGCGTGTGATGCTGGCATTTCATAGGAGCACCGATCCAAGGTCAAGTCCCAGCAGCTCCACTTCCTATCCAGCTCCCTGCTTCCTGGGAAAGAAGTGGAAGTGCTTGGGCCTCTACCACCCATGTAGGAGACCTGGATGAAGCTCCTGGCTCCTGCCTGTGGCCTGTCCCCAACTGTTATGGCCATTTGGTGAGTGAACCAGTGGATGGAAGATTCTCTCTCTCTCTCTCTTAATCTCTCTCTCTCAATCTCTCTCTCTCAATCTCTCTCTCTCTCTCTCTCTCTCTCTCTCACACACACACACACACACAACTCTGCCTTTCAAATAAATAAATAAATCCTTTTTGGAAAAGAAAGTTAGCAATATTAGTTATCCAATCCCTCCTTACCCATTAACAAACACCCACATAGGCATCCTTCTGTGTAAGTAAATATAATTAGGGCTAAAATTAAAGACTTTAACTCATTCACCTGAGAATAATTTTATCAATAGGGACAGGAGACCAAACTGATGTCATTTTACAATGGCAGCTGCTGATGAGTAAACGTTTGGGTCAAGAATACCCTCCTGGGGCTGCTCCAAGCCCAGCTTCCATGAATGCAGGCTCTCCAGCCTTCTGTGGTTTTGGTCTTGTCCAATGAAGTTATACAATACAGTTTTACTTCTGTGGTCTCATTTACTTAGATTTAGAGAAACCAAGGTACTGCAAGTATGAGTGGGAGCCAGAGCCTCCCTGCTTTAGTGGAGAGGGAAGGATGAGTTCTGTTTTGTGGCTCTTGGATGCAGCTAGAATAGAGCAGTTTCTAGGTTAGGTCATTGTCGCTCCCCATCTTCGTGGAGGAACGACACAGGACCCTGCGCTGTTCTTCTGTCTGCTCGGCCCTCCCCGGGTTTGCTGCTGGTTCTTCCCGGGTTGGCTACCATCCCTTCCACCTCCGTGGAAGGGCGGTTCCCCCTGCCACATTCCCCACTTCCGCAGGGGAGCGGCACACCGCCGGCCGGCCGGCTCTCTCGGGGGCTGCACAGGTGTTCCTCTTAGATGTTCCTCTTAGATGTTCCTGGTGCATGCCGTCTCTCTCCTCCTTTATAGTCCTCCTCTGCCAATCCCAACTCGGCTGCCCACACGCTGAGTACGCTGCTCTCCTCCAATCAGGAGCAAGTCCTACAGTTTATTGGCTGAACTGGAGGCAGCTGTGTAGAAACTGTTTTCTTCTCTCCCAGCGCCATATTGTGGGTGAGCAGATGCATAGAATAAGTCTTAATTCCAGTAACTTAGTCTAGTCCGAGTTGCTCCCCACAGGTCATTTTAATTTAGATCTAAAAATTCTAAGTACATTTCTCAAATGAGCCAGGAGACATTCCTTACTCGATTCATTGGTAGTTTTTGCCTTTAAAAACCCAGTTGTTAAGAAATGAAAGTGGTGGGCTTTGGTCTATCCATTAAGACAATTTTGAGGTACCCACTCCCCATATCAGAGTGCCTAGGTCTGAGTTCCAGTTTTACTACTGATTACAGCTTCCTGCTAATGCACATCCATAGAGGGAGCAGGTAATGGTTCAGGTAGTTGGGTACCTGCCATCCATGTGGGGAACCCAGACTGGATTTTCAGTTCCTGGCTTCAGCTTGGCCCAGCCCATCTGTTGCAGGAATTTGGAGAGTGAACCAGTATAAAGAAGATTCTCTCTCTCTCTTCTTGCCTCTCAAAAAAAGAAACAGGAAAACATATTTTTACCATATAAATAATTAAAATGTATGCCCATTAAGGGTCAATTAAACAATTAAAAGAAATTTAATTAACAAATTGTAATATGTGAAACTTATTTAAATATATACAAACTGTGAAATAGAATTTATTGCATTTATGCAACAATTAAAAATATAAACCTGATTGACTTTTTTAAAAAGATTTATTTTTATTTATTTGAAAGACAGAGTTACAGAGAGAGAGCAAGAGACAGAAAGAGAGGTCTTCCATCTGCTAGTTCACTCCTCAGATGGCTGCAATGACCGGAGCTGTGCCGATCCGAAGCCAGGAGCCAGGAGCTTCTTCTGGGTCTCCCACGTGGGTGCAGGAGCCCAAGGATTTGGGCCATCTTCCACTGCCTTCCCAGGTGCATCATCAGAGAGTGGGATCTGAATCGGAAGTTGAGCAGCTAGCACTCAAACCTGTGCCCTCATGGGATGCCAGCACTGTAACAGAAGCCTAACCTTCTATGCCATAGTGCCGGCCCTGACATTTTCAAATTATTGGTAATTTTTACTTTGATGGGGTGCTGTGGCTATTTTTATGCTATTCTTGTTTTTTGGAGACACACATTGAAATACTTAAGAAAGAAATGGTATGTCATCTGGGTTTGCTTCACATTACGCCAAGTGGCACAGACTGGGTAGGAAGATAGTTAAAGTTACATTGGCTTGAATTCATTATTACTGAGGCTGGGAGAGAGACACAGAATGCATTATTATGCTTTTCTGCTCATTTTTATTCATGCTAGAAATTTGCTTAATAAGAGGATAATAATAAAAATGTAGGTAAATCAAAATACAAATCACAAATTAGAGCAAGGAGGGAGTGGATTGTAAACAACTGCTTATTAACAATTGTAAGACATTCATTCAGCAATTTTTTTACATGTCTCAGATTTCTGTTTTATTTTTTCTTTTAACTTTTATTTAATAAATATAAATTTCCAAAGTACAGCTCTTGGATTACAGAGGCTTCCCCCCCCACTTCATAACTTCCCTCCCACCCACAACCATCCCATCTCCTGCTCCCTCTCCCATCCCATTCACATCAAGATTCATTTTCAATTGTCTTTATATACAGAAGATCAATTTAGTATATATTAAGTAAAGATTTCATCAGTTTGCACTCACAAAGAAACACAAAGTGAAAAATACTGTTTGAGTACTAGTTATACCATTAATTCACATAGTACAACACATTAAGGACAGAGATCCTACATGGGGAGTAAGTGCACAATGACCCCTGTTGTTGAATTAACAATTGACATTCTTGTTTATGGTGTCAGTAATCACCCTAGGCTCTTGTCATGAGTTGCCAAGGCTATGGAAGCCTTTTGAGTTTGCCAACTCTGATCTTATTTAGACAAGGTCATAGTCAAAGTGGAAGTTCTCCTTTCAAAGAAAGGTACCTCCTTCTTTGATGGCCGGTTCTTTCCACTGGGATCTCACTTGCAGAGATCTTTCATTTAGGGTTTCACTGGGATCTCACTTGCAGAGATCTTTCATTTAGGTGGTGGTGGTTTGTTTTTTTTTTTTTTTTTTTTTTTTTTTTTTTTTTTTTTTTTTTTTTTTGCCAGAGTGTCTTGGCTTTCCATGCCTAAAATACTCTCATGGGCTTTTCAGCCCAATGCGAATGCCTTAAGGGCTGATTCTGAGGCCAGAGTCATTCAGCAATTTTTTTGAGCAGTTATTATGTGTAGGTTTTATATGAGTTCCTGAGGATATAAAAGGGCAAGGACAAAGTGAGGCACATCACAATTTTAAGCATTTATTTGATCATTCAATAATTCACAGAATATGTGGCAGTAGACTGCACATGGCTTAACATTTCCCTGTGGAGTGGGAGCAAGAATAAAATTCTTATAAAGTGTTTGTGGAGACAAGATAAAAACCAACCAACCAACCAACCAACCAATCAACCAACACTAGAATGGTTGAAGGAGAAAGTCCCTGGTTAGAGGTGGTCGGGTAGT
Organism: Oryctolagus cuniculus; assembly: GCF_964237555.1. NCBI lineage: Eukaryota > Metazoa > Chordata > Mammalia > Lagomorpha > Leporidae > Oryctolagus > Oryctolagus cuniculus. The sequence continues at coordinate 116,941,207 of NC_091436.1, forward strand.
TTGTGACCGGTTAAGCTTGAATTTTGTATTACTGTTCATATCAGGTTATGATTTGCTTATGTAGAAATTCTAGGCATTTGTGTGCTCAGCTTAACAGTTTCTTAATTATTATTAAAATAAGGATGAACAAGGCAAAGTCTGTGCCCTTGGGCCATCTAAATGCCTATGAAGATGCAGACAACTAAATGGGTGATTAAAAGGAGGAGAAGAATAATCTGGGAAAAGACCCAAGTATTTCACAATGTTAAAAAGTCATTCTCAGAACTTCCACTTTGACTATGGCCTTGTCTAAATAAGATCAGAGTTGGCGAACTTTTTAATTGTTAAATCAACAACAAGAGTCACTGTGCACTTACTCCCTGTGTAGGATCTCTGTCCTTAATGTGATGTACAATGTGAATTAATGCTATAACTAGTACTCAAACAGTACTTTATACTTTGTGTTTCTGTGTGGGTGCAAACTGTTGAATTCTTTTACTTAGTATATACTAAATTGATCTTCTGTATATAAAGACAATTGAAAATGAATCTTGATGTGAATGGGATGGGAGAGAGAGTGGGAGATGGGATGGTTGCGGGTGGGAGAGAGCTTACGGGGGGAAAAAGCCACGGAGAAAAAGCCACTGTAATCCAAGAGCTGTACCTTGGAAATTTATATTTATTAAATAAAAGTTTAAAAAGTCATTCTCAAAGGAAAAAAAGTATATTATTGCAAAAATTAAAAGAAAAATAAGAAAGGAAGCAGGAGGAAGGGTGAGAGTGAAGGAGGGAGAGAGGTTCGGGTGGGAAGTGCCATTATGTACTTATATAAATTAAAAAATTAAAATAAAATATAAAAAAACTAATTCAAAATGGAAAAAAATATTCAGTCTCTTTGGTGATTGAATAGACACTGGGGGCAGGTGTCTGTGTGACTGCTGACTGATGCCCTCTCAAGGTGGTACTGAGAAAAACACTTCTAAGTCCTCACAAGAGGGACCCAGCAGCTGGGTGAGGATTTTCCTGATTAGCCAGTCATGGACAATTTCAGGAGATTTTATCCCTCAGGTGGGACTAGAAAAAGTGGGTTTTAGGATGAGGTACTGTCTAGTAAAGGAAGCTTATAGTGCACTCTTCAGTCTCATAGCAACGTTTTGAGCATTGGATTAGTCTTTCTACATCGCTTTTCCAATAGCCAGATTCTTTCTCAATTTTATGAAGAAACAGTGCAGAAAAACAACCCAGAGTGCCATTCCAGGTTGTTTTCTTTCTGTAAATGAATAATCTGGTTTCACCATCATCCAGACATCAGCTCTGTGGATTAGGGGTGTTAAAGAATCTCTAGCAGGATGAACTCAGCACAGGAGGGTGAGGTAGGGGAGGTACCCACAGTCCAAGATTTTTTGTCAACCCCAGCCTGATGGAAGTGGGTGGTGAAAAAGGACTGACTGACTCCTTGCTCAGAGCTTGTGGGTTCTCTGTGTCCAAAGGCTGATCACCACCAGCACCCACAATGCCTTCAGCCTCACAGGCAACTCCACACTCACCAACCCCATCACTCTTTGGTCAACCTCTACCACCCCTTGTAGTGTTTCCTGAACTGGCCACTTTGAAGTTGATGGCACATGCCACCTTCCCATCTCCATTGTCTGATCCTGTGTGATCTCATAGATCCACAGCAAACTGTACACAGAACAACTTAGAAACACCCAAATCCTGACCTTTTTACCATAAACTCCATTTAATTATAATAGCCACTGCAAACATTGCTAGTATGTATTCCTTAGTTAAGATGGGGTAAGACCCTGTCCTATGTATCTTCAAAATGGTACAATATTTTGTGTAGAAAATGTTCTCCCCTCATTTTTTAGGTGAGGAAGCTGAGGCTTGGGGAGGTTAAGTGATTATGCCCAGGTCACACAGCTCCTATGAGACAAAGCAAAGTTTGGAAGCAAATCATATTGACATTGAAATCCAGAACATCTTGATGACTTAGACTTCTGTTTTGATAGAATCTGCCTATTACATAAACTGTATCTTTACATAATAGCTAATTTTCACATTTTTATTGAAAACCCACGGAACTGAGTTTCTGATCATGTTTAGATATCATTGCTCTTGGCTGTCATTCCAAAACAGAAAATAATTTAAGCAAAGGATGTAATTTACACTACGGTTTAAATAAACAATAATGTACATTTTCACCAATGTTGAACTGCCTAAATTTGGAAGCATGTTTTCAGAAAGGATGTTGCATTTGTATGATGAAAAAACACCTATCAAAATCCTAATATTGACCTAAATTTATTGAACACTAAATGTGCACCTGGGACTAAGTGCTTTGTTTGCCTCTCATTTAAACACCATACCACTTAAACAGTCTCTGTAACTATGTGCATTTCATTGGTGAAGTTAGCAGCAGTTCAATGGTGTGACTTAGATCAAGAAGTAGTCCATACATGAAAAATTGCTATGGGCAATTAGGCAGGGAGTTAGGTAGAAACAAATTAAGCTGGAGGAATTTTTTGCATAATTTCTGTGTAACACTGTGTTCTAACTCCACCTACTACCTGTCTAGTATGTCCACTTTCCCATTTTGCACCTGAATCTCCTCTGGGACCAGGAGGGAGGAGATGCCATGGTGGCCATGTGGAAGTTAAACTCCATGTGGAGGCAGCATGAAACTCACAGAAAGCTTTGCATTCTCTAAACTCCACCTCATTTGTATATTCAATTAGGGCACTATTCTCTATTTCATAAAAGACACTGATAATGTGGAAGTGACCATTCTTCTGCTCTTGGCTTCTGGACCATACTATGGGTTCTTCTCTAGCTTCTTCCCACTGTCTTTTCTCATAGGCAGATCCCTAGCCAACTCATGATATGTAGTGGCCCACACTCCCACACTCAGGTATGAATGCATATTCACATTTTCTCTTTTAAATAACTCGTGTTGTTACTTGTGTACTGTATTTATACCTCTGCTTTGAATTCCTATATTTTTGGTGGCAAGAATTTGGGATAAAGATTAAGATACGTAGGTCCATAATAAACCAAGGAAATAAAATCAGAAACCAGGGCTGGCGCTGTGGTGCAGTGGGTTAAGGCCCTGGCCTGAAGTGCCGGCATCCCATATGGGCGCCGGTTCTAGTCCCAGCTGCTCCTCTTCTAATTCAGCTCTCTATTGTAGCCTAGGAAGGCAGTGGAAGATGGCCCAAGTCCTTGGGCCCCTGCACCTGCGTGGGAGACCTGGAAGAAGCTCCTGGCTCCTGGCTTCGGATCAGTGCAGCTCCGGCTGTTGTAGCCAACTGGGGAGTGAACCATCGGATGGAAGACTTCTCTCTCTCTCTCCCTCTCTTCTCTCTGTTTAACTCTGACTTTCAAATAAATAAATAAATCTTTTTAAAAAATAAGAAACCAAAATTTTTCGATTAAAAAATACAAACAAACCCCCAAAATGATACAGATTCTATCTCCTTAATAGGGTAGTTCTACACTTTGGTGACCCTTTTGTGGGAGATAGGTATAGACACTCTGAGTTGTGAAATTACAGCTGGGCAACAACCTCACCTATTTTTTTTTAACTTTTATTTAATGAATATAAATTTCCAAAGTACAGCTTATGGATTACAATGGCTTCCCCCCCCCCCCATAACGTCCCTCCCACCCGCAACCCTCCCCTTTCCCACTCCCTCTCCCCTTCCATTCACATCAAGATTCATTTTCGATTCTCTTTATATACAGAAGATCAGTTTAGTATACATTAAGTAAAGATTTCAACAGTTTGCTCCCACACAGAAACATAAAGTGAAAAATAATAGATGATTTTTTAAATGATGATGAAATCAGATCAGACCTATTGTCATGTTTAATCCCAGTGAGAGTCAAGTTGGGAATTGATAATTTCTTCTTCTTTTTTTTTTTTTTTTTTTTACAGCAGATCAGTTTAGTATACATTAAGTAAAGATTCCAACAGTTTGCACCCCCATAGAAACACAAAGTGAAATATACTGTTTGAGTACTAGTTATAGCATTAAATCTCAATGTACAGCACATTAAGGACAGAGATCCTACATGAGGAGTAAGTGCACAGTGACTCCTGTTGTTGACTTTACAAATTGACACTCCTGTTTATGGCATCAGTAATTTCCCTAAGCTCCAGTCATGAGTTTCCAAGGCCATGGAAGCCTTTTGAGTTCTCCGACTGTTATCTTGTTTAGACAAGGTCATAGTCAAAGTGGAGGTTCTCTCCTCCCTTCAGAGAAAGGTACCTCCTTCTTTGAAGACCTGTTCTTTCCACAGGGATCTCACTCACAGAGATCTTTCATTTAGTTTTTTTTTTTTTTTTTTTTTTTTTTTTTTTTTTTTTTTTTTTTTTTTTTTTTTTTTTTTTTTTCCCAGAGTGTCTTGGCTTTCCATGCCTGAAATACTCTCATGGGCTTTTCAGGCAGATCCGAATGCCTTTAGGGCTGATTCTGAGGCCAGAGAATAGCACCTATTTCAACCTTAGGGTTCGGGTGATGGAATTTATAACAGAAGCTTGTTTGTGGTTGATTCTAGGATGGTCACTGACCCACAGCATACCCCATAGTGCAGGAAACGCAAGGTTCTGGACTGACCACACATGAAGAGGCAGATGTTCTCTGAGATAGTGTAATTCCATAACTAGAAGAATTTCATAGTCCTCCCTTCCTGTTATTCTCTTCCTAACTGTGGGCATTGGTAGGATCAGAGTGGAAGTGAAGTGAAGGACACAAATGAGCAGTTGTGTGCTACGACCCATGCTCTCTTAGATCCAATCTAAATTTCCAAATAGCCATGGCTGGATTCCTCCATGAACCTGCCAAACTCACAAACCTTACATTCTTCTTGTTACAAACCAGACATGGACTATTTGAGTTTTAAAGCCTACAACATCACATGGTGAGTCAGAAAAATTCACTGTTTCTGCTGCCAGAAAAAAGTTAAGAAAAGAAGCGATCAAATATCTAAAAGCCTGTAATGAAGGTATCTAATAGAAGGTAGAAGAGTCCATTTTCACATCAGGCAATGCCTATGTGTTTGTGGGGTTGTAATTGGGATGAGAAAGAGAGAGAGAGAGAGGGAGGGGGAAAGAGAGAGAAGGAAAGAGAGACAGAGAGAGAGAGAGAAAGAGAAATTAAAACACAAACATGGAAGGAGAAGAGAGCTTCCCCTCTTGCTTCCAATGTTCCGTAATTGAGCCTCTTACATAAACTGGCAACAGACAACTCAACCAAGACAATGGCATAACAATGCTTTACTACTCACAAGGACATCATATGTGAAAAGTGAAATTTATAGAAATGCAAGAAGATTTGCACAAGTTAGGAAACAGCAAGAACAACTATCTAAATATCTCTGATGAGGATATCTAATAGGTCTAAGAAGCAGCAGATGATGGCCTAGGTACCTGGGTTCCTGTCGCTAAACATGGGAGCAGTTTTAACAGAAGGCAGTGCCTATGTGTTTGTGGGTGGTAATTGGGATGGTGGAGAGAGAGTGGTTAAAATGCAGGTAGAGGGGGAGAAGGGAGCCTTTTCTTCTGCCTCCACGTGTTCAAAATTGAGCCTTTTAGATAAACTAGCACTAGACAATCCAACAAATACAGTGACATAACAATGTAGTACTGTGTTCAAGGATGTTTCAGTAGGAAAAGTGAATACCCACAAACCCACTGTCACCTGAAGAATTCCTCCTCATAAGGAAGAAGGGAGAGGGAATATGTAGTCCCCCTAGAGAGAATGAGTGATTGTGAAGAGGAATGACCCTCAGTTGAATGGGTCATTTTCTGGGCCACACAAAAAATTCCAGTTTCTTCCTCCTATGGCCTCTTGATTACCCCTCAAGATAGGAATTCCAGGGAGCATCTTCGTGGCAATTATTTTATCTCAGAACCCACTTTTGCTCAGACAGAGGAAGTTCAGGGAAATCTCATCCCTTATGCACCTGCTGTTCCCTTCAATCAGAAGTTAGCACAACACTTTGGCATACTGGGGGTATGTCTCGGACTCCCTAAAGCTTTGAGCTCCTTGACCTGATCTGGCAACTGTCTCAGGGCTAGAAAGATTTAAGGGAGCCCTCCCCAATGCCCTGTGAATTCTCTCGCATTGTTTTCTGTGCATTGCATGAGTGATAATGAACTCAAGATCTCCCCATCTGAGGGCACACAAAGACACACATAGAGGATAGACAGAGAAACAAATGTGACAGATATCAGGGGCTTTTCTGTTTATCGCTAGAGACAAGGTTACACCCTCACAACACTACCAGTTTGAAATAGCTCAAAAAGAGACCCCTCTCAGAAACCTCTCTGAATCTACCTTAAGCATAATCAACACCATGAGACTTATTTTGGATATTTTCCATTTGAAATGGTGTCCAGCTACTGGCTTTTTTGCCGACCCTACTAAATTTTCTTTTTTTAAATTTTCTTTTATTTACTTACTTATTTATTTATTTATTTATTTTTTGACAGGCAGGGTGGACAGTGAGAGAGAGAGAGGCAGAGAGAAAGGTCTTCCTTTTCCGTTGGTTCACCCTCCAATGGCCACCGAGGCTGGCTCGCTGCGGCCGGTGCACCACGCTGATCCAAAGCCAGGAGCCAGGTGCTTCTCCTGGTTCCCATGTGGGTGCAGGGCCCAAAGACTTGGGCCATCCTCCACTGTACTCCCGGGCCACAGCAGAGAGCTGGACAGGAAGAGGAGCAACCGGGACAGGATCTGGTACCCCGACCGGGACTAGAACCCGGGGTGCCGACGCTGCAGGCAGAGGATTAGCCTATTGAGCCATGGTGCCGGCCCCTACTAAATTTTCTAAAATATCCATAAAAATAATTATTAAAAAAAGTTTAAAAAAAGTTCTACTGTGTATTTGGGTAGAAAAAAATCAATGAAATAACAGAATCACCGGTAAAAAGAAGAAATATGAAAAAATAAGGAATACAAGAAGTCAACAAAGTTACAAAGCTATGATTTTATTTCATTTTATATCTTCAGCAGTGTCAACATGTACTTTCCCATCTGGAGGAGTGGGATGCATAGACATTTCAAGGCCATCTTTTTTTTTTTTTTTTTTTGCTTTTTTTTTTTCTAAAATGGGCATTTGATGTTCCAGCAAGTGCCAGAGGTTGAGATCAATGGTGTGAAGCTGGTATAGACCAGAGCCATTCTCAGCTGCATTGCCAACAAACACAACTTCCATGGGAAAGATACAAAGATTCCCGCATGGTATATTTTCTGTTCTCCCATTAGCAGACAGCACAGGGATGCTGTGGTCCTGCCTCATGTAAACAGGACTGTGGCAGGGGAGCAGGAGCCACAGCAGTCTGGACTGTTAATATGCACTGAGGTCCAGTGTGGTAGAGTCCTGCAGAGATCAGGGTGAACGGGGTGAATCCAAGCCACAGGTATGGACAAAGAACACAGCATTTGTTTGTTTAAAGGAGAAGGCATGGGAAACTAAGGATTCTAAGGAGCTGATTTTTGAGTTCCCAAAATTACAAGGATGGTTAATAGCAACCAAAGTTACCAGCTGATGATTATGGGCTGAGCAATTAGCAAGGATTCTTGTATGAAGCATTTAATGTGGGAGGAAAGCAGCCAGCTGCACTCAGCACCACCAAAGTTGGGGGATTTCTTCACTGCTGTGATGGAGCTGCTTGTTTGAAATAAGATCTTGTTTGGAATGGTGGGAAGTTCCTCAAAAAATTCCACTTAGAGTCACCAATGCCCAGAAATTCCACTACTAGATGTATACTCAAGATATGAAAATACACTTCTACTATCACTTGTACAGAAATTTTCATGCCAGCACTTGGACAGAAATGTTTACAGTAACATTATTCAAGGTACTGACAATTTTGAAACAAAATGTCCACAACAGCTGAATGGGAGAACAAAATGTGCTTTAGCCATTCAATGGAATGTTGTTTGTCCTAACAAGAAATTTGTTCCATAAAAGAAAACAGGCACAAAAGGCCGCATATTACCTGATTCTATTAGTATGAAGAATCCAGAATATCCATGACCATAGTTGCAAAGTTGATAAGTGATTGCCAGAGGCTAAGGGGAGGTGAGAATTGGAGGTGGTTGCAAGAAGGCACACAAAGCACACAACTTCCCTTTCAGGATGATGAAAATGTCCTGGGAGGAGACAGCAGTGATGGTCTTATATGTTGTGCATTTAGTAAAAACAATAAAATGATAGGATTAAAAAGGGAGATTATTGGTGTGTGGCTATATCTCAATAGAACTGTTATGTAATAAAACTGTTACAGAAAATTCAGTTGTTAACAAAGGAAAAAACATCTCATATAACATATACTGGTGAGACCCAAGCAAGGGGTATACCATACAGGAGCATAATTTGGGTAGAGTCTTCAGAAATGCAAATGTGGTCAGAATTGGGCAACACTGCCTGGTATGGTTTGCGGAGCTCTGCTCAATGGGACATAAGTGGAAGAACTGGAAAATTGAGTCTACCAATGGGCCTGGGAGATGTCACAGGATGAGGTGGGGAGAGGAAACTTGACGAAGCAAGTCAGCCATGGCTCCGTCTTGGTGCTTAGGTGGCATGTATCTAGCCATGAGTTTGTATTCAAAACATGCTGGAGACCAGCTCCAGCCAGTCCAGGGGCCCCAAGGTGTGAGAGGTGTCGGTGCTTGAAGAAATGAGAGACACTCACAGCAAGGCTGATGGCATGGCTCTGGCTTTCAAGCACCAGATTTTATTTTTATATTATAAGCCACACAATGATTTTTTCTTCTTACAATGAAAGCCTGTTGTCCATTTTTTCTAATTACAATTTCTTTGATTTTCAAGGGCATATTCAGAGCATGGGTAACAATCACAGACAGGTGCGAGATAACAGGCAGCCCACACAAGCCAAGGCCTTGAGTGCTGCTGAACTATGCAGAAATTGGCTACACAAGCTAGAATAGTACCTTCCTAATCTAATCTTTACTAGAAGCCCCAAGTTCAAAGTAGACCCTTTTTAAAATGTATCCCCTCTTTGCAGTTCTTTCTGTAATTCTTTAATTTCTTTATTGCACTTATTTAAAGGTTCACTTAGCTCTATTCTACAGTTTTGACATCCTAACCATTGTAGTATTTGTAGCATATAGTGAATTAAAGCTTTATTAACATCTATCTTTATTCTAGTGGGAAGTATATACCAGAGAGCCTGTTGCCTTTTATTTCTTTTCCACAAATGGCTCAACCTTGCATAAAGCATTAACCCTTTCTCCTACACTAACATTCTGCTTGATTAAAATTCTACAAAGCAATGGACATTTTGAAGGTTATGAGACTAAATGTTCTTCCCTAAAATTAGGAATACAACAATCATTAGCGGGACCACCAGGAAGCTCTGGCTTGCTTATGCCGAGTATAGTTCTCATCAAGCCTAAAACCACCAAGAGGACTGCAGCTGTCCTTCTCATGCCTTGCTAAGACAGACCTTCTGCTGTGACCTTGTCAGCCAGCCGAAGCTGCCTTGGCCTAGTCAAAAACACACAACACAAATACAAACCCTAACCCTAGGGATAGCATCAGTGGTTGCTTACAGTGATTCTACCAATTTCTGTCTCAGCTGTAGCCCTTGAGGTTCACAATGCTCACTGTACCTACATTTTCCCATGTGTATAACAAAATTCCTTACCCCATGTCTACCTGAATGGTTCTCTAACAATTTAATGTAAAAAAATATAAATAAATTTCCGGCACAGATTAGCATCCAGTAAAGGTGGACTCCTTTTCAAACAGAAACCTAGGACACAAGATTTGGAGAGTGTGGTTGTTTTTGTCTTTCAGGATTGACACATACTCAGAAGGTGTCACAGATTTGAGAGGAATGAACACTTTCCCAACAATCTGTCCACCTAATCGAAGATGGCAAGCTCACTGTGGTCAAACAGCCATTAGCACTACTTTCTGGCTGATGAAATCTAAGTTCAGTGTTGAGTGTTTTGGGGGCACTCAGAGGACAATGGGAAACCAGGGCCTGAGCATCTGTGGGACATCGCCCTTTACTTTCAGTGAGCTTTCCTGAAAGTCAGGACCATCAACACCCATTTTGTAGAGCATCACATTATACTTTCATTGATTTGGCAAATGTTAATGCATTGCTGATTCTGCCCTATGCAAGGAATGAAGACTTTTAGAGTAATTAGGTCCTCAAATCTCCTGACCCTGTGGTGATGACTGATAGGCCATTGATGACCCGCTCCCCAGCCATTATACTTTAAGCACATTTATACTGACTATACAATGAGCCCCATGAACATACATGAGTGAACTATATTACGGTATAGCCCTTTTTGTATTTTATTTTTGTTCCAAGTTTCCCTGCTTCCATATGTATACACAGTCTGAAATGGCATTTGCCAACATTTTTAACATGCTTTCTATCTAGGAAGAATTGCCATGTATGGTTTTTCTCTGGATTTTTATGATTTCCACATTGTTAAAATATTTAAATAAATATATTTCCCCACTGTTTCATTATGTAAAATTTCCTATTTCCAGAAAAGTAGAATGAAATGTACAAGGAAAACAGATACCTACCACCTAAGACAACAGAATTAACATCTTTTGTGGGCTCCATCATGTGTGTCCATTTCTCCATCCCTCTTCCCTTCGGTCACACTATCATTATTTCATGTATTTCAAAGTAAGCTGCAGATGTAAGTGCAGTTTCTTCCCCCCGGACAACTCAGCTAAAGATTATAACAGTGAGAACCAGGAGTTAGAGACACTGATCTGATGAGAGGGTGGATTCACATTCAGTCTAATTTATTTCAGGTCCCAAACACAGAGACTAAGAAGAGAAATGTGGAGTTTGATATAGTTTTTTCACAGGGGAAGAGAGTTGTCCTGAATAGGGAGCCACATGCACGAGAGTCCAGAGTAAGATCAGAGTGCAGAGATGGGTCCTGAGATGCCGGGGCTGCACCCTTCAGGGCGTGGGGCAGCCGGGAGCAGGGGGCAGCAGGAGCTGAGACCTTGGCACTTGGGGAAGATGCAAGTGAGGGGGAGAGGTGTGCATGCCACTGTTAGGTAGAAATGAGAGTGAAAGGGTAACTAGGCTTTCACTGAGGAGTGAGCAGAGCCCACTTCTCCCTCTCCCTCATGAGACAGGGCTCTGGAGAAAGGTCCACATCTCCACACCCCCAGGGAGGCAGCAGAGCTGGGAGAGTCAGGCTGGACAGGCTCAGGAGGAGCAGGGCCCCAGCCTGCCTGTGCCTGTGACCATGATCTGATTCTCACCAGGTGTTAAAGAGCCACGGACAAGACCACCTTGTTGGCAACAGGCTGAGCAAGGCTGACATTCTTTTGGTTGAACTTCTGTACCACGTGGAAGAGCTCAACCCCAGTGCGATCGCCAGCTTCCCTCTGCTGCAGGTGACCTAACTCACAGCCCTCAGAGAGCAGTTCTGGTGTGGACCTGGTTCCTCAATTTTCAATCCAAGATCTTGCCCCTCATATAGATAAGAATTCTCAATGGGGGAATATATAGGTACAGAAAGTGAGAATAGGAAAATTTTTTTAGAAGTGGGAGACTGAACATACATTCAGTGTGAGACTAGGCTGTTCCTCATGGCGAAATACCTGTCATGAGTGGTTAATAGAGTTAGAGAGTTAGAGAGAGAGAGAGAGAGAGAATCCTGAATAGCACCCCAAATCCTAGTTAGGGGCAAAAAGAGAGCTCTCCCCCATTCTCAGCCTCTTTCATGAGGCAGGGCGTGGTACCTTAGCATGCATGAAACCATCTGGGAATTTGATGGCACCTCCATGTGGAGTTGGAGTTTAATATTCCTATGGTCATCATGCAGTCTCCCCTTCCTGGTCTCACATGAGGCACAGATGCATCCCTGTGGGCATTTTTGACTGACAAGTAAAGAGATCTTATTATATTGAAGGACCTTAATGATCCAGCTCATCTAGGGCTAGCTGGCTGCCTGCCTGGTCACACTGTATCATTCCCACCTCAGAGATTTCCATTCCTTAATCTTAAATGGAGGCTGAAGGAGGACAGTGCATCTTCTGAAGCTTCTTCACACTGTTTCTGGTTCATAAGCTCTGCCTATTCGGTGAACTGAAGTCTCTGCTTATCTAACCTGGTGGGTCCATCTCAAGAGCCACAAGATTTTTGTCAGATACTGTCAGGGGTCGTAGTTTCTGCAAAATCATCACTTCCTTGCAAAATCGAAATAAACAAATTGGTGAATCAGCATGAACATAGTTGGAAAATGACAGATTGTGAGTGGGATCATTATTTGGAAAGGGAGAGTATGCTCTATTTTTCCCAGATAGTGGGAGCTGGTAGAATTTTCTTATCCAAATTATAGAACCATTTAGTCATGGTATAAAGCCTTTTAATGTCTCTTTCAGAGAGCATACTGTTGTCAAAGTAAACGTAACAGACTGTATTAGTTACTGCACATACTCTAGGATGTTTTACTGGTATGTTCTAGGGTTAGTTGACTGTCCGTGACTACTTTAGCTAGAACATCCACAGACTTCAGTACTTGTTATGAAATCTGGCTTATAGTCTGAGCTAGCTGCCCTAGGCAACAGACAGATTTTTAAGAGACTTCATGAGATTTAGCAGGATTTTTTCTTATTATGGTGGAAGAGCTCATCAGGGAGTTCTGTCAATAGCAGCTTCCTGGGTGAATCAGAAGAAGTAGGTAAAATATGCTTACCATAAAGTGCAACAGCCTTGATAAGACAAAAGCAAAGACCCTACGTGTTCTTTGCTTTTTGAAGAGGTATTTGAGGTCTTCAATTGGCTCAAAAAAGAAGGCAGAATTATCTTATGTGTACACCTGTGAAGACTCAAGAGGTAAAGGTTTAATTCTTGAAAGGTGTTCCCAGCTAGAAATTCCTCATAATTTAACTGCAGTAGTAGTGCTAAGCAGCACATGGTAAGGTCCCTTCCTTTTAGGCTACAGCTGGTCACAGGGAATCATTCTTTCCTTTTTTTTTTTTTTTTAAGGATTTATTCATTTATTTAGGAGACAAAGTTAAAGACAGAGGGAGAGACAGAAAGAAAGGTCTGCCATCTGCTGGTTCACTTCTCAAATGGCTGCAAAGGCTGGAGCTGGGCTGATCTGAAGCCAGGTGCTTCCTCCAGGTCCTCCACATGGACTCAGGGGCCCAAGCACCTGGGCCATCTTCCACTGTCTTCCCAGGCCACCAGCAGGGAGTTGGATCAGAAGTGGAGCAGCAGGACCCTAACCGGTACCCATATGGGATGCAACAGCACAGGTAAAGGCTTAACCTACTATATCACAGTGCTGGCCCCTCTTCCCTAGTTTTTAACAAAACCAGATCTCCTGAGGGAGATCAACAGCTTTTGACTTTTGAAATCTGGCACCGGGGGAATCTTGTTACTATACTCTGTCAGAGCCTTCTGTATTTGATCTAGATCAATAATATGCTTTATCTGATCCTGAGTATCTAAATCAAAGAGGATGTCAGAAGTGAGAAGGGTTCTCCCATATAATATTTCAAATGGATTTTTTAAAAAAAATATTTTATTTATCTGAAAGAATTACAGAGAGAGAGGGAGAGATGGAGAGAGGTCTTCCATCTGCTGGTTCACTTCCCAAATGGCCGCAATGGCCAGAACTGTGCTGATCCAAAACCAGGAGCCAAGAGCTTCCTCTGGGTCTCCCATATGGGTGTAGGGGCCCAAGGACTTGGGCCATCTTCTATTGCTTTCCTAGGCCACAGCTAAGAGCTGGATCGGAAGTAGAGCAGCTGGGATGTGAACCAGCACCCATATGGGATGCTAGCACTGCAGGCGGCAGCTTTACCTGCTTTGCAACAGAGCCAGCCCCATGAACTTATGTTTTAACTCCATTTCTCCACAACCTTTGTGAATTTCCTCATATATGCTACTTAAATATGAAAACTCCTTTGGTCCAATTTATCTATAATTTATTCCTTTTGACTAGGTCAAACATAAAATCCAATTTTCAAATTGAATTAAGAATTACATATAAACAACAAATGGGAGCTGGCACTGTGGCAGAATGAGTTAAGCCTCTGCCTGTGGGGCAGCATCCCGTATGGGCACCGGTTTGTGTCCTGGCTGCTCCTCTTCCGATCCAGCTCTCTGCTATGGCCTGGGGAAACAGTAGAAGATGGGCCAGGTGCTTAGGCCCCTGCACCCACATGGAGACCTGAAAGAAGTTCCTGGCTCCTGGCTTCAGATCGGCTCAGCTCCAGCTGTTGTGGCCATTTGGAGAGTGACCAAGTGAGTGGAAGACCTTTCTCTCTGTCTGTAGCTCTGCCTCTCAAATAAATAAAATCTTACAAAAAAAATAAGTTATGAGATTTGTTAGAGCTTCACCAGGGATTCTTATATATTAACATCTGTGGTACTGTGCATCAAAAAGTCTAGGGTAGAATTCTCTTCTGAAAGTTGGGTATACACAGGAAAACAGGTCCTTGTGAGTTTTGACACCTCTCTGGGTAATGCATAGTGACATTTTCTTTTTTCTTGCTGAGTCACTTTTAGTTTAATAAACCTTTTTTATGCATTTTTGAAAAGCTGTGATATCTATTACGGACTCTGTGTTCCAGGAGGGGAAAACAATGAAGAACAAGGCAGTCCAGCCTGTTCTCTCAAGGGACTGTGCTGTGCTGTTCCTTACAGGGCGTGTGCCCCCGGCTCATCCTCACTTTGTTCTTAATGCTCTGTGGAGCACAGGCAGGAGTCTCACTCGCAGTTCTCCCAGTGTCACTCGGACCCGGTTTACAGCACACAGATTCTATATGAGAGTCACAGGTAATGGGTGGGTGTACTAGCTCACTTTCCCTGGGCCTGTCACTGGGCCAGAGTGTAGGACTGAAGAGCAATTTCTTGCTTTACCAACAATCTGGGCCCCTCTTGTGCCTCTCCCCTGTGAGTCTGGGCTTTGGCGCATGCAATTCCTCTTATACAGGGTGAGCTTCCCTGCAGTAGGAGAGGGGCTGATGGAGCAGACAGGTACATAGGACACCCAGACTGCAGCTTCACTTCCACCCAAGGTGTTCTATAGTTACAGTCTGAGTGTAGTTTCTAAAACGCAAACCTCAACACTACCACTACATTTCCTTACATCTTATAATTGGTCCCCTTTGCTTACCCAATGCTACCTGACCCCTTCCTCATGTCCTGATCTCCACCCTCTGAGCATGACGGGGCTCCTTCTCTGCTCACCCTGCCTGGCCCATTCTTCCCACCTGGCCACATTCAAATCCTTGCCTTGTTGCTTCCTAGAACTTCCCTTGGGGTCTCCATGTGCCCTTCATAGAGCCCCAGAAACCTATAATAACACCTGCAAGCCATTGTGTCTCCTCCACTATCAGTGAGGCCTGAGGTATGTTGTGTCCCTAGTACTTCATTACAAATGGATAACACCACCATGCACACTGCAAGGATCTAGGGTGTGGGTCTGGGATTTGAACTCACATGCCCTGTCTGAGCTCTGTGGTCAGTCATGCCAAGTATATCTGTTGATAGAACTCAAATACTATGTATGAACCTTCCTTGATTGCATATGCTAATAATCCAACTCTAAAGAAACATTGGGAAGTTAAAATGCTGAGTAACTGATAAAATAAAGGAATTACAATATAATTCTGTGATCGGGGGATCATGTGGTTGTGTTTAGAAAAGGAGTCCTTACTTCCTAGAGATAAGCACTATTCTTTCTAGACAAAGTGCTATGATGTCTGGCATTCACTTCCGTTTTATGCATAAATATTTTAATCTTCATCGTAAGTGCTTGCCTCCACAGCGATCATAATTAAAAGCAAATGTGGTAGGGCCGGTGCCGTGGTGCAGTAGGTTTAATCCTCTGCCTTGCGGCGCCATCATCCCATATGGGCACTGGTTCTAGTCCTGGCTGCTCCACTTCCAATCCAGCTCCCTGCTGTAGCCTAGGAAAGCAGTGGAAGGCGGCCCAAGTGTTGGGCCCCTGCATCCACGTGGGAGACCAAGAAGAAGCTCCTGGCTCCTGGTTTCGGATCGGCACAACTCCAGCCATTGCAGCCATCTGGGGAGTGAACCAGTGGATGGAAGAGTCTCAGTCTCTCTCTCTCTCTCTCTCTCTCTCTCTCTGCCTCTCCTCTTTCTGTGACTGTGACTTTCAAATAAAATAAATAAATCTTAAAAAAAAGAAAGTGCTCCATCATGTTTTAGTATAAACATATTGCAGAAAATGTTTGGCACATACTTACACTAATTAATCTGTAGGAAATTCCCACTTGTCGGAGTATCCTACATTAAATCTGACACTCCAATAAGGAAGCATTCCAGAGAGCCCTCAGCTTGCTGGTTACAGACATGCTCAGATTGAGCGCACAGCGATTTGTCAGCTGTCTCAATCCTTCATCCAGTTGATGACAAGTCCACAATAAGCTTACTCACAAAGCCAGCCCTTATGGACTTGCAGAGCAATAAAATCTATCCAAAATGTTTTCCTTAAGCTTTCATTGCCGACCTTGAGAAGTAACTCATTAATCAGGTGTTTTCTCATAAAAGGCTGACTCATCATTTCCTTTTTAGGTCCCTTTGTAACCCCGAGGCCCCTGGACACTGTGGATTTGGTTTTTCCCTAACTAGACTTTACCCTCTTCAGTGGGAAGGAGTTATTCAAATGAATAAAGAGCTGATCGACACATCAGGACTTGTGGTGAGTTGTGGAGCCACAAGGGAGACAGAGTTTAAAACGTGAGTACTGATTTTGTAAATCTTCCCACATTGTTTCCCACTCTTCCATGTATGTTACTGGAGAAATACTTCGAAATTTACTAGGACAAGAAAAAGCCCATTTTATTCTCACTTCTTACTGTTTTTAGATAATGACTCCAGGATCAGTCTCTTTTGGATACATCTTTATAGAAATATAATAATGAAAAATTTGGAAAGCTAGAGCATAAAATTTCAACAGCATAAGGAAAATTACTGACATGAAGAGAAAGAGATAATAGCTTTTCAGACAATTGAGAATATGACCAGAGTAGGAGGCAAGTGGGAGTTTATGTTATTGAAATGGCTGAAAAATTCAGGCGAGAGGCGGAAATTGTCGATAAACAAGCCAGCAAGGTTTAATGAAGGAGTGCACCTGACAGACGAGTTGGGCAACTTGGCAGAAAACCTGTCTGTGCATACACTGGGGGCTTTATGGGTGTGGGGTGAACTTTTTCCTGTTGTTTCACACCCCCTCCCCACTCTGGGATGTTGCTTGGCAGGAGGATTCACAGGTGTACCTGGGTGAGGGGGGAACTTTCCTCCCTTGAAGCGCTATTGAGTGGAAGATTCCCAAGCATGGCACAAGATCTCCCTCACAACCTTGTCAGGGTGGGACTTTTGATGTGCAAATGTACACGAAGACATGCTTCTTCCTTCATCTAACCACAGGAACGCACTGTTTTTTTTTTGTTTTTTTTGTTTTTTTGTTTTTTTTTTCCTTTTCTCACACACACACACACACACACACACGGACTCATGTCTATCTCTACCTAACATTTATGCTACACTTGCTTTCTCTATAGGAGTGGTCAACACACAATTGTTGTGAATTGTGAAACTGCAAAACACTCAAAATTCAGATTTATTACCACAGGAATAAAGTAGTCTGCATATGAAGAGAGCTTGATTCTAATTCATCTGTTGCCACTACTTAGCTAGCTGACAAGTTCTGTTCTCTATCCAAGGTTCAAAAAACTCATGGTAGACCTAGAGAATGGCTAGGGCAAGTTTCTCACCCCCAGCATAGCTCCCCTTTAGGACAGGGTAACGCTTTGTGTAGGAGCCCATCTTGTCCACTTCAGGATGTACAGAGGTATCCCTGTCCTCTCCCCATCTGATGGTGCCATGCTATTTTTCGCTCACAGATTGTGACAACCAAAAGTGCTCCAAACATTGCTAAATGTCTCCTGGGGTCAGGGAGCAAAATTCCCCTTGTTCCCAGTTCACTGAACTACAGGAGTTGTCATGCAACTCAAAAGCCTTGGTGACGGAAGTAGATTATCATCAGAGCATATAACCAGATTTTACAAAGCGTAAAATGTCATCAAGCTAGAACACACAGTATCATTAGAATTAGAAATAAGTCAAGCATGCCCTGGAATAAATGTTAATATTTTTGAGACTGTCCAGTGTGTGACAGACTTTGAGCAAATGGTAGTTCTATTTCCTATGTTGTAAAATCAATGCAGAACCATCCCTTTTGCTGGATTATAAACTAAAATATCAGCAACAGAGATTGAATTTAGAAGAAACAAGGAATCAGCATCGTCGGTAGGTGGGAAAATCGTGGATATCTGAGCTACAGTTAAGACAGTTTGGGCCCTAATTTCTGCTTTTGGTCAAATTCAGCCTAAGACAGCAATACTGACTCTGCTCTCTCCTGGTCCTCCTTGCGAATGACAGCTTTTGCTTCCAAGGCTCCCCAGCAGCGTCTCAGAGCCTTCACGTGTACAGGTTCCAGACCTGCCAGCATTTAGTCCTGGGTGTGGATTTTCACATCCCCTTTAGCTGAAGTGTGACAGAGTGCTTATCATCTCCTACACTCTGCCTCTTTAACTGACACATGGGGACAACTCGTTCATGGAGCTACTATGAAGATTACAGACACAACACATTAAAAGGAGCACGTATTGAGGTGGGATCATTGTGAGATTTTCAGTAAATATTAGTTCTCTAGTTCTTCCTCTTCCTGCTAACACTCATGCATATCTTATTACCACACCTATGAACTCATCCAGAATGGGGTGGCTACTGTCGGGCCCAGGAAGGCCTTCCAAGAGCTTCTCTAATCCCACCATAAATAAGAAGACAGTTCTTCAGAGCTGTTGATGCTGTTCAGTCACACATCATAAAGTACAGTTTGTATTCCATGATTTCATTCATTTATTCATTCGTGTTTAGAGAAACCAGGAACTACTACCATGGCAGGGAAGCCCATACTTCACTATTCTAATGATCGGGGCAGGATGGAGTCCATCCGGTGGCTCTTGGCTGCAGCTGGTGTGGAGGTATGTTCTAATGAGGTTGTCTTCAAAAAGGATTTAAAATTACACTACACACATTCCCTAAATAAGCCAGGGAGGTATGCACATGTACCATGCCATAGTACCAATATGAGATATTAACAATAGGGAAATCTGGGCGTGGCATATCTGGGAACACTTTGTACTACTTCACAATTCTGTTTTGTAAACTTAAAATGATTGTGAAATAAAAGGTTAAAAAAAGAACCAGTTATGAAGAAACAGATGAACAGATTTGACCTAATAAAATTTTAAATTTTCTTCTCATCAAAAAGTATAAACAGCAAAATAATGTTAAGAGACTAATTATAGGGGCCAGTATTATGGTATAGTAGGTTAAGCCTCTCTCTGCCTGCGGCACTGGTATCCTACATGGGTGATGGTTTGTGTCCTGGCTACTCCCCTTCCTCTCCAGTTTTCTGTTTATGGCCTGGGAATGCAGTAGAAGATGGCCCAAGTGCTTGCGCCTCTTCATCCAAATGAGAAACTCGGAAGAAGTTCCTGGCTCCTGATTCAGATTGGGCCAGCTCCAGCCTTTGTGGCCATCTGGGAAGTGAAGTAGCAGATGTAAGACCTTTCTCTCTGTCTCTCTCTCTTTGTTTGTATAAAACTCTGCCTCTCAAATAAATAAATAAATATTTAAAAAAGAGACTAATTATAATGTTTGCAACATATTTGGGTTTGAAGAAACTATAAAAATAATATGAAATAATAAAACATATATTGTTTTAATATGAATATAATTAAAGAATTATTAATATTTTGGGTGTGATCATTTATTGTGGATATTTAAAATATTCCTTTTGTTTCAGGGAAACACTTAAAGCATTTAATAATAAAATACGTGATATCTGGGACGTCCTTCCAATTATTGCAGGAGGAGAGGAGTGGGTGGGCAGACAAATGAATAAGCTGGTGACTGGTGAGGTGAGGGGTACAAGAGTAACATTATAATTTCTTATTGATTTTATATGGCATATATTTCCATAATAAAAGGACTAAAGAGCATAATATTGAAAATTGAAAGCGGTTAGCGTGCAAATGCAGACAAACCACATGTGAGAAACAGGATGATGTGATTAGCAATAAACTGCCTGTTAATGAAGGAACACCTTCATTCAGCAATGATTTTGCTGAGCACCTAGTAAATATCAAGTTCTATGCTAGGTCCTGGGGATACACAGTAAACAAGAAAGACACGGTCTCTGCTCTCAGGTGGCATAAATTTGCCTGTGAGGATGCAAACAACGAATAAATGGTTTAAAAGAGGGGCAGGAGCTTCTAGCATGTTACAGCTTTAAAGGCCTTTCTTCCTAGCATTTGAATAGAAAATGTGTGATTCTTTTGAGTGCTGCCCTCTATAGGTGGCACTGAGAAAAACACTTCTCGTTCCAGACCAAAGGGACACTTTTCCTGGACACCCAGTCATGGACAATCTCAGGAAGTCTTGTCTGTCAGATAGGGACAGAAAGAGAGAATTTCAGGGTAAGGTGAATCTGGTGAAGGGAATTTCTAGTATATATGCTTCAGCCTCACAAGAAATGTTTAGCTAAGTTGGATTACAGTTTCTCAACTGCTTCATGAATAACCTGATTCTTTCTCAGTTTTATGGCTAAAACAAACACACAAAAAATTGAAATAGTATGGCATCATTATAGACTATTTTCTTTTCCTTTTTAAATGTGTATTTATTTGTTTGAAAGGCAGAGAGAAAGAGAGCATGAGAGCCAGAGTGAAAGTGAGAGAGATCTTGCATCCACTGGTTCACTCCCTTAATGGCTGCAACAGGGCTGGGCCAGGCCGAAGCCAGAAGCTTCTTTTAGGTCTCCAATGAGTGTGCAGGGGATGAAGCACTTGGGCCATCCTCTGCTGCTTTCCCAGGCATATTTGCAGGAAGCTGAATCTGAGGTGGAGCAGCTGGGACTTGAATGGGTGCCCATATGGGCATCACAGGTGGTGCAGCTTAACCCACTATACCAGGATGCTGGACCCATACACAATTTTCTCTCTGTAAATGCAAACTATGGTTTCTCTGTCATCCAGACATCAGCTATGTGGATCAGTTTTGTTTGGAGCCCCTGGGCAGGATGAGGTCATCCCAGGAGGGTGAGGCTTCCTCTTTTCTACCTCAGCCTGACAGAAGCACATGGTGGTCAAGGGATGACTGGACCCCTTGCTCAGAGCTTATAGGTTCTCAGTGCCCCAAGACTGTTCCCTACAATCCGACCCATCACCATCAGCCTTACAAGTGACCTCACACTTGCCCCCTTATTGCTCATTGGCCACCCTCCTGTGCTGGTCACTCACAACCCATTATGTTTCTCCTGAACTGGACACTGTAAACCTCTGGCCTGATCTGGTGTGATCATATAGAACCACAACAAACTTTATTCCATGGAGCAAGTTATAAACCCAAAATATCCTGAGCTTTTCACCAAGAGCTCCATTTAATATATATAAAAAATGGCAAACATCACTGTTATTTATAACTTGGTTTTTGTGATCCAGGCCATGGTACTACCACGTACTAAGTATTTTGAAATCGCTACAATATTCCGTTTAAGTAGATGTTCTTTCCCCATTTTACAGATGCCGAAAATCAGGTTTGCAGAGCTTTAGTGATTATGTACAAGAACACACAGCTGCTATGCCAAGATTAGAACAAAATCATATTTAATCAAGATCCTGAAATGCTTGATGACTGTCTCTTTAGCATTTTGGTTGGATAGATGCTTCCTATTAAGTTAGGAAGAGTTACATCGTTATGTAAAGACTGATGATCTTATTTTATTACATACTTACAACCACTCAGAGTTTCTGATCAGATTGAGATAGTCTTCTTGCTGACTGCCACTTCAAGCAATGTGACTTGACTTGGCCAAGTTATAATTTGCAGCAAACCTACTGGACATAGGTGAAGAATAAAGGACATTTTCATCAACAACAGTCAGCTTTGAAGCAAAAAAAAAAAAAAGAATGATATGATGAAATGGTAGGCTTCTGTCAAAATCCTAAGAAGAATTTAATTATTGAGCACTTAGTATATTACTACATGTGGTACTTTTCAATTGCAGTGCATGCCTTAGCAATTTAATCCTCATGGAGAGCTTTAGCATCAACACAATAACTGTACTTGTTTTAGACATTAGAATATTGAAACCCAGAGAGTCTGGTAACATGTTCATGGTTAGGTAATATGAAACCTTTGCAGCCATCTCAGAAACCAAAATTGTTCTCTAACTTTGTGTGGGAAGTCACAGGACTCCCTAGGATTGCAAAGGTTAACTTTGCTCAGACTTCAGTGTGGTGACTCCATCCTTAAATTGAAACTCTGCGTATCCTATTATGTCCCATATTTTCTAGTAGAGGGAGTTCAACTTGCAAGACTTAAAGCTGTGCAACAGCCAGGATCCAGTTCAGCCACATGGCAGGGCTCCTGGGGAATGGGTGATGTAAATTGCAGCAAAGACCCCTTGTTGACAGAATGGAAGATGGCATTGGTTATAGTGTATCCCATGCTGGGAACATGCTAGGTTGTATCCTGATCTCAGAGGGAGACACAGGTTCTCTTGAGCTACTGCAACCCCATAATCAGGTCCAGGCTTACCCATGACTGCACTGGGTCAGGGTGTAGGTGAAATGAACATTCAAGAATGATCAGCTGTGTATGGTTACAGATGTCCTTTTTTGTTGGATCTAATCTAAATTTCCAAATACTCATGACCAGACTACTCTGTGTACCTGCCAAACTCAGAAATTACCTCCTCCATGTTGTAACAGAGATCATCAAGTTTAAAAGCCTATAACCCATAGAATAAACTAACAAGCACTAACACACTGTTTCTGCTTCCAGTTTGAAGAGAAATACATAGAAACTCGACAAGATTTGGAAAAGTTAAGAAATGGTAAGATCAAGTATTTAAATGCATCTGTACAGGGTTTGTATATATGGAGGCTTTGTATATATGTTTCCTGGGGATGGTGGGAGGGGAGACAGTGGTCAAAACATAGGGGTATTTTCCATCAGCAGAGCAGAGAATACTTTTAGAGCTAAAAAAGGCTAGACCTCTCTGAGTATTTTCTGGAGGAATCCAGTGCCCTGAGAATGCTCTGTCCTTGTTTTCTGCACTTTGAATCAGATGCAATAGGCTCAGGAGTCCACACTGCCCTTCACATCCAAAAACTCACAGGGGCATGCATTAGAGGTAGGAAGGGAGATATGTCTTGAGTTCCTTTCCTTTGTTGGCCGAGCCGAAGGAATAACCCAGCAATATTATGGACTAGATAATGAGACAGTGCTGAATTACTTGGAAGTCCAGGCCAGATTGTGAGGAAGAACAAGGCCAGCAGCCATGAAGAAAAGGACACAGGCCCACCTTGCATGCCCTGTCCAGTGGTGTTATTTGAAAAGTACACAGATGACCCCCCAAAGAACTCTCTCTCTCTCAGAACTGGCCTTGATGTCACAAGCATCACATGATTTCGAGAATTCCTTATTCTTTTTTTTGACAGGCAGAGTGGACAGTGAGAGAGAGAGAGACAGAGAGAAAGGTCTTCCTTTACTGTTGGTTCACCCTCCAATGGCCACTGTGACCGGCACACTGTGGCCAGCACACCATGCTGATCTGAAGCCAGGAAACAGGTGCTTCTCCTGGTCTCCCATGCGGGTGCAGGGCCCAAGGACTTGGGCCATCCTCCACTGCACTCCCGGGCCACAGCAGAGAGCTGGACTGGAAGAGGAGCAACCGGGACAGAATCCGGCGCCCCAAATGGGACTAGAACACCGTGTGCCGGCACCACAGGCGGAGGATTAGCCTATTGAGCCGCGGCACCGGCCGAGAACTCCTTATTCTAAATGACACCCAGCTGATGGCCCTATTGAAACCTCCCCCAATTTCTACCTAAAGTATCCAGGAAGATGAGTTAAAAATCTAGGGAACTAAAATGTATCTGAATGGAAATCAAAGAATAAATGAAACAAAAGGCTAAAAAAGGCAAAAGAAAAATTGCTAAGAAAAAGGCCTACAAGAACTTAGAAATAAAATGCTATCTCACTTGAAAGGCAATTTGTTGACAATGTTTAAAAATTGTATATCTTTAGTAATTTCAGAAAACATTTTTTCTTCATCTTCAAAGGGTGACTCTCATAGACACTTTACTCCCTCCTTTCTTTTCTTCTTTCCAAAGATGGGGTATTGGTGTTCCAGCAAGTGCCCATGGTTGAGATTGATGGGATGAAGCTGGTGCAGACCAGAGCCATTCTCAACTACTTTGCAGACAAGCACAACCTCTATGGGAAAGACATAAAGGAGAGAGCCCTGTACGGTATATTTTATGTTCTCTTTCAGCAGATAACACAGGGATGATAAGGTCCTGTTTTGCGTGAGCAGGGCCACAGCAGAGTGATCAGGAGCAGCCTCAGCCTGGGCTGTGGGAGTGCCCCGAGGCCCAGTGTGGCAGGGTCCTATGGAGGTGAAGGAAGGGCAAGTCTGGAGTGGATTCAGATGACTGTGATTGCAGAAGAGGATGCAGTTTATGGATACAGCCCAACGATAGAGGCTCCCAAGTACTGATGGACCATGAAGTCAGAGGGGGGAGGAGTCGTGGTTCCAGGGGCTCAGGCCTTTGGAGCCTGGACTCCACTCAGCAGCTTGCAACAAGATACAAGAGGAGTATGTCAAGGTGAAAGCCTGAAAAGGGAGGGGCCCTGGGGAACTGATTCTCAAGTTCCAGAAATTATGAGAATGATTATTCAAAATCCAAGATAGAGGACAATTATTTGAATTGCCAACTTGAAAAGGGTTGGTGGAAGGTGGTGCATTTTACAGGGAACTGAAGTAGGCATATTGACTCAGCACCACCAATGCTGGGAGTTTTCCTCCCTGTTTTGATGCAACTACATAATTAAAGATAAAATCTGGTAAAGAACTCTGGGCAGTTCTTGAAAAGATTAAGTATGAAGTTACCAACCACCCAGCTATTCTGCTACCAGCTATGTGTCCAAGTGAAATTAAACTTTATCCTTACTATTAATTGCACTGAGTATCCATAGCATAAATATTTATAACACCAAAAAGTAGAAATAAACCAAATATCCATTAATAGATGAATAAACAAAATGTGCTACAGCCATGTGATGGAGTAGGATTTGGCAATGAAAAGGAATGATGTACTGATGCAAGCTACAGTATGGAGGAACCTTGAAAAGATTGTGTTCCATAAAAGAAAACAGACACCAAATGATACATATTGCAAATTTCTTTTGCAAGAAATGTCCATAATATTCAAATCCTTAGAGAAAGAAATTAGATTAGTGGTTTTCTGGGGATAGAGAAAAGGGGGTGGGGCAGTGGTTGCAAAGGAATAAAGTGTTTTTTTAATAGTATTAATGTTCTGGAATTATAGATTATGGATGTTTGTAGAATTCCGTGACATTGTAAAAACCACTGAGTAGAATACTTTAGAGATATTAAAATTACGGTATATGAATATATGAAAATAAAGGTATGAATATGAAAATATATGAAAATAAAATATTTTTTAAAATATTGTAGAGAGGTCACTTTGAAGAAGGAAACAAAGACCTCCTATCACATGCACTGGTTCTCATAGAATTGCAGTACGTAACGGGATGTTTTAAGTGGAATCTCAAGAAATCCAAACATGACTAGGGGTGGCCACAGCATGTCAAGAAGATTATGGGAAATAATTGGGAGAAACTATCATATTGTGCACCAAAAATGAGTCTGGGAATTGAGATGGATAGGAGTTGAGGAGGGACATGTGTAAGGTGGCTGTGCCAGGGACTCCCTCTGAGATGATGTGAGCGGCAGGTCTTCAGCCACATGAACAGTACTGTGTTTGTGCACTGGGCACAGTATAGCAAAGATCCAAATCCTGTTTGTAACATCGGTGGTCACATGCGGGGATTCTGCCGCATACTCTCATGAAATTGACTCTGAACAGGTAGGTGGCCAATGTTCCTTTTATATGTATTTGATCATGAATCTAAAAAAAGTTGAGACATATATCTACCCTGTAGGTTGTTCAAAGAGATAAATGTTAGTAGTTCATAGCATGGTGGCTTCCACAGAAAGCATCCATGGGGTGCCTCTGTCACTTGTTATCTAATGGTTTTCAAAATTAGGAAATCATCTATAATACTGGAGGAATTTGATTGGTTGTTTGTCTCTTAGGATTGACATGTATGCAGAAGGAATAGCAGATCTGAATGAACTGATTATTCTTTACCCATTCCGTGCTCCTGGGGAAAAAGATGCAAACTTTACCCAGATCCAAGATAAAGCAAGAAACCGTTACTTTCCTGCTTTTGAAAAGGTAAATGGGAGCTCTTGGCCTTTAGGGACCTTCAGGGTTGAGCTGGCATATCAGTCCTAAGAGGGTGCCTTCGCAGCTTGAGTGCCATAACAAAAATAACTAGGTGGTTTCTCCAAGCGACGTTTACCTCTCACTCTTTGGGAAGCATGGATGCACAAGAGTAAGGCACCACCTGAATGGGTGATTTCTTTCTACTTCATAGATGGCTGACTTCTGACTGTGTTGCCAGGTTGTGGGCAGATCTAGGGAACTCTTTGATATCCCTTTAATGAGTATATTAATAGTATTATGAGAGTTACATCTTGAGAACTTAATCACTTCCCAACATCCACCAAGGAACAGAATCACACTGAGTGTTAACATCTCAACATATGAATTCTGAGGGTACACAGACATCACAGGAGGCAACAGAAAAAGAGTGCCTGGGCTTCCTGGAGCATTGGCATTTACTTCCAAAGAGACTTCCTTAATATTAACTTTGCACCTTAACACTTAAGACATTGGGTTTAATAGACTAATTTGTGCCATTTATATTTGTTGATTTTTTCAGAAAATTTTAATTTATGGGCATCTAATCTAGATTTCTCTCTTTGGCAAGACTTTAGTCATAGTCAGAATTTAGGAACACTAAAAGCTATATAGATTATGCAGACACCATCTCTTTTTCTCCAACAGTTACACGATCAAAACATAAACCAAAAATATTCTGGCACCATGTGAAGGGAGAGGAGGCCAGCTGTCCATCAAGAGAATATTGTAGTTTTTCAGGGATGGATTAGAACTTTCCACAAATAAATGTTTGCAGAAGGATGGAGAGGAAAAGATAAGTGAATAGATGTTAATAAAATAAATAATACACAGAATTTGGGAGTATGGCACCCAGATTTTGGAGGAAAACAAGATACTACAGAAATAAACTTTTACCATTATATGTGGTACCTATTCAGTTATATTTCTCCTCGAAGGTAAAAGGAGAATATTTCAAGATCCAAAAGGCTTGAAATTATGCTAAGTGAAACTCATGAACCAAAAAACTGTTATTAAAAATATAGGAAGCTTACAAATAAATCAAGGACTAAAAAGCAACACCTTTTATATATATGTGCAGTATTATAAGTATATTTATATATATCATTGCACTATATATATTTATATATATCATTGCACTATTCTTTCATTTGTCAATCAAGAGCTAACTCATTGCTGACTCTACCTATGCGAGCAGTGAAGAATTAATTAAGGGCAATGAGATCCTCAAATGCACTTTCCTGCCCCTGTGGTGCTGACAGTTTAGGGCACATTGCTGATGACAAGGCCTCCAGCCATTTGTTCAAGCACATCAACACTGTGAAATCAAAGAGTCCCTTTACATCAATGAACAAAGTAGGCTGTAGAGTTTGATGTTGAACTTGTACTTATCCCTGATTCTATGTGTTATATAGTCTGAAAAGGCATTTGCAAAAATGTTAAATAGGGCTTTGTCTTTAGGACACAGTACCATCTGAGCTTCCTCTCTATTCCTAATGATTTCCACATTGTTGAACTATTTTAATGTGTGTCTCATATTACCCCAAAAGCCCATGAAAAATTTCATACACTACACAAAATTGGAAAAAATTTAAAGAACACATAGACGCCCGCTACCTAGGTAGGAAAGCCAGCATTTTTATTTGCTTCATTGTATATGTTTATCTTTTCAACTCTCTCTCCATCAAAAAATGTGTTATTTTTATGCATTTCAAAGTATGTTGTAGACATCAGGGAATTCCCATAGTGTAGGTTAGGAGACAGAGCCAGTTATGCAAAGATGATGAATTCAAGTTTACTCATATGCACTTCAAATCCCTGACACAGAGACTTGGAATGAAGGGTGCATGCAAGAGGAGACCTTTAGAGTTGGAAATAGTCTCCCCATGGGGAAGAAAGCTGTGGTGAAGGGGGAGCTGCAGCCCAAGGGGGACTGGAGAGGGAACAGAGTGGAGAGGCAGGTCCTGAGATGTCAGGGCTACACCCTTCAGGACAAGGGGCAGATGGGAACAGGGGGCAGCAGGAGCTAAGCCCTAGGCACATGGAGAAGATGCAAGTGAGGGTGAGAGGTGTAGATGCCACAGGGATGTGGGAGTGAGAGTGAAAGGGGAACTGGGCTTCCACTGAGGAGTGAGCAGAGCCCACTTCTCACTTTCCCTCATGAGACAGGGCCTTGGAGAAAGGTCCGCATCTCCACACCTCCTAGGGAGGCAGCACAGCTGGGAGAATTGGACTGGAGAGGCTCAGGGTTGAGGACTTCAGCCTGACTGTGCCTGTGGCCATGATCTGATTCCTTGAATTCACCAGGTATTAAAGAGTCACGGACAAGACTACCTTGTTGGCAACAAGCTGAGCAAAGTTGACATTCACCTGGCTGAACTTCTCTACAACGTGGAGGAGCTTGACCCCAGCATAATCACCAGCTTCCCTCTGCTGCAGGTGACCTACCTCCCAGGCCACAGAGAGCAGGACTCACATTATTTCCCATATAACATTGAGACTCTGTAACGATGGCATTCTGAACCCTATTCTGCAGATTCACACGTACACAAATGTGCACACATACACACTCCAAAGTGAGCTTTTGGGTTCTGGCTCTGAGGCATGAAAAGAATCTTGCTATGCAAGTAAATGTAGATGGATACTGTCCCAAGATACATATTTAATGTTTTGTCTTTAAGAAAGGGACCCATGGCCCAGCACATCTTTCTCCAGTCCCCTTTCCATGGAGCTCTCTCTTCCTGATTTCTTTAGGATTCCTTTCATCCCAGGTGTATTCTTGTCTCTCCCAGGTTCTTCTCCTGGGATTTCCTTTCCTCAGCTCTGGCTCCAACTGTCAGATCTTGTGTTCCTGTCTGCATAGCTCTCCTCTACCCTCTCCCCCAACAATCCAGTCTTCCTCTCTCAGTCTAGAAACTGCTGTGACTGACCTCTGGTTAGCCTTTAATATTTCTTGCCTTCCATTCCAACTCAATTTTCCCATGTCTTCATTTCTCCTTTTTGGACATTTCTCTGTTTTGGGAGATGCGCCTGAGCTGTACGTTCTTCCTGTCATCTACATTCTCACTGGAGTCCATTTCCAAGCCTTCACACTGGGCTAATAGAGGGAGTCAGCAGGTCTTTGTCTAGGAGAGGTCAGACTTCCTGGGCTGTGCTAATGATGGGGTGGCCTTTGGCTCCTGTCTGAGGCTGTGATTTTTGCACTGCAGGCCCTGAAAACCAGAATCAGCAGCCTCCCCACTGTGAAGAAGTTTCTGCAGTCTGGCAGCCAGAGGAAGCCGCCTGTGGATGACAAATGTGTAGAAAAAGTATTCAAGATTTTCTATTGAAAAGGGGACATCAAGCATATGTAATCCAATCTTCTGAAGTTTCTCAGTATGGAGTAATCTGTCTAAATTTTGATCCTGCCATTTTGAAATTAATAAACACTTTCAAATTATTTATGCTATTGACATTTAAAAAAACTCCTCTTAGTAGACTTATCACTAGGATCTGATGTCCACTGTCCTGTGAGCCCTTGGTGTGGGTCACAGCTGCTGTGTCCCAGCTTCATCACAAAGGGTAATGACACTGTGCACACGTCCATGCCCTCCTGGAGGACCTAGGGGTGCATGTCTGGGCTTTGGGAATTCACACAACCCACACCCCTGCCTGACTTGGTAGTCACTCATTCCTACAAAGAACATTGACTCATGCGCCTGAATGCTTGTATGGATCTTGCCTAGATGCATATGCAAATAATCTGATTGCCAAGAAATACAAGACCATTGAGGAAATGACATGGCCAAATAATACATGATATTAAGGAGTTAAAAATGTTGGTGTGTTTGGAGAATTGTGTGATTATGTCTACAGAGTCCTTGTTCTTTAGAAATAGATATTATTGGCTGGTGCCACGGCTCAATAGGCTAATCCTCCGCCTGGGGTGCCGGCACCCCAGGTTCTAGTCCCAGTCGGGGTGCTGGATTCTGTCCCGGTTTCCCCTCTTCCAGTCCAGCTCTCTGCTGTGGCCCAGGAGTGCAGTGGAGGATGGCCCAAGTGCTTGGGTCCCGCACCCGCGTGGGAGACCAGGAGAAGCACCTGGCTCCTGCCTTCGGATCAGCCCAGTGTGCCGGCCATGGTGGCCATTGGAGGGTGAACCAACGGCAAAGGAAGACCTTTCTCTCTGTCTCTCTCTCTCTCACTGTGCACTCTGCCTGTCAAAAAAAAAAATAACAAAAAATAAATAGATATTATTGATAGACAAAGTGCTATAATGTCTCATTTGCTCTAATATAATCCCATGGTAGAGGGAGTATAGGTGTGCATGTGTGCAAGTTCCCTGTGGCTACTGTCACTGATTGCTACAGATGGGGCTGAAACTACAGAACTGTGACCTGTCTGTGAAGGCCAGGAGACTGAGGGGAAGGAGTAAGTAGAGCTTTGCTCCTCTGGATGTTCTGGGGCAGGATCCTTCCCTGCATCTCCCAGCTTCTGGTGGCCTCCACATTCCGTGGGTTCTGAGGCTGTGGCCACATCACGGTAATGTCTATCTTCTACCCTCTGACCCCTTACTCATCTGTGTTTTCTCTTCTCTCTGTTATGGAGAGACTCATCATTGCTGAGGAAACTTTCTGTATAATCCAGAATGACCTCACTTGAATGTCCTTAAGGTAGTTAAACCTACAATGTCATATTTTTGGATCCAGGGATATGGAAGTGGACATATGTCTTAGTGGGCCATCAAAACTAATGCTTCACCATAATATAGATGAAAAAAAAAATTTGGCAGTTGCTGAGTCACAGTCATGGATGCTTTGGGGTTTGCTGCACTATTTACTCTGCTTTTGTATATGATGGCAGTTTTCTATTTAAAAATTTTAAACTAACTTATTTATTTGCTTATTTTAAAGATTTATTTATTTATTTGGAAGGCAGAGTTATTGAGTTGGGGGGAGAGACAGAGAGAGAGAGAGAGAGAGAGAGTGAGCGAGCGTCCATCTGTTGGTTCATTTCCCAGATTGCTGCAATGGCCAGGGTGGACTAAGCTGAAATTGGAAGCCAAAAGTTTCATGCAGGTCTTCTATATTGGTGCAGGTGCCCAGGTACTTGGGCCATCTTCTGTTGCCTTCCAAGGCTGTTAGCAGTGAGCTGTATCAGAATTGGAGCAATGAGGACACACACCAGGACCCATATGGGATGCCAGTTCTTAGGAAGCACCTTTACCCACTATGCCACAATGCTGGTCCCTACAATAATTTTTTACTTTAATCATGTTCCACACAGTTTGAGGCATACTTATACTGAATCATTATGATTTGGCTGCAGTTCCCATTACTGGGGTATCCTACATTTTATCTGGCACTCCAATAAGAAAGTGTCCCAGAGAGCTGGCAGCTTGCTGCTTCCAGACATCCTTGCCAGGGTCAGCTCACATGGAGGTTCTTCATCTGCCTTAGGCCTCCATCCAGTTAATGAAAACCCAGCAGACTTTTTTTTTTTTCCAAATCAGTCCCCACAGCTTAACAGAGAGCAAAAATCTACCTGAAATGTTTCATTTTAACTTTTGCTGCCAACTTTGAAGATTAACATATTAACTAGGTATGTGGGGATAAGAGGTGGATTTAGCATTTATCATTTCTTTCTAATCCTGTATGGAAACCTATAGCCTCTGAACACCATAGGAGTAGCTTTTCTCTGACTGTACTCTATCCTTTTCATTGGGAAGGAGTCATTCAAATAAATAAAGAGCTAATAAACAGGTCAGGGCCTCACATTGACTTCCGGAGTCAGGATGGAGATAGACTTGAACAAAGTAAGTGCTGATTGTGTAAATTTTCTACCTTGCCTCCCACTGTTCCATGTAGATTAACAGAAAAATACTTTAAAATGTATCCTTGGGTTGACATTGTGAAGCAGTGCGTTAAGCCACTGGTTGTTTCCTATGACAGCATCCCATGTTGGAGTGCTAGTTCAAGACTTGGCTGCTCAGCTTCCAGTTCAGCTTCCTGCTAATGTATCTTGGAAGGCAGTGGATGGTGATCCAAGTGCTTGGGCCCCTGGCACCCATGTGAAAGACTAGGATGAAGTTCTTGGCTCCTGGCTTTGGAATGACCCAATCCTGGCTGTTGTGGTCATTTGAGGAGTGAATCAACAGATAAAAGACCTCTCTTTCTGCTGTTCTGTCTTTCAAATAAATAAATAAATCTTTAAAAAAATTTTCATTAGCACAGGAACAATTCACTTCATAATTAGGTGGTGACTTATTGCTGTGCTTCAATGATACTTGATGAATTGCTTTTTCAGTCTCTGTGGGTTAAATATTTGCAGCATATAGAAATGAAGAATTTATAAAGCTAGGGCATGAGACTTTAATGGTGTAAGAAAATTTAGCAGCAGGGGTAGCAAAGATAGATGGTCCCATTTTAGATCAACAGAATGTCACCAGAGCAAGTGGGACATGTGAAGGGATGTTAGAGATCCTCTCCCTATAGAAACAATCAACACACAACTGTGAGTGGTGATTCTGTAATCTTACTTAGACAGGGGAAACTCAAAACTAGCATTTATTGTCATAGGAAAAAGAATAGACTAACTATGAGGAAATCTATGTTCTAATTTAATCTTTGCCACTGATTAGCTAGATGACAAGTTCTATTTTCATTCTGGAGTTCAACCAATGCATGGTAACCTAGAGAATGACTAAGTCAGAGTTCTGAGCCTCAGTGCTACTGCCCTTAGACAGGACAACTCTTTTCTTGGGGGGCTGTCCTTTCCATTGTAGAATGTTTATTGGCTCCTCTGGCCTTTATTCACCTGAAGCTGTAGTGTAGTGTTATCCACCCTTCATCCCCACCCTTCATATTTCTAGACATTGCTTGCTGTCCTCTTTGGTGAGCAAGCAAAATCATGCCTGTTTGAAAATCACTGGGCTAAATGACATCACAAGGGCTACAACTCAGAAGTATTTGTCCAGGAATAGTCCGCGGCGGTATCGCTAGGTGGAGGTTTTTACTTTCGGTTTTGACCGGGGGGCTTTCCTACGGGCGGGGCTCTCCGGAGGCGGAGGGATCGAGGTCGCAGTAAACAACAAGATGGCGCCAGGACCCCCGCAGTGAGTCTGCCTGCCTGCCTGCTGCGTGACATCTCACCTGATTGGCTGAACGACGCGTGCCCTTCGTGTGAACAGAGACCGGATTGGTGTGCCTGATGCATGGACTCTAGCTTGCTCCTGATTGGTCGCATTTTGTATATAAGCCACAAGTGTAAGGAGGAAGCTCTGTCTCTCTCCTCTCCTTTCCTCCTTCCTCTCTACCTCTGTCACGTTTACTTTCTCTAATAAAAAGTCTACTGAAGACCGATAAACATCGTTAGTTCTTTTCTTGCCCGAGAAACTGTCATCGCGGGCCCTGGGTTGAGTCTGCTGGCCAGACTCCCCGAGACGCTCGCGGCAGTATTGATGGAAAAACTACATAACCTCTGGTCCATGTAACTGCTTTTTTTTTTTTTTCTTAAGATTAATTTAGTTATTTGCAAGGTAGAGTTACAGGCAGAGAGAAGGAGAGACAGAGAGAAATGTTCCATTCGCTGGTTCATTCCCCAGATGGCTGCAATGGCCAGAGCTGAGCTGATCTGAAGCCAGGAGTCAGGAAACAGGAACTTCTTCCAGGTCTCCCATGACAGTGCAGGGGCCAAAGCACTTTGGCCATCTTCCACTGCTTTCCCAGACCATATCAGAGCACTGGATTGGAAGAGGAGCAGCTGGGACACAAACAGTGCCAATATGGGATGCTGGTACCACAGGCAGAGGCTTAGTCCACTATGCCACAGCACTGGGCCCATGTAACTGTTTTTTGAAAATCATAAAAACATTTGCTGGAATTTACAAATCAATTGAATTAGAATGCAGATATCAACAAATGCCTGGAATAAATGTTAAGATTGTGAAAAAAACAACACCCTTAAAAATAATAACGGGGGCTGGTGCTGTGGTGTAGAGGGTAAAGCTGCCGCCTGCAGTGTCGGGATCCCACATGGGCACGGTTCGAGTTCCAGCTGCTCCACTTCAAATCCAGCTCTCTGCTATTGCCTGGGAAAGCAATAGAAGATGGCCCAAGTTCTTGGGCCCCTGCACCTGCGTGGGAGACCCGTAAGAATCTCCTGGCTCCTGGCTTCAGATCAGTGCAGCTCTGGCCATTGCAACCATCTGGGGAATGAACCAGCAGATGGAAGACCTCTCTCTCTGCCTCTGCCTCTCTGTAAGTCTGCCTTCAAATAAATAAAGAAAGAAATCCTTTTTTGGGGGGTTCAAGAATGCTATATTTTGAGGTACTATCTACATTTCTAAAAAAAATCCTGAAACAGAGTGACAGAGATGGAGAAAGAGAGAAAGAACACTCATTCCACTGATCAACTCCCCTAAACGCTTGATGCCTACAAACTCTGGGAGGTAAATAAATCTTTTTTTAAAAAAGTAAATAAACAACTGAGTTTCATTGACATTTTCCAATAGCCTAGGCATCAGGGCAAGCAGGGTCTAGCAAAAATCACACAAAAAATCTAACAGCCATGGGAGAGGATGTTGAAATGACAGAGGATGTTGAAAAGCGTGTTGGGAAATATTTCAGAAAGCAATGGTTGGTTAGATAAGGATGAGGGGATGTCCTAATTTCCAAGTATAGGAAGGTAAACATTAGCAGGCAACAAAAGCCACTCAATCTGGAGATTTAGATGCTCCCTGGCAGGTAGGCGTCACCTGGACAGAAGGGGCAGGATCTCAGTTCTCTTAGCCTGGTAGCTTTCTCACCTTGCTCGGACTTTCTTGGCTAAGAGAATCATAATTTTTGTTTGGAATTTTTAGGAATCAATAAAGTGAATACACTACTGGGAACACTGCTGTTTCTGCAAGCCTATGGCTCTGCCCAAATGTAAACCTCTTTAGGGAAGGGGTCAAATCACACATATATCTTGTTTCACTCAAGTTATCATCCTTGCTTGAGACTGTTTGATGGTATTGTTTGTGATGTTTGAATGAAATATTTTAATAGAAAGCTATATGCTAGAACAAAGAAATTCAGGGAGGATCAACGGAACATTTGCATTTTCCCATAAGGAACAGGATATTGGAGAAAAGTGATTACTTTGATTTCATGCTCATGGTGAGAACTGCCACTAGAGCTATGAATAGCTGGGGGGGGGAGAGTGAGAGAGAGAGAGAGAGAGAGAGAGAGAGAGAGAGAGAGAGATTCTCAATCTCATGGCTAGAGTCCATGCAAAGAGGTCCCAGGAATGGTTTAGAGTGAGCAGAGAGGGGTCAGTAGGACCTGAGGCCTGGTCTGAAGGGAAAGGCCAGCTGGATGCCTGGAAACGAAGCTGGACTCAGGACCTGGTGCATCTCAGAGCTAAGCAAAGCTGTCTAGTGATGTGCCAGGCTTCCCTAAACCTTCACCAAAAGCATTCTCCTTTTTCTGGTTTACTTATCAGTGAGTACCACTAATCACACAGGAGCTAAGAAAGAAGATCCATCACATGAGTTATTTGAAAAAAGTCTGGATCCACACAATATCTCATTCCTACCAGAGTTCTATGGGCAAAATACAAAGAGATAGGTGTAAGAAAGCTAGTAGAGGGAGCGGCAAGATGGCGGAATAGGAAGGGAGCACACTGATAGTCCGGGGAGAGACAGTTTAATAAAAGTGGAGATACTGCAGGTTCAAGGAAGAGTAGGGGAAGAAACAGCAGAGGAAACTCTTCCAGAATTAGTGATTCACAGTGGACCTGCGTGGAGAGCATGGGAGCCCACAGCTCGGGACACCAGCGGCAGACTCAACACACCAGCACTGGAACGCGAGGTGAGCCGAACCTCGATAGCCCGAGACACCAGCAGGCAAGCAGAAAGAGGAGACTAAAGGGAACGACCCCATGGGGAAAAATTCACCAGGCTAACTAGAAGAGAGAGAGAGAAAAAAAGTGATGGGTACGGACACGAGTTTCTCTCTCTCCACTCACCTCTCAAAGGCGAGCAAGACAAAGAGCAGGCGCCATCTTGGACATACGTCATAAGCAGGGTGACCTCAGGTCTGCACCGGCCCTGAGCCTAGCAGAAAAACCTGACTCTGGGTGTGTGTGTGTGTGTGTGTGTGTGTGTGAATTAACAGGAGATTAGGACTTAGTGAATGTGTGGTGCTACTGAACTGAGACTGAAAAAAAGAGACAGTGGGCGAGAGAACTCACGGAATTCACGTGAGTACTCTCCAGAGATGCTACAATTCGGTAACCTTGGCAACCCAGTGGGAGACTGAAGGAGAATCTGAGCTCACCCTGAGAGCAGAACAGATTCCCTGTGTGGTCCTTGGGAAAGAGCTTCTGATCTCTGGCTCCTGTGGGTATATCATTTGCCTGCTAACTACCTCCAATTCCGTTCAGCTGTGTAGAATTACTTCCCTTTTGAATCAAAAAAAGAAAGAAAGAAAGAGAGAGAGATTTACCATGCCTAACCTGGGAGTGTCACCTTTGGCACACCCTTAAACGTGAGGAACCAAACAGAGCTCTCAGGCCACACCCATCTCAAGCCTCTAAGGATCCATCAAAATCAGACAGTCCACTTAATCTAGAGTCATAGTATAACAAGAAAAAACACCACAGTGAAGAAACAAAAGAATATCTCCAATATGCCAAACAACAAATGCAAAAACCGAGGTAATAAGAACAAGGAAGACGCCCCCAAATGGAAAAGACCCCCCAATTCAAGATTATGAAGATGATGAAATAGAAGAAATGCAAGAAGCAGATCTCAAAAAATTGATAAGAACATTAAGAAGTTCTCAAAAACAAATTCTTGAACTACAGAAATACTTAACGGACAAGATAGAAAATCTTTCTTGCGAAAATGAAATATTAAGGAGGAACCAAAATGAAATTAAACAAATAGTAGAACATGAAACTGTGATAGTGATGAGAAATCATAATGAAATGAAGACTTCAATAAATCAAATGACAAACACATTAGAGAGCCTTAAAAATAGAATGGGTGAAGTAGAAGAGAGAATATCGGACTTAGAAGACAGAGAACAGGAGAGGATAGAGTCAAACCAAAGAAAAGAAGAGGAAATTAGAAACCTAAAAAATATTGTTGGGAATCTACAGGATGCTATTCAAAAACCCAACATTCGGGTTCTAGGAGTTCCTGAAGGCATGGAGAGGGAGAAAGGATTAGAAGGCCTTTTTAGTGAGATACTAGCAGAGAACTTTCCGGGTTTGGAGACGGACAGAGACATCCTAGTACAGGAAGCTCATAGAACCCCTAGTAAACATGACCAAAAGAGATCCTCACCATGACACGTTGTAATTAAACTCACCACAGTGAAACAGAAAGAAAAGATCCTAAAATGTGCAAGAGAGAAACGTCAGATTACTCTCAGAGGATTTCCAATTAGACTCACAGCAGACTTCTTATCAGAAACACTACAGGCTCGAAGGGAATGGCGAGACATAGCCCAGGCACTAAGAGAGAAAAACTGCCAGCCCAGAATCTTATATCCTGCTAAGCTCTCATTTGTGAATGAAGGGGAAATAAAGACCTTACATAGCAAACAGAAATTGAAAGAATTTGTCGCCACTCATCCAGCCCTGCAAAAGATGCTTAAAGATGTCTTGCACACAGAAACACAGAAACACGGCAATCAATATGAAAGAAGGTAAAGGAAGGAAACCTCACAGCAAAAGATCACAGGGAATTCAAAGCATATACTAGAAAATATCTTTGGCAAATGGCAGGGCAAACTTACCACTTATCAATAGTCACATTGAACATTAATGGCCCGAACTGTCCAGTTAAAAGACACTGATTGGCTGATTGGGTTAAGGAACAAAACCCATCTATTTGCTGCTTACAAGAAACACATCTTTCCAACAAAGATGCATACAGACTGAAAGTGAAAGGCTGGAAAAAGATATACCATGCCAACAGAATTGAAAAAAGACGGGCGTAGATATCTTAATATCGGACAACATAAACTTTACCACAAAAACTGTTAAGAGAGACAAAGAGGGGCACTATATAATGATTAAGGGATCAATTCAACAGGAAGATGTACTATTATAAATGTATATGCACCTAATTACAGGGCACCGGTTTATTTAAAAGATTTGCTAAGGACTTAAAGGGAGACTTATACCCCAATACAATAGTACTGGGGGACTTCAATACTCCACTCTCAGAAATAGACAGATCAACAGGACAGAAGATCAACAAGGAGACAGTAGATTTAAACGACACTATAGCCCAAATGGATCTAACAGATATACACAGAACTTTTCATCCCACACATAAAGAATTTGCATTCTTCTCAGCAGTGCATGGAACCTTCTCTAGGATTGACCACATACTAGGCCATAAAGCAAGTCTCAGCAAATTCAAAAGAATTAGAATCATACCATGCAGCTTCTCAGACCACAGTGGAAGGAAGTTGGAAATTAGCAACTCAGGAATCCCTAGAGCATATGCAAACACATGGAGATTGAACAACATGCTCCTGAATGAACAATGGGTCATAGAAGAAATTAAAAGAGAAATCAAAAATTTTCTGGAAGTAAATGAGGATAACAGCACAACATACCAAAACTTATGGGACACAGCAAAAGCAGTGTTAAGAGGAATGTTTATATCAATAGGTGCCTACATCAAGAAATTGGAAAGGCACCAAATAGATGAGCTTTCAATTCACCTCAAGGATCTAGAAAACCTACAGCAAACCAGACCCAAATCTAGTAGGAGAAGAGAAATAATTAAAATCAGAGAAGAAACCAACAGGATTGAATCCAAAAAAAAATTACAAAAAATCAGCCAAGCAAAGAGCTGGTTTTTTGAAAAAATAAACAAAATTGACACCCCATTGGCCCAACTAACTAAAAAAAGAAAAGACCCAAATCAATAAAATCAGAGATGAAAAAGGAAACGTAAAAACAGACACCACAGAAATTAAAAGAATCATCAGAAATTACTACAAAGAGTTGTATGCCAGCAAACAGGGAAACCTATCAGAAATGGATACAATCCTGGACACATGCAATCTACCTAAATTGAACCAGGAAGACACAGAAAACCTAAATAGACCCATAACTGAAACAGAAATTGAAACAGTAATAAAGGCCCTCCCAACAAAGAAAAGCCCAGGACCAGATGGATTCACTGCTGAATTCTACCAGACATTTAAAGAAGAACTAATTCCAATTTTTCTCAAATTATTCAGAACAATTGAAAAAGAGGGAATCCTCCCAAATTCTTTCTATGAAGCCAGCATCACCTTAATTCCTAAGCCGGAAAAAGATGCAGCATTGAAAGAAAATTACAGACCAATATCCCTGATGAACATAGATGCAAAAATCCTCAATAAAATTCTCACCAATAGAATACAACAACACATCAGAAAAATCATCCACCCAGACCAAGTGGGATTTATCCCTGGTATGCAGGGATGGTTCAATGTGCGCAAAACAATCAATGTGATACACCACATTAACAAACTGCAGAAGAAAAACCATAAGATTATCCCAATAGACACTGAGAAAGCATTTGATAAAATACAACACCCGTTCATGATGAAAACTCTAAGCAAACTGGGTATAGAAGGAACATTCCTCAACACAATCAAAGCAATTTATGAAAAACCCATGGCCAACATCCTATTGAATGGGGAAAAGCTGGAAGCATTTCCACTGAGACCTGGTACCAGACAGGGATGCCCACTCTCACCATTGCTATTCAATATAGTTCTGGAAGTTTTAGCCAGAGCCATCAGGCAAGAAAAAGAAATTAAAGGGTTACAAATTGGGAAGGAAGAAGTCAAACTATCCCTCTTTGCAGATTATATGAATCTTTATCTAGGGGATCCAAAGAACTCTACTAAGAGACTATTGGAACTCATAGAGGAGTTTGGCAAAGTGGCAGAATATGAAATCAATGCACAAAAATCAACAGCCTTTGTATACACGAGCAATGCCACAGCTGAGGAAGAACTTCTAAGATCAATCCCATTCACAATAGCTACAAAAACAATCAAATACCTTGGAATAAACTTAACCTAGGATGTTAAGGATCTCTATGATGTAAATTATAAAACCTTAAAGAAAGAAACAGAAGAGGATACCAAAAAATGGAAAAAACTTCCATGCTCATGGATTGGAAGAATCAACATCATCAAAATGTCCATTCTACCAAAAGCAATTTACAGATTCAATGCAATCCCAATCAAAATACAGTAACAGTAGACTGGATAAAGAAATTATGGGATACGTACTCTTTAGAATACTATACAGCAGTCAAAAACAATGAAACCCGGTCATTTGCAACAAGATGGAGGAATTTGGAAAACATCATGCTGAGTGAAGTAAGCCAGTCCCAAAGGGACAAATATCATATGTTCTCCCTGATTGGCGACAGCTAACCGAGCAGCAAAGGGGAAACCTGTTGAAGTGAAATGGACACTATGTGAAATAGTGACTTGATCAGCTCTTGTCCTGATTGTTGATGTACAATGTAATACTTTATCCATTTTAGTATTTTCTCTTTGTTTTGTTCTAGTACTATTGGTTGAATGCTGTGAATAACACACAGTTATTCTAGGTGTTTAAATTTTAACTGAAAAGTGATCCCTGTTAAATATAAGAGTGGGAATAAGTGAGGGAGGCGATGTACAATTTGGGACATGCTCAATCGGACTTGCCCCAAAAGGTGGAGTTAGAATCATGCCAGGGGATTCCAATACAATCCCATCAAGGTGGCATGTACCAATGCCATCTCGCTAGTCCAAGTGATCAATTTCAGTTCACAATTGATCACACTGATAGGTCTAAGAGTCAAAGGGATCACACAAACAAAACTAGTGTCTGCTAATACTAGCTGATAGAATCAAAAAGGGAGAGAACGATCCAACATGGGAAGCGAGATACACAGCAGACCCATAGAATGGCGGATGTCCTAAACAGCACTCTGGCTTTAGAATCAGCCCTTAAGGCACGCAGATCTGGCTGAAGAGCCCATGAGAGTATTTTAGGCATGGAAAGCCAAGATACCCTGGGAAAAAAATAGAAGACCTAAATGGAAGATCTCCGTGATTGAGATCCCAGTGGAAAGAACAGGGCCATCAAAGAAGGAGGTACCTTTCTCTGAAGGGAGGAGAGAACTTCCACTTCGACTATGACCCTGTCGGAATAAGATCGAAGTTGGCAAACTCAAAAGGCTTCCATAGCCTTGGCAACTAATGACTAGAGCCTAGGGAGATTACTGACGCCATAAACAAGAGTGTCAAAATTTTAAGTCAACAACAGGAGTCACTGTGTACTTACTCCTCATGTGGGATCTGTCCTTATTGTGTTGTCAAATGTGAAGTAATGCTATAACTAGTACTGAAACAGTATTTTGCACTTTGTGTTTCTGTGTGGGTGCAAACTGATGAAATCTTTACTTAATATATACTAAATTGATCTTCTGTATATAATGATAATTTAAAATGAATCTTGATGTGAATGGAATGGGAGAGGGAGCGGGAGATGGGAGGGGTGTGAGTGGGAGGGAAATTATGGGGGGAAGCCATTGTAATCCATAAACTGTACTTTGGAAATTTATATTTACTAAATAAAAATAAAAAAATTAAAAAAATAAAGCTAGTAGATAGATACATACAATGATTGTGATAGATAAAATACTGTAAGATACTAGACAAATGGATGAATAGATATATTGTTAGATAGATGTATAGATGTATGGTGAGGGAGAGAGAGAGAGAGGGAGAGAGAGAGACAGAGAGAGAGAGGAAGTGAGAGAGAGAGGGAGACTAGTCAGTGTGTTTAGACACCCTCCCATCTCCAAGGAACTGGGGCAGAAGAGACCTGCAGTTTCTGAGGCCCCACTATGAATTATTTGCACATTATGTCATTTAATTTTCACAACAACCTTTTTTTTAAACTTTCATTTAATAGATATAAATTTATGAAGTACAACTTTTGAATTATAGTGGTTTTTTCCCCCCATACCTCCCTCCCACCTGCAACCATACCAACTCCCACCCCCTCTCTCATCTCATTCTTCATCAAGATTCATTTTTAATTCTCTTTATATACAGAAGATCAACTTAGTATATACTAAGTAAAGATTTCAACAGACTGTACCTACACAGACACACAAAGTATATAGTTCTGTTTGAGTAGTAGTTTTACCGTTAATTCACATAGTACAATACATTAAGGACAGAGATCCTACATGGGGAGTAGGTGCACAGTGACTCCTATTGTTGATTTGATAATTGACACTCTTATTTATGACGTCAGTAATCACCCAAGGCTCTTGTCATGAGCTTCCAAGGCTATAGAAGCCTCTTGAGTTCGACAACTCCAATCTTATTTAGACAAAGCCATAGTCAAGGTGGAAGTTCTCTCCTCCCTTCAGAGAAAGGTACCTCCTTCTTTGATGCCCCATTCTTTCTGCTGGGTTCTCACTCACACAGATCTTTGATTTTTTTTTTTTTTTTTTTTTTTTTTTTGCCACAGTGTCTTGGGTTTCCATGCCTGCGAAACTCTCCTGGGCTTTTTAGTCAGATCCAAATGCCTTAAGGGCTGATTCTGAGGCCAGAGTGCTGTTTAGGACATCTGCCATTTTATGAGTCTGCTGTGTACCCCGCTTCCTATGTAGGATCTTTCTCTCCTTTTTAACCCTATCAATTATTATTTTTAGACACTGGTCTTATTTATGTGATCCCTTTGACACTTAATCCTATCTTTATGATCAATTATGAACTGAAACTGATCACTTTAACAAGTAAAGTGGCA
Organism: Oryctolagus cuniculus; assembly: GCF_964237555.1. Taxonomy (NCBI): domain Eukaryota; kingdom Metazoa; phylum Chordata; class Mammalia; order Lagomorpha; family Leporidae; genus Oryctolagus; species Oryctolagus cuniculus. The sequence continues at coordinate 116,984,425 of NC_091436.1, forward strand.
TTGGCTCTGTCCCTAATGTGTTGTTCAATGTGAATTAATGCTATAATTAGTACTCAAACAGGATTTTACACTTTATGTTCTGTGTGGGTTCAAACTGATGCAATCTTTACTTAATATATACTAAATTGAAATCTGCATATAAAGATAATTGAAAATGAATCTTAGCCGGCGCCACGGCTCACTAGGCTAATCCTCCACCTAGCGGCACCGGCACCCCGGGTTCTAGTCCCGGTCGGGGCGCCGGATTCTGTCCCGGCTGCCCCTCTTCCAGGCCAGCTCTCTGCTGTGGCCAGGGAGTGCAGTGGAGGATGGCCCAAGTGCTTGGGCCCTGCACCCCATGGAGAGCAGGATAAGCACTTGGCTCCTGCCATCGGATCAGCGCAGTGCGCTGGCCGCAGTGCACCGGCCGCGGCAGCCATTGGAGGGTGAACCAATGGCAAAGGAAGACCTTTCTCTCTGTCTCTCTCTCTCACTGTCCACTCTGCCTGTCAAAAAAAAAAAAAAAAGAAAAGAAAAGAAAAGAAAAGAAAATGAATCGTGATGTGAATGGAATGGGAGAGGGAGTGGGAGATGGATGGGAGGGTTGTGGGTGGGAGGGAAGTTATGGGTGGGAGAAAGTCATTGTAATCCATAAACTGTACTTTGGAAATTTATATTTACTAAATAAAAGTTAAAAAAAACAAGTAAGATGGCATTGGTACTTGCCACCTTGATGGGAATCCCCTGACATGTTTCTAATTCTACCATTAGGGGTAAGTCCGAGTGAGCATGTACCAAACTGTACATCTCCTCCCTCTCTTATTCCCACTCTTATATTTAACAGGGATCACTTCTGAGTTAATTTTAAATGCCTAAGAATAATTGTGTGTTAATTAAAGATTTCAACCAATTGTATTAAGTAGAACAAAAATACTAAAAGAAATAAAATAGTAAGTTGTTCCTTGACAGTCAGGACAAGGGCTGATCAAGTCACTGTTTCTCATAGTGTCCATTTCACTTCAACAGGTTTCCTTTTTGGTGCTCAGCTAGTCGTCACCGATCGGGGAGAACATATGATATTTGTCCCATTGGGACTGGCTTATTTCACTCAGCATGATTTTTTTCAGACTCTTCCATTTTGTTTCAAACGACCAGATTTCATTTTTTTTTACTGCTGTATAGTATTATATAGAATACATATCCAGTAATTTTTTTTATCCAGTCTTCTGTTGATGGGCATTTAGGTTGATTCCATGTCTTAGCTAATGTGAATTGAGCTGCAATAAACATGGAGGTGCAGACAGCTCTTTTATTTGCCAATTTAATTACATTTGGGTAAATTCCAAGGAGTGGGATGGCTAGGTCATGTGGTAGGGCTATATTCAGGTTTCTGAGGAATTTCCAAACTGACTTCCATAGTGGCTTTGCCAGTTTGCATTCCCACCAACAGTGAATTAGTGTTCCTTTTTCACCACATCCTCGCTATCATCTCTTGTTAGTAGATTTCTGTGTAAGCCATTCCAACTAGGATGAGGTGAAACCTCATTGTGGTTTTGATTTGCATTTCCCTGATAGCTAGTGATCCTGAACATTTTTTCATGTGTCTGTTGGCCGTTTGGATTTCCACTATTGAAAAATGTCTATTAAGGTCCTTGGCCCATCTCTTAAGTGGGTTGTTTGTGACTCCATAATATATTTAACTTACTGTTGTAATTATCATAGGTTATACGCCTTTTAAAAAGGCCACTTTAAAATTGAGATAAAGCGACCAATATTGTGATACAACAGATTAAGCCGCCACCTGCATTCCCGGCAATATATGTGGGAGCCGGTTCCAGCCTTGGCTGCTTCACTTCTGATTCAGCTCCCTGCTAATGGCCTGGAAAGTACCAGAGGATGGCACAAGTGCTTGGGACCCCACCACTCATGTGGTATACCCAGAAGAAGCTCCTGGCTCCTGAATTCCACCTGGCTCAACTCTGGTTGTTGTGACCATTTGGGGAGTGAACCACTGGATTTTGGAAGATCTCTCTCTCTCTCTCTCTCTCTCTGTCTCTCTGTCTTTCCCCCTCTCTCTGTAATTCTGCCTTTTACACAAACAAATATATTTTTAAAAAATGAAATAAATATGGTTCTACTAGCCCTAAATGTGCTGTTTTTTAGGTTGCATGCATAAAGCAAGACATGTTTTTATTAAATTTTTTGTGTCAATCAAGCTCCCAAAGAGCAATAGAAAGGAACTTGTAAATTAGATGCTGCCTCTCTCTCTCCCTTTCTCATGTTCAGTTGCTAATGGACTCTGAATGGGAACCTGTAACACAGGGTCTCAGAGAGAAGCAGAAAGGATGTGTGAGGTTCTGTGGTGGAAGGAGGAATCCTTAAGTCTCTTTTCTTCCCATTTTCTGTTGACTCAACAAGGCCATGTGTTAACCCTTGCTACATTCTTGGGCTGGTCCTTAGAAACCTCATAATGGAAAGAAGAGAAAGTTATTTATCAAGAAGGGTGTTATGGTAAATATTATGTAAGATCAAGATTGATTTCCATTTGTAACATGATCTTTAGTCAATAGCTACAGGAGATTAGTGTGAGAACTTGATTCACTTGTTCTGTGAACTCTAGTCACTCACAATTACACACTGCAATTACCCAACACTAGTATGAGCCTCAGTCTCCCTTTCATTCTCCTGATTCATAGTACCTCCTTTTCTCTTCCAAGAAAATAGAGTACACAGAATCTCCAGGGACAAGACAGGGGATTACACATGCTTCTAAAGGAACAGTTATTTTCTAAAGTTTGGACTATGGAGTTTCACACTTTACCATGAGACTATTTAAAACTTTTGGTATCTAAACTTCAAGTTAAACATACTTTTTCAGAATCACATTCTTTGGGAAGAAGTATATTTTTGTTCCAAACTCAACAGTAACAAAAATTTTCAAAAGTAATCTTAATGTTTTTCAACACAATGTGGGTTTGGGGGAGAAACCATAACTGTTTCTTCCTGAAATCTTGGCATTGGAACTCCTGCTTTCAATGAGACTTATGTATTTCTTTTTTTTTTTTTTATTTAACAGGTAGAGTTGTAGACAGAGAGAGAGAGACAGAGAGAAAGGTCTTCCTTCCGTCGGTTCACTCCCCAAATAGCCATTACAGTTGGCGCTGCACCGATCTGAAGCCAGGAGCCAGATGTTTCTTCCCATGCTGATGCAGGGGCCCAAGGATTTGGGCCATCCTCCACTTCCTTCCTGGGCCACAGCAGAGAGCTGGACAGGAAGAGGAGAAACTGAGACTAGAACCCGGTGCCCATATAGGATGCCGGCGCCACAGGCAGAGGATTAACCAAGTGAGCCACAGCGCCGGCCTGTGACCCGTGTATTTCTTATCACACCCAGGATGTATCCTTATATCCTTTGGTGGAGCCATTGTATTGCATTCTATGATTCTTAGCTGTATTCCATCCACAAAGCAGACTGGGATAGAGCAAGGTCACCAGATTTCCTTGACTGGATCCAATTAGTATCTCTCTTATCATTTAGTCTGGCCAAGTGAACATGCACAGATGTATGCATCTATACTCAGAACATACACATACGTGGAACTAAAATATGAAAAAATATTTGGCCTCTCTGAATTAAGTGCACTCTGCTGTGTTCCACGCTTTCATGTTTTATTTTAAAAAAAATTGTGAACTTCACCATCCACTTGAGGATTTCTATGACTCCTTTAGAGAACACTTGTGGGTCAGGCATTTTTCCTATTGATTAAGGTACCAGTTAGCATGCCCACATCCCATATCAGAGTACCTGGGTTTGATTTGTTCTCTGGCTCCTGTCAACAGCTTTCTGCTTGTATAGGCCTTGGGAGGCACAATGGATGGCTCAAGTAATTTGGTTCCTGTCACTTACATGGGAGACCAAGATTGAATTTCTGGCTCCTGCTCTCTGGCTCAGTCCCAGGCATTGTGAGCATCATGGGCATTCTCTCACTCTGTACCCCTTAAATAAGTAAATTAAAAATAAAAAATCCCAAACTTTGTATTTGAAAAGAAGTTCATTTTTTAAAAAATGTATTTGACAGGTAGAGTTACAGACAGTAAGAGAGAGACAGAGAGAAAGGTCTTCCTTCTGTTGGTTCACTCCCCAAATGACTGCTAAGGCTGGCGCTGTACAGATCCGAAGCCAGGAGCCAGGTGCTTCTTCCTGGTCTCCCATGCAGGTGCAGGGGCCTAAGCACTTGGGCCATCCTCCACTGCACTCCCGGGCCACAGCAGAGAGCTGGACTGGAAGAGGAGCAACTGGAACTAGAACCTGGCACCCATATGGGATGCCGGTGCCACAGGCAGAGGATTAACCAAGTGAGCCACAGTGCTGGCCCAAGAAATTCATTTGAACTCTGGTCTATGACTTATTTTGGGCGGGTAATTCTAGAATCATCAGTGTCCTTAAATAAAATGAGAGCAATAACAGAATTTATGCTAGGTGAGCTAAAATTTTTTGAAATTATTTACTTTTTTATTTTAAGGGACAGACAGAGAAAGAGATATGATTTTCTATTCCCCAAATGTGGACAAGAGTAATGCTTGTTATGCAGATTTAAACTTAGGACAAGTGTCTTATAGGGGTTTTTAGTGGTTTATTCTTAGGGAGATAATGACCTGGGATATAAATGTTTCCTGAGAAAGTTCAGTTGTTCTTAGGCTATCCATAGACCACCTTCGTCTAGTTTAACATAAACACGTTACTGAAAGAGGGAACAAGGATCCATTGTCTTGCAGCTGCCAGAAACCAAGTGTTTGTTCTTGAGTACCCTCAGCAAATTACACTCTTTGTCATCTTGGATTTGGCCTTGCTCTTCTGTATCTTGAGCCTATATGCCTAGGTCACATCTGAGTTGGTGTGTTGTATGAAGAGGGGCATGTGCAGATGAGCACATGGTGTGGAATCTTTGAGTGCAAAGGGAATCGTTGCCATTGGCCTATTTCCACATTGAAGTGAAACATTATTTGGGGGAGATTTTTTCTTACTGTGTGTTTTTTTGTTTGTTTCATAAAGATCTTATTTTTGATAAAAAATCTTAGAATTAATTTTAGGTGGAATGGCAACTCTGCATTGACAACCCTGATTATTGTAGTCTTACTTAATGGAAGAATAAATTCATTTCAATGGCATTAGAAAAAAAAACTGGTGGCCAGTTTCCCTACATTCAGTTTTTCTGAAACCATTTGTGCGTCACCCAGAAGATGGGCAAGGGTATGGACATGTCTGGGGGAATCCTTGGGTTGGTCATCATCCTCTGTGTGCTAGACAGCACAGACTGCCAGGTAAGCACAAAATACCCCCAAATACCACTGGATTTGCAGCAACTATTTACTGAATGTCGTCTGGGCAACAAAGTGGCTTTTGGTGGATGATTTGGCAAAGCATCTTGCACAAGGAAGAATTGGCAGGTAGTCAATGCCCAGTTTTGTAGGGCCTGATAAGGCAGTTTTCTTTACTATATATAAAAATTAAGCTATTACAGGTGTCGTCAAGCATAGAACAACTGCTCTCTCTCTCAGTCTCTCAATCCCTGTGTGCAATGTTGGAGATTTATGGCTTGTAACTAAATTGGGTGGGAGAGGAGAATAAACTAAACTTAAGGAAAAGAAAACTGAGGGATTGATTTAGGTAACTAAAGAACAAATGTTGCACAACCTTCTAGGCATGAACACTCTGGGAAAAATAGAGAAGCAACCAAATGCCATGTTGGCTGCTCTACAGTAGGACTTAATGCCTGAACAGAAGTTAGATCTCTCCCAGCTGCTCCCTCTGCAGGGAAAGATGGTGAGGCTCTGTGTTCAGACATTCCAGGTTACCCAGGAGGGAGCCCAACCACTCCTGAGACTAGGAATGAGGTCAAAGCCACTTCAGGGTGAGGGCAAAATGGGGTGACCAGAGGCCTTATACAGAATTCACTATCTACTGGTTCCCCCTCCCCCTGCCAAGAAAGAGAAAACAGTTACCCCAATACACATGGGTGCTGACTTTTCTCTAATTCATGGCAACTCAGAGTGTTTTCTTGGGCTGAGGGCAAGGGGCAAAACTATTATGGTGTAGTAGGTATTGTTACATTTGGGTATGGGGTGAGCACCCCTGATCCACATCATTTCCCCAATACTTGAAACTGCCCTAAGAATGGCTACCTTGCTGAGGAAGGCATTGCAAACATCTGTTTGGGGGTATTCTGCTTAAAGTTAGACTGATAGAAGCTGTGCTGAGGGGACAAGCAAAATGGGATCCTGTTAGTCTCCCTGACCTTAGGGGGCAGTACATACAAAGCAATACAATCTGCTCCAGGGCAACACAGAAAATAGAAAATATCATAGAACACTCAGAAAGGGTTGCCATTCTATGAGCAGCCCATAGTGATTTTAATAGCTCCATCTGCCTGGTTTTTTTTTTTTTTTTTTTATAAAGCCTGATGGAACCTAAAGAACTATTACAGGTTACCAGAAACTTAACAAAGTTGTGCCTCCCATATCCATGGCTGTTTCCAGAAAAACTTACATCCTCTCTTGGTTCTGCTCATGCTATTTTGAATTTATTCGACACATTTTTTAGTATCCCTTTACAGACAGATTCCTGACATCAGGCCACCTTCACGTGGGAGGGCAGGCAGTGGACTTGGTGCTGCTGAGGGGTGTCTGCAGGGTCCTACTCTATCTTGACAAGGTGACTTGGGACCTCACCCTGTTTTCCTTTCCTGTTGATGTTGCTTGGTGTCATGGTATTGATGATGTCATATTAGTTGGTGGAGATGTTGCTCTCTTACGGGACATACAATGTCAACCTTGTTCTCCCCTCCAGGTGACAGAATGGCCAGTTAATTCCAAATGTATTCAAGGCTCTGGATCTTTTCAGGATGGTCTGATCTTTCTCGAATGGTCTGGTTGAGTAAGAACCATTTATTTTATTATTTTATTTTATTTTTTTAAACTTTCAATTTAATGAATATAAATTTCCAAAGTACAGCTTATGGATTACAATGGCTTCCCCCCCACATAACTTCCCTCCCACCCGCAACCCTCCTCTTTCCCGCTCCCTCTCCCATTCACATCAAGATTCATTTTCAATTCTCTTTATATACAGAAGATCAGTTTAGTATATATTAAGTAAAGATTTCACCAGTTTGCACCCACATAGAAACACAAAGTGAAAAATACTGTTTGAGTACTCGTTATAGCATTAAATCTCAATGTACAGTACATTAAGGACAAAGATCCTACATGAGGAGTAAGTGCACAGTGACTCCTGTTGTTGACTTTACAAATTGATACTCCTGTTTATGGCATCAGTAATCTCCCTATGCTCCAGTCATGAGTTGCCAAGGCTATGGAAGCCTTTTGAGTTCACCGACTCTTATCTTATTTAGACAAGGTCATAGTCAAAGTGGAAGTTCTCTCCTCCCTTTGGAGAAAGGTACCTCATTCTTTGATGGCCTATTCTTTCCACTGGGATCTCACAACGGAGATATTTCATTTAGGTCATTTTTTTGCCAGAGTGTCTTGGCTTTCCATGCCTGAAATACTCTCATGGGCTTTTCAGCCAGATCCGAATGCCTTTAGGGCTGATTCTGAGGCCAGAGTGCTGTTTAGGACATCTGCCATTCTATGGGTCTGATGTGTATCTCGCTTCCCCTGTTGGATCGTTCTCTCCCTTTTTTGTTCTATCGGTTAGTATTTTCAGACACTAGTCTTGATTATTTGATCTCTTTGATTCTATCAGTGTGATCAATTGTGAACTGAAATTGATCACTTGGAATAGTGAGATGGCATTGGTACATGCCACCTTGATGGGATTGAATTGGAATCCCCTGGTATGTTTCTTACTCTACCGTTTGGGGCAAGTCCAATTTAGCATGTCCCAAATTGTACATCCCTTCCCTCTCTTATTCCCACTCTTATATTTAACAGGGATCACTTTTCAGTTAAGTTTCAACACTTAAGAATAACTGTGTATTAATTACAGAATTAAACCGATAGTATTAAGTAGAACAGACAAAAAATACTAAGAGGGATAACGTATTAAGTTGTTCATCAACAGTCAGGGCAATGGCTGATCAAGTCACCATTTCTCATAGTGTCCATTTCACTTTAACAGGTTTCCTTTTTGGTGCTCAGTCAGTTGTCACCGATCAGGGAGAATATATGATATTTGTCCCTTTGGGACTGGCTTATTTCACTCAGCATGATGTTTTCCAAATTCCTCCATTTTATTGTAAATGACCAGATTTCATTGTTTTTGACTGCTGTATAGTATTCTAAAGAGTACATATCCCATAATTTCTTTATCCAGTCTACCGTTGATGGGCATTTAGGTTGATTCCAGGTCTTAGCTATTGTGAATTGAGCTGCAATAAACATTAATGTGCAGACAGCTTGTTTGATTGCCAATTTAAATTCCTTTGGGTAAATTCCAAGGAGTGGGATGGCTGGGTCGAACGGTAGGGTTATCTTCAGGTTTCTGAGGAATCTCCAGACTGACTTCCATAGTGACTTGACCAGTTTGCATTCCCACCAACAGTGGGTTAGTGTCCCTTTTTCCCCACATCCTCACCAGCATCTGTTGTTGGTAGATTTCTATATGTGAGCCATTCTAACCGGGGTGAGGTGAAACCTCATTGTGGTTTTGATTTGCATTTCCCTGATGGCTAGTGATCTTGAACATTTTTTCATGTGTCTGTTGGCCATTTGGATTTCCTCTTTTGAAAAATGTCTATTGAGGTCCTTGGCCCATCTCTTAAGTGGGTTGTTGGTTTTGTTGTTGTGGAGTTTCTTGATTTCTTTGTAGATTCTGGTTATTAACCCTTTATCTGTTGCATAGTTTGCAAATATTTTTTCCCATTCTGTTGGTTGTCTCTTCACTCTCCTGACTGTTTCTTTTGCAGTACAGAAACTTCTCAATTTGATGCAATCCCAATAGTTGATTTTGGCTTTGACTGCCAGTGCCTCCAGGGTCTTTTCCAGAAACTCTTTGCCTGTGCCAATATCTTGAAGGGTTTCTCCAATGTTCTCTAATAATTTGATGGTGTTGGGTCGTAGATTTAGGTCTTTAATCCATGTCGAGTGGATTTTTGTGTAGGGTGAAAGGTAGGGGTCTTGCTTCATGATTCTGCACGTGGGAATCCAGTTTTCCCAGCACCATTTATTGAATAGACTGTCTTTGCTCCAGGAATTGGTTTTAGATCCTTGATCAAATGTAAGTTGGCTGTAGATGTTTGGGTTGATTTCTGGTGCTTCAATTCTGTTCCATTGGTCTATCCATCTGTTTCTGTACCAGTACCATGCTATTTTGGTTACAACTGCCCTATAGTATGTCCTGAAATCTGGTATTGTGATTCCTCCAGCTTTGTTTTTGTTGTACAAGATTGCTTTAGCTATTCGAGGTCTCCTGTGTCTCCATATGAATTTCAGCATCATTTTTTTCCATATCTGAGAAGAATGTCTTTGGTATTTTGATTGGTATCGCATTGAATCTGTAAATTGCTTTTGGGAGAATGGACATTTTGATGATGTTGATTCTTCCAATCCATGAGCATGGAAGATTTTTCCATTTTTTAGTATCCTCTTCTACTTCTATCTTTAAGATTTTGTAATTCTCATCATAGAGATCTTTAACATCCTTGGTTACGTTTATTCCAAGGTATTTGATTGTTTTTGTATCTATTGTGAATGGGATTGATCTTAGAAGTTCTTTCTCAGCTGTGGCATTGCTCGTGTATACAAAGGCTGTTGATTTTTGTGCATTGATTTTATATCCTGCCACTTTGCCAAACTCCTCTATGAGTTCCAATAGTCTCTTAGTAGAGTTCTTTGGGTCCCCTAAATTGAGAATCATATCATCTACAAAGAGGAATAGTTTGACTTCTTCCTTTTCCATTTGTACTCCTTTAATTTCTTTTTCTTGCCTGATGGCTCTGGCTAAAACTTCCAGAACTATGTTAAATAGCAGTGGTGAGAGTGGGCATCCCTGTCTGGTACCAGATCTCAGTGGAAATGCTTCCAGCTTTTCCCCATTCAATAGGATGCTGGCCATGGGTTTTTCATAAATTGCTTTGATTATACTGAGGAATGTTCCTTCTATACCCAATTTGCTTAGAGTTTTCATCATGAAAGGGTGTTGAATTTTATCAAATGCTTTCTCTGCATCTATTGAGATAATCATATGGTTTTTCTTCTGCAGTCTGTTAATGTGGTGTATCACATGGATTGTTTTGCGAACATTGAACCATCCCTGCATACCAGGGATAAATCCCACTTGGTCTGGGTGGATGATTTTTCTGATGTGTTGTTGTATTCTATTGGCCAGAATTTTATTGAGGATTTTTGCATCTATGTTCGTCAGGGATATTGGTCTGTAATTTTCTTTCAGTGCTGCATCTTTCTCTGGCTTAGGGATTAAGGTGATGCTGGCTTCATAGAAAGAATTTGGGAGGATTACCTCTTTTTCGATTGCTCTGAATAGTTTGAGAAGAAATGGAATTAGTTCTTCTTTAAATGTCTGGTAGAATTCAGCAGTGAATCCATCTGGTCCTGGGCTTTTCTTTGTTGGGAGGGCCTTTATTACTGTTTCAATTTCTGTTTCAGTTATGGGTCTATTTAGGTTTTCTGTGTCTTCCTGGTTCAATTTAGGTAGGTTGCATGTGTCCAGGAATCTATCCATTTCTGATAGCTTTCCCTGTTTGCTGGCATACAACTCTTTGTAGTAATTTCTGATGATTCTTTTAATTTCTATGGTGTCTGTTGTTACATTTCCTTTTTCATCTCCGATTTTATTGATTTGGGTCTTTTCTTTTTTTAGTTAGTTGGGCCAATGGGGTGTCAATTTTGTTTATTTTTTCAAAAAACCAGCTCTTCACTTGGCTGATTTTTTGTAATGTTTTTTTTTTGGATTCAATCCTGTTAATTTCTTCTCTGATTTTAATTATTTCTCTTCTCCTACTAGATGGGTCAGGTTTGCTGCAGTTTTTCTAGGTCCTTGAGATGCGCTGAAAGCTCATTTATTTGGTACCTTTCCAATTTCTTGATGTAGGCACTTATTGCTATAAACTTGCCTCTCAATACTGCTTTTGCCATATCCCATAAGTTTTTTTTTTTTGACAGGCAGAGTGGACAGAGAGAGAGAGAGAGAGAGACAGAGAGAAAGGTCTTCCTTTTGCCATTGTTTCACCCTCGAATGTCTGCCACGGCTGGCGTGCTGCGGCCAGTGCACCATGCTGATCCGAAGGCAGTAGCCAGGTGCTTCTTCTGGCATGCCATGGGGTGCAGGGCCCAAGAACTTGGCCATCATCCACTGCACTCCCTGGCCACAGCAGAGAGCTGGCCTGGAAGAGGGTCAACCAGGACAGAATCCGGCGACCCGACTGGGACTAGAACCTGGGGTGCTGGCACCGTTAGGTGGAGGATTAGCCTATTGAGCTACAGCGCCATCCCAAATAAGTTTTGATATGTTGTGTTGTTATCCTCATTTACTTCTAGAAAGTTTTTGATTTCTATTTTTTTTTCTTCTATGACCCAGTGTTCATTCAGGAGCATGTTGTTCAGTCTCTCTAGGGATTCCTGAGTTGCTAATTTCCAACTTCCTTCCACTGTGGTCTGAGAAGCTGCATGGTATGATTCTAATTCTTTTGAATTTGCTGAGACTTGCTTTATGGCCTAGTATGTGATCATTCCTAGAGAAGGTTCCATGCACTGCTGAGAAGAATGCGAATTCTTTATGTGTGGGATGAAAAGTTCTGTATATATCTGTTAGATCCATTTGGGCAATAGTGTCGATTAAATCTGCTGTTTCCTTGTTGATCTTCTCTCCAGATGATCTGTTTCTGAGATTGGAGTATTGACATCCCCCAGTACTATTGTATTGGAATCTAAGTCTCCCTTTAAGTCCCTTAACATATATTTTAAATAGACTGGTGCCCTGTAATTAGGTGCATATACATTTATAATAGTACATCTTCCTGTTGAATTGATCCCTTAATCATTATATAGTGCCCCACTTTGTCTCTCTTAACAGTTTTTGTGTTAAAGTTTATTTTGTCTGATATTAATATGGCTGCACCTGCTTTTTTTTGGTTTCTGTTGGCATGGAATATCTTTTTCCAGCCTTTCACTTTTAGTCTGCATGCATCTTTGTTAGAAAGATGTGTTTCTTGTAGGCAGCAAATAGTTGGGTTTTGTTCCTTAATCCATTCAGCCAGTCTGTACCTTTTAACTGGTGAGTTAAGTCCCTCAACGCTCAATGTGACTATTGATACATAGTGACTTTACCCTGCTGTTTTCCCAAAGATATTTTCTAGTATATGCTTTGAGTTTCCTATGCTCTTTTACTGGTAGGTTTTCTTCCTTTACCTTCTTTCATATTGACTGCCGTGTTTCTGTGTTTCTGAGTGTAAAACATCTTTAAGCATCTTTTGCAGGGCCGGACATGTGGTGGCAAACTCTTTCAATTTCTGTTTGCTATGTAAGGTCTTTATTTCACCATTTCACCTTCATTCATAAATGAGAGCTTAGCAGGATATAATATTCTGGACTGGCAATTTTTCTCTCTTAGTGCCTGGGCTATGTCTCGCCATTCCCTTCGAGCCTGTAGTGTTTCTGATAAGAAGTCTGCTGTGAGTCTAATTGGAAATCCTCTGAGAGTAATCTGACATTTCTCTCTTGCACATTTTAGGATCTTTTCTTTCTGTTTCACTGTGGTGAGTTTAATTACAACGTGTCATGGTGAGGATCTCTTTTGGTCATGTTTACTAGGGGTTCTATGAGCTTCCTGTACTAGGATGTCTCTGTCCGTCTCCAAACCCGGAAAGTTCTCTGCTAGTATCTCACTAAAAAGGCCTTCTAATCCTTTCTCTCTCTCCATGCCTTCAGGAACTCCTGGAACCCGAATGTTGGGTTTTTGAATAGTATCCTGTAGATTCCCAACAATATTTTTTAGATTTCTAATTTCCTCTTCTTTTCTTTGGTTTGACTGTATGTTTTCCTGTGCTCTGTCTTCTTTTTTTTTAAATTTTTTTAAATTTATTTATTTATTTTGACAAGCAGAGTGGACAGTGAGAGAGAGAGACATTGAGAAAGGTCTTCCTTTGCCATTGGTTCACCCTCCAATGGCCGCCGTGGCCGGCGCGCTGCGGTCAGTGCACCACGCTGATCCAATGGCAGGAGCCAGGTACTTCTCCTGGTCTCCCATGGGCTGTAGGGCCCAAGCACTTGGGCCATCCTCCACTGTACTCCTGGGCCACAGCAGAGAGCTGGCCTGGAAGTGGGGAGACCGGGACAGAGTCCGGCACCCTGACCGGAACTAGAACCCAGTGTGCCGGCACCGCAAGGCGGAGGATTAGCCTGGTGAGCCGCAGCACCAGCCGTGCTCTGTCTTCTAAATCTGATATTCTCTCTTCTGTTTCACGACTCTGTTTTTCAGACTTTCTAATGTGTTTGTCATTTGATCTATTGAGCTCTTCATTTCATTTTGATTTTTCTTCACTATCACACTGTCCTGTTCTACTAGTTTCTGCATTTCATTTTGATTCTTCCTTAAGATTTCCTTTTCACAAGAGGGATTTTCTATCCTGTCCAATAAGGGTTTCTGTAGTTCAAGGATTTTCTTTTGAAAACTTCTAAATGTTCTTATAAATTTTTTAAAATCCGTATCTTGCATTTCTTCTATCTCATCATCTTCATAATCTTCGCTTGGGGTGTTTTGTTTATTTGGAGACATCATATTGTCTATGTTGATCTTTTTCCCTCGATTTTTGTGTTTGTTGCTTGGCATTGTTAATTCTTCTTTCTTCCCTCACTGTGAGTTTTTTTTTTTTATACTGTGTCTGTGTTAAGTGGACTGTCTGCTGTTGGAGAATCCTTGGAGGCTTGAGATGGGTGTGTCCAGAGAGCTCTGCTTGGTTCTTCAGGGTAAAGGGTCTGCCAAAGGTGACACCCTCAGGTTATGCATGGTAAATCTCTATTTATTTATTTATTTTTATTTTTTTATTCAGGAGGTAAGTAATACTGCATGGCTGAGCAGAATTGATGGTATTTAGCTTCCGATCTCTAGCTTCTACCCAAAGAGTCTGTGCAGGCTCAGTTTCTCCTGCAGACTCCCACGGGGTTGCCTAGGCTAATGAATTATAGTGCCTCAGTTCCTTAGCTCTACCCTTTTTTATGTATATCCCGAGTGTGGCCTGCTCTTTGTCTCTTGCTCGCCTTTGCAAGGTTGGCGGAGAGAGAAACTCACCTGTACCAGTACCCCCCCACCTTTTTTTTTTTCCTTCTCTCCTGTAGTCAGTCTGGTGAACTTTCCCGCCTCAAAGCCCGCTTCCCTCTAGATTCTGTCCACCATTTCCCTGCCAATGTCTCGGGTTACTGAGCTCACCTCCCCTTTCAGCACCGATGTGTGGACTCAGAGCCGTGGGCATCCCTGCTCTCCCCGCTGGTGGTTTGTGTCACATCCACTCCCCTTCTAGCACTGGTGCGCAGACCCTGTGGCTCCCGTGGCTCGGCTTCTGCGTGGTGGGCGACCCTGCTCTCCCAGTAGGTCCTCTTAGTCACAGCCACTAGATCCGGAAGAGTTTCCTCTGCAATTTTTTCCTGATCCTTTTTCTGAGGCTACCGTAACTCCACTTTTATTAAACTAAAGTTTCCCGGACTATCGGTGTGCACACTCACTATTCCACCATCTTGGCTCCGCCCCTTGATTCCTCCTTAAGATTTCATTTTCACAAGAGAGATTTTCTATCCTGTCCAATAAGGGTTTCTGTAGTTCAAGAATTTGCTTTTGAAAACTTCTAAATGTTCTTATCATAAATTTTTTGAAATCCGTATCTTGCATTTCTTCTATCTCATCATCTTCATAATCCTGGCTTGGGGTGTTCTGTTTATTTGGAGGCGTCATAGTGTCTTCGTTGATCTTGTTCCCTCGGTTTTTGTGTTTGTTGCTTGGCATTGTGAATTCTTCTTCCCTCACTGTGGTGTTTTCTTTTTCTTTTTCTTTTTTTTTTAATACTATGTCTGTGTTAAGTGGACTGTCTGCTGTTGGAGGAGCCTTGGAGGCTTGAGATGGGTGTGTCCAGAGAGCTCTGATTGGTTCTTCAGGGTTAAGGGTCTGCCAAAGGTGACACACTCAAGTTAGGCGTGGTAAATCTCTCTCTTTTTATTTATTTATTTATTTATCTATTTATTTATTTATTTATTTTGTTATTTTTTATTTTTTTATTCAGGAGGGAAGTAATACCGCACAGTTGAGCAGAATTGATGGTAGTTAGCTTCCAATCTCTGGCTTCTGTGTGTATATCACTCATCTGCTTTTTCCCACAGACCACCCAAAGAATCTGTTCTGCCCTCAGTGCGGGCTCAATTTCTCCTGCAGTCTTCCACCAGGTTGCCTAGGTTACCGAATTGTAGCATCTCTGCAGAGTACTCACATGAACTCTGTGAGTTCTCTTACCCACTGTCTCTTTTTTCCCCCACCATTAGCTCTACCCTTTCACTAAATCCTAACCTCCTGGTATTTCACCCCCCCAGAGTCAGGTTTTTCTGTTTGACTGAGGGCAGGCACAGGTCTGTCACGCTCAGCTCTGAGTTCGCGCACAGTCCTGAGGTCATGCACAGTCCTGAGGTCGTGCACTGTGCTGAGGTTGCACACCTTTTACGTATATCCAGAATGGCGCCTACTCTTTGTCTCTTGCTAGCCTTTGCAAGGTCGGCGGAGATAAAAACTCATCCATACCAGTCCCCCCCTTTTTTTTTTCTTCTCTTTTCTCTTGTAGTCAGTCTGGTGAACTTTCCCCAGCGGGGCCTCAAGCCCAGTTCCCTCTAGGCTCTGTCCACTGTTTCCCCTGTCAATGTCTCACCTCCCCTTCCAGTACCGATGTGTGGACTCGGAGCCGTGGGCGTCCCTGCTCTCCCCGCTGGTCGTCTGTGTCACATCCACTAGATCCAGAAGAGTTTCCTCTGCATTTTTTCCCCTGAGCCTTTCCCTGTAATTACTGTAATTCCTCTTTTATCAACCTATCTTTTCCCGGACTATCAGTGCACGTCCTCACTATTCCGCCATCTTGGCTCCACTTCCCGAGTAAGAACCATTTAACACCTGGGATAGTGTGAGACAAAATGCTAACTTTCCCAATACCCCATATAATATAGGACATACAGGCTTTTGGGCAGCTCTTTGGTTATTGCTGGGCTTTGATTTCCCATTTAGCTCAATGTCTAAACCTACAATATTGACTAATTAAAAGGAGGCCATATGGGGCATGAATGTTCCCCAAAGGAAACATTCAAAAAGACAGAGATGTTGATAGCACAGGCAAAGGCCTTGGGAGCCCCTCTGTCATGCCAATATAATTAAATGTCACTCATATTGCAGATAGTATGAGTTGAACCTTCTAGCAAGGACAACAAGGATAAAAGTTTCCTGTAGTTTTTTGATCATAGTTCTTAAAGAGAGCTGAAGCTAGATGCACCCTTTTACAGCAGCCACTCCTAGCAGTGTGCAGTGCCCCATTACAAATGAAACTACAGTGTGCACTGGCCTGCATGTTAATGGCCTATTCCATCAGCCTCAGTCCACAAGAGCACAGACCCCTACCTTGAATAAGTGGCACAATAGTTACAAATACAAAGCATTCTTTCCAACAGGTGATCTGGTTGATACTGACTCAGGAGTCAAGGCTGCTGCCTGTACTGACAATTGGGCAGTGAACCAAGCAAGGTCTTATATGGTGGATAACACAATGGCAATCGCTCTTGCCCCCTCTCTCTTGCCCCTTCTCTCCTGCTCTCTCTCTCGGTTCCTCTCTCTAGCCTCCTCCTCTGGTCTCTTGGCTCTTGGTCCTTCTCTCCTGCACTCTCTCAGCTTCTCTCCTCCTCTCATCTCTCTTCTCCCTCCTCTGTCTCTCTCTCTTACAGTCTCCTCCCTTTTTCCTTCGCTGCCCCTTCACTCCAGTCTGTAGGTTGTTCCCCAATAAGCCCTTTCCCTTACTCTGGTGTCCGGTGTGCTTTGCGACGGCTAACATTAAGATATAACAGGCTGGATTCATGCTTCCCAGGTATGTGCCAGGTGCCTGTGTGTGAAGATGAGGAGCAGCATCAGGGATGTGACTTCATGCTGCAAAAGGCCTAGCATGGCTACATCATGATCCTCTGCTGTACTTCTATGTACCAGACATCAATTTCTACTTCACGTACCAGTACCACTAGGTGGAGCAGTGCCGCTGACCCAGGGGCTCCTGAACCACTGACACTCTTGTTGGTGTTGGGCATGCCAGGATGCTTTCTTCCGCTTGTAGCCTAAGATACCAGCTTAAAGGATACTGGGGATGGAGAAAGATAGGTAAATCATAGTCCACTTTGAAAACCAGCAAAACAGCTTGTCACCTATAGTGGCGTGACATCGTTAACAGGTTAAATTGTGCTAGAAGTGAGAATGAGCCAGTTCAGCCTCAGGAAGTCACATTAGCCTGCCGCTGAATGGTCAGAGGGGAACAGAAGCAGAGAATTTACAGCCGTGACATGGTGAAAATATTTGGAATTTTTGATATTTATGATATTTGTTTTTGTTACTTTGTATTCATTCATTTGTTAAATTTATATTCAGAGCCGATAACGTTATTATTAAGCATGTAATTGTATTGTGGTAAATTAATGTTCATATCAGTTTTAAAAATCTTGGGGCTGTCACTGTGGCACAACAGATTAATCCTCTGCCTGCTGTGCCAGCATCCCACATAATTACTGGTTCTAGACCTGGCTGTTCCTCTTCTAATCCAGCTCTCTGCTATGGCCTAGGAAAGCAGTAGAAGATGGCCCAAGCACTTGGGACCTTGCACCCATGTAGGAGACCCAGAAGAAAATCCTGGCTCCTATTTTCAAATCAGCTCAGCTCCAGCCATCGTGTCCATTTGGGGAATGAACCAGCAGATGGAAGGCCTTTTCCTCTGTCTCTATCCCTATCCCTCACGTTCTGTAACTCTACATCTCAAATAATTAAATAAAATGATTAAAAAAAACCACACAATGGCAATCAGAAAAATGCCACTCTGGGGAACCCCAATCTTGCAACAAAGATAGGAACAGTTTTGCGAACTTCAAGTACAATTTATTGCATAATCAGGAACCCACTTGCATTAACATGAAGCATGGAGGCAGATGCCTTGACTATAAAGTACAGAGTCTGTCTCAACTCACACAGCTGATCTGGTTTTGTGGATACATAGCAAGAGAGAACATAGGTGGGCTAAAGTAACATGGACCATGGCTAGGGGAATGCAATCACTCCTAAAATAGAATGCCTTGGTGACAGCTGCAGGTCAGTGTCAGGTGAGCTTGTACCTGCAGCCCCAATGCTCAAACCACATTCAGGGAGGGAGACAACAAACCATTCAACCTGTATAATATTGACCGGTTGATGACTTTGGCCTATTGTCAAACAGTAAAGGACAAAGTCACATGCTCATTGTATAAATAGAGCTGCTGGCCTTAAGCCAGGTTTTGCTGGAAAGAAAGCTACCAAACTTCCACCATCAAGGATCTCAGTTAAGTGGGTTACATGGGTACTCTCACCCCACTGATAGTTGTAAAGATACCCACTCTACAGATAATGCTACCCAAGAATGGCCTCAAATACTTCTAGTTACTGTATAATCCCCAGGGAGCAGAGTTGATGGAATAAAAAAAAACACTGTATTAAAGCAAACATGAAAAGGCCTCATTAGGTAAACCCTCTGGCTGGCTGGACTGAAGTCCTTGGAGAAGCATTGAACACTTAAATGTCCATTTATCTGGCATACCTTTCCTTTATGAACTCTTGAGGAATCTGGTGCCAGCCCCGTGTCCAAGCTCTGTATCCAGATACTATGCTCCCAGTATTGATACAAGGACAGAGTGTTGATGTTTCAAAAATTATAAACACTTAGCCCAGGAAGGGGACCCTTAAATAGGGGTTCAAGTTGTTTATTTTCTTCCTTGCCACAGATTGAAGGGGATACAACTCACATAAAGCAGTCCCCATTTATACATTGATTGGACTCTGGACCAATGGTTGTCATTTATGTCCTGAGTGGGCTAAAGGAAATTGGCCTGTTGGTATGGCATGCCATTTCACCATAGTATTAGGCATCGCTGATGGACTATGCTGTTGATCTATGTGTGTTATGTGTCCCACCACGCAGGCCCCAGCTGCTGCTGCCATGTTGACTAACAGAGAGGCTGTTGTAGGTATCATCTTGCTAGGCAGTACAAATTTGCCATTACTGGCCCCTAGTCGACATTTATTTTTTCATCCACAGTTGTGGTCTGATGCTGTGTTTGCCACTTTTTCCCTGGAATCCATTTTGACTGTTGCTGTCTTCGGCATCATCATCTTTTATCTCTTTTTGTGTATGAGTCTCTGTTGCTACTGAGAACTCTGCTGACAAGCTCAACAACTGGCCTCCTGTCACATTGCCAAGATAATGTAAACGACCTCTGGATTCAACTCTGGACTCTGGCTCCTGACTCCAGCTTCCTACGGATGAAAACTGTGGGAGGTGGTGGTAATGGCTTTAGTGATTGGGTTCCTGCCACTCATGTGAGAGATCTGGGCTGAGTTTCTGGCTCCCGGCTTCAGCTCAGTGACTTGAAGCTATTTCAGACATTTGAGGAGTGAACCATTTATTGGGAGCAGCAGGAGATAAGCCCTTTGCACGTGGGGAAGACCCAAGTAAGGGTGGGTGGTGTGGATGACACAGGGATATGGGAATGATAGACCAATGATATTGGTCTATTGTTCTCTTTTTCCTGTTGCATCTGTTTCTGGTTTAGGAATTAAGGTGATGCTGATTTAATAGAAGGAGTTTGGGAGAATTCCCTCCCTTTCAATTGTTTTGAATAGTGTGAGAAAAACTGAAATTAGTTCTTTAAATCTCTGGTAGAATTGAGCAGTGAAGACTTCCAGTCCTGGCTTTTGTTCATTGGGGTCTTTTTTTTTTTTTTTTAAGATTTACTTATTTATTTGAAAGGCAGTGTTACAGAGAGGCAGAGGGAGGGGAGAGAGAGAGAGAGAGAGAGAGAGAGAGAATCTTCCATCTGCTGGTTCACTCCCCAGGTGGCTACAGTGGCCGAAGCTGTGCTGATCTGAAGCTAGGAGCCAGGAGCTTCTTCCCACATGGGTGCAGGGCCCAAGGACTTGGGCCATCTTCTACTGCTTTCTCAGGCCATAACAGAGAGCTGGAGAGCCAGTGGAATAACCAGAACTCAAACTGGTGCCCATATGAGATGCCGGCACTTCAGGCAGTGGCTTTTCCCACTAAGCAACAGCTCCAGCCCCAGGAAGTTCTTTATTACCTATTCAATCTCTGTCTTGGTTATTGGTTTGTTTAGGTGTTCTATGTCCTTATGACTCAATTTTGGTAGATTGTGTGTGTCCAGGAAGCTATCCATTTTTCATTTCTGAATCTATTGATTTTGGTCTACTCCCTCTATTTTGGTTAGTTGAGCCAATGGTGTATCAATTTTGTTTATTTTTTTCAAAAACCAGCTCTCATTTCACTGATATTTTGTATTATTTTTTGGTTTTAATTGTGTTTATTTCTTCTCTAATTTTAATTATTTCTTCCCTCCTACTAATTTTGGGTTTAGCTGTTACTTTTCTAGGTCCTTGAGACGCATTGTTAGCTCACTTATATGGTCTATTCTATGGCCAAATCTTAATTCAGGAGCTTGTTGTTCGGTCCCCCCATGTTTTCATATACTCTTGAGATTGTTGAATTGTTGTGTTGTGTCCAGCTTCAATTCTTGTGGTCAGAGAAGATGTATGGCATGATTTTGATATTTTTGAATTTGCTGAGACTTGATTTATGGCCTAGTATATGGCCTATCATAGAGAAAATCCCATGCACTTGAGAAGAATGTGCATTCTGTCACTGTGGGATGAAAGATTCTGTAGTTATCCATTAGGTCCGTTCGGTCCATAGTGTTGATTAGCTGTTTTTTTTTTTTTTTTGATTCTCTTTCAAGTTGATTTGTCCATTGATGAAAGTGGGGTGCTTCTTGTAATCAAAACCCAGTTAGCCAGTCTGTATCTTTTAACTGGAGAGTTTAGGTCAATTACATTCAAGTTTACTATTGATAAGTAATATTTTAAAATAAATATTCCTGTTATTTACTTTGGATTCGCTTTGTGCTTTTACTGGGATATTTTCTGCCTTCACATTCTTTCATAATGATGACTATATTTCTGTTTCTGTGTGTAGTACCTCCTTAAGCATCTTTTGTAAGGCTGGATGAGTGGTGACAAATTCTTTCAATTTGTTTGTTATGGAAGGTTTTTATTTCACCTTAATTTATAAATGAGAGCTTTTCAGGGTACAGTATTCTGGATTGACAGTTTTTTTTTTCTCTTAAGACTTGGAGTATGTCTCTCCATTCTCTACTAGTCTTCAAGGTTTCTGATGAGAAGTCAGCTCTGAGTCTAATTGGAGATCCTCTGGAAGTAATTTGGCATTTCTCTCTTGTACATTTTAGAACATTTTCCCTATGTTTTACTGTTGAAAGTTTGACCACAATGTGTCATGGTAGAGATCTAGTCCAGTCATGTCAATTAGTTCTATGTGCTTCCTACACTTAAATGTTCCTTTCTTTATCCAAATTGGGGAACTTTTCTGTAATTATTTCACTAAAGAGGCTTTCTAATTCATTCTCTCTTGCCAGACCTTAAGAAACTCTTAAAACCCATATATTAGTTCATTTGATAGTATCCCATAAATCTTGAACACTGTTTTTTAATTTTTTATTCTTTTTTGGGGGTCTGACTGAAAAATTTCCAAAGGTTTGACTTCTGTCTTGAATATTATTCTCCTACTTCACTGATTCTGTTGTTAAGGCTCTCTGCTGTATTTTTTGTTTGATTGATTGATTTCTTCATTTCTAATATTTCATTTTTACTTCTTTTCAAAAATCTCAATTTCATGGGAAACATTTTCATTCATGTCATGTATGGATTTCTTTAATCAGCGGATTTGTTTCTCATTGCTTCTGAATAATTGTAATATTAATCTTATAAATTCCATTTTAGGCATTTCATCAATCTCTTCATCTTCATATTCTAATATTGAAGTGGCATTATATTCTTTGAGGGGGCATAATGTTTTCTTTATTAAATTTCTGCATTTATTTTTCATCACTTATGGTGATACTTGTTGGTTTTTTCCTCTGATGTCTTTATCTTGGAACTAATCCTCTGTGGCTTAGTGGAATGTCTTCACTTTCAGTGAATACCCAGAGGTGTGTTCCGGGTGTGGTCAGGAAGCTCTGATCTGTGCTCCAGGGTGGGGCAAGTATCCAGAGTGACCCCCAAGTTGCTGATCTCCTCTTGTTTACAGGATGGTTGGTATGGTCACCTCCTTTCTTGCAAGATGATCAGTGCCTGGATGTTAGCCCATAGCAGGTGTAACACTCAGCTGCATTGCTGAATGAATTGCACAAAGGATCTGTGCAGTCTTGCTGTGAGCACAGAACTCATTGCAAGGACCACCCCAGGCAATCAGAGAGCTCTGAGCATGTGGAGCCACACACAGTGATTGCCCAGAGAGTCAGCTGTACTTTGTGCCATGTTGTATAGTCACAGAGTCCCACAGCCCTAGCACACAAGGCTCCCACAGTCATGGAGTACAGAGCATCCACACCACCCTGCTAGCCTGTCTGGTCCATAGAGAGTCAGATGTTCCCAGAGTTAGCTGCCTGTGGGTGCTCTGTTAGGTGGTTTAAGTCCTGGAGACTGTTGTACATTAGGAGTTTGGGTGGCCTCACAGTCCTACATGGGTGCCCAGCCCCTGTCAATCCTTCCAGCCAGACTCAAAGTCAGTGGGGAATGCAGATTTTTCCCTCTGCTAGAATCTCTGAATCACAGGTGTGCACAAGAGCTGCTGGCAGAATGTTGCCTTTTCTCTGCTGTAGCACCACAACTGAGATGCTGAGATGGCATTTTGTCTCAGCCAGTTGTTGTCCATGTGCACAAGGTCTTCCGCAGCTGCTGCTTATGCCCAAAATAGGGCTTGCCCTCTCTCAGCCAGTTGCTGGGCATTGTTGTGGAGGGGGATGGGGTGAGAGAAATGTGCCCATTTTTAAAAACTGGTTAGCAAGTACCTTCTCCCCATTAGGGCTCCAGGCTGGACTCATGCCATGCTTTCCCTCTGGCTATGTCGCTAGTGGCTGATGTTGCTACAGTCTGATCTCGCCTCAGTCTTCAAAGCAGACGCTTTCTCTGGCTCTCGGCTGTTTGAGTCATGTGTCATGTCTGTGTTTGTGCTGAGTCTCCACACTTTGCACACAGATCCACGGCATTCCTCCTCCTATAGAATTTCCACTGTGTTTTTTCTCTGTAACTCTCCCCCTGAGAATGTACTTTCTACACTTTTTTGCTTTTTACTATTTACCCCTAGCCTAGTGTAGTACACTACTCCCTATTCCACTATCTTGAAATTCTGGGTCTTGTTTCTTTATTCATTCAGCCAGTCCTTATCTTTAGAGTGGGAGATATAATCAATTTACAGTCACAGTTATTATTGATACACAAGAACTTAGTTGTGTCAATTTGTTCATTGATTTCTGATTGTTTTGTGTATTCTTTGATCCTTTATGACTCTCTTATTGTTTCTTTTGTTGGTTTAATGGTTTTTTGTGGTGTTGAAATTGGATTATTTTCTCTGTTTCTTTTGTATGTCTGCTTCATCATTGAGTTTTATTCTTTCACATGTTTTTATGAAGATGTTTTTCTTTCCTTTGTTTCTAGACATAGAGCTCTCTTAAACATTTCTTGTAAGGCTGGCACAGTTGTGATGAATTCCCTCAGGTTTTATGATCTGGCGAAGGCTTTATCTGGCCTTCATTTATGCTGTATGAATTTGCTAGGTTATAATATATAAGTTGGAGGAGGATACTCTCAAGAGAAAACCCCCCCTTTCTGTTATAGACTCTGCTCGCATTTAAAAAAAATTTATTTTATTTATTTGAAAGGCTGAGTTCCGGAGTAGTGGGGAGAAACTATCTTCCACCTGCTGTTTCACTCTCCAAATGACCACAACAACTTGGGCTGGGCCAGGCCAAAACCAGGAGTCAGGAACTACATATATGGAATGCGACTCCATCCATGTGGGATGTTGGCATAGCAGATGGGGGCTTAATTTATTACACCATAAACCTGGCCACATTTTAAAAGGATTTGTGTATAGGCAATACATGTGTGCTTGTACATATTGCTGGTTCACTTTCTAAATGTCCTTAAAAGCCAGGACTATCCAGGCCAAAGCCAGGAGCCAGGAACTCCATCTTGGTCTCCCCTGTGGGTAGCAGGACCCCAAGTATTTGAGCCATCATCTGCTGCTTTCCCAGGAGCAATGGTAAGGAGCTTGTTGGGAAACAGAAGTGCTGGGACTTGAACCGGCATTCTGATGTGGATACCAGCATTGTAAGTGGTGGCTTAACCTGCTGTACCACAACACCCACCCCGTTCTTAAATTCTTTCTAATTTTGTTGCTGCCCTGTCTTTGCTCAGTCTTTGCAAGGCAGGTCTCTTTGCATCTCATTTCTCAACCTTAGCTTCTTTTTCCTCTTTGTGTTACATGCATTCCTCTCTATGAAGCTGCTCTGAAAAGAAGCTTTAAATTTTTTTGAAAGTTTAACAGAGTGTATTTGATCAATGATTCACAAATTGGGCAGCACTCAGAAGCAAGTTCAGATAGCTTGACTCAGGAATGTGAGCAGTGAGCTTTTACAGGCCAAACACTGATGCCAAATAAAGAATCACCTGATTACCTACCTCATGGGGACTGGTGAGAGGAGTTGTTGCCTGGGACTAGCTGAAGTGCAGCTCTTTGTGATTGTCTGAAGCCCATCTATTCATTTTTAAAAATTTATTTATTTCAAAGGCAACAGAGTGAGGGAGAGAGGAGAGAGAGAGAGAGAGAGAGAGAGAGAGAGAGAAAGCGAGAGAGCGCACTTCTGACTGTTGGTTGATTTCCCAGATGGCCTCAACAGCTAAATCTGGGCCAGGCCAAAGCTAGGAGCCAGGAACTCCGTCCAGGTCTCCAGGTCTTCCACATGGGTGACAGGGGTACAAGTATTTGGTTCATCTTCCACTGCCTTCCCAGGTACATTAGCAGGGAGCTGGATTGGAAGTGAAGGAGCTGGGACTCTGGCACTCTGATATGGAATGCTTGCATTGCAAGCAGTGGCTTAACCCATTGTGCCACAATACTGGCCTCACATTTATTTTTTACCAAAAATATTCCAATTGAGGTTTTAGTTTCTTCAAATACTGAGGTAAGTTGCAACTTGCTACAAAGGAACTGAAAATGAAGAGACAGTCTTGGGGCCGGCACTGTGGCACACTAGGTTAACCCTCCACCTGCGGCGCTGGCATCCCACACGGGCACCAGTTCTAGTCCCAGTTGCTCCTCTTCCAGTCCAGCTCTCTGCTATGGCCTGGGAAAGCAGTGGAGAATGGCCCAAGTGATTTGGCCCTTGCACCCACATGGGAGACCAAGAGGGAAACCAGGAGGAGGCTCCTGGCTCCTGGCTTTGGATCGGCGTAGCTCTGGCCGTGGCAGCCATTTGGGGAATGAACCAAAGGAAGGAAGATCTTTCTCTCTGTCTCTGTCTCTCACTGTCTGTAACTCTACCTTTCAAATAAATAAATAAATAAATATCTTTAAAAAAAGAGACAGCCTCAGCCTAATTGTCCCCTGCACATTAGATTTAAGTGTCCACTGCATGTCCAGCAGTCTCTCTATCTGTAAGTAAGGAAACTGGTTTGCCTCATGGTTTAACTTTTACAGTTTTTCTGTTTTAAGTTCCACTTTAATTTTCCTATTTTATTTGGAGACTTCACATAGATACATGACATCGTATAGATACATGACAGACTCATTATTTTTCCATATTCTGCACAAGAGTCATGAATATATCCAGTTAACAGGTGAAGAATAAGAAAAGAAGACTACAACTGAGTAAAGTCTCGAAATTGATGACTTCAGGAAAGAATGTTGATATGCTCTTTTTTTTTTTTTTTTTGACAGGCAGAGTGGACAGTGAGAGAGAGAGACAGAGAGAAAGGTCTTCCTTTGCCATTGGTTCACCCTCCAATGGCCGCCGCAGCCAGCACACCGCGCTGACCCGAAGCCAGGAGCCAGGTACTTATCCTGATCTCCCATGGGGTGCAGGGCCCAAGCACTTGGGCCATCCTCCACTGCACTCCCTGGCCACAGCAGAGAGCTGGCCTGGAAGAGGGGCAACTGGGACAGAATCTGGCGCCCCGACCAGGACTAGAACCCTGTGTGCCGGCGCCGCAAGGCGGAGGATTAGCTTAGTGAGCCACGGCACGGGCCAGATACTCTCTTCTTATTATCATTGCTCATTGTCCATTTCCAAGTCTGCATACTCCTGCTGACAGAGGGGACTCAGTTGATCTTTGTCTAAGATGGGTCAGACTTCCCAGGCTGTGCTAATGATGGTTTGGTCTTTGAACTCCTCCCTGAGGCTGTGACTTGTGCACTGCAGGCCCTGAAAACCAGAATCAGCAGCCTCCCCATCGTGAAGAAGTTTCTGCAGCCAGGAAAAACTCCTGTGGATAAGAAAAGTGCAGAAGAAGCAAGGAAGGTTTTGAAGACTAAAAAAGCAGACATGGATGCCAAGAAAATGCAGAACCAGTATTATATAGTTTTGAAATGTTGAAATACTAACCTAAATGTTCATAGCTTCTCAGGAAGCTATTAAACTTTTAAAAATTATACGTGCTAATTAAATAATAAAACACCAATGGGAAAATTGAATTATATGGAAATAAGACTTCGAACCCCTTAAAATTAAAACTTTTATAAGAAAAGAAAATGTAAATAATGTAGCCTGTTTGATCTTCTCCAAAAATTGACCTATAATATCCATGGTAGAAATCCACCTATGACAATCCTGGTATACCTAGGAAACTAGTTACTTTTCTTTTTTTTTAAGATTTATTTATTTTTACTTGAAAGTCACAGTTACACACAGAGAGAAGGAGAGGCAGAGAGAGAAAGAGGGAGAGGAAGAGAGAGAGAAAGGGAGAGAGGGAGAAAGAGAGAAAGGGAGAGAGGGGAGAGAGGGAGAGAGGGAGAGGGGGGAGAGAGAGGAGGTAGGGAAGACAGGGGAGGGAGGGAAGAGAGGGGAGAGAGAGGAGGGAGGGAGAGAGAGAGAGAGAGAGAGAGGTCTTCCATCCTCTGGTTCACTACCCAGATGGCCACAATAGCCGGAGCTGCACCGATCCGAAGCCAGGAGCCAGGAGCTTCTTCTGGGTCTCCCACGTGGCTGCAGGGGCCCAAGGACTTGGGCCATCTTCTACTGCTTTCCTAGGCCATAGCAGAGAGCTGGATCAGAAGAGGAGCAGCTGGGTCTCAAACTGGTGCCCTTATGGGATGCAGGCCCTGGAGGCAGTGGCTTTACACGCTATGCCACAGCACTGGCCTCTAGTTACTTTTCTTTTTAAATTTTTAAGGGTTTATTCATTTATTTGAAAGAGTTACAGAGAGGGTGAGGCAGAGCCAGAAAGAAGTCTCCCATCTACTGATTCACTCCCCAAATGGTGGCAAAATCCAGGGCTAGGCCAGGCTGAAGCCAGGAGCCAGGAGCTTCATCTGGGTCTCCCATGTGAGTGCAGGGGCCCAAGGACCTGAGCCATCTTTTGCTGCTTTCTCAGGCACAGTGGCAGGGAGCTGGATTGGAAGTGGAGCAGTGTGGAATCAAACCAGCACCCATAAAATATATGGGTTGCTGGCACTGCATGTGGCTGCTTAACCTGTTATGCCACAGCTCTGGCCCCAAGTTGCCTTTCTGAGTAACAGCAAAACAAAACTTTCTCATTTTCTTTGAGATCCAGGTTTCTTCTGATAATGAAAAAATGGTTCTTCTTTTGCTTTTTGAAAAGTTACTGTGCTGCTACAGACTCACAAGGCACAAGACAGACCAACCTCTGCTCTCAGGGGAGTCTGCTGTCCCTTACAAGGCGTGTGCACCCCCATTCTGCTCCTTATGGCTCTGTGGAGCACAGACATGAGTGTGCTCCCAGTTCTGCCAGTGTCACTCAGGCCTGGGCTTCCCTCATGCAGAGTCTCTATGAAATAATGAATATGAATGTCACTGGGCCAGACTGCAGGGGTAGGAGCAATTTCCCACTTCACCAACAAACTAGGCCCCTCCGTGTTCATGTTCATGTTCATGTTCCCCAGGAAATCTGGGCTTTGGCACATGAAGTTCTCTAGAGTGAGCTTCCCCATGGTGGCAGAGAGGCCGAGGGAGCAAACAGGCACACAGGGCACCCTGACTGCAGCTTCACTTCCTTCCGATCTATTCTCTACTTACAACAAGAGAGGTTTTTCTAAATCCAAATCTGAATATCACTGCTTTTCTTTACATCTTCCAGTGAGTGAGAGTTTCCTACAAAATGCTTCCTCACACACCTCCTAACTGCCTGAACCCAATGTGCTGAACCCAATCCACTCCTTGAGCATGTGGGGGCTTTTCTGCCTCCTGCTGCCTCCTTCAGCTGGGCACACCTGCTCACCTTGCCAGGCCAGTCCTTCCCACATGGATACTTTACTTACCACCCCATTGCTTCTTAGAGAGCCTTGGAGTATCCTCTGTGGCCTCCACAGAGTCCCCAGGAAACCTCCAATAATGTCTGAAGATCTCTGTGTCTCCTCAGCTATTCTGTGACCATGGTGTGGTGTGGGTCATAAATGGTTATTGGTACCATGCATAAGTCCACGCACACCTTGAGGAGTGTGGGTTTGAGTTTTGCCTACTCCTCACACAACCCACAACCCTGTCTTAATCTGTAGTCACTCACCCATTTCAACAAAGTGTATGGATTCTTGCGGTTCCAATGTTGTCATCGGACCTTGCCTAATGCAGATGCAAATAATCCAACTGCAAAGAAACATTCGTCAGACAACTGATGAAATGATATGGCTGATTAGTTGATGATATTAATGAAGTATACATATTGGAGTGGTAGGAGAATCAAGTGATTGTGTTTAGAAAAGGTGTCTATACTTGTTAGTAATAAGCATTGTTATTTATAGACAAAGTCATTTGGTGTCTTGCATTTGCTTCAACAAAATGTCGTGGTAGTGAGGGAGTAATCGGGAGGGGTATGAGATTTCTGTGGCTGCTGTCACAGATTGCTACAAATTGGAGGGCTGAGACAATAGAAATAAGCTCTGTCATCCTGTGAGGGCCAGAAGGCCAAGGGGAAGGGGTCAATAGGACCTCGTTTGTCTGGAAGCTCTGGAGGAGAAGCCTTCCCTACCTCTCCAAGTTTTCATGTCCTCTGCATTCTGTGGCTTTTGCTTCTGAGGTTGTGGCCACATCACCATAATCTCTGCCTCTGCCTGCTGCCTCCTCACCCTTTGTGTCTTTTCTGTGGTTAGAGCACTCATCAATAGATGTCAGACCTTCCCAGGCAATAGAAGATGATCTCACCTCACATTCTTTAATTAAACCTGCTTAGATCATTTCCCCAAATAAGATAAAATTCACAAGATCCAGGGATTTGGACCTAGACCAGTCTTTCTGAGCGATCACTAAAACTGATCCCCCACTATGCTTTAGATGAAAAAAAGACTGTAGGCAATTACTGAATCAGGGTCATAAGCACTTTGGGGTTTGTTGTATTGTTTTCTGGGCCTATGTAATTTATTAGCTGCCTTCTGTTTAAAATTTTAAAACTGAAGCCAGTATTGTGGCATAGTAGGTAAAGTCACTCTCTCTGATACCAGCATCCCATTTAGGCACTGGTTCAAGTCCTGGCTGCTCCATTTCCAATCCAGCTTCCTGCTAATGCACTGGAAAATCAGCGGAGGATGGGCCAAGTGCTTGTGCCCATGTGGGAGATGTGGATGAAGCTCCAAGCTCCTGGCTTCATTTATTCGCTGATTCGCTGTGGCCATTTGGGGAGTGAACCAGTGGATGGAAGACCTCTCTCTCTCTCCCCCTGTCACTCTTTGTCTCTCTCTGTCTCTCTCTCCCCCCTTCCTCTCTCTCCCTCTCTTTAACTTTGCTTTTCAAATAAAAATAAATAAATCTTTCTTAAAAATGTAAAACTAACATTCATTAAACTGCAACCATGATCATCTTATTCCAGACTGTGGGGACTAGATTCAAATAAGATGAAGGCTGTGCCCCTAGGAGATCAAAGGCTGTGAGGGAAACTGATATGAGATAGATAATGTTGAAATAAAGGGAGGACTCAGACTTACCCTAATGGTAGAGTTGGAAGCATGCCAGGGGATTCCAATTCAATCCCATCAAGGTGGCAAGTACCAATGCCAACTTACTAGTCAAAGTGATCAGTTTCAGTTCATAACTGATCATAAAAATAGGATTAAGTGTCAAAGGGATCACATAAACAAGACTAGTGTCTGCTAATACTAACTGATAGAATTAAAAAGGAGAGAACGCTCCAACGTGGGAAGCAGGATACACAGCAGACTCATAGAATGGCAGATGCTCTAAGCAGCACTTGGCCTCAGAATCAGCTCTTAAGGCATTCAGATCTGGCTAAAAAGCCCATGAGAGTTTCTCAAGCATGGAAAGCCAAGACACTGTGGCAAAAAAACAAATGATCTATATGAAAAATCTCTGTGAGTGAGATCCTAGAGGAAAGAACGGGGCCATCAAAGAAGGAGGTACCTTTCTCTGAAGGGAGGAGAGAACTTCCACTTTGATTATGGCTTTGTCTATATGAGGTAGGAGTTTGTGAGCTCCAGAGGCTTCCATAGCCTTGGCAGCTCATGACAAGAGCCTCGGGTGATTACTGACGTCATAAATAAGAGTGTCAATTGAGATTGAACAACATGCTCCTGAATGAACAATGGGTCATAGAAGAAATTAAAAGAGTAATCAAAAATTTTCTGGAAGTAAATGAGGATAACAGCACAACATACCAAAACTCATGGGACGCAGCAAAAGCAGTGTTAAGAGAAAAGTTTATATCAATAGGTGCCTACATCAAGAAATTGGAAAGGCACCAAATAGATGAGCTTTCAATTCACCTCAGGATGTAGAAAACCTACAGCAAACCAGACCCAAATCTAGTAGGAGAAGAGAAATAATTAAAATCAGAGAAGAAATCAACAGGATTGAATCCAAAAAAACATTACAAAAAATCAGTCGAATGAAGAGCTGGTTTTTTGAAAAAATAAACAAAATTGACACCCCATTGGCCCAACTAACTAAAAAAAGAAGAGAAAAGACCCAAATCAATAAAATCAGAGATGAAAAAGGAAATGTAACAACAGACACCACAGAAATAAAAAGAATCATCAGAAATTACTACAAGGTCTTGTATGCCAGCAAACTGGGAAACCTACCAGAAATGGATACATTCCTGGACACATGCAACCTACCTAAATTGAACCAGGAAGACATCAAAAACCTAAATAGACCCATAACTGAAACAGAAATTGAAACAGTAATAAAGGCCCTCCCAACAAAGAAAAGCCCAGGACCAGATGGATTCACTGCTGAATTCTACCAGACATTTAAAGAAGAACTAATCCCATTTCTTCTCAAACTATTCAGAACAATCAAAAAAGATGGAATCCTCCCAAATTCTTTCTATGAAGCCAGCATCACCTTAATCCCTAAGCCAGAGAAAGATGCAGCATTGAAAGAAAATTACAGACCAATATCCCTGATGAACATAGATGCAAAAATTCTCAATGAAATTCTCACCAATAGAATACAACAACACATCAGAAAAATCATCCACCCAGACCAAGTGGGATTTATCTCTGGTATGCAGGGATGGTTCAATGTTCGCAAAACAATCCATGTGATATACCACATTAACAAACTGCAGAAGAAAAACCATATGATTATCTCAATAGATGCAGAGAAAGCATTTGATAAAATTCAACACCCTTTCATGATAAAAACTCTAAGCAAATTGGGTATAGAAGGAACATTCCTCAGTATAATCAAAGCAATTTATGAAAAACCCAAGGCCAGCATCCTATTGAATGGGGAAAAGCTGGAAGCATTTCCACTGAGACCTGGTACCAGACAGGGATGTTCACTCTCACCAAGCTATTTAACATAGTTCTGAAAGTTTTAGACAGAGCCATCAGACAAGAAAAAGAAATTAAAGGAATACAAATGGAGAAGGAAGAAGTCAAACTATTCCTCTTTGTAGATGATATGATTCTCAATTTAGGGGACCCAAAGAACTCTACTAAGAGACTATTGGAACTCATAGAGGAGTTTGGCAAAGTGGCAGGATATAAAATCAATGCACAAAAATCAACAGCCTTTGTATACACGAGCAATGCCACAGCTGAGAAAGAACTTCTAAGATCAATCCCATTCACAATAGATACAAAAACAATCAAATACCTTGGAATAAACTTAACCAAGGATGTTAAAGATCTCTATGATGAGAATTACAAAATCTTAAAGATAGAAGTAGAAGAGGATACCAAGAAATGGAAAAATCTTCCATGCTCATGGATTGGAAGAATCAACATCATCAAAATGTCCATTCTCCCAAAAGCAATTTACAGATTCAATGCGATGCCAATCAAGAAACCAAAGACATTCTTCTCAGATCTAGAAAAAATGATGCTGAAATTCATATGGAGACACAGGAGACCTTGAATAGCTAAAGCAATCTTGTACAACAAAAACAAAGCCGAAGGCATCACAATACCAGATTTCAGGACATACTACAGGGCAGTTGTTATCAAAACAGCATGGTACTGGTACAGAAACAGATGGATAGGCCAATGAACAGAATAGAAACATCAGAAATCAACCCAAACATCTACAGCCAACTTATATTTGATCAAGGATCTAAAACCAATTCCTGGAGCAAGGACAGTCTATTCAACAAATGGTGCTGGGAAAACTGGATTTCCACGTGCTGAAACATGAAGCAAGACCCCTACCTTTCACCTTACACAAAAATCCACTCAACATGGATTAAAGATCTAAATCTATGACCCGACACCATCAAATTATTAAAGAACATTGGAGAAACCCTTCAAGATATTGGCACAGGCAAAGAGTTTCTGGAAAAGACCCTGGAGGCACTGGCAGTCAAAGCCAAAATTAACATTTGGGATTGCATTAAATTGAGAAGTTTCTGTATTGCAAAAGAAACAGTCAGGAGAGTGAAGAGACAACCGACAGAATGGGAAAAATATTTGCAAACTATGCAACAGATAAAGGGTTAATAACCAGAATCTACAAAGAAATCAAGAAACTCCACAACAAAACAAACAACCCACTTAAGAGATGGGCCAAGGACCTCAATAGACATTTTTCAAAAGAGGAAATCCAAATGGCCAACAGACACATGAAAAAATGTTCAAGATCACTAGCAATCAGGGAAATGCAAATCAAAACCACAATGAGGTTTCACCTCACCCCCGTTAGAATGGCTCACATTCAGAAATCTACCAACAACAGATGCTGGCGAGGATGTGGGGAAAAAGGGACACTAACCCACTGTTGGTGGGAATGCAAACTGGTCAAGCCACTATGGAAGTCAGTCTGGAGATTCCTCAGAAACCTGAAGATAGCCCTACCATTCAACCCAGCCATCCCACTCCTTGGAATTTACCCAAAGGAAATGAAATTGGCAAACAAACAAGCTGTCTGCACATTGATGTTTATTGCAGCTCAATTCACAATAGCTAAGACCTGGAATCAACCTAAATGCCCATCAACGGTAGACTGGATAAAGAAATTATGGGACATGTACTCTATAGAATACTATACAGCAGTCAAAAAAAAAAAAAACGAAACCCAGTCATTTGCAACAAGATGGAGGAATTTGGAAAACATCATGCTGAGTGAATTAAGCCAGTCCCAAAGGGACAAATATCATATGTTCTCCCTGATTGGCGACAACTAACTGAGCACCAAAGGGGAAACTTGTTGAAGTGAAATGGACACTATGAGAAACAGTGACTTGATCAGCTCTTGTCCTGACGGTTGATATACAATGTAATACTTTATCTATTTTAGTATTTTTTTTTTGTTCTAGTACCATTGGTTGAACTCTGTAATTAACACACAATTATTCTTAGGTGTTTAAATTTTAACTGAAAAGTGATCCCTGTTAGGAATTTGGAAAACATTATGTTGAGTGAAATAAGCCAATGAAGGAGGTACCTTTCTCTGAAGGGAGGAGAGAACTTCCACTTTGACCATGGCCTTGTCTAAAAATTATCAGAGTCAGTGAACTCAGGGGGCTTCCATAACCTTGGCAACTCATGACAAGAGCCTAGGGTGATTACTGATGCCATAAACAAGAGTGTCAATTTGTCAAGTCAACAACAGGAGTCACTGTGAACTTACTCCTCATGTAGGATCTCTGTCCTTAATGTGCTGTACATTGTGATTTAATGCTATAACTAGTACTCAAACAGTATATTTCACTTTGTGTTTCTATGGGGGTGCAAAGTGTTGAAATCTTTACTTAATGTATGCTAAACTTATCTTCTGTATATAAAGAGAATTGAAAATGAATCTTGATGTGAATGGAAGGGGAGAGGGAGAGGGAAAGGGGAGGTTTGTGGGTGGGAGGGACATTATGGAGGGGAAGCCATTTTAATCCATAAGCTGTACCTTGGAAATTTATATTCATTAAATAAAAGTTTTAAAAAAAAGAGTGTCAATTGTCAAATCAGCAACAGGAGTCACTGTGCACTTGCTCTCATGTAAGACCTCTGTCCTTAATATGTTGTACTATGCAAATTAATGGTAAAACTACTACTCAAACAGTACTCTATATTTTGTGTTTCTGTGTGGATGCAAACTGTTGAAATCTTTACTTAGTAAATACTAAGTAGATCTTCTGTATATGAAGAAAATTGAAAATGAATCTTGATGAAGAATGGAATGGGAGAGGGAGTGGGAGATGGGATGGTTGTGGGTGGGAGGGAGGTTATGGGGGAAAAGCTGCTATAATCCAAAAGTTGTACTTTTGACATTTATATTTTTTAAATAAAAGTTAATAAAAAATAAAAAAGAAATAAAGTGAGGAAAGTCATAAAAGAAAAGACAGTAGCTGCTGAAGGTGAGTGTCCCAATCACAACCACGAGCAAGTACAAAGGTCCACAGGCTAGGAAGGCCAACTTGAGGGACACGGAGAGAGAAGAGTGTGCTAGCAGATTTCTTGGATTTAATAGAGAAAGTACAGAACAACTGGGTTATTATGCATTTCAGATTAACAATAAATTTTTACTTTTAGCATGTTCTATACGACGCTTGGAGCATCCTTG
Organism: Oryctolagus cuniculus; assembly: GCF_964237555.1. Classification (NCBI taxonomy): domain Eukaryota; kingdom Metazoa; phylum Chordata; class Mammalia; order Lagomorpha; family Leporidae; genus Oryctolagus; species Oryctolagus cuniculus. The sequence goes on from NC_091436.1 coordinate 117,019,729, forward strand.
TACTAATAGTTATTCATGGTTTGTCTGCAGTTTCCACTATCGGGGTATCCTGCATTTTATCTGGCATCCCACTAAGAAAGTATCCCAGAGAGCTGGCAGTTTGCTGTTTCCAGACATGCCTACCAAGGTCCACTCACATGAAGGTTTTTCATCTGCCTCAGGCCTCCACCCAGCTGATGAAAACCCTACTTATTAAGTTTCTTCCTAAATCAGTCCCCATCAACTCAGAAAATTCAGCTAAAATTTTTTTCTTAAGCTTTTACTATTGACCTTGAAATGTAGCATATTAACCAGTTGTTTCTTTATTGAGGGACAATTTATCATTCTCCTTGTAATCTAGTATGGAACGCTGTGGCCCCTGAGGACCATAGGAGTGACTTTTACCTGATTGGACTCTATCCCCTTTCATTGGGAGGAAGTCATTTAATAAATAAATAACTGATAAGCAGGTCAAGACCTCATATTGATTTGTGGAGTCAACAAGGTACATGCTGATCTTATAAAATGTCCTATGTTGCCATACACTCTTTCATGTAGGTCACTAGAAAAATAACTTAAATTGTGTCCAAAATGATGGTACCATTTTAGACCAGTTGAGAATATGACCAGAGCAAGAGGGAGGGTAGGAGGTTACTCTAGAGGTGCTCTCTCTATAGGAATAGTCAAGACACAATTGTTGTATATTGTGATCCTGCAATACCACACAAGCTATGACCACTCAAAATTAAAATGTACTGTAATAGAAATGAGTCAGTTTGAATGTCTACATAACTAGATTCTAATTCATTCTTTGCCACTAATAAGCTAGATAACAAGTCCTATTGTCTCTCTAGGTTCAATCAGCTCACAGCAAACCTAGAGAATGGCTAAGGCAGACTTAGCCTCTCACCCTCAGCACTGCTGCTTTTAGAAAAGCATAACACTTTGCTATGAACGACTTCCTGTCCATTGCACCAAGTTGAAAGGCTTCCCTGGCCTTTATCCAGTGGAAGCTTTAGTACTACCCACCCTCATCCCCATGTTACAACCAAAAGTATCTCTAAACATTGGATATTGTCCTCTGAGGTGGCCGACAAAAATCTCTGGTTGAGAAGCACTGGCCTCCAGGGCACCACCAGGTTACAAATCAGAAATCTTGGAAAGGTTAGATGACTACTGGTGCATAAAACTAGCTTCTTTTTTTTTTTTTTTTAAGATTTATTTATTTGAAAGGCAGAGCTACAGAGAAGCAGAGGCAGAGAGAGAGAGAGAAAGAGAGAGAGAGAGAGGTCCTCCATCCGTTGGTTCACTCCCCAAATGGCCACAATGGATGGAGCTTGGCCAATCTGAAGCCAGAAGCCAGGAGCTTCCTCTGGGTCTCCCATGTGGGCCATCCTCCACTGCCTTCTCAGGCCATAGCAGAGAGCCAGATCGGAAGTGGGGCAGCTGGAACCCGAACTGGTGCCCATATGTGACGCCAGCACCACAGGCGGCGGCCCTACCTGCTATGACAGAGTGCCGGCCCCTAAAACTACCTTTTAAATTTTCCAAACATGTGGTGGGACATACAAATCAATAGATTTAGAATGTAAGAGTGAATAATGGCCTGAAGTACATGTCAATTTCCAATTTGTATCCCTTTAATTTCTTTTTCTTGCCTAAGGGCTTTGGCTAAAACTTCCAGAACTATATTGAATAGCAATGGTGAGAGTGGGCATCCCTGTCCAGTATGGGATCTCAGTGGGAATGCTTCCAAGTTTTCCTCAGTCAATATGATGCTAGCCATGGTTTGTCATAAATTTCTTGATTGTGTTGAGGAATGTTTCTTCTATACCCATTTGCTTAAGAGTTTTCACCATGAAAATGTGTTGTATTTTATCAAATGGAAAAGCATGCTTTTAACTTCTTTTTATTTTCAGATTTGAAAATTTATCTCATAATCTAATCTTCCATGTGTAGGAAGGCAGTTGTGATTTAGTGCGAAGTCTTCCTTCACTCTGCCTAAAAATAGTGGAATTAGGACCACACCAGACAGATAATATCTTTACATTGCCACTGCAACTATCAAAGGTTATATACCTTCCAAAAATGCACTTTCTTTTTTAATTTTTTTGACAGGCAGAGTGGACAGAGAGAGAGAGACAGACAGAGAGAAAGGACTTCTTTTGCCGCTGGTTCACCCTTTAATGGCCACCATGGCCAGCACACTGCGCTGATCCGAAGGCAGGAGCCAGGTGCTTCTCCTGGTCTCCCATGGGGTGCCGGGCCCAAGCACCTGGGCCATCCTCCACTGCACTCCCTGGCCACAGCAGAGAGCTGGCCTGGAAGAGGGGCAACTGGGACAGAATCCGGCGCCCCGACCGGGACTAGAACCCGGTGTGCCGGGGCCACAAGGCGGAGGATTAGCCTATTGAGCTGTGGCGCTGGCCCTAAAAATGCACTTTCAAATTGAGATACAAATGGTTCTGCTAGGCCTCAATGTGCTATTTCTTAGGTTGTCCAGGTGAAACAAAGCATGCTTTCATTAAATTTCTTCTATGACTCAAGCTCCTAAAGAACAATAGAAAGGAGCTAGTAAATTAGTTGTTCCCAGTTTCTTGTCTTCCCACCTTCAGTTGCTAATAGACTCTTAATGGAAACCTGTGACACATGTAACATATATGTTTTCAGAGAGAAGCAGAGGGAATGCCTGAGATTCCAAGGAAGAATGGAGAATCATGCAGTTTCTTTTCTCATTTTCTGTTGACTCAGTGAGGTTTTTGGCAACCCTTATCCCAGTCTTGGCCTGGCGTTGCAGACAGCTTAGCAATGGTGAAGGAATTTACCAGCAGCCAGAGAGTAGAATTAGATTTGTTAAAACACGCTGAAAGGGAGCAGCAGGCCAGCAATCTAGATGGAAGTTAACTGCTGCTACAACATGGATCACAATCTAGGAGATAGATATCTAGGCACATTGCCATTGGTTAGGGGCTTTTTCTTTTAATCAGTAGCAATTTCTTTATTGCTGGAGATTTGCCACAGTGACTACTTTATTGCCAGGTGCCCAGGTGACCTCCACACAAATCTTAGTGTTGAAAGGTTGAGAAAGTTATTTATCAGGAAGGGTGTTGTGATTAAGATTATTTAAGATCAAAATTCATCTCCATTTGTCATCAGTCCAATAGCTAACAGAGCTGAGTGAGAGCATTTGAATCACTTGGCTTGGGGAACTCTAATCCCTCACAATTAAACTCGCTCCTCACATGGGTGTGAACCTCACTCTCCCTTTTGTTCTGCTGGTCTGTCTACTTTCCTTTCTCTGCCAAGATAGTACAGTGTACAGGAACTCCGATAACAAGACAGGTGATTATGTATGCTTCTATGAGAATAGTTATTTCCTGAAGGTAGACTATGGCATTTCACATTTAAAATAACATTATTTATTTATTTGAAAGGCAGAGTGAGAGAGAGAGAGAGAGAGAGAGAGAGAGAGAGAGAGAATCTGTCATTGTTGGTTTGTTCCCTAGATGGCAAACAAAAAGTTAAAGATGGAATACCATCATTCAGTAACTTAGTTGCTGATCACCTAGTTAAGTTCCAGGTTCTGTGTTAGGTCCTGGGGCTCCATAGTTAACAAGACAGTCCTTGTGCAGCCTACAAATATTTCAGGATGCAAACAAGGAAATAGGTGATTGAGAGGAAAGGGTGGGAGCATGGAGAATGCCAGGCATGTTATAATGTCGAAAGGCCACTCTTCCTAGTGTTTGAACAGAAAACGCTGGCTGGAGTCTGTGTGAGTCTGTTGAGTACTGCCCACTAGAGGTGCCATTGAGAAAAACACTTCTCAGTTCAGACTCAGCAGTTAAGTGGGGGCTTTTCCTGGGCGGGAGATCTTGTTCCTCTGGTGGGAGCAGAAAAGGAGGATTTCCAGATAAAGTTGCATTTTGTGAAGGGAACTTCTAGTGAACTCCCTTCAGCCTCACAACAAGGTGTCCATATAGACTTTGGCGTTGTACTTTCTCAATACTCATTAAAGTATAAGACACTTGCTTGAAACTTTCTCAGTTTTTGGAGAAACCAGAACAGATACAATCAAAACTGCAATGCCATTATAGATGATTGTCCTCTTATAAATGGATAATCATGTTTTTACATCATCCAGTCTTTAGCTCTGTGGATCAGGGATATGTTCAGAACCTCTGGGCAGGATGAGCTCAGCGCAGGACAGTAAGGTAGGGGAGATATCCAAAGCCCAGGTCTTCCTCTTCACTAGCCTGATGGAAGAGGGTGGTAGCAAAGGGCTGACTGGACTCTTTGCTCAGAGATGATGGGTTCTCTGGCTTCAAAGGCTGATCCCTAAAGTCCCATCTGTTGCCATCAGTGTCAGAAGCAATACCTTAGCCACTCTCCTGTGGTGATCACCCAATATTTCTTCTTCTTCTTTTTTAAATATTTAATTATTTATTTGAAAGTCAGATTTATGGAGAGGAAGAGGCAGAAGCACAGAGAAAGAGAGAGAAAGAGAGACCTTCCATCCACTGGTTCACTCCCCAATTGGCTGCAACTGCCAGGGCTGGGCCAGGTCAAAGTTAGGCTCCAGGAGATTCTTCCAGGTCTCCCACATGGGTGCAGAGGTCCAGGCATTTGGCTATCCTCTGCTGCTTTCCCAGGTGCATTAGCAGGGATCTGGATCAGAAGTGGAACCTCCAGGGTTCGAACTAGTGCCCATATGAGATGCTGAAACTGGAGACGGTGGCTTTACCTGCTGTGCCACAGTGCCAACCCCAACTCAACATGTCTTATTTGTTTCATCAACTGGGTGTTGTGTCAATTGCAGGCACATACCACCTCCTGTTTCTACAGCCTGATCATTTGAGGTAGTGTACATTTTCAATAAACTGTTCTATGAGTGTGGTAGAAAACAAAAGGACCATGACATCTTCACTGTGAAGAAGTCCACTAAATTATAAAAGGCATTGAAAACACCACTACCCTTTACTAGTTGGGCTCTGTACTATGCATTTTAATAACTCTACTAAGATATTCTAAGAAGTTCATGGAAATAGGGTGAAATAATAATGTACACTTTCAATAAACTTTTAGAATACTTCTAATAATGTCTATCCAAAAATGTACTATTTACTTTACAGATAAGAATTGAAATATCATTGATTAGGTGATTATGCCCAGATATTATAGCTATTATGAGACAGACTCAGAATTGGAACTGAATAATCAGTATCAAATTCTAGGAAATCTTGGACTATCTCTTTAGATATTTGATTTCATAGATTATTCATATTAAGCATAATATATCATTATGTAAAAGCTGAGTTTCACATTTGTATCAATACTGTAAACTACTCAGAACCTCTGATGTGACTGACACAGCCTTGCTATTGGCTACTCCTTAAACCAAAATTATTTTTCCCAGGACAGGTTTTAAGTTATTAGACACAGATCAAGAGCAAAGTACAAATTATGTTTCATCACTATTAGATGGGTTGAAATTTTAAAAAAATAAAAGGCTGCTAAAGTGAACCAGAAGTCATTTGTTAAAATCATCATAATAAACTGCATCTGTTAATCATTTAAACAAATGTGAATTTTTAAGTGCTTTGAATGCCTTAGTGATTTAATCCTTAAGCCACCTATAACATACATCATAAGCATATACATTTTATAGATTACTGCACTGAGAAACAAGAAGATTCATTGATTTATCCAGGTCCAAGAAGCCAATACATGAAAAATGTGTTATTTAACCCAAGAAGCTCTTTCAGAAAGCAAAGATTTTGACTGAAGAAAAATTAGTGTGAGGACTCTAATTCTTTCCTCAAATTAGGAATTTCAATCTAGTGTGTTTCATATTTTTCACATTTGGAAATTCTAGTTGCAAATGTTAAAGCCGTGCAACGATCAGGACCCATTTCACCCACAGCAGATATCCCGAGGAATGCAGTGATGAAAATTATGGCAGAAGCTTCTTGGTGGCAATCTTAGATTGTCACTGGCCCATGGCACACCCATGCTAAGAACACAATAGGACCTGTTCTCACCTCATGCAAGATACAGGCTTTCCTTGGATACTGCAACTCCATAACTAGAGAAATATGCCAGTTCTTTCCTTATCCTGTGACATCTTCAAAGTGATGACATAATCTTTAACATTGGTGGGGACAGTGTGGAAATGAAATGAAACTGAAAGATGAGCAGCTGTCTACTGTAACCCATTCCTTTTCCTTCCCTCCTTCCTTCCTTCCTGAAAGATTTATTTATTTGAAAGGTGGAGAGATAGCGAGATTTTCCTTCTGTTGGTTCACTCCCCAAATGGTCTCAATGGCTGGGATTGGGCCAGGTAGGAGCCTGGACACAGTGGTTTCATCCAGGACTCCCTTGTGGGTACTACCACAGGCCATCTTCTGCTGCTTTCTCAGGAGCATTAGCAGGGAATTGGAGAAAAATCAGAGCATCTGAGACTTGACCAGTACTCATCAATCAGGATGCCTGTTTGTAGGGGTGGATTAACCCATTGTGCCACGATACTGTCTGCCACCCTGCCCCATGCCCTTTTATTGATGAATCTATATTAATTTGCCAAGTGACCATGACCAGACTCCTCTGTGTACTTGTTAAACTCAGAAATTTTACTGGTTTATGGGGAGTATTCCAAGATGGCAGATTAGGGAACAATGTGCTGTGCAAGGCTAGGGATAAATAGTTTAAAAAAAAAGTGTAGGATTCGCACTCTCAGGGGAGAATTGAGAGAAAACCACACTGGAAAATCTATGATAGGAAGAGGGACTCTGTAGACTTGTGTTGAAGGTGCAGGACTGCAGCACGAATACGAACAACACATGACTGCAGCAGCTGATAGCTGGAGCAGGCATCAATTGGAGACATAGGTGAGACCAACCTGTAGCAACCCATGGTGATATAATCAGAGGGAGAGCATGGTGTGAGTCCAGATTGGAGCCCTAGGGGCTAGTGTTTACTACTGGTTGCCCTTGGACCCAAGGGCAATAAAAGGGCATGTTAATCTTACCTCTCCTCACCACAACAGCACCAGCTGCCTAGCTGCGAAATGGAGGGTGCCACTCTGGGCTCGGGAAGCAGCTGTGGAAGCATTTGTGCACCTGCACAGCGACTGGCTGAGACAGAATGCCATCTTCTCAGCAGTACTGGTGACAGTGGCAGAGAGGGGGAAACATTCGATTAGTGACTCTTGTGTAAGTGTGTGATCCAGAGATTCTAGTGGAGAGAAAAATCTGCAGTCTCCACTGACTTTGAGCCTGGCTGGGAGGATTGACAGGTGGCTAGGTACCCATGTAGGACTGTGAGATGCCCCCAGCCTCCCAACATACCACAGGCTCTGGGGCTCAAGCCACATAGGCAGAGCTGCCTTGTGGGACATCTGCCTCAATGTTGGCTGTATAGGCTGGCAGGGCAGAGCAGAACTCAGTGACTTATAGGAGCAATTTATTGGAGTCTCACCCAGCAACTATGAGAACCTTGTGTGCTGAGACCATGGGGACTCAGAAGCCACATGAGAAGGTGCAGGATATAACAGGTTTCTGGGAAATCCCTGGGTGTGGCTCCACACACTCAGAGCTCCTTGGTTGCCTGGGGTAGATCATTGCATGGGAATCATGCTCAGAGTGAGGACTGTGAAGCTCATTTGTGCTGTACATATAGTGGTGCAAATGAGTGTTGAATCACTGGACGCTAACGTTCAGTCATTGCTCAGTTTGGAGGAGAAGTGTGGAAGTTATCACACTAACAGAGGTGACCATTCCCTCCTTTCTGTTAACAAGAGGAGATCTACTATGCCCAACTTGGGTGTTACCCTGGATACTTGCCTCACCTTGGAACACAGAAAAGAGCTTCCTCACCACACCCAGCACACACCTAACATGAAGACATTCCACTAAACCACAGAGGCATAGCTCAAAGACAAAAGCCATCAGAGGAAAAAAACCAACAAGCAGCTCTACGAATTTCTAAAAATAAGCACAGAAATTCAATAAACAAGAAGAAGGAAGACACCATGACTCCCCCACCAAAGGAATTCAACAACACTTCAATATTAGAATGTGAAGATGAGAGATTGATGAAATGCTGGAAATAGAATTCAAAGGACTAATCATAGGATTACTCAAAAGCAATAAGGAGTAAATCTACAAACTGAAAAAAACCATACATGACATGAATGAAAAATTTTCCCATGAAATTGAGATTTTAAAGAGAAATCAAAATGAAACGTTAGAAATGAATAATGCAATAGATTAAATAAATAATGCAGTGGAAAACTTTAACAGACTTGGTGAGGCAGAAGGAAGACTATCCAAGATAGAAGACAAATCTTTGGAAATCTTTCAGTAGAACAAAATAAACTAGAAAGCTTAAAAGCAGTGTTGGAGATTTATGGGATACAATCAAATGACCAAACATATGGGTCTTAGGAGTCTTGAAGGTATAGAAAGAGAGAATGGACTAGAAGGCCTATTTAGTGAAATAATTACAGAAAAGCTCCCCAATTTGGAGAAAGAAAGAACTCCTAATAGATATGACCAGAAAAGATCTTTACTACAACACATTGTAATCAAGCTTTCAACAATGAAACATAAAGAAAAGATTCTAAAATGTGTACAAGAGTAATGTCAAATTATTTTCAAAGGATCTCCAATTAGACTTACAGCTGACTTTTCATCAGAAACTCTACATGCTAGAAGAGAATGGAGAGATATATTCCAAGTATTAAGAGAAAAAAAACTTTCAACCCAGAATACTATACCCTGCAATGCTCTTATTTATGAATGAAGGTGAAACAAAGACCTTCTATAACAAATAGAAATTAAAAGGATTTTTCACCATTTATCAAGCCTTACAAAAGATGCTTAAAGATGTGCTGCACACGGAAACACAGAAAAAAGTTATAATCATGAAAGAATGTGAAAGTAGAAAATCTCCCATTAAAACGTCAAAGGAAATCCAAAGTAAACAATAGAAGTATTTATGGAAAAATGGTAAAGCCAAGTCGCTTTTTATCAATACCAACCTTGGATGTAAATGACTTCAACTCTCCATTTAAAAGATACAGATTGGGCATATGGATTGAAAAATAAGACTCATCTATTTGCTGCCTACAAGAAATACATCTCACCAACAAAGATAATCACATGTTGAAAGTGAAAGGATGGAAAAAAGATGTTCCATGTTAATTAAAAGCAGAAAAGGGACAGGTGTAGCTATCCTAGTAAGAGACAAAATAGACTTTAACACAAAATATGTTAAAAGAGATGAAGAAGGACAGTATGTAATGATTAAGGGATCAATTCAACAGAAAGATGTGACTATAAAAAATGTTTATGCACCCAATCACAGGGTGTCTTGTAATTCAAAAAATGTTAATGGACCTAAAGGGAGACATAGACTCCAATACAATACCCCATTTTTTTTTTTTACAATACCCCATTTTCATTAATGGATGGCTCAATTAGACATGAAATCAACAAAAAAGCAACAGAGCTAATCAACAATGTGGACCAAAGGAACCTAACGGATATCTACAGAGCTTTTCATCCCACAGTTGCAGAATAAACATTCTTCTCAATCAGTGCATGGAACTTTCTCTAAGGTAGATGCCATGCTAGGCCATAAAGCAAGTCTCAGCAAATCCAAAAGAGTCAAAGTCATTCCATGCATCATATCTGACCACAGTGGAATGAAGCTGGAAACCAACAATTCAAGAATCTCTAGAGCATTTGAAATCACATGGAGACTGAACAATATGCTCTTGAATTAACAGTATTTAATAGAATAAATCAAAAGAGAATTCACAAAGTTTCTGGAAATGAATGAAGATGACAATACAATGTAACAAAACTTATGGGATATAGCAAGTGCAGTATTTTAAGAGGAAAGTTTATGATTGGTGCCTACATCAAGAAATTGGAAAGACACCAAATCAATGAGCTATCAATGCATATCAAGGACTTAGAAAAACAATAACAAAATAAACCCAAAATTAGTAGAAGGGAAGAAATAATTAAAATTAGAGAAGAAATAAAAAATTAAAACCAAAAAACAATACAAAAGATCAGTGGTTTTTTGAAAAAAATAAAAATAAAACTCATACACCATTGGCCCAACTGACCAAAAAAAGAGAGAGTAGACCCAAATCAATAGATTCAGAGAAGAAAAATGAAATGTAATAATGGATACCACGGAAATAAGAAGAATCATCAGGAACTACTACAACAGACTAATAACCAAAACAGAGATTGAATCAGTAATAAAGACCTTCCCAACAAAGAAAAGCTAGGACCGGAAGGCTTCACTGCTGAGTTCTACCAGATGTTTAAGGAACTAATTTCAGTTCTTCTCAAGCTATTCAAAACACTTGAAAGTGAGGGAATCCTCCTAGACTCCTTCTATGAAATCAGCAACTGGAAACCATTATACTTAGTGAAATAAACCAGTCCCAAAAAGAAAGATATCATATATTTTCCTTGATGTGAGGTAAATAATAGAGTACCTAAAATGTAATGTATTGGAATGAAATGGACATTTTGAGATTTGATGATTGTTTACAGCCCTGTCTCTTCTGTTGAGGAACAATGTTTTTTTCCTTCGTAGTATTTGTTGAACTCTTTTACTCAGTGTAGGGTTAATTTCTGATCATTAAGTAAACTGAAAGTAGATGTTTATGAAAATTAAGAATGGGAATAGTAGAGGGAGAAAGAAGAAGGGCTGGAGTGTGGGCAGGAGGGAGGTAGGATGGGAAGTATCACTATGTTCCTAAATCTGTAAATACTTAAATAAAATTAAAAAAACCCAAATCTTACTCAGGTATTGTAGTTTTTCCAAGACGGTCAAGTCCTTTTACCCTTTAATCAAATAATAATCCAAGTAAGCAAAGATAAGTAACAAATTAATCAATTTATTGCAATGCACAGAAAAGCATTATAAGCAAAAGGAATTGATGAAATGATAGACAAAAGTAGATAAGAAAAATCTCTTGAATTCAGTGTTAATAATGAGTCAGGCACTACACTTCTGTTGAGACATTTTCCAGTGTTCTGGGACAAAATCTTCCTTCAAGGTTATATCCTGTGATTCCAGGTGCCAGCAAGTCATCAGCAGTGAAGCCAAAGAACTTTCACTCCTGCAGAGCCTCTGGAAGCTGATGCCTTTTCAGAGTGAATTCTCTCAGGGGGTGGAGTCAGCAAGATTCTAGTATGTATTTCCCCAGAAGGGAAATTATTTTAGCTTTGAGATATCAACCTTGAAGAGAAATGCCCTGGACCCAAAGTATCTCATTTGCACACAGGCACATGGTTGTAAATGTGGCTGTCAGTCAGCGCCAGTGTGAAGCAATGGGCCCCCATTTCATCAGATAGCTACTGGGCTCTGTTACAGTTTATATAACACGAAAAATCTCAAAATAGGGTTAGCACTGTCAAGCCATCACCAAACTGATCATAATTAAAATTCCAACTTGCTTAGCTTCGCAAGAATCAAACACAGCAATTCACACATCACTACAGGTCACTCCTCTCTGAGACTGAATACATTGCTAGTACTGCCTAGTGGGTCCTTCTTACATGGCCACGTTTAACTGCCCATCTCATTACTTCCCAGGGAGTCTTGCTGTCCCTGCAGTGCTTCCCACAAAGCACCAGGAAACCTCTAATAGCAACTACAGGCCACTGTGTCTCCTCCACTGTCCTGTGAGGCCAGTGGTGTGGGTCATGGACGGCTGTATCATCTGCGCTTCTTCTCAAATAGATAATGATGCCATATGTAAGACCATACACACCTGAAGGACCTAGGAACGTGTGTGTAGTCATTGAGAACCCCCCACATGATCCATGTACCCTGTCTGACTCTTAAGTGCCCACCTACTCTACAACATGTAGTTATTCACACACTTCAAATGCTATGTGGGCACCTTGTTTGGAATCCAATGCTAATAAGACAATTGCAAAATAGTCTGTAAGACATAATAGATGGAATTAGAATGGTGAATATTTAATGATACCAAATATTGTTGTGATGGGATAATAATGTGATTATGCTTAGAAAATGAATGTTTACTTTTTTCAGTTAAGTATTAGTATTTGTAGGTAAAGGGCTATGGATGTAAGGAATTTGCTTGAAAATAATCTCATGGCTGTGCAGGGAGTAGCTGGGAGTAATTATCAGTTTCCTGTAGCTCCTGTCACCGATTGTTGCAGAACAGGGCTGAGACAACAGAACTGTGATCTGTCACTCTGTGAAGGCCAGAATACGGAGGGGAAGGTGTCCATGGGGCCTCGCTTCTCTGGAGGATCCTTCACAGCCTGTCCCAGGCTCTGGTGGCCTCTGCATTCCATGGCTTCTGAAGCTATGACCACATCACACTTCCACCTCCTCACACTCGCCTGATTCTTTCTTCTTGTTATGGGGACATTTGTTATTTGATTTAGGATTTTCATGGACAATAGAGGAGGATTTTATGTTAAGTTCCCTCAGTAATTTACACAAGAAGAAAAGACTTTTCTCAAATAAGATCATGTTCATAGGATCAAGGCATCTGCAAACAGATCTACTTTTCAGGGGCTACTGTAACAGAGCCCACTCACTGGATGCTGAAGCAGAATAATGAGTAGTTTTAAGGTCATTACATTATTTTCCCTATTTTGCATTACTTACAAGTTTTCTATTAAAAATTTAATTATCTTATTTATACAGTTGCTACTATTCTCAGCTTGTGTCAGATCATGGGGACTAGACTCAAGATGATGTCTTTGCCTCTAGGAACTCCATGTCTGTAGAGGTATAGGAGAACTCTGTACTACCTCACAATTTTTGTTTTCTAAATTTAAAACCATTCTGAAATTAGAAATTAATAAAACAAAAGTGACAAAAATATAAAATTAAAGTGTGTATGTATAATTTTTAATATACAACTCTCAGAAGTCTAGTCTTCATCTATTCTGAGATCATATTTCTTTTTACTATATATATATGCAACTATGTTTTTCAAATTAAAGGTGGAGTTCGAAGAAATTGAAAAAAAGCTTATGGAGGAAACTGATAGGAAATACATAATGCAAAGACATGTTTGGAAATACAGCTTAGGGAAAACATAACAGGAGATGTAGATAGAATATTCCAATCAGAACAAAGTGTGTGAAAAGAGGTCCATAGGCTAGGAAGGCTAATGTGAGTGAGTCAGGGAGTTAAACCATGCAAGTAGTATTGCTAGATTTAGTAGATAAAATGGACACTCAGGTAAATGTGAATTTCAAATAAAGTATGTATATTTTTTTGTGCAGATATTTACCATGCAACGTAAGGGCACAATTATGCCATAAAGCTACTTATTATATTGTTGAAATTCACCTGTAACCAAGTGCCCATTATTTTGCTTGGTAAACCAATATGAAATTTTCCAGCAAGCCATGAGCTGCTTTTTACACACCCTCAGCTCCCGGCTTGGCTCACAGTGGCATTTTTCATCTTAGTCCTTTCTCCAATTTATGAAAACCCTGGAGTTTTTTTTTAATGGTTCTTCTCTAACTGGCAAAAGGAGTGACCTATCTGAAAGTTTTGTTTAATCTTTTGTTGCCAACCTTAAAAAGTAACATATTAACCAACTGTGTCCTGACAGGCCTATGACTAAGCAATTTCTTCTAATCAAGTATAGAATTCTGTTGCCCCTGGATTCTGTGGGAGTGTCTTTTCCCTGACTGGACTCTCTCCTTTCAATGGGAATGAGTTATTGAAACGAATAAATAGCTGATAACACATCAGGAGCTGGTACTGAATTTTGGGCTAAGAGGTGACAACACTTTACAAGGTAAATACTGATCTTACAGATCTTATGTGTCCTTATACTTCCCTCTCAGATACTTGGAAAAAATACTTTAGGATAAGAAAATGCCTTTATATACTAACTTTTAACCCTCTTTCTGTACTTAGTTGATAGTTCAGCTTATTTATTTTCTCTTTTAAACATACCTTTGCAGAAATGTAAAAATGAAAAATCTAGAAAACTAGAGCATGAGATAGCAGTAGTATAAGAAAAAATTAATAGCATGAAGAGAACAGAGATGGTAGCATTTTAGACAACTATGAATATAATCAAAACAAGAAGAATATGGTAGTTTATGCTGAAATTGTTGTCTTTGATAGAGAAGTTAACATATATTTGTTGTGAATTGTGATGGAAAACTTGAACTTTATTGTTATAGGAAAAATATTAACTTGAATGTAGGAAACTAGATTATAATTCAGTCTTAGCTACTAATGTGTTAGATTACAAACCTCATGCTCTCTCTGGGATTCAATCAATTCATGGCAAACCTAATGAACTGCTAAGGCAGGGTTTCTCAAGTTTGGGTAGTTCTTTGTGTAGAGAGCTGATCTGTCCATTGTAAGATGTTTAGATACTTCTCCCCACCTGATGCTCTGGCACTATACCTAATCTCATACCCATACTCATACTCATAACCACAAATGTCTTCAGACATTATTCAGTGTTCTCTGGCATCAGGGAGCATTGATTGAAAATCACTGGACTAGAGGCTAACTCAAGCATTCACTCATCATAATTGATGAGAAATTGGCCAGTGCCGCGGCTCAATAGGCTAATCCTCCACCTGCGGTGCTGGCACTCCGGGTTCTAGTCCCGGTTGCCTCTCTTCCAGGCCAGCTCTCTGCTATGGCCCGGGAGTGCAGTGGAGGTTGGCCCAAGTTCTTGAGCCCTGCACCTGCATGGGAGACCAGGAGAAGCACCTGGCTCCTGGCTTCAAATCAGCGCAGTGTGCCGGCCACAGCGTGCCGGCTGCGGCGGCCATTGGAGGGTGAACCAACGGCAAAGGAAGACCTTTCTCTCTGTCTCTCTCTCCACTGTCCACTCTGCCTGTCCAAAAAAAATAGTTGATGAGAATTAAAAATAGTCAATGGAACATATAACTATTTTTACAAACCATGCAAGCATCTAGCTATAGTATACAGGCTAATAAGATTAGAATGTTGGTGTCAACAATGCCCTGAAAGAATGGTAATAATGGGAAAAAATGAAATTCTTACCAAGAAACTACCATGGAAATCAGTGAAATTCTCTGAAAGAGAGCACCCATGGGGGAAGACATTGATATAGCAATGAAGAAAAGTAGCTGTAAGATGCCTCAGGGAGCAATGGATGATGATGAGGTGAGGTTCTGACCTGAAAGGAAGAAAAGCTAATATTTAGAGGGTGCAAAATCTGCTGAAGCTGCAAACTGAGATGTTCCCCTCGCAGGTAAGAGTCATCTGGGCACAAAGGGCAGAGTCCTCAATTCTCTCAGCCTGGCAGCCTTCTTACCTTGCTCTGAATTGCTTTACTGAAGAATCATGATTTCCGGGTTAGAGTTTCCAGGAACCCATAGAGTGATGTCACTGGAAGGCACACTCTGTGTCAGGTGTCTGCAAGCCTGTGGCGCTGACCAGATTAAAACCCTTTAGGGAAAGGTTCAGATTAGACTGGTGCCTTGTTCCCTACCAATATTCATTAAAGCTTGATTCACAGAAACTACTGAATGAGTGTTATTTAGGAGGTTTGATTGGAACTTCATAAAGGAAGACAATGTATTCGTGTGTACAGCAGAAACAAAGAATTGTAGAAGGGTCCATGAAATGGTGCATTTCCCAGTAAGGGACAGGTTGTTGGAGAGAAGTGATCACTTTCAGTGAGACCCGACACTGGAGCTTTGAAAAGCTGGAGGGAGAGATCCAGTTAGTTTCCCAGTCATTTTGCTGGGATCCAGAAAAAGGGGGTCTGGGATTCTGGTTCCAAGGAGGGAAAGAGAAAACAGAAGCAGTTGAGACCTAGCCAGAAGTACAAACCCTGTCTGGTGGATGATTTGGAAACCGATCTAGGGTCTGAGCAATTCTGTGTTAATCTGTGCCCTGTCTCCCTGAACTTTCACCAAAAACTTGTCCTCATCTGGGTTGCCGATTAATGAATATCAGTAACCTGAGCACTGAAGCTACAAAAGAAGAGTCATGACATGATTTCATCAAAAAGATCTAGGTTCCACATAAACTCTCATGCCTACTTGAGTTCTATGAGCACATTATGAAAGGAGAGAGAGCTAATGATGGATGGCTTGATAGATATATAATTAGGTATACTATTGATAGAAACATGATAGATGGAATTATGGAAAGATCGTGGATGGAATGATGGATAGATAAAATGGACAAACAGATATGTGGTCAGAGAGAAAGAAAAGGGAGAACACATATATTACCAGTGTGCTCAGAGACTCACTGATCTCCCTGGATCTGGGGCAAAAATGAACATTCATTTGCTGAGCCTGAGTGTGAATTTTGCATGGTTATCTCATTAAACTTTCTCAACAGCATTCAAAAATAGATATGGGAGCAGGCATTTGATCTAGCATGGAAGATGCTAGTTAAGATGCCCACATCCCATATCTGAGGACCTAGGTTTGAACCCTGTACAACTCCCATTTCTGGCTTCCTGCTAATGCACACATTGCAAGGCAGTAGATGACATCACAAGTAGTTAGGTCCTTGCCACCCATGAGGGAAACTTGGATTGAGTTCCTGGCTTTCTGGACTAGCTGTGGTCCATGTGGGCATTTTGGAAGTGAACCAGCAGGTGGGAGTGCTCTCAGTCTGTCTTTCTCTGACTCTCAAATTAAAACAAAAAGATGTATACCTATATAGCAAAAGGAGGTATACCTATATAGCAAATAAGACTCAGATTAAACAGCCTATCAAGTTTATGTACCTCCTAAAAAGGGATGTGATTTACCTCTAAGTGCTCCTTCTCCCTGCTTTTTTTTTTTTTTTTTGCCAGGCAGAGTTAGACAGTGAAAGAGAGAGAGAGAAAGGTCTTCCTTCCATTGGTTCACTCCCCAAATGGCCGCTACGGCCAGTGCTGCACCAATCCGGAGCCAGGAGCTGGGTACTTCCTCCTGGTCTCCCATGCGGGTACAGGTGCTCAAGCACTTGGACCATCCTCTGCTGCCCTCCTGGGCCACAGCAGAGAGCTGGACTGGAAGAGGAGCCACTGGGACTAGTACCCGGCACCTCAACCGGAACTAGAACCCAGGTACTGGCACCACAGGTGGAGGATTAGCCAAGTGAGCCATGGCACCGGCCCTCGGCCCTCCTTCTCTCTGCCAAGAGAGAGGCTAATTAGAACCACCCAGGCAATGCAAACTCTTTATCACTGCAACTGTCATGGATTAAATGCTTTTGAAAATAAGCCTACTTACAAGTTGAATTAAATATTGTTTAAGTATTCACATTTTAATGTAGGGTATTTTTGGACATCTACTCAATGTAGCAGTTAAGGTTCTACTTGGGGTACCTTCATTTTGTACTACCGTGCCTGGGTTTCAATCCTGAAAATTTTCCCAGTGTTTTAGGTTGTTAAGTTAAATAAAGCAAGGCATACTTTTATGAATTTGATAACTTCAAACAAGCTTCTAAAGAGCTCATAACATGAAAGAACTTATGTATTAGATATTTTCATCTCTCACCTCCACTTTTAGTTGACTAATGGACACTGAGAAAATATAAAACAGGTCCACAAAGGGAAGCCCAGTGGATAGGTGAGTTTCCATGGTGGAACAGAAAAGCCTGGATCTGAAATTAGAAGGAGGAGCTCCCACTGACCCTGAATCTCACAGAGTGGGGCGTGGGAAGCTGCTTTCTCACTAGCCTTCAGGGCTCCTCTGTTAGGAGGGCACTGGGTGCTGTTTCCCAGGGCCATGGTAGAAATGAGACCCCCTCCCTAGGTGCTAAATGTGAAGGAGGAACACAGGTGGGTGACCCCACGGCAAGTCATCATGTCTCCCTTATTCTCATTCCCTGTTGACCTAGCAGGGCTTTGTGGTGACCTTTGCCTCAGTCTTGGAAACTTTGTATTAAAGAGAATGAGAAAGTTGTTTACCAGGAAGAGCATTATCACAAATGCTGTGTGAGATCAAAGTTCATTTCTCATTGAAATGAGATCCTCCGTCAACAGCTAAGGGAGTTTAAGGTGAGGATCAAAACTACTTAACTCTGTGCACTCTGGACCCTAACAATTACACATCTGTCTCCCTGGTGTAAGCCTCACTCTCCTTTTCATTCTGCTGGTTTGTGCCACCTCTGTTTCCCAAACAGCAAAACACAATATACACCACATCCATTGTAAGACAAATGAGTTAGGTAAGTTTGCTTCTTAAAGGCTTTTTACTTTCTAAAAGCCAAATTATTAAACCCCACATTGGGTTTCTGTTTAAATTTCTGTCTCCCTCCCCCCTTTTTAATTGAAAGGCAGAGACAGGCACAAAGACAGGACATTCCTCATCCTCTGGCTCACTCCCTAAATACCTGCCACAACTTTAACTGGGCAAGGCAAAACCATGTCACACATGGGTTGTCAGTACACAACTACCTGAGCCATCATCTGCTGCCACTCAGAGTGCACACTAGCAGAAAGCTAAAATTGGGAGTGGGACTGGGACTCAAATCCAAGCACAACAATACATGATCTGGGCAATTTTATAACAGAGATTTATATTTAGAGAGAAAATGCAACCATTCTTCCCTAAGTTCTAGCACTGAGACTCCTACATTTAATGACTCCTGCATGTTTTTCTTCATACCCATGATAGAACTGGTTATTTAATTTGATTGTGTCACATCCTCTTATTCTCTGCTATGTTCTACCCACCTGGGATAGAGCAAGGGCATCAGACTTTACTGACCGGGCACAATCAGTATGCCTCTTACCATTGACAATCAAAAAATCAACATGTGGGAGAGAACGATCCATCATGGGAAGCGGGATACACAGCAGACTCATAGAATGGCAGATGTCCTAAGTAGCACTCTGGCCTCAGATTCAGCCCTTAAGGCATTCGGATATGGCTGAAGAGCCCATGAGAGTATTTCAGGCGTGGAAAGCCAAGACACTCTGGAAAAAAAAAAAAAAAGAAGACCTAAATGAAAGATCTCTGAGAGTGAGATCCCAGAAAGAACAGGCCATCAAAGAAGGAGGTACCTTTCTCTGAAGGGAGGAGAGAACTTCCACTTTGACTATGACCCTGTCGGAATAAGATCGAAGTCAGCAAACTCAAAAGACTTACATAGCCTTGGCAACTCATGACAAGAGCCTAGGGAGATTACTGACACCATAAACAAAAGTGCCAAATTGTTAAGTGAACAACAGGAGTCACTGTGTACTTACTTCTCATGTGGGATCTGTCCTTAATGTGTTGTCCAATGTGAAGTAATACTATAACTAGTACTGAAACAGTATTTTACACTTTGTGTTTCTGTGTGGGTGCAAACTGATGAAATCTTTTCTTAATATATACTAAATCGATCTTCTGTATATAAACATAATTGAAAATGAATCTTGATGTGAATGGAATGGGAGAGGGAGCGGGAGATGGGAGGGGTGCGAGTGGGAGGGAAGTTATGGGAGGGGGAAAGCCATTGTAATCCATAAACTGTACTTTGGAAATTTATATTTACTAAATAAAAAATTAAAAAAAATCAACATGTGTATGGTTCACACATGTATACACAAATCCTCCTAACTGAAACTAAACATTTGTGAAACATAACTTACTCTTTCTATATGTAATGAACAATTTATTTTCTATTTTATTTAAAAATAATGGCTTTTACAATACACTGAAGACTGGTCATACATACTTTGGAAGATACTAGCAGAGAAAATAAATCTCAATCTTTGATTTTAAATAGAAGTGGGTTTGGTACAAAACTTACATTGAGCAAACCACCTTTGAATCATTAGTACCCACATCTAAAATGAGAATTGAAGCAGAATTCTACCTCTACATTTTTGAGACTGCCAATGTGTGACAGACACTGATCAAAAGTTAGCTCCTTTTCATTTGCTATAAAGTCAAATGCAGCAGCATTTTGTTTCCAGATAACAAAATAAAATGCCCAGAGCAGAGTAGAATATATAATACCAGAAGAAGCAAGTAATCAGAATCCTCTGTTGATGGAAAGTTTTTGCATCTTTTGAGCTATAAATTATTAAACCATTCTGGGACCTAATTTCTGCTTTTGGTCATATGTAACCTCACAAAGAGCTGAAGTGAAACTTTGTTCCCTTTCTGATCCTCCCATTTAGTGATGTCCTCTAGTTCCAATGCCACATTCAAGTCCCAAGGCCTTTTATTATGTGGGTTCCAAACTTGCCCTCTTGTTAGTCTTGATGTGGATTCTCACGTCCATCTGTGATGGAGGGTGACTATGCACATTGCATTTGATTCTTCTGCACTTGGATGTATAAACAACAATTGAGATAATTATGAGTTCAGGAACTATTATGAGGATTAAACACATAATACACCAAGAAGAATTAGGGTTGGTATAGTATCATTAAAGAGATGCACAATCAGTCTCATTCTCTAGTTCTTCCTCCTCCCAAAAACTTCCATATAGACCTTGCACAATGAATTCTCATTATTAGTCTGCCAAGAGCAGTCACATTTTAGCCAGTGGGGACTTGAGACTGGTTTTGGTGCTTGTGAAGATGACTACTGATAGGTAACAATTTTAGCCAAATAAGGCCTTCCAGGAGCTTTTCTAATCCTGCCATAAAGAAGGCAGACACTGGGGCTGGTGTTTGGCACAGAAGTTAAGACACCATCTGGGATGCTTACATCCCTTATCAGAATTCCTGTGTTCCAGTCCTAGTTTCACTTCAGAATCTATCTTCCTGCTGATGTTCACCTTAGGAAGCAGTAGGTCATGGCTCAAGTAGGTGGTCCCTGCCATGATTATTGGAGAAACAGATTGAATTCGCACTTTTGGGTTTTTGCCTGGCCCAGCCCTGGCTGTTGCAGGTATTTGGAGAGTAAATCAGCGAATGGAAGATGTCTGTCTCTCTGTATAATTGTTTGACTTTCAAATAAGCAAAATTTTAGAAATAAAAGAAGATACCTCTTTAGTATTTTAGAGCTATTTAGCCATACATCATAAAATGCATGCTTTTATTTCATGGTTTCATTCATTGATCCATTTATTCATGTTTAGAGAAACCAAGACACCACTACAATGGCGGGGAAGCCCAAGCTTCATTACTTCAATGGAAGGGGAAGGATGGAGTCCATCCGGTGGCTCTTGGCTGCAGCTGGGGTAGAGGTAGGTTCTGTATTAGATCATCTTCAGTTGAATCTAATATTGACTGCATCAGATGCTTTTCTCAAATAAGCTAGAAGATGTGTCTTATTGGATGACCTGAAAAAAAGTGGTCCCTTAAATATAAATTGCCAGTTATGAAGAAAGAGATTAACAACTTTGATTAAATAAATTGTTAAAATGTTTCTCTTACAAAAGCATAATAATTACAATAAATTTAAGATACTAATCATAATGTGTATTTGGATTTTAAAAACCATTAGAATAATTTATGTCATTGACACAACACTTAGAAATAATCTGGATATTTATTGATATTAGAGAATTATTATTGATAACATGTGATAATAGTGTGTGAAATAGTTCTTATAGTTTGTAGAAACATTGAATATTTAAGGATAGAATACAGTTATGTGTCTCTTAGTAGCAGATACATCCTGAGAAATGTGTCATCATGTGATTTCATATGGAGAACATGGTAGTGTGTACCCACACAAACTTAGATGGCACAGCTACTACACACTTAGGCCATATAATTTAGTCTATTGCTACTAGGACACAAATCTGTCCAGGATGCTACTTTGCTTAATCATTCAGGTAATTGGAAATTAGCGGAAAGTGTGTATTTAAACATTTATAAATATAGAAAAGATTCAGTAAAATATTATATTAAAGACTAAAAAGGTACACCTATGAAGGCCACTTACCATGAGTGGAATCTTTTGATGCTAGAAGCTGCCCTGGGTGGGTCAGTGAGTGAGTAGAAGAGGGTGAGTGTGAAAGTATGGGACATTGCTATCTACTGCTGTAGACCTACAAACACTTGGATCTGAGCTGCACTCAATTCACTAAAATATTTCTTTGTTCAATAATAAAATAACCTCAACTTAATTTAACTTTTTTATAACTTTATAAAATTTATAACTTTATAAACTTTTTCATTCTTTTGTAATGACACTAAGCTTAAAACATAAACAGTTGTACAGCTATACAAAATATTTTTCCTTTTATCCCAATTCTGTAAGCTTTTTTTTATTTTAAATATTCTTAGGTATTTGTATCCTTTCAATTAAAAAAAATTTTTTTTTAAACCTGAAACAGAAACACGTACACTGGGGCAGGTGTACCCAGGGTCAGGATTATCAACATCACTGTCGGCAGCTCCACATCTCTTTCCACTAGAAGATCTCCAACTGCAGCACACTCGTGGAGCAGTCGCCTCTGTGGTTACAGTGCCTTCTCCTGGGTCGCTTCTGAAGGGCCCTCTGAGGTTCTTCTTGAGGATGTGCCATTCTTTTGGACATGTCCATGTTGATTTGCTTGGTTTGTTTCATTTTTTGTCATAAATCTGCTTGTAAACAGTGCACTATGATCAGTCCTCTCCACTAATGAAAATATTTTAGTGTTGAGTTCTATGTTTATAAACTTCTTAAAGAACTTGTTAACCTCTGCACAACTTTCTACTAAGTCCTTTACTGTGAATTTTCTTGAAGGTTCTTCATCTTTTTCTTCTTTGCATTTTTTTCTTTCCTCATGGCTCAGCACCAGTCTCCTGCTCCTAAGAGACAGGTATTTCTAGTTGCTTTGTAATCTTATGGGAAAACCACTGTATGAGCAAACTTCAAAAACCATATGGAAAATCAAAATTAAGAGATAAGTTATTCTGGTGCAAAAATTTTTCAACTCCAAAAAATTTTTGAAGTATGGATCTATATTTTCCATGAACTTATTGAAGACATAGTTTGTGATCGACAGAAATGTTGCTGTTCAGAACTTGACTATATTGAATATCTTGGATGCCCATCAAACTGTGACAAGTGAGAAGTGATTGGGTATGCAGCTAGGTGAAAGGAAATTGACTTTTGTGATAACTGAAGGTAGGTAAGGATACAAAGATCAACATTATTCTTTCTTGTTTGTACATGTTAAAATTTTCCCTAATAAGTGAACAGAAATGTTTAATACAAGGCAGCAGAGGAAATTAAAGTTAACATACAAATCATGAATGAAAAGCAGGAGGAATGGGTTGTAATAAACTGCCTTCTAAGGAGGAAATCATTCACTTGCAATTATTTTGTTGAGTCCCTAGTAAGTCCCATGTTCTGTCTCAGGGATACACAGTGAACAAGAAAGACACAGTCCATGCCCTTGGCTTGTCTGTATATCTATGAGGAGCAGACAAGTAAATCTGTGGCTGAATTGAAAGATTCAAGGTTTAAAAGGCCATTCTTCTTTGTGTTTGAACATGAAATGCTAACAGTTGTTTGTGTGACTCTGTTTAGTGCTGCCCCTTTTTTCAGAATCTTAAATGGTCAATAGCCCCTGGCAAATCTGCTGGGGGCACACCAAGGTCTGTTCTTACCTCATGTGACACACAAGCTTTCCTGAGGTACCACAACTAAATTATTAGAAAAACTTCACAGTCCCTTCCCTCAAAGGCATATAAGGGTATAAGGTAAAGGTGCAAACAAAGTGAACTTAAAAGAATGAGCAACTGTGTTCTAGGACCCTTTTCTTGATTGATCTAATTTTCCAAATGACCATCACCCGACTCCTCTGTGGACCTGCCAAGTTCAGAAATCTTACCTTCTCCTCTTTATGTACCACGCAGGGCCTATTCAAATGTAATACCTGGTAATACTATGACATGAACTAACACAAACTCATTTACTCTTTCTATATTCAGTTTGAAGAGAAGTTTATAGAAACTCGAGAAGACTGGGATAGGATAAGAAAAGGTAAGACCATCTATTTAAATGACTCTGATGAGGGTATCCAGTTTAAATACCAGGCAAAGCCTATCCATTTTTACTGTGGTTTTATGGGTGGTGGGACAGAGAGAGTGTTTATATTGCAAAAGGCAAGACTCCTGGAGCAGGAAGCAACTCCCTCAAGTCAGGCAATTTTCTTGTGTTCTTTCCTCTCCCTGGTTTGACAAGGTGATTGCCCAGCAATACTGTGGGTTTGATAATGAGATGGTGCTGATTTACTTTCAAGCTCAGGTAACAGCATGGGGGAGAAGGGAGAGGAAGAGCAAGGACCAACATCTGTGGGATCAAGCATACAGGCCTTCCACATTGTCCAATGGTGTTATCCAAAGAGAACACAAAGGACCCTACACAGAAATCTCTCTCAAAACCATTCTTTGTGTCATGAACATCACAAGACACTGGGAATGTGGGACCTTAAATGGTACCTGGCTGCTCCAGTAAAGACCCCACCAAATTCTTTCTACAATATCCATGAAGACAAAGTAAGCACAAAACATATTAGGATGTGCAATATATCTGGTTGGAAAAAATGTCTATTGAATGTCAGGGTAGAAACTAAAGGAAAATCAATAAGAGAAAGGATTACAGGAAACTAAAAATGTTAGTTTGCTTCAAAGCTAACAACTAAAAATTTTAGTTTAATTTTACATATTCAGTCATTTCCAAAGCACTTTTTAAATCTTCAAAGAGTGGGAATCATAGACATTTCATTCTTCTTTTTGTTTTCTTCTATCCAAAGATGGGAGTTTGATGTACCAGCAAGTGCCCATGGTTGAGATTGATGGGATGAAGTTGGTGCAGACCAGGGCTATTATCAACTACATTGCCAACAAACACAACCTCTATGGGAAAGACATGAAAGAGAGAGCCCTGTACGGTATATTTTTTGTTCTCACATCAGCAAATGACACAGGGATGATGTGGGTCCTGCTTTGAGTGAGCAGGACCGTGACATGGGTATGAAGAGGTCCATGGTAGCAAAGTCTTATGGAGATGTGGGAAGGCTGGGGGGATAAGTGAACCTGGAGGATATATACCAACATTTGGGTGAAGGGAATGGATTCTGGCATTCTGCAGCACAGTGAAAGCAACTATAATTTACAATGGTGTATGCTGTCTAAAGATTTGGTAGAGAGGAGCTGGTAGGCTCCAAACATGAAGAAAAGATGATGAATTGGAATGGCTAGTTGCCATATGCTTGGTTTATGCTGTTTATTTCTGTTAAAATATCATACTGAACCCCATACATTGTATAAGTATTATATGTTAATGCAAAATTCAAAAAGCTACTTAGAACTACATCCAGGAGATGAAGATCCTTGCCAAGCCTAACTTAACAGAATTCTTGTTCAAGTCAGGCCAGAATGATTATATATCTAGTGTGGAGGGTGAGGATTAAATATCAAATGTGAGCAGATATCAAGGGAGAGGGGATTCTCATAGAAATGACTCAAGAGGATTCATGCTACAAGACAGGCTGACCAAAGTCTGTCCCAAAGACAAATTCCACTTGAGAAAAAGACTCAGAGAAACATGAGTAAAGTTGGGGTGCCTTTGTCAGAACCTTAAGGGCTAACAAGTAATAGAATTATCTTATAAACAGTTAAATGGAAGACAGAATTTCAACACTTTAGAAAAATTAGAATTTAATGAATTATTTAAATCCATAGTTCTAAAAAAAATTTAAAAGATCTAAGGCAGGAGCATTTGACCATTGGTTGCTTGTGTCTCCCAGGATTGATATGTATGTGGAAGGTGTGGCAGATTTGAATGAAATGACCATTGTTTTCCCCGTGCATCCACCTGGGGTAAAAGAAACAAAGCTTTCTGAGATCAAAGACAAAGCAAAGAATCGCTATTTTCCTGCCTTTGAAAAGGTGAGTGGAAGCTTTTAAAGTTTTTTGTAAAAAGATTTATTTATTTATTTGAAAGTCAGAGTTAGAGGTAGAGTTAGAGACAGGACAAACAGAGAGACATCTTTCATCCGCTGGTTCACTTTGCAAATGGTCCCAATGGCCAGAACTCAGCCAGGTCAAAGCCAGAGCCAGGAGCTAGGGATTCCATCCGGGTCTCCCATGAGGGTGGCAGGGGACTATGTACTAGGGGCGTCATCTACTGTTTTCTCAGGTGCATTATCAGGGAGCTGGATAGAAAGCAGAGCAGCCGGGATTTGAACCAGCCCTCATATCAGATGTTGGCATCACCTGCTGTCCCAAGATGCTGGCCCCTCTGCTTTTTAACTTACAAAGGGCACAAAAATATGGAGGGAATCTTAGCAGTTGAATGTGCTATTGTAACAATATACCATAAAGTGAGGGAGTCTAACAACAGAGGTCTTTCACAGTCCTAGAGGATGGAAAGTACAAGATCAATGCAATGGCAGATCCAGGAATTGATGAGGACTTGCTTTTAGTTGACAGACATCCCTCTTCTGGCTGTGTCCCCACATGACAGATGATTATGGGGATTCTTGGGGTCCCTTCTATAGTAGCTCTAATGCCATTCATGGATGTTCCATCCTCATAACCCAGTCACCTCCCAAAGATTCCACCTACTACAGCATCTCATTAAGGGTTAGGATCTCAGCATAAGGATTTGTAGGTTGACACAGACATTTGATCTGTTTAATTCCTAGGAAATTGAAAAGCTCATGAATATACATGAGCAAAGTTTATTACAATAATATAGTGTTTGATATATTGTTTTGTACCAGGTAGTCATCCAGCTTTTACATGTATATGTAAATATATGTATATCTTAGAGAATATTTGCCAAGATATTATCCTTAATTGATGTGCCACATGTGCTTCTTCTCCTCATTATTTATTATTGTAATATTACTGGGATATTTTAATTAATGTCACAAACAGCCACAAAATTAGTATACAAAATTTCATAAATCCACAAAAGATGAACAAAATATAAAATGAACATATATATATGCTTACCACCAGGATATCAAGCTTGATATCTTATTATCTTTGCTTGTCATACCTGTTCACCTCTCAACCCCTCTGTCCACCAAATGTCATTTCTTTCATGCGCTACAAAGTAGGTTGCAGACATCAGTGCAGTTCTCCCCAATGTAGATACTTCAACTGAAGATTATAACACTGGTGAGTTAGGAGTCATAACCAACGCTTCAAAAGAGATGATGAATTCAAGTTCAGCCAAGTTTACTTTAGATCCCAGACACACAGAGTAGGAAGACGAGAACTGTAGAGGCTGAAATAGTCTCCTCCTTGGAAGAAAGCTGTCATCAAGGTGGAGCTGTTGCCCAAATCTGGAGTTGAGACAAAGCAGAGTAGAGAAGCACAACTGGAAATGCCAGGGCTGCACACTTCAGAGTGTGGGGCACATGGCAATATGGGGCAGCAGGGGCTAAGCCTTTGGGACATGGTGAAGTTGCAAATGAGAGTGGATGGTGTGGATGCCACAGGGATGTGGGGATGAGAGGGAAATGGGAGCCCGGGCTCTAACCAAGGAGTACACAGATCCACACTTCATGCTCTCCTCCATGACCCAAGAGTTTTGGAAGAAGGTTTGAATCTTCTCTTCATGTCACCACCCCGACCCCAACACACACAACAAGACAGCAGAGCTGGGAGAGTTGGACTGGAGAGGCTCAGGGAGGAGCAGGGCTCCAGCCTGACTGCCTGTGACCATGATCTAATTCCTTAAATTCACCAGGTGTTGAAGAGCCACGGACAAGACTACCTTGTTGGCAACAAGCTGAGCAAGGCTGACATTCTCCTGGTTGAACTTCTCTACAACGTGGAAGAGCTCGACCCCAGTGCAATCGCCAGCTTCCCTCAGCTGCAGGTGACCTACTCACAGCCCTCAGAGGGAACAACCCATGTGTCCCACTTGGAATCTAATATTTATACTCTGGACTGAAGGTGCTCTGAGTCTGAGCCTTCTCAAGTTCTTCATCCCTCCCTTGGGGTCAGGGGTTTCCAGGCTCTAGATCTAGTACATTAAAAATCATCTTGTTAAGCAAGAAAATCACAGATAAACACCACTGGAGAATATTTGCATTTTTAGAAAAGGACCCGAAACCCATCATGTCCTCTCTCTCAAGTCCCCTCTTCTCCTGTGCTATTCCTGATTTCTCTGTGATTCCATTCATCCCAGGTGTGTCTGTGTTTGTCCAAACTGAGTCCACCTGAGCAGGTCTCTTTCCGTGTGAATTCCCTTTCTCAGCTCTGCCTCTAACTGTCAGACTTTGTATTGCTATCTGCACAGTTCTCTCCCCACCCTCCTCTCCCACAACCCCTGCTGCTATATCATAGTGTGGAAATTGACTGTGACTGGCCCTTGATTAGCCTTTAATCTTTTGTATCTCCAATTGCTAATCAATTTCCCCACATTTCATTTGTCCTGTTGGAAACTTCTGTAAGTTGATACCTGACATACATATTGATCGTCACTATATTCTAAAAAACCCAAGAAGGTATAGAGTTAGGGTGTAAGGAGAAACTTGAGGATAACTGGAATGCAAAGTCTTAATAATGTCCTGGGGACTATGTTATTGAACTATATTTTCTTTCTTTTACCTTCATACTAACTAGGGTCTGTTCCCCAGCTTCCATACCGGTGCTGATGGAGGGGGCTCAGTTGGTCTTTGTCTAGGAGGGCTCAGACTTCCTGAGCTGTGCTAATTAGGAGGTAGTCTTTGCTCCTCTCTGAGGCTGTGATTTGTGCACTGCAGGCCCTGAAAACCAGAATCAGCAACCTCCCCACCGTGAAGAAGTTTCTGCAGCCTGGCAGCCAGAGGAAGCCTCCTACAGATGAGAAAACGATAGAGGAAGCAAAGAAGATGTTCATGTAATAAAGCAGGTGTAGAAATAAGCCCATGTTATCCAGTCTTCTGAAGTTTACACTCATGAAGTATATCCCTTATATTCTGATCCTGGTTGTTGTGAAACTAATAAACCTGTTTCAAATGATATTGATAATGAAGTAGTAACACTGTTCCGAGCCGACCACTAAAATTTCTTCCTTTTCATTAGGATCTCATATGAAATTAAATTTCTAATGTCCTTGTAGCCTTTTTCTATCTTGGAATTAAATATTGAAGGAGGAAAGAAAATGCACGTTATTTGTTTTTACTTTTCAAAATTTTGTCTGCCAGTATCTGTCTTATCTGTCTTATGGTCTAAGAAAGCATCAAGTCTAGAAATTCACTTCTTTTTTTTTTTTTAAGATTTATTTATTTATTTGAAAGGCAAAGTTACAGAGAGAGATAGAGACAGAGGTCTTCCATCTGCTGGTTCACTCCCCAGATGGCTGTAATGGCTAGAGCTGGGCCAATCCAAAGCCAGGTGCCAGTAGCTTCTTCAGGGTCTCCTACGTGGGTTCAGGGGCCCAAGGAATTGGGCCATCCTCTGCTTTCCCAAGCTGCAGCAGAGAGCTGGATGGGAAGTAGAGCAGCCAGGACTTGAGCCTGTACCTATATGGGATGCTGGCACTTCAGGCCAGGGCTTTAATCCATGTGCCACATAAGTGGCCCCAAAATTCACTTCTGACATTCTCAGATGCGCCCAGGGCATACTTACCTTTCTGAGGAATGGCATAATGAAGTTTTTTTTTTCTTGAAGAGCTATCTTATTACTGATAAGGAAAATGTTCTTATTCAGTTTCAAAAAGTTACTGTGGCAACCATGAACTCTTCAAGGTGGTGAGAAACAAAACACACCTAACCTTTGCTTCCGGTTGATCCTGCTGTCTGTCATGGTGGGTGTACACCTTGCTCCTCCTCATCATGCCCTTTAATGCTCAGGGGGGTAATGGAGCATTTTTTTTAAAGATTTTTATTTATTTATTTGACAGGTAGAGTTACAGACAGTGAGAGAGAGACAGAGAGAAAGGTCTTTCTTCCGTTGGTTCACTCCCCTAATGGCCGCAACGGTCAGAGCTACACCAATCCAAAGCCCAGAGCCAGGTGCTTCTTCCTTGTCTCTCATGCGGGTGCAGGGGTCCAAGCACTTGGGCCATCTTCTACTGCTTTCCCAGGCCACAGCAGAGAGCTGGACTGGAAGAGGAGCAACTGGGACTAGAATTGGCGCCCATATGGGATGCCGGCAACGCAGGTGGAGGATTAACCTAGTGCGCCATGGTGCCGCCCTGGTAATGGAGTCGTATTGTCTGTGACACTGAAGCCTGAGCTTCCCTGATACAGATTCTATATGAGATCTGCTTACAGTGATTGTGGATGTTATTTGAATTACTATCTTCACTCCAAATCCAGGATGCTATTATCTTATTTTTCTAAATAAATAAAATGAAAAGATTTTTTCCAAATGAGGTCACATTTAAAGCATCAAAGAATTTTGACATGGACCTATCATTTAAGAGATTACTATAATTGAGCCCACCCCATAATATAATGAAAAAATATCTTTGCAGCTGCTGATGTAGATTAATGAGTAGTTTAGAGGTATTATGCATTTTCCCCACTTTTGTATTTTCTGATGGAACAAGGACATAAGCCTCAGCCCTTCTCCCTCATTGCCTAAAGGAGATAAGCATTGGGATGTATTCCTTGACCTTGAAACTCAATTGAGTCTCACACCCTATTGCCTTCATACCCCACCCTTGATTATTTTTCAGGTTCCCAAGGCCCCTGCCCAGGTCCTGGAATTCCCCTCCCTGCTGCCCCCTACCCCCACCCCAGCCCTAGCCCTCCTTAAAAAGGCCTGGCCCCTGGGGGTCAGGGCCTTCTGCTCCATCTTGTACACACAGGCAGTTGGTCACCCACCTCTGCAGATTTATTTTCGCTGAATAAATTCAGTCTGGCTGTAAATTCATGCATTGCCTCCTCTCTATCCTGCGACTCTTTTCCTAACATTTTGTTGCCCCGTGTGAGGAGGCACCAATCTACAACTCTTTTCCTAACATTTTCTAGAAATTTATTATTAAAAGTATTGAAGTATATAGAGAGTTACTACTATTCTCAGGTTGTGTTCAGACCGTGAGGACGGACCACAAATAAGATAGACTCTGCTCTTGGGAGCTCAAGTTCTGTGGAAGAGGCTGATATGAAATACATAAAGGCAAGAAAATGCTTGGAAAGTCATAATAGAGAAAATATAACAGGAGATGTAAGTAAAGTATTCTAATCAGAATAAAGAACATGTGCAAATGCCCAATAACTAGGAAGGCCAGTGTGAGTGAGGCAGGAAGACAAACCATGTAAGCAATACTGCTAGATTTAGCAGACAAATAGAGGCCACTAGGGAATCTGAATTGAACTAAACATAAAGTAGCCTTCAGTGTAACCATTTGCCATGCAAGGTTAGGGACATTGTTATACTAAAAAACGTCTCATCATATGGCTGATATAACCTACAGCTGAGTGTCTGTCATTTCACTTGGGAGACCAGCACGATCAGTTCTCCAGCAATGGGTCAGTTGTTATTTACAGACCTCCACCTCCCAAGCTACCTCATGGTTGTAATTTTTCATCTTTGTCCTTTATCCAATTATCCAACTCATGAAAACCCAAAGTAAGTTTCTTCAAAAAAGCAATTCCCTTCTAACTGGAAAAAGCTGCAAAATCTATCTGAAATTTTTGTCCCAGCTTTTACTGCCAACCTTTTGAAGAAACAATTAATGACTTTTATCCCAATAGGAGCATGGATAGCATTTTCCTTCTAGTCCAGTGAGGAACTCTGTGGCCTCTGAACTCTGTGGAAGTGGCTGTAACCTAACTGGATCCACTGCTTTCAGAGGAAACGAGTTATTGAAATGAATAAACAGCCCATTAGTACATCAGGAACTGGTATTAAGTTTTTGGGCCAAGAGGGAGACACTCATTATTACAAGGTGAGAACTGACCATAGAATCTTCCAGTATTTCCTCTTTGGAAAAATACTTTAAAATAAGTTCTTAGCACAAGAAAAAGTCATTTTATACTCACTTTGTATCCTCTTGATGTGGTTTGATGATAGTTAAAGCATTGCTTTTTTTATTACTCTGTTGAATACACCTTAATAGAATTGTAAATATGTAAAAGTTATAAAACTAGAGCATCGGGCAGTAAATAGCATGAGAATATTAACATCAGAAGGAGAAAAAGAGATGGCAGCATTTTAGACAACTAAGAATATGACCAGAACAAGAAGACTGTGGCAGTTTATACTAAAATTGAGTTCTCTGAAGGCATAGTCAACACATATTGTAGTGAATTCTAATTTTGTAATAGTACCTAAGTGGGGAAGACTCAAAGTTAAAATTAATTCTAATAGGAATAAAATTAACCAAGCACATTAAAGATCTCTACAATGAAAATTACAAAAACTTAAAGAAAGAAATAGAAGAGGATACCAAGAAATGGAAAAATCTTCCATGCTCATAGATTGGAAGAATCAACATCATCAAAATGTCCATTCTCCCAAAAGCAATTTATACATTGAATGCAATACCAATCAAGATACCGAAGACCTTCTTCTCAGATCTGGAAAAAATGATGCTGAAATTCATATGGAGACACAGGAGACCTCAAATAGCTTAAGCAATCTTGTACAACAAAAACAAAGCTGGAGGCATCACAATACCAGATTTCAGGACATACTACAGGGTAGTTGTAATCAAAACAGCATGGTACTGGTACAGAAACAGATGGATAGACCAATGGAACAGAATTGAAACACCAGAAATCAACCCAAACATCTACAGCCAACTCATATTTGATCAAGGATCCAAAACCAATCCCTGGAGCAAGGACAGTCTATTCAACAAATGGTGCTGGGAAAATTGGATTTCCACGTGCAGAATCATGAAGCAAGACCCCTACCTTACACCTTACACAAAAATTCACTCAACATGGATTAAAGACTTAAATCTACAACCTGACACCATCAAATTATTAGAGAGCATTGGAAAAACCCTGCAAGATATAGATAGCGGCAATGACTTCTTGGAAAACATGCCAGAAGTACAGGCAGTCAAAGCCAAAATTAACATTTGGGATTGCATCAAATTGAGAAGTTTCTGTACTGCAAAAGAAACAGTCAGGAAAGTGAAGAGACAACCGACAGAATGGGAAAATATATTTGCAAACTATGCAACTGATAAAGGGTTGATAACCAGAATCTACAAGGAGATCAAGAAACTCCACAAAAACAAAACCAACAACCCACTTAAGAGATGGGCCAAGGACCTCAATAGACATTTTACAAAAGAGGAAATCCAAATGGCCAACAGACACATGAAAAAATGTTCAAGATCACTAGCAATCAGGGAAATGAAAATCAAAACCACAAAGAGGTTTCACCTCACCCCGGTCAGAACGGCTCACATGCAGAAATCTACCAACAACAGATGCTGGAGAGGATGTGGGGAAAAAGGGACACTAACCCACTGTTGGTGGGAATGCAAACTGGTTAAGCCACTATGGAAGTCAGTCTGGAGATTCCTCAGAAACCTGAAGATAACCCTACCATACAACCTAGCCATCCCACTCCTTGGAATTTACCCAAAGGAAATTAAATTGGCAATCAAACAAGCTGTCTGCACATTAATGTTTATTGCAGCTCAATTCACAATAGCTAAGACCTGGAACCAACCCAAATGCCCATCAACAGTAGACTGGATAAAGAAATTATGGGACATGTACTCTATGGAATACTATACAGCAGTCAAAAACAACGAAACCTGGTCATTTGCAACAAGATTGAGGAATTTGGAAAACATTACGCTGAGTGAATTAAGCCAGTCCGAAAGGGACAAATATCATATGTTCTCCCTGATCGGCGACAACTAACTAAGCACCAAAGGGGAAACTTGTTGAAATGAAATAGACACTATGAGAAACAGTGACTTGATCAGCTCTTGTCCTGACGGTTGATGTACAATGTAATACTTTATCCATTTTAGTATTTTTTTTGTTCTAGTACTCTTGGTTGAACTCTGTAATTAACACACAATTATTCTTAGGTGTTTAAATTTTAACCGAAAAGTGATCCCTGTTAGGAATTTGGAAAAAATTATGCTGAGTGAAATAAGCCAATCCCAAAGGGACAATTACCACTTGTTCTTCCTGATAGGTGACAACTAACTGAGCACCAAAAAGAAAACCTGTTAAAGTGAAATGAACATTATGAGAAACAGTGACTTGACCAGCCCTCACCCTGACTGTTGATGAGCAACTTAATATGTTATCCCTCTTAGTATTTTTTTTGTTTGTTCTACTTAATACTTTTGGTTGAATACTGTAATCAATACACAATTCTTAAGTGCTGAAACTTAACTGAAAAGTGATCGCTGTTAAATATAAGAGTGGGAATAAGAGAGGTAAGAGATGTGCAATTCGGGACATGCTCAAGCTGACTTTCCTCAAACGGTAGAGTTAGAAACATACCAGGGGATTCGAATTCAATCCCATCGAAGTGGCATGTACCAATGCCACCTCACTAGTCCAAGTGATCAATTTCTGTTCACAATTGATCATAATGATAGGACTAAGAACCAAAGGGATCACATAAACAAGAATAGTGTCTGCAAATACTAGCTGATAGAATAAAAAAGGGAGAGAATGATCCAACATGGGAAGTGAGATACACAGCAGACCCATAGAATGGCAGATGTCCTAAACAGCACTCTGGCCTCAGAATCAGCCCTGAAGGCATGTGGATCTGGCTGAAAAGCCCATGAGAGTATTTCAGGCATGGAAAGCCAAGACACTCTGGGGAAAAAAGAAAAACCTAAATGAAAGATCTCCGTGATTGAGATCCCAGTGGAAAGAACGGGTCATCAAAGAAAGAGGTACCTTTCTCTGAAGGGAGGAGAGAACTTCCACTTTGACCATGGCCTTGTCTAAAACTTATCAGAGTCAGTGAACTCTTGGCAGCTCATGACAAGATCCTAGGGTGATTACTGATGCCATAAACAAGAGTGTCCATTTGTTAAGTCAACAACAGGAGTCACTGTGCACTTACTCCTCATGTAGGATCTCTGTCCTTAGTGTGCTGTACATTGAGATTTAATGCTATAACTAGTACTCAAACAGTATTTTTCACTTTATGTTTCTGTGTGGGAGCAAACTGTTGAAATCTTTACTTAATGTATGCTAAACTGATCTTCTGTATATAAAGAGAAACGAAAATGAATCTTGATGTGAATGGAAGGGGAGAGGGAGTGGGAAAGGGGAGGTTTGCGGGTGGGAGGGACGTTATGGGGGGGAAGCCATTTTAATCCATAAGCTGTACTTTGGAAATTTATATTCATTAAATAAAAGTTTAAAAAAAATTAATTCTAATAGGAATAAAGTAGCCTAAATTTCTGAAGAACTAGATTCAAATTCAGCTTTAATACTAAAATTAATTAGACAACAAATCACAACCTCTCTCTGAGGTTCAGTTAACTCAGGGCAAACCTGGAGAATGGCTAAGGCAGTGTTTCTTAAGCTTGGCACTACTACCTTTATCTGATTGGTTAATTCTTTGTGTGGAGGGCTGACCTGTCCATTGTAGGATATTTAGTTCTTCCCTGACCTCTCCTCCCCTAATGCTGTAGTGCTGCACTCATGCCCATCCTCATGTTATGACAACTAAAAATATCTTCAGGAGGATTGGGTTGAGGCATAGTGTCTCATGCTAGTATCCTCTATGGGCATCTGTTCATGCCCTAGTTGCTCCACTTCTGATCCAGCTCCCTGCTGACATTCTTGGAAAGACAGCAGAAGATAGCCCAAGTATCTGGGCCCCTGCAACTCTTGTGGGAGACCAAGATGGAATTTCTGGCTCTTGCCTTCAGCATGGCCTTGCCCTGGCAGTAAACTAGATGGAAGGCATGTATCTCTCTCTCTCTCTCTCTGTCTCTCCCTATCTTTCTGTCTGTAGTTCTGCCTTATAAAAAATATCTCCAGCCATTGCCAAATGTTCTCTGGCATCAGGGAGAAACGTCACCCCTTGCTGAGAATCACCGGACTATAGGACTCAAGTGCTCAGACTCAGAATAGTTGAAAAGAGAAGCAGAAAACTACTGGAGCATGTAACTACTTTTAAAATTCATTAAAAAACTTGTGCTGGAATGTGCAGTTTATAGGATTAGAATATCTTAAAATAACTGATAATATTGTGAAAAAAATTTCTTATAAGAAAACACTGTGGGTATCCATGAAATTCTCTGAAAATTTAAGTGTCAGAGCAACTAAAATCTGACAATTCACAGGAAAGAATAGAGACATTGAAATGACAATGAAGAAAAACAGTTGTAAAATACTTAGGGGAGAATTGGTTGGTTGAAGATGACGAGAGATCCTAATTTGAAGAGGAGGAAGGCAACGCTTAGGCGTTGCAAAAATCCGCTGATGCTAGAGCTTGCAAAGCTACCCTGGAAGGTTAGAACCATCTGGGCAGATGGGGCACAGTCTGGTAAGTCTGGTAGGGTAGGTCCTCCTACTCTGGAAGCCTTCTCACCTTGCTACCTTGCTCTGATTTGCTTTCCTAAAGAATCATGATTCTTGGACTAGAGTTTTCTGGAACCCACAGAGTAAAGTTGCTGTACGGCAGACAGTTGTCTGCAAGCCTGTGGTACTGACCAGATTAAATCCCTTTAGGAAAGGGCTCAGATTAGATTGGTATCCTATTCCTTACTAATCTTTGTCATGGCTTGATAGACAGAAAGTTACTTGATAGACAGTGAGTGTTACTTAGTAGATTTGACTGGCACTTTGAAAGAAAGAATTGTATTCACATGTACTGCAGAAAAAATAATTGTAGAAGGATTAATGAAATGTCTGCTTCTTCGAGTAAGGAACAGGTGTTGGAGAGAAGTGATCACTTTAATCAGGTGATGAATGTGAGACCCTGCACAGGAGCTTTGGTTAGTTAGAGGAAGATATGCAGTGAGCCTCCCAGTCACTTGGCTAGACTCCACACTAATGAACCGTTAAGAATGGTTCAATGTGGGCAGAGAGGATCAGTGGTAGCAGAGAGCAGGCCTGAAAAGAACATTTGGCCAAATGGATGTTTGGAATCCAAATTAAGGATCTGGTGCAGTGTTGGAGTTAAGCAGCTCTGTGTTAATATGTGTCAGACCTCTACAAACCTTTGCAAAAAATCTCCTCATCTAAGTTGCTGTTAATGAATATCATTAGCTCCTGCTAATGATATTTACAGGACCTATAAAAGAATAGTGAGTATACAATTTCATTGAAAAAACTCCAGGTTCAAGTAAATCTCATTCCTGCTGGAGTTCTATAGGAAAATTACGGGGAGAAAGATAGGGGTTAATGGAGGATGGATAGATACATAAGTAGGTAGGTACTTAGACAGATAGGTAGATAGAAAAATAATGGAAAAATGGATGGGTTCATGGATGGATGGATGGAATGATGAAGAGATAGAATTATAGACAGAAGATGTTCAGACAGACAGATAGACACAGAGGACACACATGCTATCCAATGTGTTCAGAGATTCATCAATTTCCCAGGACATGGAGCAAGAGGGACCACTTTTTGCTCAGTCACTATTGTGAATTTTACATGCATTATCTCATTAAACGTTCTCAGTTTCACTCAGAAGTAAATATTAGAGCTGGATTTTGGCCTAGAAGGTAAGATGCTGGTCAAGGTGTTCATATCCAGAGTCAGAGGACCTGGATTTGAAGCCTGATGTGGTTCCAAATTCCAGCTTCTTCCAAATATAGCCCTTTGGAGGTAGCAGACAGTGCCACAAGTAGTTGGGTCCTTACCTCCATTTGGGAACTCTGGATTGAGTTCCTGGATTATGGCTTTGTCCAGGTTTAGTCCTAGCCATATGGTCATTTTGGCAGTGAACCAAAAGATAGGAGTGCTCTTTTCTCTCTGCATGTTAAAGTCTTTAAAAAAAGGAGATATAATCATGTCTTATTTCAACAGAGAAAATGAGACTCATATTAAACAATCTACCAAGTTTATGCATTTCCTAAATGAAGGAGTTGTGATTTATCTGTAAGCCTCCCTTCTCTCTGCTAATAGTGCAATTAGCATCATTCTGGCAATATAACTTCTTTAAATTACTGCTGAGATTATCATAGATTATATACCTTTCAAAACAAGCCCATTTCACATTGAGTTAACTACATTCTTATTAGTCCTTAATTTACAGATTTTTAGGTTGTCAAGACAAAGCAAGACATGATAATTTTTTTTTTCTTTCAATTCACCTTCCAAAGGGATCCTAACAGAGGGGAACTCATGAATTAGATCTTCTCCCCTCTCGCTCCCCTTCCCCTTCCATCCTTCAGCTGCTAATAGACTCTGGATCATAAAACATAAACAGTTCTTGAGAGAGAAGCCCAGAGGGTGGGTGAGGTTCCATGGTGGAGCAGAAAAGCCCTGGACCTGGAATCAGAAGGAGGAGCTCCCACTGACCCAGCATCACACAGCATGTGGTGTGGGCAGTTGCTAGCTCTCTCGGACTTTCAGGGCTCTAAAGTTGCCTGGGCAGAACCAGGTTGCAGCCAGGATCCCATAACTCAATCAGAGTCTCCCACATGGGAGGCAGAGGCACTAGTACTTCAGCCATCACCTACTACTTCCTCAGGTGCACATTAATAGGAAGCTACAATTGACAGCAGAGCCAGGACTCAAATTCAGGCACTCCAATACAGGATATGGGAGTCCCAGTGGCATTTTTCGTGTAATATATAACAATTGCCCTGAGTTCCATGTTTAAAAATGTGGACATTTAAACATTTTAGTGTTAAAATTCAACTCACAATACTGTTGAAAAAGTGAATCTGTTTGGAAAGACAAGTATAAGTATATTTCCATTCCAAACTCAGCAACAATGAAAGTTTTTAAGAATAATCTTGGGGCCAGTGTTGTGGTGAAGTGGATTCAAGTATTGGCTTCTCTGCTTCTGATCCTGCTAATGTCCTTGGAAAGCAGTGGAAGCTGGCCTAATTGGGCTGTTGAGACCCATGTGGGAGATCTAGATGGAGTTCAAGGCTCCTGGCTTCATCGTGGATCACCCCTGGAAGTTGCAGACATTTGGGGAGTGAATCAGAGGATGGAAGATCTCTTTCTCTTTCTCTCTCTGGGTCACTCCAGTTCTCAAATAAATAAATATTATTTAAAGCTAGAATAATCTTAACATTTTACTACAGTGTTTGAAATTCAGAGAGAAAATTCAGCTGAAATTTACCAGAGGTAAATGTTACCTTGTTGGTAACATATGGAACAAGGCTGATATCCACCTGGTTGAACTTCAGTACCATGTGGGAGAGACCCCACCACAATCACCAACTTCCCTTGCTGAAGGTGATGTATCTCATAACCATTGGAGGGCAGGGCTCACATTTCCCACTTGAAAGGTCACATTTAGAATGTGGGTTGGTCAAACTTTTCCATTTGTCATGTTGGGGATTTTTATGTGCTGATATCTGACACATTGATCTTTATTATAAAAGAGCTATGAAAGTACAGAGTTATTGCGTAAGGAGGAATTTAGGAACAACTGAAATGCAAAGTCTTAATGATGTGTTGGGGAATACTTTCTTTCTTTTATCTTCATTCTCCTTGCCACCTGTATCCCACCCTCCACACTGGTGCTAATGGAGGGGTTTGGTTGGTCTTTGTCTAGGAGGGATCAGACTTCCTGGGCTGTGCTAATGATGGGGTGGACTTTTGCTCCTCTCTAAGGTTGTGATTTATGCACTACAAGTCCTGAAAATTAGAATCAGCAGCCTCCCCACCATGAAAAAGTTCCTGCAGCCTGGCAGCCAGAGGAAGCCGCCTGTGGATGAATGAAGATTTTCATGTAAATAAGGCAGGTGCGGAATGTAAGTCTTCCAAACCAGTCTTTTGAAGTTTTGCACCAATGAAGTACATCCCCTGTGTGTTGATCCTGGCTATTGTAAAACTAATAAATAGTTTCAAATCACATGGATAACAAAATAAACACCTCTGAGCACACGGAACTAAAATTTATTCCTTTTCATTAGGATCAGATATGAAATAAGATTTTCAATTCTGTCTCGGTTGGAATTAATATTTCAGGGGAAAACAATGCAAACTATTTGTTTTAACTTTTCCACTATTGTCTGACAATATCTGGCATATGGTCTGTGAAAGAATCAACTATAGAAATCTACCTCTTTAAAAATGAATCTTAATGAAGAATGGGATGGGAGAGAGAGTAGGAGATGGGATGGTTTGCAGGTGGGAGGGTGGTTATGGGGGAAAAAAACACTATAAGCCAAAAGTTGTACTTTTGAAATTTATAATTATTAAATAAAAGTTTTCTAAAAAAAATCTACCTCTGAAAGTCTCATGTATCCCCAGGATATACTTTCCACTCTGAGGAATGACATAATGAAATCTTTCTGATACAATAATAGAAAGTGTATTTTATTATTCAGTATCAAAGCTATCGGGTCAACGATGGGCTCAGTGCTCTGGGAGGTGAGAAAGCCAACGGACCCAACCTTTGCTCTCAGGTGATCCTGCTGTCCCTCCCAGCATGCATGCACCAGGCTCCTCCTCACTATGTTGCTTAGTGCTCTATGGTACACACATATGAGTCTTACTTTCATTTCTCTCCTTGATACTCAATCCTGGGCTTCCCATATCCACATTCTCCATCAGAATTACATACAATGAATATAGATGTAAACACATTGTCCCCTGGGACTATGTCTGGGCCAGGGTGCTTGGTTGAGGAATTATTTCTTGTCTCACCAACAAACTGGGATGCTCATGTTCGTCTCCTCCTGGAAATCTGGGCTTTGGCAGATGGAGTTCTTCTCTAGAGTGAGGTCCCTGGCAGCCCAGAGGGGACAAGGGATTAGACAGGCACAGAGCTCAAAATGGAGTTAACACTATCAAACACAGTCATATCAATCATAATTAAATATCAATTTACTTAGATTCAAGAGATACCTAATAGCAAAACACACATCACCACAGGCCACTTATCTCTGAGACCTGGCACATTGCTCCTCCTGCCTGGCCAGTCTTTATCAACTGGTCACACCTAAATCCCTACCTCATTACTTCCCAGGGAGATTGGTGGTCCCTCTGTGCCTTCTACAGAGGACCAGGAAATCTCTAATAACACTCTCCTGCACTGTCCTGTGAGTTCTATAGTGTGTGTCGTGACCAATGTGTCCTCAGTGCTTCATCACAAATGGATTATGACACAAACACAAATCCATGCAAACCTTAAGGATCTAGGGACCAGTGTATGGGCATTGACAATTACTCACACCACCCACACACTCTGCCCGATTGTAGGCACTCCACTATTCTACAATGTGTATTTATTCACACACCTCAAATGCCAGGTTTGGACATTTCAGGATGCCAATGCCAATAATCCAACCGTAAAACATCTGTACAACATAATTGAGGAAATTAGGAAGGTGAGTGCTTGCTGGCATTAAGGAATTATACAATCTTGTTGTGGTAGGGTAATAATATGATGCTGTTTAGAAAATGATGCTTCTTTTTGCCCCACGCCTTCAGGACACAAGGCCTTTGGGCCGCCCACTTTCTCTCCGCCTTTGCTGGTGCTAAGCTACTTGTGGCTGCTCATAACCAAACGCCCGCTGCACATGGCTCCTGGCCTGCTCTCTGCTCAGTATGGACCCCAACTTAGTCTCTAGACTTTTCTTTCTCATTAAATAAAGCCCTCACACCCCTATTCATTTCTCTCATTAAGTAAAAAGTTTAAAAAGCTTTAAAAAAAAGAAAATGAGTGCTTACTGTTTAGAGATAAAAGCTATCATTCACAGACAAATCTGGTATGGCTTCAGAATAATCTCATGGTCATGGGGTGAGTTCCTGGGAATGGATGAGAGGTTTCTGCGGCTTCTGTCACAGATTGCTCCTCATTAGGGTTGGAACAATAGAACAGTGACTTGTGAAGGCCAGGAGATGGAGGCTATGGCATTAGAAAGCCCTCACTCCACAAGAATCTCTAGGGGAGGATGCTTCACAGCTTCTCCCAAGCTTCTGGTGATCTGTATTCCATAGGTTCTGAGATTGTGGCTACTTCACTCTAATCCCTGTCTCTGTCTTCCACCTCCTCACTCTTGCCTTTGGTTCTTCTCTTTTGTCTGTTACAGGGACAACTGTCCTTTGACTTAGTGTTTTTGCTGATAGTCCAGGATTATCTTTTCTTAATTTCCCTAAAAATTATATCTGAAAAGACTCTTTCCCCAAACAAGTTCACATTCACACACACACACACACACACACACACACACAAGCACACTCAGGGGATTTGGACATGACCCATATTTTAGTGTGTCACTATAACTGAGCCTTCTCTTAGGTGTAATGAAAACATTTGTTGGCAATTGCTGATGTAGATTAATGAGTAGCTTGGAGGTTGCTATACTATTTTCCCTACTTTTGTATTTGCTAGAATTTTTCTATCAAAATGTTTTACATTATTTTATTCATAGAGTAACTGTTTTCAGTTTGTCTCAAGCTCTAAGGACTGTTCTGAAAGAAGAAAGCTCAGTTCCCCCTCTCAGACCTTCGTGCACCTCCCAGCCCGGCTCATGGTGGTGATTTTTTATCTTAGTCCTTTATTCAGTTTCTTCAGAAAGCTGCTCCACCCTTCCTGGCAGAAGGGATTAAACTTATCTGGATTATTACAAAATCTTTTCTCGCCAACTTTGAAAAGAAACATATTAACTAGCTTTATCCCTGAAAGAGCATAACTCAGCATTTCCCTTAGCCCAGGGAGGAACTCTATGGCCCCTGAACATGTGGGAGTGGCTTCTCCCTAGCTGAACTCTACCATTTTCAGTGGGAATGATTTATTGAAGTGAATAAATAGCTCGTTAACACACCAGAAACTGCCACTACGTTTTGTACCAAGAAAGTGACAGCCTTTTATAAGGTTAGTACTTACCTACTAAATTTTCCTAACTTTACTTTCTAGGAACCTAGAAAAATACTTTAAAATATGTAGTTAGCCCAAGAAAAGGTAATTTCTTATTCACTTTGTACCTCTTGCTGTAATTAGAAGATATTTCAAGCATTGTTTCTTCTTCTATTGAATGCATCTTTATACAAACTTGCAAAAATGAAAATGTAGAAAACTAGAGCATGAGACATTAGTAGTATGAGAATTGTAACATCATCAGGAGAAAAAGAAATGGGAACATTTTGGACAACTGAGAATATGACCTCAGCAAGAAGAATGTGGGTGTTCATGCTAAAATTCCTTTCTCTACAGCAGTGGTCGATTGCTATAGTGAATCATAATACTGGAATACCATCTAGGCTCGGAAGACTCAAAGTTAAAATTAATTCTAGTAGGAATGAATTACTCTGAATGTAGAACTACACTCTAAATCCACCTTAGCCACAATTAGTTAAATGACAAGTTTCATTCTCTCTCTGAGATTCAAACAGTTCATGGATAACCTAGAGAGATTGGCTAAGGTGGGATATTTACAGTCTAGCATGACTACCATTTTCTGAGTGGTTCATTCTTTGAGTTGAGGCCTGTCCTTTGTAGCATATTTAGATGCTTCCCTTGTATTTCTCCATCTGATTCTGTGGTGCTACACCTATGCCTACCCATGTTGACAATAAAAAATGTCTCAAGGCATTGCCAAATGTTCTCTGGCATCAGGGAGCAAAGTCACTCCTTGTTGAGAATCACCAGTTTACAGGACTCGATTGCCCAGACTCAGAATAGCTGAGGAGAAGAGTAGAAAAACACTAGAGCACATAACTAGTGTTTTTTTTTTTTTAATTATACAAATGCCTTTCTGGAATGCACAAGTCAATAGGATTAGATGTTGGAGTCAACCACACCCTAAACTAGCCTGTAATATCAGAAACAAAATAAGTTCATATAAAGAAAATACAGTGGATATCAGTGAAATTATCCAAAAATTCACGTGTCAGAGCAACCGGAGTCTGACAATTCACAGGAAAAATAACAGAGCACTCATGGGAGGAAGACTTTGAAATGAAATTGAAGAAAAGTGACACTTTAGGGAGCAACGTTTAGATGAAGATGAGTTGAGACCTTAATTTTAAGGGAAGGAAAGGAAACACTTAGTAGGCACAAAATCCACTGAAGCTGTTAGTTGAGTGAGCCTGGCATGTTGGAATCACCTGAGAACAAGGGGCAGCCGGATCCTGGTTTCTAATACTCCGGCAATGTTCTCACCTTGCTTTGACTTACTTTGTTAAATAATCATGATTCCTGGGTTAGAATTTCTAGGAAACCATGGAGTGAAGTCAGTGTAAGGAACACTCTGCTATGTCAGGGTCTGCAAGACTGTGCTGACCAAATTAAACACCTTTAGGAAAGAGGCCATTTAGCCTCTTTAGAAATGAAGGAAGGAAGAGAGGAAGAGAGAGAAAAAAAAAGAAGGAAGAAAAAGGAAGACAAATAAAGAATAATGGTAAAGTGTATGTATGTATGTATGGGTAGACAGATGGTTGAATGGGTGGGTGGATGAAATGAAAGAGAAATTAAAAAGAAAGACAAACAGATAGATGGTCAGACAAACACACAGATAATGGAGGACACATATGCTACCCCAAATATTCAGAGATTCATTGATCTTTCAGGACCTGGGGCAAGAAGGAATCCAAGAGGGAGGGGGAGGAAGAGTTGGATTGTAGGTGGAAGGGTGGAAGGGGGAGTGCCACTTGTTCCTATAATGGTATAAAGGAAATATATGAGACTTATATAACTTAAATAAAATATGTAAATAAATAAAAAGGAAGACTCATTAGCTGAGATTCTATTGTGAATTTTGTGTGCATTATCTCATTAAACTTTCTCAGTAATACTCAAAAGTAGACACAGGGGCAACCAGGTAAGATGCTTGTTAAGATGTTC
Source organism: Oryctolagus cuniculus (assembly GCF_964237555.1). Taxonomy (NCBI): domain Eukaryota; kingdom Metazoa; phylum Chordata; class Mammalia; order Lagomorpha; family Leporidae; genus Oryctolagus; species Oryctolagus cuniculus. The sequence continues at coordinate 117,064,448 of NC_091436.1, forward strand.
ATGCCTTGTAACAGAGGGACTGGATTTGAATCAGTTTACCACTAAGGTAGATATTGTGAGGCAGCAAATGATGGATGCTTCAAGTAACTGAGTGCAAAACAGTTGTAAGGGAGACCTGGGTTGAGTTCCTTCGTCCTGGATTCAGTCTGGTCTAGTCTTGGCCTTGTAAGCATTTTGAGAGGAAACCAGTGGGTAGGAATCTTCTGTCTATCTGTCTGTCTGTCTCTCTCATTCTGTCCCTCTGCCTCTCCAAGTAAAGAAAGGAGCTATGACTATTTCTATTTTCAAAAAAGTGAACAAGTCTCACGTTAAAAAAAAATCTATCAAGTTTACATACATCCTACATGAAGGAGTTGTGATTTGTCCATAAGTCTCTCTTCTCATTACTGAGAAACAGTGCAATCGGCATTATGTTGGTGACATAACTTCTTTAAAGTACCACTACAATTCTCATAGATTACGGGCCTTTTGAAATAAGCCCATTTCAAATTGAGATATAGTTAAACTAGTTCTCAATTTGCAGCTTTTTAGGTTGTCAAGGTAAAGCAAGGCACACTTTCATTAATTTTATTCTTTTAATGAAGTTTTTAAAGAGTTCTTTGACAGACTGAAACTCATGAATTATATGTTCCTATCTTTCTCTCCCTTTCCAACTCTAAGTTTACTAATGGACTCGACATAAAAATATAAAACAAGTGATCAGAGAGAATGGGTGAGTTTCCATGGTGTAGCAGAAAAGCCCCAGACCTGAAATTAGAAGGAAGAGTTCCCATTGACCCAGCATCACACAGAGTGTGGCATGGGCAGCTTCTCTCTCTCTCTCTCTCCACACACACACACACACACACACCTTCAGGGCTCCTCTGCAAGGAGGACATTAGGAGCTGTTGAAGGGATACTCCCTCCCCATACACTGACTGTGAATGAGAAACACAGATGGGTGACCCATGGCAAAGCATTGAAGCTTCTGTTCATTCTCTGTTGACTCAGCAAGACTTTGTACTGACCTTAACCCTAACTCTTTGCCAGGTATTTGGAAACCTCATATATGGGAGAGCTAAAAAGTTACTTATTAGAAAGAGTGTTATAAATATTGTGTAAGATAAAATTCCATTTCTCTCTGTAGTGTGATACTCAAATTCTAAATTCTAAATACTAAATTCTGAAATCTGGATCCTCACAATTAAACACTTAGTTTAACTGTGCATGAGCCTTACTCACCCTCTCATTCTGCTGATCCATGCCACTCCTACATATAATGCATCCTGCATGTTTTTATTCACTCTGATAGAATTGTTTATGAACTTTGATGGACCCATTGTGGTCTCTGATTTTTCTGCTATATTCCATTCTTCAAGCAGCCTAGGCTAGAGCAAAGGCATCAGACTGTATCAAACTTCCTTGAGTGACCCAATCAGTATGTCTTTTACTACTCACAATGAGAAAATGAACATGCACGGGTGCATCCATATATGCAGCACTTATCTACTTGAAACTAAATATTCATGAAATGTGACTTAGCCTTTCTTATATAATAAACTCAGCTATGTTCTTCCTTTTTTTAAAAAAAATTCTTTTTTAAGATTTATTTATTTATTTGAAAGGGAGAGTTACAGAGAGGCAGAGGCAGAGAGAGAGAGAGAGAGAGATTGAGAGAGAGAGATCTTCCATCCACTTGTTCACTCCTGAAATAGCAGCAATGGCTGGAGCTGGGCCAATCTGAAGCCAGGAGCCAGGAGTTTCTTCCAGGTCTCCTAAATGGGTGCAGGGGTCCAACTACTTGGGTTACCTTCCACTGCTTTCCCAGGCCATAGTAGAGAGCTGGATTGGAATTGGAGCAGCCAGGTCACAAACTGGTGCCCATATGGAATGCATTGCATGTGGCAGCTCTGCCCACCCCACAAACCACAGTGCCAACCTCACTATTTTCTTTTTATTAAAAAAATGGCTTTCCAATGAACTGAAATATTGTCATGCATAGTTTGGGAAACACTAACAGAGAAAATTCATCTTAATCTTTGTTTTTTTTTTTTTTAATATTTATTTATTTTACTTGAAAGTCACAGTTTTACACACACAGAGAGAGAGAGAGAGAGAGAGAGAGAGAGAGAAGTCTTCCATCCACTGGTTCACTCCCCCAGATGGTCACAAAGGCCAGAGCTGCACTGATCCAAAGCCAGGAGCCAGGAGCTTCTTCCAGGTCTCCCACGTGGGTGCAAGGGCCCAAGGACTTGGGTCATCTTCTGCTTTCCCAGGCCATAGCAGAGAGCTGGATCAGAAGTGGAGCAGCCGAGTCTTGAACTGGCACCCATATGGGATGCTGGCACTGCAGACGGCTGCTTTACCTGCTACGCCACAGCACTGGCCCCATCTTTGGTTTTTAAATAGAAAAGAGTTTGAATCCCTGGGCCACAACTTACTGTTAACAAGTTACTCTAGAAACATTAGCATTCACATCCATAAAATGAGAAATGTAACAGAATTCACTAGAGGTGACTCTTAAAAATGTGTATTTGAAAGAGAAGAGGAGGGGAAAGAAGGAAAAAATTGTATCTGCTGATTCACTCCCCAAAGGCCCACAATAGCTGGGACTGGGGCAGGGCAAGGTGGCATCTCAGAACTCCATTCGGATCTCTCAAGGGAATGGCAGAGAACTAAGCGGTTGAGGCATCATCTGCTGCCCTCCAGGTTGCCTTATATGGAAGCTGGATGGTAAATTGAGTAGCTGGGACTTGAACCAGTCCCCCAGTAAGGGATGCAGCTTTCTGAAGCAGTGGTATAACCCCCTGCACCACAAGGCCCACCTCACTTTAGATGATTTTTGTTGGATAAAGTGAAGACACATTTGTGAAACTGTGCAGTGTGTGACATACATTGATCAAATAAATGTTAGCTCCATTCTTTATGCTGTTAATTCAGAAGCATCTCTTTTTCTAAATTATAAAATAAGATGCCCACAATAGAGATCGTATATAGAATTCCAAAAGAAGAAAACACAATAGTATCCTTTGTTAGTGTAAAGATTTTGGATTTTTGAGATATAGGTTAAGTCAGTCTGGTGCCTGATTACTGCTTTTGATCAAATGTAACCTGACAATCCAAGAGCTGAAGAGGGACTTTGCTCCATCCTGATCCTCCCTATCAGTGACAGACTCTGGTTCAAGATCTCCAAGGTCCCAGCGTCTTCACTCGTGTGGATTCTTGACCTGCTTTCTTTTTAATCCTTGTGTGTATTCTCATGTCCATCATTGACGGAGTCTGATGACACACATTGCATATGACCTGTCTGACACTGTTTCATTAACTGGATATTAGGGATCAGAAGGTTGTTATGAGGACTAAATACAAAATGCATTAGAAAGGATTAAGTTTGGAGCAGTGTTATTCAGAAATCTGCAAAAAATCAGTTCTCTAGCTCTTTATCCTCCTATGAATTCTTATTCAGCACTATCTCCACAGATTCTCATGTATTAGCCTGCCAAGAACAGTCACATTGTAGCCAGTGAGGACTTGAGACTGGTCTGGTTGGTGTGAGGATGACTATTGATAGATAACAATTTTAGCAACGGAAGACCTTCCAGGAGCTTTTCCAATCCTTCCATAAAGGCAGATACTGAGACAGGTGTTTAGCATAGTATTTAAGACATCACTGGGATGTCCACAAGCCCTGTCAAAGAGCCTGTGTCCAAGCACCAACTCAACACTGGATTCCATCTTCCGGATGATGCTCAGCTTGGGTGGCAGCAGGTGATGGTGTAAATAGTTGGGTTTTTGCCACCCCAGTGAGAGAATGGGATTTAATTCCCAGTTTCTGGTTTTGGCCTGACCCAGTCCTGATTGCTGCAGGCATTTGGAGAGTGGACTGGCTAATGAAAAATCTCTCTCTCTCTCTCTCTTTCTCTCTGTGTGTGTGTGTGTGTATGTGTGTGTGTGTGTGTGCCTGCTTTGCACATAAATAAAACTTTATGGTGCCAGCGTTGTGTGGTAGAATGTTAAGCTACTGCCTGCAATGCTGGCATCACATATGAACACCATTTCAAGTCCTGACTCTTGCACTAATGATTTAGCTCCCTGATAATGCACCTGGGAAAGCTCCTGTCTTCTGCTGGGCCCAGCCCTGGGCGTTGTGGCTATTTGGGAAATGAACCAGCTGATGGAAGATCTCTTTCTCTCTGTCTTTCCCTCTCTCTGTGACTCTGCCTTTCAAATAAAATAAATCAATCCTTAATAAATCAATAAATTTTTTAAAATCAAAAGGAATATACTTCTTTAGTATTGTTACCACTATTTATTTATTTTTTTTAAACTTTTATTTAATGCATATAAATTTCCAAAGTACGACTTATGGATTACAATGGCTTCCCCCCCATACCGTCCCTCCCATTTTTAACCATACATCATAAAATATATTTTTCATGGTTTCATTCATTCATTCATTTACTTATGTTGTAGAAACTAGGAGACTACTGTCATGGCGGGGAAACCCAAGCTTCACTACTTCGATACACGGGGCAGGATGGAGTCCATTCGATGGCTCTTGGCTGCAGCTGGGGTAGAGGTAGGTTCTGCATTAGGTCATCTTCTGTTGAATCTAAAATTGATTGCATCAGATACTTTGAATGATCTGTAAAAGTGGTGTCTTAAATAAATGTGGCTAATTATAAAGAAAGATGTGCAGATTTAATACAATAAATCATTATTATTCTAAAGAGATAACATTATTAATAAATGAATTTAAAGCATTACCCTTAATGTGTGGATTTTATGTGAATTTACATTTTAAAAATGTAAAAAAAATTAGTGTCATTTATATAATAGGTATAACACTGATAAAATATTTAATGGCATTGAAGAAGTATTATTAGCATCTCAGGTATGATAATGTTAAGTAGTTATTACAGCTTAGACTATTTAAGGAGAAAATACAGCCATATGTCTCTTAGCAACAGGGGTACATTCTGAGAAATGTATCATTGGATGATTTCTCCATGGGAATACCATAGTGTGTTTTCACACTAACTTAGACAGTATAGCTACTCCTAGCCTTATACAGTATAGCCTATTGCGCATATGCTACAAATGTATACAGGATGCTCAATAAGCTTGTATATTGATCATGTAGGCAATTAGAACATAGTGGTATTTTTGAATGTAAATATTTCTAAACATAGAAAAGATACGGTAAAAAATATGGTATAAAAGACAAAAAAAGATACACCTGTCCAGGGCAATTTTCGTGAGTGGAATTTCCCACATGGGAAATTGCTTAGAGTGAATGAGTGAGTGAGTGAGTGGTGAGTGAAAATGAAGGCCTGGGATATTGCTGTATACTGCTGTAGATTTATCAAGACTTGATCCTGGGCTACACTCAATTCATAAAGCACTTCTTTCTTCAATAATAAATTAACATTTGCTTTAACTTTTTTACTTTAAAAACTCAATTTTTAAAACGGTTACCACTCTTTTGTAACACCACTTCATTTAAAACATAAGTACATTGAAGAGCTATCCAAAGATTTTCTTCTTATGCTTTTTCTATAAACTTTTTTTTAATTTTAAAATTTCTTGTTTACTTGATTTTTTTTACTTTTTTTTAACCTATGAAGAAGAGAAGTTTATTGAGTTCATACATTTAGATGCTGAAAGTACAAACAGTATAGTGCAGCTTCAGTGGAAGCCACACTTGGCATCATCACCTCATGGTGTGGATAGCAATGGTGGAAGCAAACAAGTGACTGAATCTTTTTTTTTTCACATACATTAGAATAAGTATAATAGCAAAAACAGATGAACAAATGTTGGTGAGATGTGAAGACCAGAACCCCTGTGAACTGCTGCTGAGAATGTAAAATGTTGCAGTTACTTTGGAAAACAGTTTGTCACTTTCTGGAATAGGCAAACCTATTGTTACAATATGACACAACGAGGCAAGAGAAAGGAAAACTTTCACCCGTAAACTTGTACAGGAATGTTCATAACATTCACAATAGAGAAAAGGTAGAAACAACTCCGGTGCCCATCAACTGATGAACAGATAAGATGTGGTATATCCATACAATGCGTGTTATTTGCCCATAAGAATGAGGTGAGTACTGGCAGATGGCACCATGCTATGTGACAAGAGACCACGTGCATGGCTACATTCATCTTCCACCTGGACTAGACAATCTACAGGGACAAGCAGCCTGGCAGTTGCCCAGGGCTGAGGAAGCAGGCAAGAACCGAGAGGTAGGAGGTTTCAGAGGTGCTGAAACACATCCCTATTGTATTAATATTCTGTGGCTCTCCACCAAGAGTAGGCATATTCAGTTTTTGAAGTTTTAGTCCAGTAGGTGAACAGCAGTGCCTCATTGCGGCTTCTCTTTGCATTGCTTTAACGATATTCAGCATCTTCTCATTTGTTATTTGTCATCTGTGGTGGTAGATCTTTTGCCATTTTTTGAATTGATTTTCTTTTTTTCTTTTTTTAACTTTTATTTAGTAAATATAAATTTCCAAAGTACAGTTTATGGATTACAATGGCTTTCCCACTCCCATAACTTCCCTCCCACTGGCACCCCTCCCATCTCCCACTCCCTCTCCCATTCCATTCACGTCGAGATTAATTTTCAATTCTCTTTATATACAGAAGATCGATTTAGCATATATTAAGTAAAGATTTCATCAGTTTGCACCCACACAGAACATAAAGTGTAAAATACTGTTTCAGTCCTAGTTATAGCATTAATTCACATTGGACAACACATTAAGGACAGATCCCACATGAGAAGTAAGTACACAGTGACTCCTGTTGTTGACTTAACAATTTGACACTCTTGTTTATGGCGTCAGTAATCTCCCTAGGCTCTTGTCATGAGTTGCCAAGGCTATGTAAGCCTTTTGAGTTTGCCAACTTTGATCTTATTCAGACAAGGTCATAGTCAAAGTGGAAGTTCTCTCCTCCCTTCAGAGAAAGGTACCTCTTTCTTTGGTGGCCCTGTTCTTTCTACTGGGATCTCACTCATAGAGATCTTTCATTAAGGTCTTTTGTTTTTTCCAAAGTGTCTTGGCTTTCCATGCCTAAAATACTCTCATGGGCTCTTCAGCCGGATCTGAATGCTTTAAGGGCTGATTCTGAGGCCAGAGTGCTGTTTAGGACATCCACCATTCTATGAGTCTGCTGTGTATCTCGCTTCCCCTGTTGGATCGTTCTCTCCCTTTTTTTATTCTATCAGTTAGTATTAGCAGACATTAGTCTTGTTTGTGTGATCCCTTTGACTCTTAGAGCTATCAGTATGATCAATTGTGAACTGAAATTCATCACTTGGACTAGTGAGATGGCATTGGTACATGCCACCTTGATGGGATTGTATTGGAATTCCCTGGCATATTTCTAACTCCACCATTAGGGGACGTCCGATTGAGCATGTCCCAAATTTTACATCTCTCTCTCTTATTCCCACTCTTATATTTAACAGGGATCACTTTTCAGTTAAATTTCTACACCTAAGGATAATTTTGTATTAATTACAGAGTTCAACCAATAGTATTAAGTATTTTTTTACTTTTAAAACATTTTTTTAATGAAAGAGACAAACACACATATTTGCCTAAGCCAGCTGGGGTCAGCATCATCAATATCACTGCCTTCCACCTCCATATCTTGTCCTGCTGGAAGATCTCCTGGAGAAATAACACTCATGGAGCTGTTGTGTCAGTGGTTAGAGTGCCTTCTTCTGGGTCCCTTATGAGAACCTGCCTGAATCTTCTTGAGAATGTCACTCTTTTCTACTAAATCCTCCACTGTGAATTTTGTTGAGGTTCTTCATCTCTTCCCTCTTTGCAGTTTTTCAGTACTCATCCCTCTGTGTGTAAATAAGAGAGATGAATTTATCAGTACAACCGCATGTCCTCAGCCACCTCCAGAAGGCGCACACGCGACAGCGGCGCGTGGTGGTAGAAGTGGTGGTTCTGCCTTGTAGGTGTACCCAGGTAAGTGCTGCCTCTGACGGCAGGGCATGCCCTGGCCAAGCTCCTCCTTGCCCTGGGCACCCCGCTCAGGCTGTGGAAGACCATCTCAGATGCAGCCAGCCATGGGTTAAAGTGTAGGGCAGCGTCTTCACAGCAGGTTGACGTGAAACCTACCAGTCTTGTCAGGGACAACACCCCGAATTCTCAGCGTATTGCCCAGCTGGCTCTTCTCTGGCAGGGAGGGCTTGTGCAGGACACTGAAGCTTCCTGACATGACTGAGCCGGTGGGATAGCAGCAGTGATGGCCATGAGCCTGCTGGGGGACAGAGCTTGAACAGAGAAGGTAGCTTTCCTGGCTCCATGTTCTCCAAGATGTCAACCCCCACTTGATGGAAGATGGTGGTAGGCAGGCACTGACTGGACCTCTTGCTAAGAGCTTGTGGATTCTCTGTATCTGAAGCTGAACACTGCCATCCCACCTATCACCATCAGCCTCCCAGGCAGCCTCACACTCCTTTCCTTTGTTTCCCATTTGTGTTGACCCGGCACCACCACTTCTATTCATCCTGAACTGAGCACTGTACATTTTTTGAACACACCACCTGAAGTCTGTGTCATGAACCTGTGTGAACATGTAGTTTCACAACAAATTCTGTTTTCTGCTCGGGGATTAGAAAACCAGAAATGCTGACTTCTCCCATGATCAACTCCTTTAAACCGCTGTAGACACCACTACTACTAACTACTTGACTTAGGTGATTTATGCCCTGACTGTATGTATTAAAAACACTATACTATTAGTTTTTAAAAAGTTCTACTCTCGTTTTGCAGATGAAAAATATTAAAATTTGAGGGAGATATTCAGCGATTATGCCCAAATTACATGCTATTTTTCAGACATGGAAAGCTAAGACACTGTGGCAAAAAATGACCTACGTGAAAGATCTCTGTGAGTGAGATCCCAGTGGACAGAAGGGCCCATCAAAGAAGGAAGTTTCCTTTCTCTGAAGGGAGGAGAGAACTTCCACCTTGATTATGGCCCTGTCTAAATAATGTCAGAGTTTGTGGACTCAAGAGGCTTCCATAGTCTTAGCAGCTCATGACAGGAGCCTCGGGTGATCATTAATGTCATAAATAAGAGTGTCAATTGTTAAATCAACGACAGGACCATTTTGTACTTGCTCCCCATGTAGGACCTCTGTCCTTAATGAGTTGTACTATGAGAATTAACAGTAAAACTGGTCTTCAAACAGTACTTTATACTTTGTGTGTCTGTATGGGTGTCAACTGTTGAAACTTGACTTAGTATAGAGTTTATCTTCTGTATATAAAGATAATTGAAAATGAATCTTAATGAAGAATGGGATGGGAGAAGGAGTAGGAGTTGGGATGGGTTGGGGGTGGGAGGGCGGGTATAGGGGGAAGAACTGCTATAATCTAAAAGTTGTACCTGTGAAATTTGTATTTATTAAATAAAAGCTTTCTATAAAAAATTACATGCTACTATGAGGCAAAGATGAGAAACAAATTATATTGACACTGATATACAGAAAATCTTAATGACCATCTCCTCAGACCTTAGCTTTCATAGATTCTGCATTGTAAGTCAGCTTCATTATTATGTAAAATTGATATTCATATTTGCATTTAATATTGGCAGTCATTCAAAGTTTATGATTAGATTGGAACAGGCTTGAAACTGACTGCCACTTCAACATAAATGACTTGTCTCAAGATGAGGCAAAATATATACAAATGTTTCAGTTACCACAAATAGATCAAAGAGAAAATATGTTTTTGATCAGTGTAATATTGACTTAAATTTTTAAGAAACACAAGACATATATGATAGGGGCCAGGGTTGTGGTGTAGCAGGTTAAGTCATTGCCTTCAGTGTTGACATACAATATGGGCCCAAGTCAGAGTCCTAGCTGCTCCTCTTCTGATTCATCTCCCTGCCAATGTGCCTGGGAAAGCAGCAGAAAACGACCCAAGTGCTTGGGCCTCTGCACCCACATGGGAGATGTGGAAGAAACACTTGGCTCTTGGCTTCTATTTGGCCCAGCTTGGACTGTTGCAGCCATCTGGGGAGTGAACTGATGGATGGAAGACATTCTCTCTCTCTCTCTCTCTCTCTCTCTCTCTCTCTCTCTCTCCTCTCTCTCCAGCTCTTTCTATAACTCTGCCTTTCAAATAAAATAAATAAATAATTCTTTTAAAAAATAAGTATATGATGAAACAACCACCATCTGTCAAAATCCTAAGGCTAAAATGATATTCAGGACATGATATACCTTGTAGTTTTACTCCTTAGTGATTTAATCCCTATACCAACATATGCACATAAGTATACTTACTTTATAGATAGGATACAGAAACACAAGTTTATTCAGTAATGTGACCAAGGTCAAGAATTCAGTATACAAATAAGGTGACATCAAATGTACTTCATCATATCAGAAAGCCACAGTTTTTGTTAAAAAAAATAGTGTGAGGATCAAATTTCTTTCTTTTTATTTTTTAAGATTTATGTATTTATTTTGAAAGTCAGAGTTACAGAGAGAGGGAGAAATGGAGAGGGAAATATCTTCCACATGCTTGTTCATTCCCCAGATAGCAACAATGACCAGGGCTGGGCCAGGACAAAACCAGGAGTCAAGAGCTTAATCCAAGTATCTCATTTGTGTGGCCAGGGACCAAATGCTTCAGCCATCTTCCACTGCTTTTCGCAGGTTGTTAGCAGAGAGCTGGATCAGAAGTGGTGCAGCTGGTACACAAATCAACACTCATATGCAATGCCAGCATCCCAGGCTATGCCACAGTGCCAGCCCCCAGTTCCTTTCGTAACCTGTGAATTCCATGCCAGTGCATTCCATCTTTTACAGTTGAAGTTCTAATTGTAGGTTTAAGGATGTACAACAATCAGGATCCATTTCACCTGTGACTTATCTCTAATGAAATGAGGTAACAGAAATTGGAGCACAGGCATTTTTTGTGGCAGATCTTGGGAGGTTATTAACCCCCTGGCATAATCCACACCGGGGGCACCAGTGTTGCATTCTGATATCACATGAAACAAAGGCTCTCCTGAATTACCGAAACCCATAACTAAAAGCACATACATTCTCTTCTTTCCAGTGACATCACCTCCCAAATCTAGGCCTAACCTTGGACAGCAGTGGGGCCAAAGTGGAGGTGAAGGGTGCAGCAATGGGCTATGGCTATTGGATCCATGAAGGATCCAATCTAAAAAATCCCAATGTCCATGAGTAGATTATGACCTCCATAGTATGTGTCACACAAAGGCCATTCAACTTTAAAAGATTGAAAAGTTCTAGAATGAATTAACAAGAGCCTGTTTACTGTTTCTGCTTCCAGTTTGAAGAGAAATTCATAAAAACTAAAGAAGACTTGCAAAGGATGAGAAATGGTAAGGACAATCATCTAAATGCATATGATGAGGATATCTTGATGAAGTCATGCAAGATCTATGTATCCATAATGTCATATTTGGGGATGGAGGAGAGACAGAGGGAGAGACAAAGAGACAGGTTCTGGTTATGGTGTAAAGGATGGAGCCCTGAGACAGTATGGAAACTCTCTAAGGAGAAAAAGAGCTAGATTTCCCTTAGTATTAAATAAGTGATGTCCTCCATGCCCTAGGACTCTCCCCTCCTTGTTTTCTCCTGCTTTCTGCATAACAAATGAGGTGCAAACAACTTGGGATCCCACACTGCCATCAGTATTCAAGGACATACAAGTCACACATTGGATGAAAAGAGGAGAAATAAGTCCTACTGTATCTTGAGTTTCTTTCAATTGTGCATGTGATAAAGTAATGTCCATGAAATATATTAGGCTTGATTAAAAAGTAGTGCTGAATTAGTTGGAAGTTCAGGTCAGAGTGTGAAGAGGGAAAGAGGAAGCACCAGCTGCCTTGGGGGGGTCAAGAACACAGACCCACTTTGCACACACTGTCCAGTGGTGTTATTCAAAGAACACACAGGGATCCCACATAGAAAACTCTCTCAGAGCTGGCCTTGATGCCATGAATACCATGAAACTTTGAGAATTTCCTGTGATAAATCATGTTCTGAATGGCTCCCATTTGCAGTATCTCCAAACCCCACCTAACATCTCTATGAAGATCAAGTAAACATCAAAAAGACAGAGAGCAACAATGTATCTAGATGGTAAATAAAAACATCAGTTAACATAACAGAATAGGCTAAAAGGAGTATTGATGAGAGAAAAAAGAACTTTAGGAAGATAAAGATAAAAGGTTATTTTACTTGAAAGGGAACAAGGTAATCCTTAGGTTTTCAGTTATGAATTATTATTTTCTTCCTGAAAGACTGGGACTTACAGACATTTTATTTTATTTTTTCTTTTCTTCCCTCAAAAGATCCGAGTTTTATATACCAGCAAGTGCCCATGGTTGAGATTGATGGGATGAAGCTGGTGCAGACCAGAGCCATTCTCAACTACATTGCAGACAAGCACAACCTCTATGGGAAAGACATAAAGGAGAGAGCCCTGTATGGTATATTTTATGTTCTCACATCAGCAAATGACACAGGGAAAATGTGGGGCTGGCTTGAGTGAGTAGGACCGTGGCAGGGAGATCAGGACCAGCAGCAGTGGGGCTTGGGCATGCACTGAGGTCCCCTGTAGCAGGGTTCTGTGAGCACTGGGGGTATTTATGGGATGCATTCAGGTGTCTGTGATCATAGAAGGGAATGCAGTTCATGGACAGAGCCCAGAGACAGAGGTTTCCAGACAGTGCATGACCATGAAGTGAAGAGGATGGAGGAAACATGATTCCAGATGCACAGACTTGCAGAGGTGGAGAATTTGTGAGAAGGGACCAATTGTCTGAGCATCTAGAGTGTAGGCCTGGGAAGGGAAGAATCCAAAGGAACTGATGTTCATTTTCCGGAAATTACCAGAGTGATCTTTATGAACTCATGATGCCATTTTATTCTCTGGATAAATTGGTAGAAAACAGTTACTAGAGGCTGGTGCCCAAGGCATGGAGGTACATGAAGTATTTCATACAGGACTGAGATAGTCAGTTTTTGAGTCAGCACTGCCAATGCTGGAGGAATCTCCTCTCTGCTGGGATGACACAGCTTGATTGCAAATAAATTCTAATGTAGAATTATTAGCAGTTCCTCAAAAAGTTAAACATAATGTCACCAGTGACACAGGAAGTCTAATACTAGGTTTGTACTCAAGAGATAGGAAATACCTCCTATCTAATACTGGGACAGAAATGTTCTTGGTAGCATTACTCTTAATATTCATGTGGTGGACATAAATCAAATGTCCATCAATAGATGAATGGATACACAGGAAGCAAAGGATGCTCTGTCCATATCATGGGATAGAATCTATCCTCCAGAAGGGATAATGGCCTGATGCATGTGACAAAACAGATGAAGCTCTAAAACTTTTTGCTGCATAAAAGAAACTAAACAGAAGAAAGCTTCATGTGAATTGCATATGACTTCTGTTGTATGAAATGCCCACACATCCAGATTCATAAAGACAGAGCGTGAATTAGTAGGTTCCTGGGCCAGAGTGAGAGGAATTGGAGAGCAGTTTCCAAGACACATGGGATTTTTGGAGGAGATGATAAAAATGTTCTGAAATTAGAGGATGTTGATACCTGCTGATAAAGCCACTGAATAGTATACTATTAAGAGAGATCACTAGGTGAATATAATTTCATAAACCTATTATTTTATCCCCTTTGTGATTGTAACATTTCACTTACTAGTCCAGTTATTGAAGATCCAATGGCAAAATTAGCAGCATGTGTTGTCTCAAGTTATCTTGTAGTGTTCTACTATGTTTAAACAAATAATGCTTAAATATTCTTTGTATTCATAGGTGTAAGAAAATAGTATTGGTTTAGTTATAAGTATTAGTATAGTTAAAAGTTATTTAATCTTTCTAAAAATAAAGACCTATTTTAACTTGCTAAAATAGCTCTTTAAACACAAGAAAAGTCTCCTGTCAGATTCACTGATTGTAGCTGTGTAACGAATTGCATCAAATGAGGGGATAGTTTATGTGGGTCCTGGGACATGTAAACATGATTAGAGGTGGACACAGCATGTGCAGAGGCTATGGATCATATTTTAGGAGGAAAAAATTGTGTGGGGGTGGGTGGTCATTTGGTACAGCATTAAGGTGCTGCTAGGATTGCCCACATTCCGTATCAGAGTGCTGGGTTCAAGTTCCTACTCTGCTTCTGATTCTAGCTTCCCACCAAAGCATTCTAGGAAAGGCAACAGGTGATGATTCAAGTAGCTGGGGCCCTGCCAAACATGTGGCAGATTTGAACTGAATTCTAGGATGCTTGATTTGGTTTGATGGAACCCAGGACATTGCCAGATTTGTGTAGCGAAACAGTGGATGGAAGATTCTCTCTCTCTCATTATGAATGAATGAATGAATCAATAAATAAGTAATCGGGAGAACTTCTAATATTGGGCAAATATTAGACTGGGATGAGTAACACATGGGAGAAGGAGGGACATGTATTATGTGGGTGGGCTGGTGCAGTTTCCCGAGATGATGTTAAATGAGACTTTAGCCATTCTACATGTGTGCGCTGGACAAAGCACAGCAGATATTCAAACACTTTTTATAGCATCAGTGGTCACATACAAGGATCAACCACTTTCTGTCATAACTATGGCTCCGAACAGGTCACTGGCACTTTGAAACTGCATTTGGTCATGGGAATAACAAAATGAGATGTTTATATGCTCCTTAATGGTGTCAGAAGTAAATGCACATATATAAATGAAAACCATTAGCCTAATGACTGGCATATGAAAGGTTCCCACAGAAGATCATTTACCTTGGCACCACCTAACTTTTTAACTTCAAATTCTAACATGGGAAGCATTTGACAGTTTGGTGGTTTTTATCTCCAGGATTGATATGTACACAGAAGGCATGGCAGATTTGAATGAATTGGTTGCTTATTATCCATTTCTTCCATCTGGGGAACAAGAAGCGAGCCTTACTCAGATCAAAGAAAAAGCGAAAAATCGTTATTTTCCTGCCTTTGAAAAGGTAAGTGGAAACTGCTTCACACTTAAGGGCACGAAGAGTTTAGAGCTGTCTTAGTCCTGAGACTATGCCTTCACGTATAGTGGAAATTCCAGAGACGGAGTGGCTTCCACCACAGATGTTCACTTCTCCAGCTCTGGCGATGAGATATGCGAGGCAAGCCACTGGCAGATTCAGCATCTGATGAGGACATGCTCTTGGTTCTGGCTATGCCCTGACATGGTAGAGACGCCAAGGGAGCTCTCTGAAGTCCCTTTCATAAGGATATAATGCCATTCCCAAGGGCTTCTCCCTCAAAACCTAATCATCTTCCAACAGCAGCACTTTGGGGGTTAGAATCTCAATATATATTTTTATTGAGACACAGACATTCAGTAGATCACAAAAAAAAAAAAAAACAAAAAAACACAGAAACAGTGTACTGACTTTCCTGTGGCATTGCCCTTTACTGCTCAAGGAATTTTATAAAAATATATTTGAAAAACAATTACCTCAGTTAAACTTTGTCATTAAATTTTAATTTACTAGGATACAATCTAGACTGTTCAATCAGACAGAATTTCAAGGGCCTTTCTAGAACTTGATCTGTAAGAGGCTTTAAGTCATACTAGAGGTTGGAGTAGACAATGTAGAAACTGAACCTCTTGATTTAAGAGCAACATCAAAAACATCCTAGCACCATATGTGGGGAGACAGGAGAGCAGCTGCCTGTCAGAATATGGTAGTGTTTCAGGAGTGCAAGATACGAATGATGGCTGAGGGAGAGACAGATGGAGATGGATGAAACAATGTTAAGAAAAGAATAACTTAATAACCTGAAAGTGGTTCTCAGAGTTTTAGGAATTTTGTGGGAAAAATAAAGAAATTAAGTTATGTCATTTAATCAGTTCATCTGTATGCAGATATATAGTATCTATTTTAGTTAAGGTATCTCTGTGAAAGTAAAAGAATACATCAGGATCACAACTCCCAGAAATCTTGTTGAATTAAAAGGATGAACAAAACATATTTATAAGAGATTTATAAATAAAGGTAGTCCTTCATTCCCATCTTATGAAGCATGGTATCATTCTTTTTGTCATTCATTGAACAGAAGTTAATTCACATACAAAGGGATAAAGTACTTAAAATGAATCATACACTGTCCTCCCTAGTGAAACTGAAATTTTAGGGCATAATCACACCATGACAAGCTCTCCAATTGTCACAGTTTAGTACTTTACACTATGAAATCAAAGACACTCAGGATCATAAGTGAACAAAGTATTTTATGATGCAGCATTTGATATTGCTCTGTTTTTGCACCAAATAACTCTTCATACTTCTCTATGTATCCGAAGTCTATTAGAGCCTTTCTTTGCCAAACATTATCTGTCAGTAGTAATGCCTTGTCTATTTTTCCTTATTATTTATGATTTAAATATTCCTTGTATAGTTTCATAAACATCACATGTTAACACAGAATTTTATTATGAAATGTTTGATACATCATGGAAATTTGAAAGAATTGTTTAATGACCACATAGATGACCACTAATTAGATGGCAAAATTCACCTATTATGTTTGATTTTTCCATGTGCCTTAAACTTACCACTTTCTATCTATTGAAACACAGTATTCTTCATGCATTTCAAAGTTAGTGGCAGACATAAGTGCAGTTCACCTGTAGACAAATAAGCTGAAGATAAATAGCAGTGCAATTTAAGAGTCTGAGTCAATGTTGAACTGAAGTGATGAATTCACATTTGCCCAGGTATACTTCAGATTCCAGGGACATAGAGTAGGAGAAGAAGGACTTGTAGAATTTGAAGTAGTCTCTTCATGTGGGAAGACAACTGTGGTGAAGGGGGAGCCACTACCAAGGAGGACTGGAGAGGGAGCAGAGTGGAGAGGTGTGTCCTGAGATGCCAAAGCCACCCCCTTCAAGGCATGGGGCAGATGGGAACAGGAGGCAGCAGGAGCTAAGCACATAGGCACATAGGGAAGGTGCAAGTCAAAGTGGGCCACGTGGATGCAGCAAGGATGTGGGGACCAAAGTGAAAGAAGACTCCAGGCTATCACCAGGTTGTGTTTAGAGCCAACTTCTCAACATCCCTCAAGAGACAAGGGCATTGGAGAAATTTTGGCATCTCTACACCCTCCACTGACTGGAGAAGCTGAGAGAGGAGAGTGCCCCAGTCTGACTGTGCCTATGATCATCATGTGATTCCTTGAATTCACCAGGTGTTGAAGAGCCACGGACAAGACTACCTTGTTGGCAACAAGCTGAGCAAGGCTGACATTCTCCTGGTTGAACTTCTCTACAATGTGGAAGAACTTGACCCCAGCGCGATCACCAGCTTCCCTCTGCTGAAGGTGACCTACCTCCCAGCTCTTGGAGGGGAGAACTCACATTTCCTATTTTAGAATGTAATACTTATGCTGGAGTTGTTGTGAGCCCTAGTCTTTTCATTCATTCTCCCTCCTGGTCTCCAAAATGAACTTCAAGACCTTACTCCTGATGCAAGAAGAAATCTTGTTAAGAAGGAAATAATCACTGGATGATACTGTGGAATATTAGCCTTTTAAGACAGAGACCCAGGGCCCAGCACATCACTCCCCTGGCTCCTCTCCCCTGGTGCTCTCTGTCCCTGATTTCTCTGTGACTCCCTTCATCCAGGTGTGTCCTTGTCTGTCTACACCAAGTCTATAGAGCAGGTCTCTTTCCACACGATTTCTCTTTCTCTGCCTCCAGTTGACAGTGCTTGTGTTCCTGTCTATAAGACTCACTCCCCGTTCTCCTGTCCTACAACTTCCTCTCTCTGCCAGTGTGAAAATTGGTTGTTATTGGCTCCTGGTTATCTGTTAATATTTTATATCCCCAATTCCAGATCAATTTTCCCTGAATTTTTATTTGTCATGTTGGAGGCATCCATATGTTGATATATCACACATTGATATTCATTATATTCTAAAACAGATATGAAGATACAGAGTTAATGTGTAAGGAGGAATTTAGGGACAACTGGAATATAAAGTGTTAATGATGATTTGGGGGGCCAGTGCCGCAGCTCACTAGGCTAATCCTCCACCTGTTGCACCAGCACCCCGGGCTCTAGTGCCAGTTGGGGCTCCGGATTCTGTCCTGGTTACTCCTCTTCCAGTCCAGCTCTCTGCTGTGGCCCAGGAAGGCAGTGGAGGATGGCCCAGGTGCTTGGGCTCTGCACCCTCATGGGAGACCAGGAGGAAGCACCTGGCTCCTGGCTTCAGATCGGTGCAGTGCACTGGCCATAGCGGCCATTTGGGGGGTGAACCAATGGAAGGAAGACCTTTCTCTCTGTCTCTCTCTCTGTCTCACTCTGCCTGTCAAAAGAAAAATAGTGATTTGGGGAATATGCTATAGAGCTATATTTTCTTCCTTTTATCTTTATTCCCACTGAGATCTGTTTCCCAGCTTCTATACTGGTGCTTACAGAGGGGACTCAGTTGATCTTTGTCTAGGAGGGCTCAGATTTCCTGGACTGTGCTACTGATGGGATGGTCTTTGGTTCCTCTCTGAGGCTGTGATTTGTGTGCTGCAGGCCCTCAAAAACAGAATCAGCAGCCTCCCCACTGTGAAGAAGTTTCTGCAGCCTGGAAGCCCGAGAAAGCCTTACACAGATAAGAAAAGTGTAGAAGAAATGAAGAAGACTTTTGCATGAATAAAGCTGATGTGGAAGATAAGCCCATGTGAACTAGTCTTCTGAAGTTTTGCTCCAATGAAGTGTATCCCTATATAGTGAGCCTGGCTATTGTGAAGCCAATAAACTGATTCAAATAATATGGGTAAAAAAATAAATACCTCTGAGCAAAACTTATTAACATGCATTTCTTTTCATTGGGATCTAGTATGAAATCAGATTTCCAAAGTCCTTGTGGACTCTTTCTTGGTATTAAATATTAAAGAAGAAAAATGTCAAGTGTTTATTTTACCATTTCCAAGTATTGTATGATAGCAGCTGTCATACAGTCTTTGAAAGATTCAAGTACAGAAATTCACTTTTGATCACTTCTCAGCCTTTTTGCTAAGATCAAGTGTAGAAATTTCACTTTTGAACGTCTCACATAAGTTCAGGATAATATTTATTATTCTGAGAAATGGCATAATGAAACCTCTTTTTTTCCTGAAGTGTGATTTTGTTTTTTTATTATAAAAATGTTGTTCTTGGGGCCGGTGTTGTGACATAGTGGGTAAAGTTGTATGTGATTTCAGAGTCCCACGTGGGTGCTGGTTCATGTCCTGGCTGCTGACTGTCCATTCAGCTCTCTGCTAATGGCCTGAGGAAAGCACCAGATGATGGCCCAAATACTTGGAACCTTGACACCCACCTGGGAGACTTGGATGAACCTGTTGGCTCCTGGCTTTGGCCTGGCCCAGTCCTGGCTGTTGCAGCCATCTTGGGGGAGGGAGGTGAACCAATGGACAGAAGAGCTGTGTCTCTGTCCCTGTCTGTCTCTGTCTCCTCTCTCTTTCTCTGTAACTTTGACTTTCAAATAAATAACTATTTAAAATGTTTTTCTTATTAAATTTCAAAAAGCTATTGTGTCAACCATGGACTCTAGAGTGTTGTAGGAAGCAAAAAACCAAACAGAACTAAATTCTGGTCTCAGATGATCTTGCCGTCACTCACAGTCCTTGTTCACATGGCTTTTCCTCATGTGTCCCTTAATTACTGTGGGGCACAGACATAATTATTACTCTCAGTTCTCTCAGTGTCACTCAAACTTGGGCTTCCAAGATATAAATGCTATAGAAGAACTACATATAATGAATATAATGAATGTGGATGTAAACCCATTTTTCCCCTGGCTTGTACCCAGAGTGGAGTGCAGGGATAGGAGCTATTTCTCACTTCACCAACAAACTAGACCCCACATTGTGCCTTCCCCAGAAAATAAGGGTTTTGGTCCATGGAGTTCTTCTTCTCTACAGTGAGATTCCTCACAGTGGGAAAAGGGGTGAGGGAGCAGACAGGCACACAGGATGCCTTGATGAACATAGATGCAAAAATCCTCAATAAAATTATATCCAAGAGAATCCAACAACACATCAGAAAGATCATCCACCCAGACCAAGTTGGATTTATCCCTGGTATGCAGGGATGTTTCACCATTCACAAATCTATCAGTGTGATACACCACATTAACAAACTGCTGAACAAAAACCACATGATTATCTCAAAAGATGAAGAGAAAGCATTTAATAAAATACAACATCCTTTCATGATGAAAAATCTAAGCAAATTGGGTCTAGAAGGAACATTCCTCAACGCAATCAAGGGAATTCATGACAAACCCATGGGCAGCATCTTATTGAATGGGAAAAAGGTGGAAGCATTCCCACTGAGATCTGGAACCAGACAAAGATGCCCACTCTCACAAATACTATTTAATATAATCCTGGAAGTTTTCGTCAGAGCCATCAGGCAAGAAAAATCAAAGGGATACAAATAGGGAAGGAAGAATTCAAACTATCTCAATTTTCTGATGACATGATTCTATATATAGGGAACGCAAAAGACTCCACAAAGAGACTGTTGGAACTCATAAGAGTTTGGTAAAGTAGCTGGATATAAAATCAACACACAAAAATCAATAGCCATTGTATACACAATGCCAAAGCTGAGAAAGACTTTCTAAGATCAATCCCATTCACAATAGCTACAAAAAATTAAATATCTTGGAATAAACTTAACCAAGGATGTCAAAGATCTCTATGATGAAAATTACAAAACATTAAAGAAAGAAATAGGACATCAAAAGTGGAAAAATCTTCCATGTTTATGGATTGGAAGAATCAACATCTTCAAAATGTCCATACAACCAAAAGAAATTTATAGATTTAATGTGATCCCAATCATAATGCCAACAATGTTCTTCTCAGATATAGAAAACATGATGTTAAAATTCATATGGAAACAGAAGAGAACCCAAATAGCTAAATCAATCTTAAACAATAAAAACAAAGCTGAAGGTATTACAATATCAGACATCAAGACATACTACCAGACAATTAAAATCAAGATAGCCTGGTACTGGCACAAAAACAGATGTGTAGACCAATGGAACAGAATAGAATCTCAAGAAATTAATCCACACATCTCCAAGCAACTTATCTTTGACAAAGTAGCAAAAATCAACCCCTGGTGCCAAAACAATCTCTTCAACAAATGGTGCTGGGAAAACTGGATCTTCACATGCAGAAGGATGAAACATGACCCCTACCTTATACCTTACACAAAAATCCATTCAAAATGGATCAGAGACCTAAATCCACAATGTGATACCATCAAATTACCAGAAAGTATAGGGGAAACCCTACAAGACATTGATTTGGGAAAGACTTCTTGGAAAAGGCCCCAGAAGCACAGACAATCAAAACCAAATTTAAGAACATCAAACTGAGAAGCTTCTGCACTGCAAAAGAAACACTCAGCAAAGTGAATAGGCAACCTACAGAATGGGAGAAAATATTTGCCAACTATGAAACTGACAAAGGATTAGCTTCCAGAATCTATAAAGAGCTCAATAAACTAAACAACCACACAACAAACAATCAAGTCAAGAAATCGACAAAGGACTTGAACAGACATTTTTCAAGAGAGGAATTTCAAATGACCAATAGACACATGAAGAAATGCTCAAATTACTAGTCATCAGGGAAACACAAATAAAAACAACAATGATGTTTCACTTCACCCAGTTAGAATTGCCCTCATGCAGAAATCAACAAACAAAAAAAGCTGGTGAGGATATGGGGAGAAGGTTACCTTAATCCACAGTTGGTGAGATGTAAACTGGTACAGTCACTGTGGAGAAGACAACATGGAGATATCTCAGAAAGCTGAATATAGACCTACCATATGATACAGTCAACCCACTCCTGGGAATTTACCCAAAGGAAATGAAATCAGAATATAAAAGAGTGATCTGTACCCGCATGTTCATCTCAGCTAAATTTACATTAGCTAAGATATAGAATCAACCCAGATGTCTATCAACTGAGGACTGGATAAAGGAATTACAGTATATATACACTATGGAATATTATACAGCAGTAAAAAATGAAATCCTGTCATTTGCAACAAAATGGATGCAACTGGAAACCATTATACTTAGTGAAATAAGTTAGTCACAGAAAAACCAATATCATATACTCTCTGAGCTGTGGTAGCAAATAAAATACCTAAAATGTAATCTATAGAAGTGACACTGTCACTTTGAGATGTGTTGATTTTGAACAGCCCTTGCCTTGACTGTCAAGGAACAATTTTTTTGTCTGTTTTGTTTTGCTTTTTTCTTCATACTAATTGGTGAACTCTACTTATTGTATGGTTAATTTAAGAGTATAAAAATTAACTGAGGGGGCCAGCACTGTGGTGCAGCAGGTTAATGCCCTGGTCTGAAGTGCCGGTATCCCATATGGGTGCCAGTTCAAGACCTGGATGCTCCAATTCCGATCTAGCTCTCTGCTATGGCATGGAAAAGCAGTAGAATATGGCCCAAGTCCTTGGGCCCCTGCACCCATGTGGGAGACCCGGGAGAAGCTCCTGGCTCCTGGCTTCAGATCGGCACAGCTCCAGCTGTTGCAGCCAATTGCGGAGTGAACCAGCAGATGGAAGACTTCTCTCTCTCTCTCTCTCTTTCTCTCTCTGCCTCTCCTCTCTCTGTGTAACTCTGACTTTCCAATAAATAAATAAATAAATAGATCTTTAAAAAATTAACTGAATAATTGATCTCTGTAAATTATGGGAAAGGAAGAGGAGGAGGAATAAAGGTGGGAGTATGGGTGGGAGTGATGTGGGGCATAAGAATCATCATGTTCCCAAATCTGTGTATGTTAAATGCATGAAGTTGTATTCCTTAAACAAAATAAAATAATGAAGAAAAAGAATCCACACATTGAGCTGAGGACAATATGGATACCAAAGCTGAGTCAGCCACATGTAGTCTCGTATTAATGGCTCAATGCTAAGAGCTGACTAGTGTCTCACAGCAGACACAAAAGTGGGTGGCCAAGGGCTTGAATTTTCCTTTCACATGTTCCCATATACCATTCCTATGGCTTATCTTCAACCTTAATATTTCCAGACTCCAGCTGATCTCCAACAATTACCAAGACAAGCAGTAAGGGTAGCCATATTTGCATTTCAAAAGCCTGTCCAAGACTCCAAGAACAGAGAAAGATACTTTAAAAGGACCAAGCAATTTCTCTAAAACCTGAGAGAAATGTCACCAAGTAGGCAGTTGGGCTTCATTCACCCACTACTGTTTTGGGGGTTATTCTTATTCCAAGTCTTTCTTTTTAAAAAAAGATTCTTTTTTTTATTTGTTTGAAAGAGAGGGAGGGAGGGAGGGAGGGAGGGAGAGAGAGAGAGAGAGAGAGAGAGATCTTCTGCCCTCTTGTTCATTCCTCAAATGGCTGCAATGGCTAAGGCTGTGCCAAGTTGAAGTCAGGAGCCTGGAGCTTCTTTCAGCTCTCCCTTGTGGATTCATTGGCCCAAACACTTGGGCTATCTTTCTCTGCTTTCCTAAGCACATAAGCAGGGAACTGGATTGGAAGTTGAACAGCCAGGTCTCCAACTGGTGCCCATATGGGATGCCAGCATGGCAAGTGGAGGCTTAACCCACTACACCAAAATACCAGTCCCCCAGTTATTTGAAACTCCTGGCTGCTGGTTCACCAATTATGATGTGGGCAACAAACATATCAATTGCCAACCTAGGTTCTTCTCTCCCACAGAGATAAAAATGCTAAGTGGAGACTAGCAATGTGTGCAAAAGAACAGGGTTTATTTTCCAGTAAGGGACTATGTATCCACAAGAAAGTGTGGACTGCCTCACAAAGAGAAATAACCATCATTTGCCAGAGCATGGCTTGTGAAAGACAGAAAATGAGACCGATACTTCACAGCATGGTCTGTGGTGAATTGAGTCCTCTTTGGTGCTCTCCAGCTCTTTAATGAGGTAGGAGGTGGTAGCCCAATTGGATATACTAAGTGAAGTGTAGTCTTGGCAATCTCCCTGGTTCCAGGTGTGACAGGTGCATCCTGGGAAGGTGGGTGTGTGTCAATCCAACAGATAAAGTAATAGGTTTACATTGCAGGGGCACAAGGATTCCAGGTCATCTAAACTTTAACTAATTGCCTGGTTACATATCACTAGGAGTTCAAAGTCTATGGAGGAAACGAATATGAATTACAAGAAGGCAAACAATGATAGGAGACATAATTGAGAGAATAGAAGATGTAGATAAAGAAGTTGAGTCAGAACAAATAGCACATGCAAATGTCATAGCTTAGCCAGGCTAATGTAAGTCAGGAGGACAAACCATGTAAGTATTAGTATTAGATTTAACAGAAAAAATAGAAGGTAAATGTGAATTTGAAATAACCAATCAATAGTTTCAGCATAACCATTTACCATGCATGTTAGGAACATAGTTATACTAAAGTTACTTATTATTTGGTTAAAATTCACCTGTAACAAACTGTCCATGATTTTATTTTACAGACCAGTATTTCCATCATGTGACCATATCCTCTAATCTCACTATCCATTCCCAGCTAAGCTCAGTTTTCATCTTAGTCCTGTATTCATCTCATGAGATTGGGCAAAGTTTCTTCAAAAAGCCATTGCTCTTTAACTGGCAAAAGCAGTGAAATCTATCTGAAATTTTTATTTAAGTTTTTATTGCCAGCCTTTAAAGGAAACATACTAATCACTTTTATCCTGATAGAGCATGACTTAGCACTTTCTTTTAGTTAAGTGAGGAATTCTGTGGCCCCTGAACTCTATGGGAGTGGCTTTAATCTAAATGGACCTGCTGATTTCAGGGGATACGAGTTTTTGAAATGAATAGATAGCCCATCAGCACATCAGGACCTGGTATTGAGTTTTTGGGTCAAGAAGGAAACATCCTTCATAAGGCGAGTAGTGATCTTTTTGATATTCCTACATTTCCTAACATTTTCCTCTCTAGATACCTAGAAAAATACTTTAAAATTATGTCCTTAGTACAAAAAAAAATTCATCTGATACTCACTTTGTACCTTCTTGCTTTGGTTAGCTATATTTCAAGCATTGGTTTGTCCTTTTGTGTTGAATATATCTTTAAAGAAATCTAAAAATAAAAAATGCATAAAAATAGAGCATGAGGTAGGGGCAGTATGAGATCATGAACATCATGTGGAGAGAAAGAGATGGCAGTTTTTTAGATAACCAAGAATATGACTTGAGCAAGAGGGATTGGAATTTGTTCTAAAATTGCTTTCTCTATAGCAGTACTCAACAAACGACTGTGAATTGTGTTACTGTCATACCACCTAATCTGGGATGACTCAAAGTTAAAATGAATTCTAATAGGAACAAATTACTGTGAACATTGGAGAAATAGATTCTAATTCAGCCCTAGCCACTGATTAGTTAGATGGCAAGCCTCATTCTCTCTCTGAGGTTCAAACAACTCAAAGCAAACCTAGAGAATGGCTAAGGCAGGGTGTCTCAAGCTTGGTATTACCATATTTTTCTGATTGGTTAATTCTTTGTGTGGGGGGGGCTGTCCATATTAGGAAGGTTAGAGGCTTTCCTTACTACCACATTTATGTACATCATAAAGAAAGAAGTTGTAACTTATCTGTAAGTCTGCCTTCTCTCTGCTAAGAAATGATGCAATTGGAACCATCCTGGCAATATAATTTCTATATTACTATTACAATTATCAAATACTACATATCTTTCAAAATATGCTCATTTTCGAATTGAGATAAATACAGTTCTACTAGTCCTCACTTTTCAGTTTTTTGGATAGTAAAAGTAAAGCAATAAACTCTTTTGTTATGGTTTTCCCTTCAGTTAAGTTTCAAAAGAGTTCATAATACAGATGAACTCTTGAATTTGATGTTCCTGTTTCCCCTCCCCTTCCAATATTAAATGGGGGAATGGGAAAGCATAAATCAGGTGTGCAGAGGGAAGCCCAGAGTATGGGTAAGGTTCCACATGGAATGGAGAACTTATAGCCCTGAAATCAGAAGGAAGAGATCCCCCTCACCCAGCAACACATGGAGTTTGCTTGGGCAGCTGATTTCTCTCTGGCCCTCAGGACTCCTCTGTAAGGAGGACATCAGGAGTCGTTTTTTAGGGTTGCTTGGAGGGGAGCCTCCATCCCTGACTGCTGACTGTGAAGGAGGAATGCAGGGGACAGTCTCACAGAAAATCATGGAGCCTCCTTTCTTCTCATTCTTTGCTGACCCTGCAGGGCTTTGTGGTGACCTTTGTTTCACTCTTTGCCAGGTCTTTGTAATCTCATATTTGGAAAGGGGAGAAAGTTACTTATCTGGAGGAGCATTATGATACATGTTATGTAAGATCAAATTCCATTTTCCTTTGTAACTTGATTCTCAATCAACAGCTAGGGGAGTTTAGTGTGAGGATAAGAATCTTAACTCTGTGAACTCTTGACGCTCACAATTACACACCCACACACTACTTTGAGCTTCACTCACCCTTTCATTTGCTGGTCTATTTCATCTCCATTCCCCTAATAGGAAAGCACAGTATACATCATCTCCATTGTAAGATGGATTATTTATGTGAGTATGTTTCTAGGATACTTTAACTTTTTGAAAGTTAGATTATTGTGCTCAACACTAAAAGAGGATCTTTAAACTTTGTTATTTGAATAGAAGACACACACAAATACACATGGGGAGAGAGAGAGAGAGAGATCTTTTTACCTGCTGGTTCACTCCCAGATGTGAAGCTGAAGCTGGCCCAGGTAGCATCCTGGAACTCCATGCATATTTCACATGTGGGTGACTGGCAGGGGTCTAAGTACTTGAATCATTTTCTGCTGCCTCCCAGTATATATTAGCTGGAAAATGGATCAGAAGTAGAGTAGCCAGGACTTGAACCAGCACTCCAATATGGGATGCAGGCATCCCAAGTAGTGACTTAATACCCTGCACAACAATGCCCACCCAACTCAGGTGAGTTTTGTTGGATAAAATAAAGACACATCTGTGAGACTGTGTGACGTTGACTGACATTAATCAATATTAGACCCAGTTCTTATGCTGTGAAGTCAGTTCAGCATCATCTCTTTCTTAGATTACAAAACAGCAGGGGTTGAACATAGAATTCCAAAAGAAGAAAGGAACTAACATGCCCTGTTAGTGGAAAGATTTTGAATTTTTGAGCTGCAGTTAAGTGAGTCCAGGGCATAATGTCTGCTTTTGATCATATACAGCCTCACAACTACAGAACTGAAGAGTTACATTGGACCTTCTGGGTCCTAGTTAGTAGCAGACTCTGGTTCCAAGGCCTTCACCATCTGGGTTTCAGTACTGCCTCCTTTTTAGTTCTAGTTTGGATTCTCATGTCATCTCAGATAGAGTGTGACTGTCTGTATTGCATATGACCTCTCTGACACTCAGTTTCATTAACTGAACAGATAGTAATAATATTTACCGATAATAGTAATAATAGTTACAGATTAGTAATAGTTACAGATAGTAATAATAGTTACAGATAACAGTTACAGATAATAGTAATAATAGTTACAGATTAACTGAACAGATAGTAGCAACAGCTGGTTATGAGGATTAAACACATAATGCATCAAAAAGATCTGGGATTGGAGCAGGGTCATTAGGAGATTTGAAATCAATCTCAGTTTTCTAGTTCCTCCTCTCACTAACTCCCATGTGGCACTATTACCACAGATCTCATGTATTAGTCTGCCAAGAACAGTCCCATTGTAGCCAATGGGAACCTGGAACTGATCTGGTCCATGTGAGGGTCAATGTTAATAGGTAACATGTGAACCAAGGAAGATCTTCCAGGAGCTTCTCCCATCCTGGCATGAAGAAAGCAGTCACTGTGACAAGAGTTTGGAGTAATGGGGATCCCCTGGTCCATTACCACTACCACTACCATTTCTATCTTCATGCTGATGCTCACTGTCAGCAGGTGACAGTGCACTTAGTTGGGTCCTGCAACACTCCTGGGAGAACAAGACTAAATTCTGGCTTTGGCCTAGCCCATACCCGGATGTTGTAGACATTTGAAGAATGAAATGGCAAATGGAAGGTGTGTGTGTGTGTGTGTGTTTCTTTGCATGTTTATCTTTTAAATAAACAAAATTTTAAAAATGAAAAAGAGAGGGCAGATACTTCTTTAGCACTATAGTTTTATTTAGTCATGCATCATAAAATATATTTTTATTCCATGGTTTCATTTATTTATGTTAGGGAGAACAGGAGACTACTATCATGGCCGGGAAGCCCAAGCTTCATTACTTGGATGCACGGGGCAGGATGGAGTCCATTCGGTAGCTTCTGGCTGCAGCTGGAGTAGAGGTAGGTTTTGCATCTTCTGTTAAACCTAAAATTGACTGTGTCAGATATGTTCAACACATAAACTAGGAGATATTTCTTACTGAATCACTTGAAAAAATTGGTGCTTTAAATATAAATTGCCAATTACAAAGAAAGATTAATAGCTTTGATCCAATAAATGTTACTATTTCCTCTCATCAAAGAACATATTCACTAAAATAAATTTAAAATACTACTCTTAATTGTAGATTTTCATTTTAAAAACTATAAAAACAATTTATGACATTTATTCGATAATTATAAATAACATTGATGGGCTATTTGTTGCCATTAGAGAACTATTCATGTTCAGGGTGTGATAATGTTAAATAGTCCTTACAGTTTAGAGAAACACATTGAATATTTAAGGATAAAATATATTCATGCATCTCTTAGCAACAGAGATAGATTTGAGAAATGTGTCATTAGGTGATTCCATTAGGGGAACATCATAGTGTGTACGCACACAAAGTTAGATGGCACAGCTGCTACACAGCTAAGTTATAGGTAGAGTCTATTGCCCCTATGCTGCAAGGCTGTACAGGATGCTACTGTACTGAATTGCTCAGGAAATTGGGACATTATGGTAAGTATTTATGTGTCTAAACATATCTAAACATAGAAAAAGCTACAGTAAAAATATGGTATAAAAGACTCAAGAAAAAGTACACCTGTATAGGACATAAGCATGAGTGGAACTTCCAGAATGGAATTTGCTCTGGGTGAGTCAGTGGTGAGTGGTGAGCGAGTGTGAAGGCTGAGACCCTGCTGTACACTGCTGTAGACTTATCAATACTTGAGTCTGGGCTACACTCAATTCATAAAACATTTCTCCTTATTAATAAGTTAGCTATAGCTTACTGTCACTTTTTTTTACTTAGCAAACTATTTGTTAACTTTTCCATCCTTTTTTTAAATTGAATTTAGTTTAAAATACAAACACGTTAAGAGCTAAACAACAGATTTTCTTTCTTTGTATCTTTCTATACCTTTTTCAAATGTAAAATTTTTTATTTTCATTCTTTTACTTTTAAAACTTCTTTGATAAAATCTAAGATACCACACACGTTAGCCTAGGCCTACCCAGGGTCAGGGTCAGGGTCACCAATATCACTGCCTTCCACCTCCACATCTGTTCCACTGGAAGAGCTCCAGGAATAGTAGCACTCATGAAGCTGTTGCCTTTATGGTTACATTGCCTTTCTCAGTATATATCTTGAAGTACCTGCCTGAGGCTCTTCCTGAGAATGCATCACTGTTTTCTAAGACATGTTCTTTGTGATTTGCTTGTTTCCTTTCAGTTTTCATCATAGATTTACTTAAACCAATAGTGCTCCACAATCTTCATACTAACAAAAATATTTTGGCATTTGGTTTAAAAAAATAGTGATTCATTTGAAGGACAGAGCAACAGAGAGAGAGGAAGAAACAGAAACACCTGCCATTCCCTGGTTCACACAAGCCTAAGGTAGTTCAAAAGACAATAGCCTAGGATCCCATCCAGGTCTCCCACGTGGGTGGCAGGGGCCCAGGCACTTGGGACATTACCCACTGGCTTTCCAGGCATGCTTTCAGAAGTTAGATCAGAGTGCAGCAGCCCAGATGCAAACTGATGCTCCATACGGAATGCTGGAGTCCCAGGCAGTGGCACAAAAAGCTGCACCACCCCAGCAGCCCAGTGTCCATGTTTCAAACCCCTTAAGGAATTTGTTGTGATTTTCACAGATTTACACTAAATCCTCCATTCTGAATTTGTTTTGAGGGTGGTTCATCTTTTTCCTCTTTGCAGGTTTTCTTTCCTCACACCTCTTGAATCAGCCATGTTTTCACTAAGATTTAGGAATTTTTTAGCCCCATTATAATATTAGGGGTAAAACATTGTATGAGCAAATTCTAAAAAAGTACATGGAAAAATGAAATGAAATGATAATTGATTTTGATGCAAAAGTAGTTTTGAAATTCAAAAAGATTTTTAAATATGAGTATACATTTTCCATTAACTTTTTGATGATCCTTCTTTTGTGTAGTTTGTGGTTTATGAAAGGGTCATTTTGATGTGCATGACTAAATAGAATATCTAGGGTGCCCTTCAAGTTATTATGAAGGAAAGACTGGTTTGCAGAAAGATGAAAGGACATTGGTTTGGTGATAATTGTTGAAGCTAGGTGAGGGGTACAAGGAGCAATATTACACTTTCCTGTCTGTACATGTTAGAAACTTCTAAAAGGTATATTAGGCAACGCATGTCATTAAAGCTAACATAAAACAATGAATAGGAGGTGGGAGGGAATGGATTATAACAAACTATCCATTCATTCTGTAATCATTTTCTTGAGCACCTAGTTAGTGCCGGATTTTGTGCTAGATCCACAAGGAAGAAGATAGGCAGGATCCCTGTTCCTACCCTGGCTGTACATCTATGAGGATGGAGACAAGTAAATCTGTGACTCAAATGAGAAATGGGAATATCTAGAAACCCACAAATTAAAAGTCCATTTTTGGGGTCAGCATTGTGGCTTAGCAGGTTAAGCCATGGTCTCCAGCATCAGCCTCCCATATGGGACCCAGTTGGAGTCCTGGCTGCTCCACTCCTGATCCTGCTCCTTGTTAATGCACCTGGGAAAGCATCAATGGATGGCCAAAGTGACTGGGCCCCTGCACCCATGTGGGAGACCTTGATGAAGCTCCTGGCTCCTGACTTCATCCTGGTTCAGCCCAGGCTGCTACGGCCATTGGGGGAGTGAACCAGCAGATGGAAGATCTCTCACTCTCGCTCTTGCCTCTAATTCTGGCTTTAAAATAAATAAATACAACAAATCTAAAAAACGGAAAAAGAAAAAGAAAAAAAGACCATTCTTCCTTGTTTGAACAGGTAATGCTGGCAAGTGTCTGAGTGACTTTGCTGAGTGCTGCCCTCTAGTGGTGCTAATAAGAAAAAACTGCCTAGTGCAGATGAGGGGAACCTCAGCTGTGACAACCGTTCATGGATAATCTCTGGAGCTCTTGTACCTCAGATGGGAGTAGAAAAGAAGGCTTTCATGTGAGGCGATCTTTTAAAATGTGTATTTGTTTATTTTCACCCATTTGAAAGGCAGAACGAGAGAAAGAGAGAGAAAGAGAAATCCTTCATCAGCTGGTTCATTCCCCAAATGCCCACCACAGCCAGAGCCTGGATGGAGTTCATGTTGCATGAGACTTCAGCCTCATCATTTCTCAATTTTATGAAGAAACAACACATAAATTATCATAAACACTGCAGTTCCATTCCGGGTTGCTTTATCTCTGTATAAATATATAGTGAAGTTTCACCATCATCCATAACTCAGCTTTGTGGTCAAGGATAGGTTCAGAGCTTCTGGGCAGAATGAGCTCAGCACAGGAGGGTGAAGGGGGGTAATGCTCGTGGCCCAAATCTTCTTCATCTCTTCATGATGCCCAGGCTAACAGGCAGAGGCTGACTGGAACTGTGCTTGGAGCTTGTGGTTTCTCTGTGCTCCACCACCGATTCCTACAAACCCACCCATCACTTTATCCTCATGAGCAACCTCTCTCCAACTCCACTCCTGCAATGACCACCCACCACCAATCACACTTTCCCTAAAACAGGACGTGGTAAATTTTGAACATGCTATATTAAATCTCTGTATCATGATGCTGTGCAATCCTGTGATTTCACAGCAAAATCTGTCATTCAAGATGTTATAAACCCAGAAATTCCTGATTTTTTTCTCCTAAAGAACTCCTTTAAACCATTTCAAACATCAATATTATTAACCACTTGAGTTAGGTGGATTATGCCCTGCACTGTAAATGTTAAATACACCAAAATATTCTTCTTAAAATGTTCTACTTCCATTTTGTAGATGAATAAATTAAAGCTTAGAGACATAAAGTAATTATGTCCAAATTACATGCTACTATAAACCAGAGACAAGATGAGAATCGAATCATATTGACATTGAAATACAGAACATCTTTTTTTTTTTTTTCCTTTTGACAGGCAGAGTGGACAGTGAGAGAGAGAGAGAGAGAAAGGTCTTCCTTTACCATTGGTTCACCCCTCAATGGCCGCTGCGGACGGAGCACTGCGCTGATCCAAAGCCAGGAGACAGGTGCTTCTCCTGGTCTCCCATGTGGGTGCAGGGCCCAAGGACCTGGGCCATCCTCCACTGCACTGGAAGAAGAGCAACTGGGACAGAATCCGGCGCCCCGACCGGGAGTAGAACCTGGTGTGCTGGCACCGCAGGTGGAGGATTAGCCTAGTGAGCCACGGCGCCGGCTGAAATACAGAACATCTTAATAAGTGTCTCCTTATTTTAGGCTTCATAGATTCTGCATCTTAAGTAAACAACATTATTATTATTAAATAAAAATTTATTTTCATAATAGTATTAACTACTAGGAATCAATCAAAAATTTTTATCAGATTGGAACAGCCTTGAAACTCAATGACACTAACCCTAAAAGACTTGTCACAGGATGAGGAGTAATTTACACCAATATTTAAATTACTGGAGGGGCCAGTGCTGTGGTGTAGTGGGTAAAGTCGCAGCCTGCAGTGCTAGCTTTCTATATGGGCGTGGTTCGTGTCCCGGCTGCTCCACTTCCAATCCAGCTTTCTGCTATGGCCTGGGAAAGCAGTGGAAGATGGCCTAAGTCTTTGGGCCCCTGGACCCCTGTTGGGAGACCCGGAGGAGGCACCTGGCTCCTGGCTTCGGATTGGTGCAGCTCTAGCCATTGTGGCCAATTGGGGAGTGAACCAGCAAATGGAAGACCTATCTCACTCCCTCTCTCTCTCGCTTTACCTCTCTGTAACTCTGACTTTCAAATAAATAAATCTTTAAAAAATTACTGGAGCTAGACCATGCAGAATGTACGTTTTTATTACTATAATACTGACTTAAATCTTTAAAAAAACACAAACGGGATATGATAAATCAATCACCATCGGTCAAAATCTTATGGCTAACTGATACTTATTGAACATTTAATACACTCCTACCTTTTATTATTTAGTGATTTAATCCCTATAACAAGCTATAGTATCTTTACATAAGTATACTCACTTTATAGATAGAATACCAAAACACAGATTATTTAGTAATGTGACAGAGGTCACGATTTCAGTACATGAATACAGTAATATTAAGCCAATTTATCATATTAAAAATCAAAAATTTTTACTATAAAAAATGAATGTGAGGATTCCAGTTCCTTCTTTAACCTGGAAATTCCATGCTAGAGTGTCCCATATTTTGCAATTGAAGAAGTTTCAGTTGGGAGGGTTAAAGGTATGCAGCAACTAGGATGCATTTCCTCCATATCTGTGCTCCTGGGAATGAGGTGACAGAAATAAGAGTGGAAGATTTTTGTGTCAGGGGTTTCTGTGGTCATTGCCCCATGGTGTATCCCATGCTGGCAGCACTCAGGGTTCTGTTTTTATCTCACATGAAAGCAAGGCTTTCCCAAGGTACTGAAACCCCATGACTAAAAACACATACTGTCCCTTCCTTCCAGTGACACCCACTCCCAAATCTAGGCTTTACCATGGACAGCACTGAGGTCGGAGTGCAGCTGGTGCAGACCAGAGCCATTCTCAAAAACACTGCAGACAAGCACAACCTCTATGGGAAAGACATAAAGGAGAGAGCACTGTATGGTATATTTTCTGTTCTCACATCAGCAAATGACACAAGGAAAATATGGGGCTGGCTTGAGTGAGCAGGACCGTGGTAGGGAGATCAGGACCAGCAGCAGTGGGGCTGTGGGCATGCACTGAGGTCCCCTTAGCAGGGTTCTGTGAGCATTGGGGGTATTTATGGGATGCATTCAGGTGCCTGTGATCATAGAAGGGAATGCAGTTCATGGACAGAGCCCAGAGACAGAGGTTTCCAGACAGTGCATGACCATGAAGTGAAGAGGATGGAAGAAACACGATTCCAGATGCACAGACTTGCAGAGGTGGAGAGTTTGTGAGAAGGGACCAATTGAGCATCTAGAGTGTAGGCCTGGGAAGGGAAGAATCCAAAGGAGCTTATTTTTATTTTCTAGAAATTACCTGAGTGAGCTTCAAGAACCCATGATGTCAGTGTATTCTGTGGATGACTGGGTAGATAAAAATTAGCAGAGGCTGATAGTCCAAGGTTCTTGAAGTGTTTAATACAAAACTGAAGTAGTCAAACTGAGTCAGTACCTCAAAGCTTTAGGAATCACTGGTACTGCTTGACTGAAATAAAATCTTTATGTACAACCATTGGCAGTTCCTCAAAAAATTAAGCATAGTATCACCAATGACACGGCAATTCTACTTCTAGGTTTATATTCAAGAAAAATGAAAATATCTCCTATCTAATACTTGGATAGAAATGTTCTTGGTAGTAGTATTCATCCTATCCCAACAATGGCCATAAATCAAATGTCCATGGACAGATGAATGGATAAGTAAAGCACACAGTATGCTTTACCCATGCCACGGAATAGAGTTTGTCCACAAAAAAGGGATGAAGAGCTGATGGATATGACAAAACATGTGGATTTTGAGGACTTTACACTGCGTAAAAGAAAACAAACAGAAAAATGCTCCATGTGAGCCATGTATGACCTGTGTTGTAGGAAATGTCCACAAAATTGTGTAGCACTTAAAATGCCACTAGAGTTTCCCACATTCCACACCAGAGTGCCTGGGTTTGCGTTCAGACTTTGTTTTTGATTCCAGCTTCCTGATAAAGCACACTCCAGAGGGCACCATGAGATGACTATTAGTTGGGGCCCTGCCACACATGTGACTGACTCGAATTGAGTTCTGGGCTTCTGGATTTGGCATAACAGGACCCACGATGTTGACAAATTTGGGTAGTGAACCAGTGAATGGAAGATCTCTGCCTTTCAAATAAAAATAAATGAAATAATTGGGAGAATTTCTAATATTGGGCAAAAAAGTAGTCTGGGATAGTTCACATGTGGGAGAAGAAGGGACATGTATTAGGTGGCTGTGCAAGGGAAAGTCTTCTGAGATGACAACATATGACTCTTCAGTCATGCCATGTTTGTGCACAGGACACAGCACAGCAGAGCTCAAATCCTATATGTAACAACAATGTTTACATCACGCAGGGATCCACCACATGCTCTCATTACCATGACTATTAACAAATCATTGACATCTTTGGAATTGCATTTGGTTGTGGGTATCAAAAATATTTGAGACACTTATCCTTAGTTTGTCTCAGAAATAAATGGATATATAAGTAAAAATCATAGCATAATTAGTAGCATGTGAAAGGCCCCCACAGACAGTGAATTACTTTGGACCCTTTATATACCATTCTATTAAGTTTTTACTATAAACTCTAACATGGGATGCATTTGACAATTAGGTTGTTTTTGTCTACCAGGATTGATATGTATACGGAAGGCATAGCAGATTTGAATCAACTGGTTCTTCATTACCCATTCCTTCCACCTGGGGAACAAGAGGCAAGCCTTGCTCAGATAAAAGAAAAAGCAAGAAACCGCTATTTTTCTGCCTTTGAAAAGGTAGGTGGAAGCTGATTCACCTTTAAGGGCACTAGGGATTTAGAGTATGTATTGGTCCCAAGAATATGTCCTTGCAGTGTGGGTTGCTATAGTGAAAATGTTGTAGACTGAGTAGCTTCAATGCCAGACCTTTACACCTCTAGTTCTGAGGATGAGATGTGCAAGGTCAAAGCGCTGGCAGATTTGACATCTGGTGAGGGCCTGTTCTTGGCTCACAGATGGCTGACTTCTAGCTGTGCTCTACTGTGGTGGAGAGGCCAAGAGGGCTCTTTGGGGGCCCTTTCATAAGGTACTAATGCCATTCCTGAGGGCTCCACCCTCAAAACCTAATCTCATTCCAAAGGCTATACCTACGAGCAGCATCACTTTGGTGGTTAGGATCTCAATATATGGTTTTACTCCGACTCAGGTATTCAGTAGATCATAAGAATGGCTTTCCTGGAGCACTGGCCTTCACTTCCAAAGAGCCTTCCTTAATATTAATTTAGCACACTGGGGCTTAAGGAATTGAATAAAAATATACTTGAAAAAGAATATCAGTTAAACTAAAGTTTCATCAGTAAAATTTAATTTACTAAAACCCACCTTAGAATTATCAATTAGAAAAAATTTCAAGGGCTTTCTAGAACCTGGCCAGTGGAAGTGACATTGCAGACAGAACTGTAAATTTCCTTTTGGAGTTGCCATTTGCCTTTACCTGGCCAGCTCTCCTCCCAGGCCAGGTAGGTAATGGAAGTCAACAGGGTGCCTTGCCTTCCCCAAGGAGGTTCTTACCTCCCTTAGGATGTAGGCTATATGAAGAGATAGATGAGTCTGAGCCTCATAATTTACAAGGCTTTAAAGCCCACCTGATTATTATCAAGCCCCTTCTGTCAGGTTCTATTTGCCTCTCAATCAGAAAACTTATTTGTAGTTAGACAGCACCTTTCTTAGCTCCTCTAATAACAACTCTGTCCTCTGTATCTAGCCCACTTGAGCCTCATTCCTTTGTAATCATAACCTATACTCTACCACCAATGGCTCTATTCCCAACCTGTGTGTACTGATGGTCCTCTTCCCCACTTAATGTTGTATGATTGTTCAGAATTTCTTTACAGACAAACCCCACTACCTGCAAAAGTTAGTGGCTTTCTCCCAGTCTTGGCTGGAATCAGCTTTAAGCTACATCCATCAAACTGGTCCCACAAGGGACCAGAGACCCCCTCCATTTCTTCTCTATAAAATCCTCTTATTACCTGGTTAATGCTACTCTTAGGATCATTGGTTACTACTCTCACCCTGTCTTCTATACTACAGTGTCTAAGTGTTTACAGCAGGTGATAATGGAACAAACGAAGGCCTTCAGCAACCAGGCAGTCAACCAAATGCTGCTACAGGGATATACTCGACTCCCCACCCAGGAGACAGCGGCCTGAGACATCGCCCCATGCCAGCGAAGAGTACATCATCACCCCATGTCAGCAGGAAGTAGCTCTAAAGACAGATCATCGTCCCTCTACCCCTCTTAGACTTTTGGGACTAATGTAATCCCATACAAACCCTGCTTTATAAAAAAAAGGCGGGGGGGAATGTTAAGAAACTGGCGCAGTTGTAGCCAGGTGGCCACATGGCCCAGCTACCTGAGCCAGGCTCCACCCCCATCCTAATGGGATTCGCTGCTCCTGCTTCCCTGCCCACCCTCAGGCAAAGTTTTAAAAGGCCTGTTCCTGCACACGTGCTCTCTCTTGGTCCTGCTCTCCTGCTCTCTCTGGGTTCCTCTCTCCAGCCTCCTCCTCTGGGCTCTTGGCTCTTGGCCCTTCTGTCTTGCTCTCTCGGTCCTTCTCTCCTGCGCTCTCTTGGCTTCTCTCCTCTCTCTTCTCCCTCCTCTGTCTCTCTCTCACAGTCTCCTTCTCTCTTTTTCCTTCGCCGCCCCTTCACTCTGCTCTGTAGGGTGTTCCCCAATAAACCCTTTCCCCTAAAAAATAAGTAAAATAAATAAATTTTTTTTAAAAAAGAGGATATTAGGAGCTATTTCCTAGGGTTGTTGTGGAGGACAGACTCACTGCTGAGATCCTGACTGTGAAGAAGAAATACAGGAGTGTGGCCCAGAGGAAATCATCGATGCTTCTAATTCTCTGTTGACCCAGAAGAATTTTGTGGTAACCTTTGCCCCACTCTTGGCCACATCTTTGTGACTGCATATTTGAAAGTGCTAGAAGGTTTCTTATCGGGAAGAGAGCTGTAAATACTGTGGAAGATCAAATTTCATTTCCCTTTGTAGTGTGATCTTCTGTCAACAGCTAAGCCAGTTTAGTATGAGGAGCAGAATCAGTTAATTCTGAACTCTGGACCTCACAATTAAACACTCCCTATACTAGGGTAAGCCTCACTCTCCCTTTTATTCTGCTGGTTCATGCCACCTCCATTTCCCTGACAGAAAAGCACAATACACACCATCTCCATTGTAAGATGGATGAATTGGGTACATATGTTTCTAAAATATTTTAACTTTCTAAACTTTAGATTATTGAGTTTCACATTTTAAAAAAGCTTAAAACTTTTTTTTTTTTCTTTTTGGCCAAGCACATGGAGTTGGCGCAACTTCTTTCTTTCTTTCTTTCTTCCTTTCTTTCTTTCTTTCTTTCTTTTTTTATTTGACAGATAGAGTTAGACAGTGAGAGAGAGAGAGTCAGAGAAAGGTCTTCCTTCCGTTGGTTCACCCCCAAAATGGCCACTATGACCAGAGCTGCGCCGATCCGAAGCCAGGAGCCAGGTGCTTCCTCCTGGTCTCCCATGTGGGTGCAGGCACCCAAGCACTTGGGCCATCTTCCACTGACTTCCCAGGCCACAGCAGAGAGCTGGACTGGAAGAGGAGCAACCGGGACTAGAACCCGGAGCCCATATGGGATGCTAACACCACAGGCGGAGGATTAACCAAGTGAGCCACAGTGATGGCCCCCACTTCTTTTAATTTGTGAGGAAGAAAGAGAGAAAGAGAGAGAGAGAGAGAGAGAGAGAGAGAGATCCTTCATTTATTTTTTCACACCCTAAATGCCAGCAAGAGTTGAGATAGGGCCAAGTTGAAACCATGAGCCCAAAAGTTAATCTGAAACCCCTATATGGATGGGGGGGACTTCTTGAGCCATCACCTGCTGAATTACTTTCTAGAATATATAAGGAGATAAAGAAATGCAACAGCAACAAAACAAACTAGTTAAGAAATGGGAAAAGATCATGAACAGGAATTATACAAAGGAGGATATACAAATGGCCAACAGACATATAAAAATTGCTCAGTATAAAACTAACAATCAGGGATTTGCAAATAAAAACCATAATGAGGTATCACCTCAACCTAGTTAGAATGACTATCATTAAAAAATTGGAAAATAACAAATGCAGGTGAGGATGTGGAGAAAAAAAGGCACCCTGTTGGTGGGAACTGGAGTGGATTCAGGGGACTGTGATCACAGAATAAGATGCAGTTTTCAGGCATAGCCCAGTCACAGAGGTTTCCAAACACTGATGAACCATGAAGCCAAAGTGCAGTGTAATCATGATTTCAAGTACTCAGGCTGTTGAGGGGCTGGACTGCAACTGGCAGTGTAGAACAATATAAAAATTATTTGAGCGTTAAGAGATAAAGATCTGGGAAGGGAAGAATCTGAAGGAAATTTCCAGAAATTATAAGAATGATAACCAACACCCAATGATGTGAGCTTATTTTTTAATGGTTTATTTTATTTATTTGCAAGGCCAGGTGACACAAAGAAAAGGAAATGCCGAGAGAAAGAATTTTTCCACTGGAGAGTAGCAGACTCAAACTGCCACTCCCACATGGGATGCTAGCAACTTAACCAGCGGAGCCACAATGCCGGCCCTGATGTGAACGTATTATGTAAATAAGGGTTGGAAAGACCTGTACCAAAGAAATCTGGACCAGACGTGTTTCATACAGGACCAAAGGAACCAGAGCTGGAGAGTCTTCTCACTGTTCCAATGGAACTGCTTAGTTGAAAATAAAATCTTGGAGATTCCAAGAATGCAGAATAGAGAATGAGCTTACTGCTCTAGTCTAGGCAAAGACAGTTTTTTATTTTAAAAAAGAAGTGGAGAGAATGCAATTTCAGGGAAGAGTTAGGGGGAAAACTGCTGTGGAAACTCCAGGGAAGAAAGAGGGATGCCATAGGCCTCCGTGGAGGCTATGGAAGTGCACAGCCAAGGACCCCAGCAGCCAAGAACCTCAGCATCATCAACTTTGAAGAGAGACGTGAGACCAGACCGCAGCAGCCTGACCCACTGGTAATAAAGCTGCAGGGAGAGCCTGGCATGAGTCTGGCTTGAAGCTCTGTGGGGGACAGTGTACTTGCCAACCTAGAGGGAAAGGGGGGGAACATTTTTCTCTCCCAGACCTCCAAACAGTAGTGCCCTACAACTAGCTGAAAGAGGACAGGTGACATTTTGGACATCATAACAGCTGTACCAGCTTGTGTTGTGCACCCAACAACCAGCTGAGAGGAAACACCTGAGTCTGAGTGGGAGGATTGACAGGGGGCTGGACACCCACATAGGCTGTGAGGTTCCTCAGGCTTCCAACAGGTGGGTGGCTCTTGGAGCATCTCCACCTCTCTGTG
Organism: Oryctolagus cuniculus; assembly: GCF_964237555.1. Taxonomy (NCBI): domain Eukaryota; kingdom Metazoa; phylum Chordata; class Mammalia; order Lagomorpha; family Leporidae; genus Oryctolagus; species Oryctolagus cuniculus. The sequence goes on from NC_091436.1 coordinate 117,105,031, forward strand.
GATGGGACATACTAGAAGGGTAGAGAGGATCCCTGGTGCCCTATGACTGTGGAAGCCTTGGGCGCTGAGACTGCGGAAACACTGGCTGCATGGGAGGGTGCATGGTGTGGCTGGGTCTCTGGGCAGTTGCTGTGGGAGTCTCCAAATGCTTGGGGCTTCCTGATTGCCTAACATAGGTCATTGCGGAGGGAACTGTGCTCACACTGAGGACTGAATGGATCCTTCATGTGGCTCTTATGGCAGCATGGGTGTATATTGCAAGCACTGGGGCTAGCACCCAGGCATTGGTTACCTTGGAGGAGAGGAGGTGAGGGAGAGACTATGCCAAAAGAGCTGATTAAACCCTCCCCTATGAAAAAAAAAGAGGAGATATACCATGCCCAACTCTGGTGTTACCTTGGACACTCCCTTCACCCATAAGCACTGAATAGAACCCCTTGGCCACAAACACCACATACCTTTGGGTATTCACTGAAAAAACAGATACTCCATTAAGCCTCAGATGGATGGTCCAAAGATAAAAGCCATCAAAAAAAACTAGTATCTTCACAAATTCATAAATATAAATGCAGAAATTCAAGAAACAAGAATGAGAAAGAAAACATGATGCCCCAAAAGGAACACAACAACATTTTAATACTACAGTGTGAAGATAAAGACATTGATGAAATGCCAGAAGTGGAAGTCAAAAAAAGTAATCATAAAATTACTCAGAGGTAATCAGAAGAAAATCCATGAATTAAGGAAATCTATACATGGGAAATTTTTTCCAATGAAATTGAGATTTGAAATAGAAATAAAAATGAAATACTAGAAATGAAGAATTCAATAGATTGAGTAAAAAATTAGATGGAAACCCTTAACACCAGAACTGGTGAGGCAGAAGAAAGAATATCCAAACTAGAAGACAAATCCTTGGAAATCTTTCAGTCAGACCGAAAAAAGAAAAAAGAAAAAAAAAGCAGAGGAAGAAGAAATTAGAAAACTTAAAGACAACCCAACGTATGAGTCTTAGGATTTCCAGAAAGTGTGGAAAAAGAGAATGGATTAGAAGACCTTGTTAGTGAAATAATTACAGAAACTTCCCCAATTTAAAGAAAGAAAGGAACATCCAACTATAGGAAGCACATAGAACTCCTAATGGACATGGCCAGAAAAACTTTTCACCACAAGACATTATAGTCAAATTTTCCACAACAGAACATAAAGAAAAGATTCTAAAATTTACACGACAGAAACCCCAGAATACTTTCAGGAAATCTCCAACTAGACTCACAGCTGACATTTAAGAGATATTACATGCTAACAGAAAGCAAAGGGAGCTGGGGTAGCCATCCTAATATCAGACAAGATAGACTTTGACACAAAAACTGTTAAAAGAGACAAAGAAGGGTACTATGTAATGATTAAGGGACCAATTCAACAGAAAGATGTGACTATAGTAAACGTATATGAACCTAATTACATGGCACCTGTCTATTTAAAAAAAAAATGTAATGGACCTGAAGGAACATGTAAACTGAGAACAATGGGGAACCCTGGAATTCCTGCAGCCATACATTTTGTTTGTCAGTGTGACACATGTAAAATAAAATCACGTTTTAACTTTTTTACATATTATTTTCATTTTATTTGAAAACCGAGAAAGAGAGAGAAAGAGGCCTTCCATTCATTAGTTCATTCTCTTAAATGGCACCAACAGCCATGGCTAGACCTTGAATTCCACCTGAGTCTCCTGCACAGATAGCAGCGACCCAAGTACATGGCTATCTGCTGCTGCTTTCCCAGGTACATTATCAGGAAGCTGGATTGAAAGCAGAGTATTTGGGACTCAAACCAGCATTCTGATATGGGGATCAAACAGCCACTTAACCCAGTGTACCACAAGGCCAACCCCTTTTTAAACTTTTGAAGACTCCTCATATTATGGATTTCAAAAGTTTTTTGCACTAAAATAAAGCTATCATTTAATTTCATTTTCCAGGAATTTTTGACGTTGCCTCACATGTAAACATATAGAACTATAGATAATTACTTGGTACCATAACAAAATACATCAAATGCTACATTGTCACATACATTGATACATAGTGTGGAATTTCTGGGTTGTTAGTAACATATAGTTCCACACAAGATTTTATTTTTAGCCATGCAACTTCATCAAAACAGAAAGGAAATCCTCAAGCTTTAGTTTTGTTGAATCTGGCTGCTTAAGTTGTCTATAAAATGAATTTAGTAACTCTGTGTTCTTTGGCCCCAGACTCTCCTAAGCCTTGTCAAATTGAATCTTCCACAAAATCATCTGGTAACTTGGAGTTCTGACTTATTCTTGAAATTTGTGTAATTTGAAACCAGTTTGCTTGCATCCTTCCCTTCTCAATTCTTTATCTCAGGGCACTTAAATAGTTTGTCCTTTGTTCCAAGTTGTTAGTTGTAGTCCAGCCTGTAAAGGCCTGAGCCCCTGGTTTTATGATTCCTCCACCTTCCAGACTCATGGTTCTTCAGTGTTTGGAAACTTTCATCACTGGACTATTTCCATGAACTGCATCTCCTCCTATGGTCACACCTGTCTGAATCAACCCCAAGATACTCTTCCCTGATCTCCATATGACTGTCACTCTAGACCTCAGTGCATGCCCACTGTTCTGCCTGCTGCTGATCCTGCTCCCCCTGCCATGGTGCTACTCACTTAGAGTAGGCCCCACATCACCCCTGTGCTACCTGCTGATGTAAGAACAGAAAATATAGTGTACAGGGCTCTGTCTTGTATGTCTTTTCCATAGAAGTTGTATTTGTTGGCAATGTAGTTGAGAATGGCTTTGAGAATGGATTTGGTCTGCACCAATTTCATCTCATCCTTCTCAACCATAGGCCCTTTCTGTAATATCAACGCATCATCTTTTGGAAGAAGAATGGAAAGAAGGTAGTAAAATGCATATGAAACACTCTTTTTCAAGATATTAAAGTGCTTGTTGTTGAAATGACCAAAAATACAAAATAAAAAAAAATGCATTCTCTTTCAAGTGAAATAATATTCTGGTTTCAGCGCTCTGTATTCCTTCTTTTTCATATCACTCCTCCCCTTTTGTGTCCATTATTTCATTGATATTTTTATTTCCCATCTAGATACACTGTAGGTCCCTGTACTTTTGGTGTTTACTTTATCTTCGTGGAGATTTTAGGGAGAACTTGGAGATGCTACAACCAGGGACCATCTGGATACCATTTTGGGTAGGAAGTTCCTAAAGTCTCAAGGCATTCATAACATCATCACCACCTCTAGAGAAATTCCTATGTGAGGCCTATGCATGTTTTTCAAATAACACCACTGGACATTGTGTGCAAGGAAGGCCTGTGTCCTTGACTCGATGCTGCTGGCCCTTGTTCTTCCTCAACATCCTTTTACTCTGAACTGGATTTTCAGCCAATTCAACAATCTCATTATGAACCCTTAAAAATTACAAGGACATTGCCTTCTGAAATATGAAAGAAGAAAGAACTCAAAAAAGCTGTTAAATTTCTCCTTTCATCCTCATTCACGTGAAAGCCTGGCAGTGTGTGAATGTGACCAGACTGTAGCTCATTCATGGAGAATAAAGCACCACAAAGCAAGGAGGAGGTTTCAACAGGCACTGTGGAAGGTTCCTTTAGCAGACACTCAGAGAGGGTTGGCCCTTTCAGCTCTCAGATGTCAGGCCTGTTCACAAATGAGCCAATCTTTCCCTCTGTACCATTCTGATCACAACCCTGCCAACACACAGGCATCATCTTGTGTTTAAATATTCTACTCAGTACACCCATCAAAGACATTTAGATAGTTATTTTTAACCATTTCTTAACTTTTCCTAATCCTTTCAAGTTTTCATCAATTTCTCTTCAAACTGGAAGCATAAGCAGTAAAATGTTCATTCTATAGCATTATAGCTTTTAAACTTAAATGGCCCCTCTTGGGTACATAACATGGAGAAGGTAAGATTTATTAGTTTGACAGCTAGAGAGAGGAGTCTGGTCACTAGGAAATCTAATTTAGATCCATCAAGAAAAGCGCATGAATCACAGGAACAGCTGCTTATTCTTGTAGGTTCACTTCACCTCCACACTGACCCCTCTGATGCACACAACTAGGTTTTGATTTAGGAGGAAATGTCACTGGAGGGAAGGGAGTGTGTGTTCTTTCAGTTATGGAAGAGAGCCTGTGCCCTCAAGCAAGAACAGAACAGAACCTGGGGTGCCCTCAGCGTGTGGTGTGCTGTGGGCCAATGACTATCTAAGGTCCTGCCATCAAAGGGCCTCTGCTGTACTTTCCATCACCGCACTCTCCAGGAACCCTTGTCATGTGTGAAATGGGTGCTTATTGTTGCACAGCTTTAACTATTGTAACCAGAATTTCTTCCCCTGGAAAATATGATACACACTGGGTAGAATGCTTACTTTAGGAAAGGAACTAGAGTAACCACACTGAAGTTTAGTCAAAGTTAACTTTTGGGAGCATATGAGTTCCCACACAATGTTTATTAGGAAAACTCTGGTACCTTATTTGTCTGTGTTTCTTTTTCTTTTTAAGTGTCACCACTTATTTAAACAGAAATATATCAATAACAGTGTATTAACACAGAACACAAAATGTAGTTTTACTTAAGCAGTTACACGAGTGAGGCTGTTTTTAAGTTTCTTCATTGATAACCTCATTTTAACCACTTAACAAATTTTACTTAAATTAACAGTAGTAAAATGTAAATATTCAAATTTAAACATTAAAATATGCAACAACAACAACAAAACAAAAAAACAGAATAAGTTCAATTTCCCTGTCATTTTTCCTATATAAATGTTCCTCTTGTTTACTTTGGATTTCCTTTGTGCTTTTACTGGGAGATTTTCTGCCTTCACCTTCTTTCATAGTGATGACCATGTTTCTGTGTTTCTTTGTGTAGCACATCCTTAAGCATCTTTTGTAAGGCTGAACAAGTGGTGACAAATTCTTTCAATTTCTATTTGTTATAGAAAGTCTTTAGTTCACCTTCATTCACAAATAAAAGCTTTCAGGATACAATTATTCTGGGTTGACGGTTTTTTTCTCTTAAGACTTGGAATACATCTCACTATTCTCTCCTAGTCTGTAGGGTTTCTAATGGAGGTCAGCTGTGAGTCTCATTGGAGATCCTCTGAAAGTAACCCCGCATTTCTCTTGTGAATTCTAAAGGATTTTAGAATCCTTTTTTTCTATTTTACTGTGGGGAGTTTGACTACAATGTGTTGTGGTGAGGATATTTTCTTTTCTGGTCATGTCTATTGGGAGTTCTATGAATTTCCTGTACTTGGATGTCCCTTTCTTTCTCCAAATTGGGGAAGTTTTCTGTAGTTATTTCACTAAAAGGACCTTCTAATCCATTCTCTCTTTCCACAGCTTAAGAAACTCCTAAAACTAATGTTGCAGTGTTTGACAGTATCCCATGAATATCTAACACAGATTTTTAGTTTTCTAATTTCTATTTTTTTTTTGTCTGTAAAACTTCCAGAGTGTAGCTCCCCCTCTTCGTGGAGGAACGACACAGAACCCTGCGCTGTTCTTTCGTCTGCTCGGCCCTCCCCGGGTTTGCTGCTGGTTCTTCCCGGGTTGGCTACTGTCCCTTCCACCTCCGTGGAAGGGCGGTTCCCCCTGGCCACTTTCCCCACTTCCGCAGGGGAGCAGCACACCGCCGGCCGGCTCTCTCGGGGGCTGCACAGGTGTTCCTCCAGATAGATGTTCCCCTTAGATGTTCCTGGTGCATGTTGTCTCTCTCCTCCTTTATAGTCCTCTTCCGCCAATCCCAACTCGGCTGCCCACACGCCGAGTACGCTGCTCTCCTCCAATCAGGAGCAGGATCAGCTCCTGGAGGTCATCACTCAAGTTGGCAAGAGGCAGCTGCGTAGAAGCTGTTTTCTCCTCTCCCAGCGCCATATTGTGGGAGAGCAGATGCATAGAATAAGTCTTAATTCTAGTAACTTAGTCTAGTCCGGGTTGCTCCCCACAGATCCCCCTTTCTTTTTATTTTTTGGCGTTGATACGCGCCTGTCTTCGGTGCCCCGTGGCACACACTCTGCTCTGCTTGCTAGAGTTGCCCACAGGTGCTTACAAGCAAACCGAATCCGGGTCCTCTCTTTGCCATGTTGTGAGGAGGTTTTTAGGCGCTGATGCGTGCCTGTGTTCGGTGCCCTGCAACGCACGCTCTGCTAGAACTGCCTGCAGGTGCTTACAAGCCCTAGCAATCAGGCAAACCGAATCCAAGCCTTCTCATTGCCGTATTGTGGGGAGACTTATTGGTGTTGATTCGTGCCTATCTTCGGTGACCTGCAGCTCATACTCTGGTCGAGCTGCCTGCTGGTGTTTACCGCCTTACTAATCAGGCAGACCGAATCCAAGCCTTCTCATTGTGGTATTGTGGGGAGACTTATTGATGTTAATTCGTGCCTGTCTTCGGTGACCTGCGGCGCATAAGCTGCTAGCTGCCCGCAGGTGCTCACCACCTCCCTAATCAGGCAGACCGAATCCAAGCTCTCTCATTGCCATGTTGAGGGGAGGCCTTATTTTTCTCTATTTCTCTACCTCCGGGCATTCCTATCTCTCCTATTTTACTTCTATCTGCCAGCATTCCTATTTCTCTCATTTTACTTCTAAACTTCTGTTTCTCTTATCTCTGCGGCTTCCTGGCGCCCGCCCCGAGGCTGCTTCTCGGCGGCTTCCCGGCTCTGAGCCGCTTCAGCCCGCGCTTCTCTCATCTGCGCGGCTTCCCGGCTTCGCGCGCGCACTCCGTGGTCTCTGCGCCCCTTCGCGCCCGCACCACGGCCTCGCACTAGCCCCGGGTTCCCTATCTACTTGTGCCCCACACGCTCTCTCTGCGCGTGGCAGCTTCCACGAGTCACACAGCACAGCTCACGTTTCCGCCACTGGTATTCAATCTAAGTTCCCCGGGCTAACCTGGCGAATTCAACCTATAGCTTACGTTTCTGCCTTACGGTTTGGCTTCCCGTCTTTTGCTCCCCGGGCTAATCTAACGGATTCCAACCTGGCGGCCCACGTCTCTGCCTCTGGTTCCAGATTTTCACCTTTTGCCCCCCGGGCTGACTTAAAGAATTCCAAACTGGCTTACGTTTCCACCTCGGCCTGCCCCCCGCGGCTTCAATTTCCCTAACATTTTTCTCTACCCGGTATATTTCCCTAAGTTTTCTTCCAACAATATTCCTCCCTCATTTCTCCTGGCTTCTCCCCACAGTCCGTATCCGAGTCTGTTTGTTCTAGCTTTCACTTTCGCTTTCGACCTTAGAGATTTCTCCCAGCTTCCCCCCGTAGTCCATATCTGAGTCTAAGTTTCTTCTTGCTTTCACTTTAAATCCTAACTTCTTTCCCACAGTCCATATCCGAGTCTATGCCTAGGCTTTCAATAGCTTCTTCCGGCAGCTTTTTCATCCGGCTTTCCCCTAGGCTCTTTGCTAGTCTCTCTCTCTCTCTGGTATTTTCCCACTTCTTCCCGTTTCTTCCCTCCTAGGTTTCCTATCCGAGTCACGGCACCATTATGTCACTCCCCCTCTTCGTGGAGGAACGACACAGAACCCTGCGCTGTTCTTTCGTCTGCTCGGCCCTCCCCGGGTTTGCTGCTGGTTCTTCCCGGGTTGGCTACTGTCCCTTCCACCTCCGTGGAAGGGCGGTTCCCCCTGGCCACTTTCCCCACTTCCGCAGGGGAGCAGCACACCGCCGGCCGGCTCTCTCGGGGGCTGCACAGGTGTTCCTCCAGATAGATGTTCCCCTTAGATGTTCCTGGTGCATGTTGTCTCTCTCCTCCTTTATAGTCCTCTTCCGCCAATCCCAACTCGGCTGCCCACACGCCGAGTACGCTGCTCTCCTCCAATCAGGAGCAGGATCAGCTCCTGGAGGTCATCACTCAAGTTGGCAAGAGGCAGCTGCGTAGAAGCTGTTTTCTCCTCTCCCAGCGCCATATTGTGGGAGAGCAGATGCATAGAATAAGTCTTAATTCTAGTAACTTAGTCTAGTCCGGGTTGCTCCCCACACCAGAGATTTGTCTTCTAGCTTGGATATTCTTTCTTCTTCCTCACCAAGTCTGCTGTAAAGAGTTTCCATCTCATTTTTACTTAATTTATTGAATTCTTCATTTCTAATATTTCATTTTGATTTCTATTTCAAATCTCAATTTCATTGGAAAAATGTTCATTCATGTAATGTATGGATTTCTTTAATTTGTGGATTTGTTTCTGATTACTTCTAAGTAATCCTATGATCATTTTTTTTGTATTCCACCTGGCATTTGTTCAATTTTTCATCTTCACATTCTAGTGTTGAAATGTTGTTGTGTTCCTTTGGGGACATCATGTTGTCCTCCTTATTCTTGTTTCTTGAGTTGCTGAGTTTATTTTGGGGCATTTGTGGAGATACTTGTTGGTTTTTTTCCACCTGTGATGGTTTTTATCTGTGGATTAGTGGAGTGTCTGCTCTTTCAGTTAATACCCTGAGGCATGTGCTAGGTGTGGCCAGGGAGTTCTGTCTCCTCCAGGGTGAGGGGAGTGTCCAAAGTGACACCCAAATTGGGCATGGTAAATCTCTTTTTCTTTTTTATCAGAGGGGAGAATTAATCTGCTCTGTTGGTGTAGTCTCATGCTCATCTCCTCTTCGCTAAGGAGACCAATGCCTGGTCCTAGCCCCAGTGGGTATAATATTCAATCACACTAACACAAGAACCACACATAGGATGCAGTTCTCAATGTGAGCACAGATCCCACAGGAATGACCCTCACCAGGGAATCAGGGAGCCCTGAACATATGGAGCTGCCCACAGTGACTACCCAATGACTCAGCCATGCCCTGCACCCTCCCATGAAGCCACAGTGTTTTCACAGTCCCAGCATACAGGGCCCCCACAGACATGAGCACCCATCCAAGCTCAGGCATCAATTCTCCCAGCCAGACTCAGGCATCTCTGCTCAGCCAGTTGTTGGACATGTGAACATGAACTGGTGCAGCTGTTACATATGTCCAAAATGGCTCCCAGCAACTCTTGACTAGTTACAGGGCACTGGTGCCAGGTGGTTGTGGAGAGAGGAATGTGCCCCCTTTTTTTCCTCTAGGTTGGAAGGTACCCTTTCCCTCACAGGGTTCCAAGCCAGACTCACACCAGATTCTTCCCACAGCTTCATCACCAGTGGCTTGGGCTGCTGTAGTCTAGTCTCACTTCCACAACTGGTACTGAGGCTCTCAGCTGCTGGGGTCCTGAGTTGTGTATGTCCACACCCTCCATGTAGGTCCACAGTGTCCCTCTAATTTGCATGGAGTTTCCTCTGCCATTTTCTCCCTAACTCTTCCCTGTGATTGCACTCTCTCCATATTTATTTTAGCTATTTTGCCCTAGACTAGAGCAGCAAGCTCCCTCCTTATTCTGCAATCTTGATGTCTCTGTTTTTCTTCTTGTTTGTGTTTCTTATACTTGCTTGACATTGGACATGTTACTCAATCTCTCTCTGTTTCCACATCCTAAGCTCTAAAATGAAGAAGTTATGCTATCTGTGTATAAGTTGGCGTGAGTATTCAATTCTAGGGCATACAAAGCCCTAGAAAAGAAACAGGTAGGTGTCAAGTATTCCATAAATATAAATTTTGTTAGGATTTTGATAGATGTCTGCTAATCCACCATACTACCCTTTAATTTCTTTTTTCAAATTAAAGCTGTCTAACATTATTAAAATACAGTTTGTTCTTGATCTGTTTGATACAATTTATAGGCAGAAATCGCACCTTGTCCTGAGCCCACTGATTCTGATCAAAGTGGCAATAAGTAGCAGGGTGGTTTCAATTCCATCAGAAACTCTGAGTGACTCCCAGTATTGGATATAAATATGAAAATCAGTGGAATTCTAGAAAGATATCAAAATAAGTATCTAAGGAGACAGCCGTAAAGATTTTCTGGTTTACAGCCCCTCTCAATCCCTTTGGCATGCTTCCTCTAGTCCAGCACATCTTAGTGGTGTCCTCATTTTTAAGCTGGGAGTAGAACATTTTCTTAAACAGAATATTGTAGTGTTGTCAAAATAGGGGCTACCATGGCCCATATTGTCCACATATTAAAAATGTAGTTCTGCTTAGAGTGGCTTTCATAATTTAATGGTGTTAAGAATAGTGAAAAGATTAGGATTTTGAGGGGCTTCTAGCCTACTTGTGGAAAATCTTGTGTGGACCTACAAGATGACTTAGGACAATATAGAGACAGTAAGGTAATGTGTGGCAGGAATTTACGAAGTGCCAAGTTCAGAAAAAACATAAGGGGTGGTGGGTGGTCATCACAGGAGCATGGCCAAGAAGGATGGGATTGGCAAGTATGGAGTTTGCGAAGTTGAGATGGCAATGGGTGGGATGGTAGTGGTCAGCCATGGGGCACAGGGAACCCACAAGCTTGGAGCAAGGAGTCAGTCAGTTCCTGCCCAGCACCCTCTCCCATCAGGCTGGGGTAAAGAAGAGGCAGACGTTGGCTGTGGGTATCACCTGTACTTTCCCTCCTATGTTGAGCTCATCCTGGCAGGGGCTCTGACACATTCTTGATCCACAGAGCTGAAATCTGGGTGATGGTGAAAATGTGATATGCATTTATAGAAAGAAAGCAACCTGAAATGGCACCTTGAATTTTTGTGTGCTTATTTCTTCATTAAATTAAGAAAGCATCAGGCTAAATTCCTATGTAACATGAATCAACTGGCAAGTGAATCCAAGAAAAGTAAAGGCTTTCCTGTTCAACTGAAAGGAGCACACTAGAAGTTTCTTTCACAAGATGCCACCTTACCCTTGAAACCCTCTTTCTGATCCCACTTGAGGGACAAGATCTCCTGAGACTGTCCATGACTGGCTGCCCAAGAAAACCCTCACCAAGTTTCTGGTTCCCCCTGGTCTGGACTAGGAAGTTTGTTTCTCAGTGACATCTGTAGAGGGAAGTAAGTACTCTGCATAACAAAGAAACATGCCCACATTGCATGCTCAATGCATCTTCTAGGAATAATGGTCATTTAATACTTTAAAATACTTGTTCCTATCTCTCATTTTTTAACTTATATTCTTTTGTATATATATGCATAGGTGTGTAGGCTGAGTATAAACTTCTTATATGTCTTCTTTTCCATATATCCTCAGAACCTAGCCGATAATCAGGCACTTAACAGTACTCAACAAAATAATTATTGAATGAAAAAAGTAATTATTGAATGAATGTGTTATATTAATTTATTATCATTTTTATTGTTCCCTGTGCCTACCTCTCATTTGTAGTTTGTATTTCCTCTTTGATTACATTCATTTTCTAATATTGTACATTATAACTTTTATTACAGAAATTTCTGAGGTATAGAATAAACAGAGAAGTATAACATTGATCCCGGCCAGCGCCGCAGCTCACTAGGCTAATCCTCCACCTTGCGGCGCCGGCACACCGGGTTCTAATCCTGGTCGGGGCGCCGGATTCTGTCCCGGTTTGCCCTTCTTCCAGGCCAGCTCTCTGCTGTGGCCAGGGAGTGCAGTGGAGGATGGCCCAAGTACTTGGGCCCTGCACTCTCATGGGAGACCAGAATAAGTACCTGGATCCTGCCATCGGATCAGCGCGGTGCACCGGCCGCAGCGCGCTGGCCGCCGCGGCCATTGGAGGGTGAACCAACGGCAAAGGAAGACTTTTCTCTCTGTTTCTCTCTCTCACTGTCCACTCTGCCTGTCAAAAAAAAAAATTTTGATCCCTGTAAACTTTACCTTGCTTTACAATTACCAGTATAAGCCAAGAATTTTTCATGTATCTTCCCACTCACTCTTCCCCTCTCTGACAACTTCAGTGTGTTACTCTAAAACACAACCACACTAAAATAGCATATAAAAAAGCATTGACAAGAATTATTTAATGTCATCAAATACTCCATCAATATTCATGTGTTAGTTGTATAAATATCATAAATTAGTTTCTACTACTTAAGTTCTGATATACATAAGGTTTACACAGTGTAGTTAGTTTATTGATTTATTTTGCCATTTTTGTTCTTTGAGAAGAAATGTTATCAATGTATTTGGTCAAACATATTAAACCTTGTTTCATGACTCATGGGTTTAATTTAAGACATAACTCTTGTGCACAAATCCTGACATATTCAGAAAAGTATCTGATGGATACAATGGCTGCCACGGCCGGCGCACTGTGGCCGGTGCACCGTGCTGATCCGAAGGCAGGAGCCAGGTGCTTCTCCTGGTCTCCTATGCGGGTGCAGGGCCCAAGCACTTGGGCCATCCTCCACTGCACTCCCAGGCCATAGCAGAGAGCTGGCGTGGAAGAGGGGCAACTGGGACAGAATCCGGTGTCCCAACCGGGACTAGAACCTGGTGTGCTGGTGCCACAGGCAGAGGATTAGCCTAGTGAGCTGCGGTGCTGGCCTCTGTGTGAGTACTATTAAAGTTCATAACAATGCACAACAATTATGTGTTGGCTACTCCTATAGAGAAAGCAATGTTAGCACAGATCCCACTTTCTTCTAGCTCTGCTAATATTCTCATTTGGGGTAACATGTTACCAACTCTTTTTTTCATTTTTTCATTTTTCATTTTCTTGTGATTAATTTTTCTCATACCATAAAATCTCATGTCCTAGTTTTCTAAAATATTCACTTTTTCATTTCTATAAGAACGTATCCAACAGAAACTGAAAAAGGAATCCTTAAACTATGGTCTAAGCACAGCAATGTCACAATGTGGATATAACCATGCCAAGGACAATTTTAAAATATGTTTCTAAGGCGGCACCGCAGCTCACTAGGCTAATCCTCCGCCTTGCGGGGCCGGCACACCAGGTTCTAGTCCCTGTCAGGGCACCGGATTCTGTCCCGGTTGCCCCTCTTCCAGGCCAGCTCTCTGCTGTGGCCCGGGAGTGCAGTGGAGGATGGCCCAAGTGCTTGGGCCCTGCACCCCATGGGAGACCAGGAGAAGCACCTGGTTCCTGGCTTTGGATCGTGTAGCTCTGGCCGTAGCAGCCATTTAGGGGTGAACCAACGGAAGCCCTCTCACTGTCTATCTGTCAAATTAAAAAAAAAAATACTCTACCCAAGGCTGCCATTATACATTCTCTATTATGTCTTTCTTTTTCAGCATACTGGGATCACATTTTTTAATTGACACAAAAATATTGTACTTTACATCTATATTTGTGGTATAGCATATGATACTTTGGTTTATGTGTGCGTTGTATAGGGTTCCAATCAGAGATGATCTCTCCAGATATTTGACATCATGTATTTAGTGTTAGTTTCTCCTGCAGACTTTGAGCTACTGGGGGCATAAACTTTGTCTTGTTTGAGTCTAATACCCAGAGCTTCACAAAAACTATGACTATAGTATCAGTTCAGTAGATGAGGTATGCTGGTGTTAAAAGAGGTCATGGAAAATAGAATTAAAATGTAAGTTTATATTGGTGCAAAAGATTTTTTTATATCTATGCATTGTTTTTTCATGATTTTTGGAATAACTTAGTAGCTTTTAAATTTTTTAATGAAAAAGTTTTAGCTAATGCAAGAGAATAGTGCTGCAAACCCCAAATAACCCATGACCCTGATTGAGCAATTGCCAAATATCTTTTTTCATCTACACCACGGTCTGGGGGATGGTCTCCTTAAGATAGGCCCATGTCCAAATCCTGGGTCCTTTATATGTGATCTTGTTTGAGAAAACTGTCTTCACAGGTGTAATTATCATAAGGACCTTCAGGTGACACCATCCTGGATTATCAAGAAAGGCCCTGAATCCAATGACAAGTGTCCTCATAACACAGAGAAAAAAAGTCATAGACAGGCCAAGGATGAGGAGGTAGAAGACAGAGGCAGAGAAAACCATGATGGGGCCACAGCATCAGAAGCCATTGGCTGGGAAGGAAGAGGTCTCACCATGCTCAGGGTTGGGGTAAATTGGGCTGGAGATGAGGGTTTGGTACACTGTGAGGTTGCATTCTGCAGGGAACAGAGACTCACTGAATGATGTAAGGAATGTGATAGCCACATTTACATTTTAGAGCAAGCACTGTATTGTAAGTGTGGAATGGATTGAAATGAAGTGAAGTCACAATCAGAGCATGGTGTGCACCTATCTGCTCCCTTGCACCCTTTTCCACTACAAGGAAGCTCACTCTAGGCAAGGAGAACTCCAGGTGCTCACACCCAGACTTCCTGGGGGAGGTGCATGTGAGGAGTCTGATTTGTTGATGAATTGAAAAATCACTCCTCACTGCTGCCCCCTGGCCCAGGGACTGATCCAAACTTCTCTCTCCAGGCCTTCTTCAAAGACCTTGTGATACAATAAATGCTTGTTACTTTAAGCCTCTCAGTTTTGGGCTAGTTTGCAATAGACATGCAGCAGTAAATAACTAATACACCCATGCCTGCCTCTCTGACCTCTTTCAAAATATTTATGCTTTGCTTAGGTAGGTTTTTCAGATTTTATGCTTACTTCTTAATCATCATATATGAAGGAGCTTCAAAACTTTCATGGGAAAATGGAATTGAAAGATAATGCATACTTTTCATGCACTTGTTGAATCCCACTTGGGCATAGATCCTCAGATTCCTGCTTGGTTCTGGAAACCTAGCCATGTAAGCCACATAATTTTGCTTCTTAGCATAGCTAAATGATAAGTTATGGTACCCTGACCTCATCTTTCAGTATTTCCTCGTCGTGTTCCCACCACATTAATTTGACTACCATGTCTGAAATGCAGGTTTACCTGTGACTCTGCTTCTGAGGAAACAGAAGTTGATATAGTTCACAGTTTTGGAGAGTGAAAGTCCAAATAGAATAGCACAAGCTTTGCTTCTGCCAAGTGACCCATTATGGATGATTGAGTGCTTGTAGGTGAAAGATCACATGGTAACCCAGGGAACAGATAGGAGCTGGGCATCAGCTTTATGATAACCCACTCATGAAGGACACTGCCAGTGATTTAACTGCGACTCAGCCATGTCTCCTAACCAGCACAACTGGATTAAGTTTCCATCGTCAGGGTACCATTAGCTTATGTCCTTGGGGTTTCAAGTTAAACATGAGTTTGGGACCAACTTATACTCAAAACATAGCACTGACCAATGCTCTTGCCCTCATTGGTCCCTCTGGTTTACACTCTTACCTGAATGTTTTCACAGTGAACTTCTTCCTGGCATACAAGACTTAGTGTTCCTGGGCATTCTCATGCCTAAAACAACTCAGGGAACAAAACAGGTGCTCAAAAGATATGCAGTGAGAAAAGCAGTGAATAAAAATCCTTTACATGCTATTCATTGAGACTATAATGCTTGAGAAAATTTTGTTAGTTTCTGAGTTTAATGGTGAAATACTTTTTAAATAATAATATGCTGGCCAGTGCCACAGCTCAATAGGCTAATCCTCTGCCTGCGGTGCCGGCACACTGGGTTCTAGTCCCGGTTGGGGCACCGGATTCTGTCCTGGTTGCCCCTCTTCCAGGCCAGCTCTCTGCTGTAGCCCGGGAAGGCAGTGGAGGATGGCCCAAGTGCTTGGGCCCTGCACCCTCATGGGAGACCAGGATAAGTACCTGGCTCCTGGCTTCGGATCAGCATGGTACACCGGCCGCAGCACACTGGCCGCGGCGACCATTGGAGGGTGAAGCAACGGCAAAGGAAGACCTTTCTCTCTGTCTCTCTCTCTCTCACT
Organism: Oryctolagus cuniculus; assembly: GCF_964237555.1. Classification (NCBI taxonomy): domain Eukaryota; kingdom Metazoa; phylum Chordata; class Mammalia; order Lagomorpha; family Leporidae; genus Oryctolagus; species Oryctolagus cuniculus. The sequence goes on from NC_091436.1 coordinate 117,120,743, forward strand.
GTCCACTCTGCCTGTCCAAAAAAAAAAAAAAATATGCTGACTAGTTTGTTGACTTAGGATGTTGCAACTGAATTAAAAGTTTCCAAAGAGAAACTTATTCAAACAAAGCTATTGAAACAGAAGGAAGGTGGATAAAGATTATCAGAGAAAAACAGAAGTCAGCACAGAAAGTCAACAAAGATTAGAGTTGTGCTGACTCATGACTGCTTTAGCAAAGCAACTCTATTAGCAGAATGTTGCCAATCCTTACTCATAGTTATTCTTTGAGAATATACTGGACAACTCTGAAGGTACCATCCATAATCCCGAAATCTTGGCCAACCCACCAGGGCATTAATACCTATTATCACTTCAAATTTATAATCCTTCCATGAATATTATGGATGGTGTAAGGATTTAATATCAAATGATATTTCTTAATAGAAACCTTCATGGCCGGCGCCGTGGCTCACTAGGCTAATCCTCCGCCTGCGGCGCCGGCACACCGGGTTCTAGAGAAGCACCTGGCTCCTGGCTTCGGATCAGTGCAATGTGCCGGCCGCAGCGCGCCGGCTGTGGCAGCCATTGGAGGGTGAACCAACAGCAGAAGGAAGACCTTTTTCTCCGTCTCTCTCTCTCTCACTGTCCACTCTGTCAAAAAAAAAAAAAAAAGAAAAGAAAAAGAAAAGAAACCTGCATATGTTTTATTGCAGAATTCCAAGAGTGATATTTGAAACATTTAACTTGTTTAAAATATAATAAATCATATATATACCATAACCTAAAAATATTTTCATTTTCTAACAAAAGTATGTGTACCATAAAAACAGATAAAGCTATAGATAATATCTGTCCTAAATCTTTATCATAATCCAGTAATTTGCTTTTTATAGACTGCCTGTGTAATCTGGGCTGTTTATGTGATCATGGGTAACTTCCTTTATAAGAGCATTAGTCTGGGCCAGCCAGGGGGACCTATTTTCCCCAATGCTGGCTGACAATTTCAACTCCAAGGATTATAATTTTCCAAATAGGGGTGGTCTTTTTACCCTTTAATAAAATGATAATCCAAGAGAGGCAGAGATTGTTCTTGAACTAATTGGTTTATTGCAAGGCACTCAAAAATAAAATAGCAAAGGAAAATATGGGACACTTAGGTAAAAAATAATTACTCAAGCACAGAGTGCAAGCTATGATCCAAGCACCAGGCATCCACTGAGTGATTTTTCCAAACGGTCCCAGTGAATACACTTCTTCAAGGTGAGTCTTAATGGCTCTGGGTGCTGTCACACAGTCAACAGTGAAGTAAGTGTTCTCAATTCAGCAGAGCCTCTGATGGCTGATTCTTTCTCAGAGTGAATTCTTCTCACAGGAAAAATGGAGTCACAGTGAGATGTGTCTTGAGTGGCAATGTGAAGGCACTATAATTTATTGCCTCAAAATTTATTTTAGTTTCCATATGGCAATATGGAAGGTCCTGCACCCAAACTATCCTATTTGCAGATAGGTGTGCAGTTGTCAATGTGGCTGTCAGTTGGCCAGAGAGAAGTGATGGGCTTTCTTCTATCAGCCAGTTACTTTGCTCAGTTTCAGTTTGTGTTACAAGAAAAAGTTTAAAATGGAATTAGTACTGTCAAAGCATAGTCATCGTGCTCTTTCTGTTTGGTCAGCAAAAAATGTAGGAATGGTTGTTTGACAAGGTGGTTAAATTGCTGCCAAATACAAGTGATTGATTTGAGACCTGGCTCCTCTGTTTCTGACCCAGCCTCCTGCTAATGTGTACTCTGGGATAATGGTTCAAGTAATTGGGTCCTAGCCACCCACCCGTATCATATACCTGGATGGAATTCCAGACTTTGGCCTGGCCCAGCCCTGACTGTTGAGGATATCAGGAGAGTAATCAAACAGGTGGAAGAGTGCTATCTGTTAGTCTGTTTCTCTCTCTCTCTCAGTATGTTCACCTTCCAATACCATGAAAAATAACTTGAAAAATTAAAAGTTAAAAAATATAAAAAGCAAATATAATTGGATTTCAGTATTTAAAGGATAATAAGTATATGCACTTATGTATTTCTGTTGGAGCAAAGATAAATAGTAGTAAAAGACAAGAAAAACAAATAATATTTTAGGAAGACATTTGTTAGGGACAAAATTAAATATATAGTGAAGATAACAAAGAGTCTAAAAACATGATGTGAAAAGTCTTTTTGATGTAAGCTTTGGATTTGGATCTTAAAGAAATAATATCAAAACACAATTACTCAAAACTTCATTCAAAAAGTGAAGATTTGATTGGATTTCAGGTAAGTAGAGATGGGAAGCACAAAAATAATTGGAGTCACCCATCATGGATAAATAATGACAAGGGACATTAGGCAATAAAATACCCAACACAGATATAAATAAAAATGCATTGATAAAAGAAACAGAATTAGAAAAGACAAAAAATATAAAAGTCAACATAATCTGGAGGAGAATTAATTGGGTGAGTGTAGAGGGTATTGGAGCATGTTATTGTACATGCAAAAGGTTAACTATGAGAAATCTGCTTGGGAAACATCATTGACAGCTAAATACTGTGAGAAGAAATCATGTTCCAGATACTGATTCTTGGAATTAAATCAATAATTGGTTAAAGGAATACCAGAAAGAACATAACACAGACAGAAAGCATCACTCTGAGTTTTTCTTAAAAGTACAAGATATTGAAGAAACAAGCTTTCTTTCTTTTTTTCCCCACATAAAGGTGGGAAGAGAAGTTTAAAGTAAATGAAAAAATAGTGTTAATTATGGGGATAACTAAATTTAGAGTGATGTCTCTTATGGATTAAACTCTGGATTATATTTAAGAAAATTTGGAAGCAATAGAAAAGGAAAATAAGACATTCCAAGATGGTGGATTAGGGAATGACATATTGAGCTAGGCTAGGGATAAACAGTTAAAAAAAAGTGTAGGACATGCACTCTCAGGGGAGAATGGGAGAGAAAACTACACTGGAAATCTTACAAGAGGAAGAGGGATTCTGAGTATCTGTGTGGAGGGTGTGGATGCACGGCACAAGCATGAACACAAGCACACCCACTGCAGCCAAGAACTGGAGCAAGTGGCACCTTGGAGTTGGAGGTGAGATCACACTGCAGCAACCCCTGGTGATAGAGCTGGAGGGTAGCATGGCATGAGTCCTCATTGGAGTATTGAGAGCTAGCATTTGCTAGCATTGCCTGCAGATCTAGTAGAAATAGAGGGGATATGTTTATCTTACCCTGACTTTCCCATAACAGTGGCCTCTGCCTGGCTGAGACAAGGCAGGTGCCATTATGGGTTTGGGTGGGAGATGGAGAAGACTTTGTGTACATGCAGCAACTGGCTGAGACAGGATACCATCTTCTCAGCAGTACTGGCACGGTAGTAGGAGGAGGGAAGCATTCAGCCAGTGGCTCTTGTGTACACATGTGAGCCAGAGATTCTAGCAGGGAACAATCAAAAGTCCCAGCCTTGCTGGGAGGTGGACGGGTAGCCACATAGGATGTTGAGGCACCTGCATCCTCTCAGGATCAAAACTCCTAGGAAAAACTGTCTTGGGGTACATCTGCCTCTCTGTTGACCAGACAGGCTGGCAGGGCATAGAGAAACCTCTGCACCAAGTGACTGTGGGAGCCTTGTGTGCTGAGACCATGGAGACTCAGTGGTAACATGAGAAGGTGCAGTGTGTATCTGGGCAATCACTGTGTGTGACTTCACTGCTCAGAGGAAATAAAAAAATTTCTAGAAACAAGTGAAGATAACAATACATCATATTAATAATTACAAGATACAGCAAAAGCAGTGTCTTTAAGGAAAGTTTATAGCAATCAGTGCCTACATGAAGAGGTTGAAAAGATACCCCAAAAAGCTGCTATTAATGCATCTCAAAGAACTGGAAAAATAACAACAAACTCAAGATTAGTAGGAGGAAAGAAATAACTAAAATTAGAGAAGAAATAAACAAAATTGAAACAAAAAATACAAAAGATCAGTGAAATAGAGCTGATGTTTTGAAAAAAAAAAATAGACAAAATTTATAAACAATTGGACCAAAATCAATAAAATCAGAGGTGAAAAAGAAAATGTAAGAACATATAACATAGAAATAAAAAGTATCATAAGGAATTACTACAAAGAGCTGTATTCCAACAAATGAGAAGCCTAAAAGAAATGGATAGATTCCTAGATGCACAATCTAGCAAAACTGAGTCATGAAGACATAGAAAACTTGAACAGGCCAAGAACCAAGATGAAATTGAGTAAGTAATAAAGACCCTCCAAAAAAAAAGAGAAGCCCAAGACAAGATGGATTCACTACTGAATTTTACCAGAAATTTAAAGAAGAACTAATTCCAATTCTTCTCAAGCTACTTAAAAAAATTGAAAGGGAGGGGATACCCTTAAACTTATTTTATGAAGCCTTAATCACCTTAATTCCAAAGCCAGAAAAAGATGCAATAGAGAAAGAGAACTGTAGACAAATATCCCAGATGAACATAGATGCAAAAGTTCTAAACAAAATATTAGCTAATTGAATCCAACAGTACATCAGAAAGATCATTCTCCCAGACCAAGTGGGATTTATCCCTGGTATACAGAAATGGTTCAATATTTGCAAATCAATAAATGTGATACATCACATTAACAAACTGAAGAACAAAAAACAAATGATTATCTCAATAGATGCAGAGAAAGCAGTTAATGAAATACAACACCCTTTCGTGATGAAAACCATAAGCAAATTGGGTATAGAAGGAACATTCCTCAACATAATCAAGGCAATTTATGACAAACACATGGCCAACATCCTACTGAGTGAGGAAAAGCTGGAAGCATTCCCTCTAAGATACAGAACCAGACAAGGATGCACACTCTCATCACTCTCATCATTACTATTTAATATAGTTCTGGAAGTTTAGCCAGAGCCATTAAGCAAGAAAAAGAAATCAAAGGGATACAAATTGGAAAGGAAGAAATCAAATTATCCTTATTTGCAGATGACATGATTATATATATAGGGGACCCAAAAGACTCTATTCAGAGACTATTGGAACTCATACAAAAGTTTGGTAAAGTGGCAGGATATAAAACCAACATGGAAATATCAATAGCCTTTGCACACACAAATATTGTAAGATCATTCCCATTCAGAATAGCTCCAAAAAGAATTAAATAACTTGAAATAAATATAACATAGGATGTCAAAGACCTTTACACTGAAAATTACAAAACACTAAAGAAAGAAATAGAAGACATATAAAAATGGAAAAATCTTTGATGTTCGTGGATTAGAAGAATCAATATCATCAAAATGCCCATACTACCTAAAGCAATTTACAGATTCAATATGATCCCAATGAAAATACCAATGTCATTCTTCTCAGATCCAGAAAAAAATGATGCTAAAATATGGAAACACAAGAGACCCTGAATAGTTAAAGTAATCGTATGCAACAAAAACAAAGCCAAAGGCATCACAAAAGCAAATTTCAAGACATGTTACAGGGCAGTTATAATCAAAACAGCCTGGTACTGGCACAAAAGAAGACTTGTCGACAAACAGAAGAGAATAGAAACTTCTGATATCAATCCATGCATCTAGAACCAACTTATCTTTGACAAAAGAGGTAACATAAATCCCTGGAGCAAGGATAGTCTCTTCAACAAATGGTTCTGGGAAAACTGAATTTCTACACACAGAAGTAAGAAACTAGACCAATACCTTACACAAAAAATCCATGCGAAATTGATCAAAGACTTAAATCCACAACCCAATAGCATCAAGTTACCAGAGAACATTGGGTAAACTCTGCAAGACATTGGCATAGCCAAAGAATTCTTGGAAAAGACTCCAGAAGCACTGGCAATCAAAGCCAAAATTGACAAATGGGATCACGCAAATCTGAGAGGCTTCTGCACTGCAAAAGAAACACTCAGCAAAGTGAAGAGGCAGTCAACAAATTATGCAAATGATAAAGGGCTAACATCCAGAATCTATAAAAAGCTCAAGAAATTCAACAACAAAACAAACAATCTAGTTATGAAATGAGCAAAGCACTTGAACAAGAATTTTTCAAGAGAGGAAATTCAAATGGCCAACAGACATTTGCAAAAATGCTCAGAATCACTAGCCATCAGAGAAATGCAAATCAAAACTATGGTGATGTTTCACCTCACTCCAGTTAGAATGACTTTCATACAGAAATCAATAAATAACAAATGCTGGTGAGAATGTTAGGAAAAGGCATCCTGGTCCACTGTTGGTAGGAATGTAATCTGTGAACCAAACTTCATCTGGTTAGTCAGAGGGCTGTCTTCTAGGTCCCTTCTGCTGGCATAGAGATGAAGTCTATAGTCTCAGTACAGGAGTGGAGGGGACCACTTTCCCCTGGAACTGACATTAAGGTAGCTGGATTTAAAGTGGAGCAATGCATTATTTTTACGTGAGGGTTTTCCAGAAGGAGGACCTGATATTTTAGCATTCTACTATCTGTGAGCCAGTGAGAGCCCTTTTGCTCTAATAGAGAATTTATTTGATGTGAGGTATAAAGGGCAATATCCTGTCCCAGTGTACTTTTAGACGCCTCCTCTGTCAGCAAGGCAGCTGTTGCGTTATCCTCAGGCAATGAGGCCATTGTTGTGCAACCATGTCAAAGGTTTTAGAAAAGTAGCCCACAGGTTGCTTAACAGGTCCCAGATCCTGAGTTAACCCTCCTAAGGTGACTCCCTGACTCCCAGCGATGTACAGCTGGTAGGATTTCTCTGGGTTTGGCAGTCCTAGCACAGGGGCTTTAGTCATAGCATCCTTTAGCTGAGCAAAGGCTATGGTTTGCTCTTTCTCCCAAAGGAGGGGGCTCTGCTTGAGAGCCTGGTTTAGGAACTGTACTATTCCCCTCAATCTAGGAACGTGTAACCTGATAGAGAAAAGCTGGGACTGCCTGAAGTTTACAGAAGTAGGAATTTGCTGCATGGCACATATCCTCTCTGGGGCTGGTTTTTTCTCCCCAGGGGTGAGGATAAGGGTTAAATAATTAGCACTCTGATGGACTGGCTATGCTTTTTATTTCCTCTGGATATCTAGTAGCTAGTTTTGCTAGTAAGTTAAGCCAATATACAAGACTAGAGTCTCAAGCTGGGAAAGGAGATAGACTAACAAATCATTTACATTCAACCATGTACATTGTGGATAGAGATAGGCCCTTTAAGTCCTCAGTGAGGACCTGTCGAAATAGGTGCAGGATATCTAAGTTAGCTATTACTGAAAGCCCTGTTTTTAGGAACTGGCAGGAAGGACTTTCTAAGCTTAATACTATTTGGATAGACTTTTAAGGCCTAGATGGGTATGTGAGGCCCAGACCTATCCATGGGGTGTTGGAAGAGAATTGCAAGAGATGAGAATCTCCTTTAATGGAGGCATCCTGTGGATCTGCATTACATGGCTGGACTAGGAGGAGAGCTGAATAGGAGGCTGGTACAAATAGGCAACTTACGTTTCACTGACCCTAGGTCATCCCCTGAATAGCAGTGGCTAGAGTTGGAAGCTGGGCAGAAGCTGGGCAGAAGCTGGGTAGAAGCTGGGCAGAGCCAAAGGCTTTTTTAGCTCGGGGCCACAGGGTCTGCGGTTCTGAACCAGGAGTCCTTTGACACCCAGGGCAGTTCCGTGTCCAGTGGCCTTTTTCTTGGCAGAGCTGACAGAAGGCAGTTTCTGTCATGATAGCTGCTTGCCCAATGCCCTGGCTCCTTATATTGGAAACAGGTGCCATTTGGGGTGCACTGGCCTTGCTGGGTCTCCTTGACAGCTGATCACTGTGCTAAGAACCCATTGATAGAAGACAGCCCTCTGACTAATGCAGGTGAAGTTTGATTTACAGACAGAAGCAGCTTTGTCCAAGACAGGACCTGCTTCTCTGGGTATGCAACGGTTACAGCATGGCACGTTATTGAAGCTCATGTTCTGCCCCCAGGAACTTCTGCTCAGTTAGCAGAACTGATCACCTTAACCAGAGCTCTAGAACTAGATAAGGACAAGAGAAAATAACTCCCAGGGGTTATATACCTTTAATTAAACCTATGCAGCAAAAGGTAACTTACCCCCATGGAAGGTTGGCAAATAGATTTTACACAGATGCAACTCTGTCAAGGCTATAGGTACCTGCTTGTACTTATAGACACCTTTACTGGGTGGGTAGAAGCCTTCCCAACCAGAACTGAAAGAGCTCAGGAAGTGGCCAAAACTCTCCTGAAGGAAGTTATTCCACGCTTTGGTTTCCCAAAATCTTTACAAAGTGACAATGGGCCTTCCTTCATTTCCCAGATTACACAAGGGATTCGTAAGGCCCTAGGAATAACCCAACACCTTCACTCTGCATGGAGACCTCAGCCTTCCGGTAAGGTAGAAAGAGCCAACCAGACTCTATGGAAAACATCACAAGTATAGAAATATGCACTTGGTAAGAAAGGTTAAGAAAGAGTGTTCTTGGTAAGGAAGGTTAAGAAGGAAAGAATTCTTTTGAATAAAGAAAGGACATGGCTTGTAAGAATGACTTCATCCTGATGGCTAGTTTACTCTAGACTGGAATGGAAGTGATGGATTATTCCAAGTAAGTTGAAGAAGGTATGTGGAAGTCACAAAGGTTATGAAAGAAAGAAATACCGGACATGCTAACTGCCGCTCCAGGAGGTATCTGTGCCATGTTCCAGGAAGAATGTTGTTTCTGAGTCAATCAGACTGGACAAGTACAAACCCAAATTCGTACTTTCCTGGACAAAGCCAAACAGCTCCAGGACCAGGCCAAGCAGGGCTGGGATTTCTGGCCTGATATCTGGTCATGGAAATCCTGGCTATTTCCTCTCCTTGGCCCTATAACTTCGTAATCTTGCTGCTTTTCTTTGGACCATGTGTTTTTAATGCCCTTGTTCATTTTGTCTCTAACAGAATAAAAGCTGTTGAACTCCAAATGGTCTTCAGACAAGGCTACCAGCCCATTCAATTGGACAACCTGAGCAGCCCTCTGGACCAAGCAGGACAGTCTTTCCAAGGCCACTGTCACACACCATAGGACAGATAGCAAGAGGAAATACCTATATCCTTCTTGATGCCCATATGCCAGCTTTGAAGAAGCTACAGAAGATGGAACTCCATCCATTATCCCAAAAATAATTTGGGGTATTCCTCTTGAGGGGGGGATGTTAGGTAGGAAGTCAGATATGAGCTTATGTGTGTGTGACAAAGGCCTAACGAGACATATAGGTCCAGCATATGCATCTCATAGTCATCCCGATATCCTTCCAATTGCAGCCCAGTATCTACACTTCAAACATACCATGCCCCTTCTACCCAATAACCATCCTTCCTCTAAGGCTCCTCTAAAGTGGGGCAATGCCAGCCAGGCTTCCCCCGTCTGATAACTTCAGGGAGAAAACTCAGAAAGGAATTTTTCGTATTTACATCCAAAAAATCCTTTGTTCCAGGAGGAGAAGAGGGGAAGGCAAGGCCCATCCCCTTAAAAAACCCCCAGCCTCAACCTGACTGCACACTCAGCCCTCTGCCTCGCTGCTGAGCCACCTGCCTGGCCTGCCCAGGTGTATTCTCTCCACTCAACCATGTAACCTCACTCTCCCCCAGTCCGAGCGGCTGGGCACTCTCTCTCAGGTTCTGTCTGGAGAGGTGCCCATCCATTCTTATGGATGTCCCTGACCTAATAAACCTTGCTATTTGCTTTCCACTTAAAAAAAAAAAAAAAGAAATGTAATCTGGTGCAACCACTGTGGAAGACAGTATAGAGATACTTCAGAAATCTGAATATAGAACTACTATATGATCCAGCCATCCCACTCTTAGGAATTTACCCAAGCCAAAGGAATTCAGTATATGAAAGAATTTTCTGTACCCACCCCATGCACATTACGGCACAATTCACAATAGCTAACATATAGAATCAGCCCAAATGTCTATCAACTGTTGACTGGATAAACAAAGTATGGTGTATATATATACTATGGAGTACTACACAGTTGTAAAAAATGAAATCCTGTCTTTTACAACAAGACTAATACAACTGGAAACCATTATACTTAGTGAAATAAACAATTCCAAAAATATACATATCATATAGTTTGCCTGATCCGAGGTAACCAATACAATACCTGAAATGTAATCTATTGGAGTGAAATAGACATTTTGAAATTCCGTAATTATTTATAGCCCTTGCCTCTTCCATTAAGAAACAGTGTTTTTTCCTTCATACTATTTGTTGAACCCTTTTACTTACAGTAGGGTTAACTATACAATCATTAAGTAAACTGAAAATAGATCTTTGTAAAATTAAGAGTGGGAATGTGAGAGGGAGAAGGAGGAAGCGTAGGAGCATTGGGCAGGAGGGAGGGTTGGGGGTAAATGTCACTATATTCCTAAATCTTTGTATATGAAATACATGAAACTTGTATAACTTAAATAAAATTTTATTGAAAATGAAATAAAAGACAGAAAAAGAAAAATACCTCTAAGATAGAATTAAAATTAAGCATTTATAAAATTAGCATATCAAAGTCTGGACTCTCCTACAAAGAACTATTTCAAGAATAACTTGATAGGAAAAAAAGCAAAACAAAATAATAACCAGTCAGCAAAGCACATCTAATGTTAGTTCTGCCATACTGAAACTTGAAGTAAGGATTAAGAAATTTCTACAATTTTATATTTTCCATATAGGTCTTCATTGTACCTGAGCACTTATAAGCAACATTTTTAACAGTGCTTGTCTCAAAAAACAGTATAATTGGTAATCAGATTCAACAGCAGTCAACACATCTCAATTTAGTTTAGCCACTATAGCAAGGGAACACTGTCTGAGAATGGCCAGGGTTGGCTAAGGGGAATAAAGTTTCCTGATGTTCAAAAGACAGAGACAAATTGTGTTTCCCTTTCAAACAGATGATTTTTATTAAGGAATCTTATCAATATCAAAAGAAAGAATATAATAGGTAGAGAATCACTCAACTGGCCATTCATCAATAGATGAATAAAAGTAAGAAATCCAGTGAGTGGCACTGCAGACCACTTAAATACTAAAAACTGAATGAAATTTTTTACAGTCAGAACATAAAAGAATATAACTAAAGGCTTATGAAAAGTAATAGAACATAGTATTATTTCTTATACCAAAAACAAAGATACAATTACCCATATTATAAAAATCTGGTTTTAGGAATCAGTACACATATAGTAGGGATCTTCCTAGAAAGACCAGTACACCAGTTAAATTCAAAGAGATAGCTAGGAGCCTAAGGAAAAAGATAATTCTGAGCAACAAGAAAGTCAGCAAACCCTAAGGAGCTATTGAAAAAGGGAAATGGCAAGTTTTCCAGAAATGAACTGAGGAGGTGGCCCAGGGGAATAAGCAAAAAACATACATATGATTTTATGGCAAGAACATAAAAACCACAGGTTCTAGTGATGGAGTTACCATGCTGCCTGGTGGGGTCTAGTATGAGTTTACAAGGATTTGTAGAAATGGAAGAATCCCAATCATTCCTAGTGATTGAGACAATCAGGACTAAATTTTAATGAATCAGAAAGTGAAATTTAGGAGAAAGACTTTCAATAGGTTTAAGATTTGAGAGCAAATTTCTAGTAAAAGGGATTGACCATGATCTGGAAGTAGGAGGCACAATACCAACTGGAATGTTTGTGAGAGTTGTGGATTCAGAGAGGACTTTTTCTAAAATTTCACACTCATAGAAGAAACTTTTCTTCTGAGGAGTTAATTGGTAAATTTTCTAGGGTATCCTCTCTGTTCTTCACGTGATCCTGGGTGGTCAGGTATTCAATCCATACAATAAGTGATAGGAAGTCCAAGGGGGTGTTATGTCATCCCTATGTTTATCATAAGTACCTGGGAGAGATGACAATGATGGATATGACAGGGATGAAGATGGTAATGCCAGCACCCATAATGGAAGTAGTGGAGATGGTGCAGCAGATGGTGCTGTTGAAGACTCAAGCACTCCTGGATCATTATTTGTTGAAGCTTCCTTGTCAAGAGCAAGAGTAATAGTGGAATAGGGGTTCCATTGTTAGATGTGACAAAACTAGTAACATAAGCAGAAAATAAAATAATTACATATACTATGAACAAAAAGAAAATTTACATAAACTCTTCTGATTCCATTCAACCAGGAATTTTATGGAAGCTAAAAAAAATAGACTTCATAACATAGAGCAGAGTCTGGCACTATAGCATAGCAGGTAAAGCAACTGCCTCCAGTGCTGGCATCCCATATGGGCACTGGTTCGAGTCCCAGCTGCTCCACTTCCCATTGAGCTCTCTGCTATGGCCTGGGAAAGCAGTACAGGATGGCCCATGTGCTTGGGCCCCTCCACCCACGTGGGAGATCTGGAAGAAACTCCTGGCTCCTGGCTTCAGATTGGTGTAGTTCCGACCATTGCAGCCATCTAGGGAGTGAACCAATGGATGGAAGATCCCTCTCTCTCTCTCTTTCTGCCTCTGCCTCTGTCTCCCTTGTAACTCTGCCTTTCAAATAAATAAATAAATCTTAAAAAATAATATAAGGCAATATTGCAAAAGTACATAGTAAAAGAAGTGAATAAACATAAATAAAATCACAAACAAGTAGCAAAATGTAAATATAGTAGAGCCAAGATAAGCAGAAGTGAATCTATTACTGATGGGAAGTACATATACATCACTGGGAGGGACACACAGATTGAAGTCAAAATAGCAGTCATTACATATGATATAAACCTAAAACAGATCACCTTCCTCCTAATGAAAAACAGTATCAGAGATCTTAATCATTTCCAATTTTCCTTCTCCTGTGGTAGACCAATGAATATTCCCTAAAACTTGATTAAAATTTCTTCTTGTTGTAGAGTTATCAGGGTTACTACTTCATTTATAGATTTTGGAGTAAAGTATATTTCCACATGGTTTGACAGGAAAAAAGTTTGAGTCAACTTAGCATATCTGAATTATTAAATGTATTTAGAGAAACCAGCTATGTCTAAATCTATGGTTTAATGAATAAATATTCCCATACTTCCTCATATCATGTTTTAATATTTATATCCCTTGTCAACTTTAACTATAATTTAAGCAATATATCAATTCAGTGGATCCTGAGGTAGTTGGATTATATGATAAACAGAAGTTCCAAAATATGTCTTGTGATTAAGAGCACTGTTTAAACTCTAGCTCTAAAGTGTGTTTCCTGATCAGATTCAATGACAGATCTGCCAAAACGAGCTCCCCATGACTCTCCAGTTTTCAATAGTGTTAGATACCTTAGTTTGCTTGCACAGAAATATGATGCCCAAACCCAAATAGGTATCAATTATAGTGCAGCAAAATGGAACACTGTTCTTAACAGTAAAGGGCCTATGTAAATTATATTTGGTTCCTGGGAACATTCTTAATCTGTTAACCCTTTCTGTTCGTATAAGTATGTAACCCTCAGGCAGCTTTTGCAATGGCTTATCATCTACTTAATTTCCTGTAGTCTATTTCTCTGTATAAGCCAATTATACATATGATATTTGCCTCTGTGTCTGATTATTGATCTCTCAAAGAAAAGGTTCCTTCCAATAATTGTTTGTAAACTATTATTCATTATTTGTATCTTATGAACTTGAACTTGTCTAGTAAGTGCAACTATGGGATTATTAAAAACACACATATCATTATTAAACTTTGGGTGAGCTGAGACATTTGGAGGCCTCAAATAATTATTCCAGAAGTTTCTACGTTCTTTCCTTGAATCTTCTAGTTATTTTTCGACCATTTACCAAGGGCTTATGCCATTGATTGTCAAAAAAGCCAGAAAAATATGAATTGGACTTTGGTCTTCTTGCAAAGAATGCCTCATGGCCAACAAACTAGTATATAACTCAGCATGTTGGGCACTTTTGAACCTACTGTACTCCACTAGGGTACAATTATCCAAGGGGCAAAAAGCAACTGATTTTCAAGACAGTAGTCCAGAGGTCACAGAGGCTGATTAATCTCTAAATTGGGCACTGTTTAGTTAGTGCAATTAGGATGGACCTCCTTTGCCAATTTTATGACCTTAGATTTGCTTCACCCTTAGACTTTCCAATAAACAGACCAAGAACCCTGAGGACAAGTCCTTCATCAATTGTCTTAGCTGACCATCTACTTTTAATCTCTGTGCTGTGTGCAAACAGTTGGCATATGAAGAATACAAATGGGATGATGCCTGACTGCAGAGGTGCCTGTGGGTACTTAGGTATATTTCTTGCTTCTTGGGAGAGGCTTTCTTTCTTAAAATATAACTAGTTGGATGTATTTGGTAATATACAGATTTGACTATACATTTTACATTACCTCATTGTTTTGAAAATGGGTTTTTAGAAAGCATATTTACCTTTCTTTTAAAGTAAATTGTCTGCTTGATTTTTGGAATAGTTCTTTAAAAGTTTTAAAGCAGAAATTTAGGAGCCTGAAGCTCTCTAAGTATGGTAAAATGTTTTTAACTCATATTAATCTTGTTTGGGAGACAGAGTAGAGATGGGATGTAACAAAACAAAAGAAATGCATGGCAGAAAAATCATTTTAGAGCAAATTAATGATGGTGGGAAAATTGCTAATTTGTTTGTTTATCTCCCTGGAAGAAATAGGAAGCGTGACAAGCAGTATAGTTTTAAAGGCTGATTTTAGTACCTTTTCATTATTTAAAAAAAAAAGTTGCGGCCGGTGCCATGGCTCACTTGGTTAATCCTCTGCCTGCAGCACCGGCATCCCATATGGGCACCAGTTCTAGTCCCAGTTGCTCCTCTTCCAGTCCAGCTCTCTGCTGTGGCCCGGGAAGGCAGTGGAGGATGGCCCAGGTGCTTGGGTCCCTGCACCCGCATGGGAGACCAGGAAGAAGCACCTGACTCCTGGTTTTGGATCGGCGTAGCACCGGCCAAAGCAGCCATTTGGGGAGTGAGCCAACGGAAGGAAGACCTTTCTCTCTGTTTCTCTTTCACTGTCTATAATTCTACCTGTCAAAAAAAAAAAAAAGCTTGCTTAAATTTGGTCTTTGCTTTGTTGCAGTTATCTAGGGTAATATCAAAGTTTCTGTGGCAATTCAATTTTATATAGCCTTTAAAAGGTAATTTCAATGTCTATTGACAGTATAAATGAAAAAGTAGAATACAAGGCATAGAAGAATCATCCTTTAAAATATAAATGATGCATCATGGAATATAAAGATATCCACCAATAGTTAAAAACTGAATTGATATAACATTATAACACTGTTAGATCTTGAATAAGTCCATTTTGCAGAGCATTTCTGTATATCTGTAGAGGAAGAAAAATGACAAATGAAATGTTAAGTTAAAAATCAGAATAAATTGGCCACTGCCTGTGTTGCATCACTACTATATCTTTTTTAAATAATTAACAGTATTTTCATAATGTAAAAGTTAATTTTGATGATGTTTTCACATTCAACAGACTTTTTTCTACATTATTTTCCTCCCCAAATATCTAATACATGTAGATTTGGTATGGCTTGGGCATTCAGAGATTAATAGAATGATGACTCAATTTTAATTTCTAAGGCCATGAAAAAAGTTGCTTTGAGATTGAGCAATTCTGAATTCTTATTTATTTATTGTTTTAAACTTTAAAAAAATTGTTAATATAAAGAGAGCAGATTTCATGTATTTTATAGATAGCAATTCGAAGAAGATAGTTAACCATACTTCCTTCTCTCCTTCAATTGCTCCTCCTTCCTGAATGAATGAATTTATTTATACCAACACCCAATGCAATGTTTCTTCCCCTACTGTAAAAGAATTGATCAGTTTCTTCATTAAAGAAGCAAAAACTTATTAAATCTTGTAAACACCGTATTTCTGTGTATGCTGCAAATGAAATTATTTTGAGATGAAATTGTGCAAAGGAATTTTAAAAGGCTATGCATGCATCATACCTTAAAACAATACACTCGGAAGCTCAAAGATGCATGCAAAATAAGTAAATAAACTAAAAGCAAAAATTAAAATAAAAAACTACTCTCTGCTGTATAAACCATTTACAGGTTGGGGTTTTCTGTCAGGTATCTCACTTTGTTGTAAACCATTGTGACATAGATATTTTAGTCTTCAGTACCATGGGAGACTCAGATCTAAGTTAGTCAAATGCTCAGTATGTATGAAGGACTGATAAACAGTCCAAATCAACTTTTAATATATGAGAGTTTATGATATGGATAAGCAAATCTTTTAGTCTAAAAACCCAAGAGGAATGAATTCAGGTGTAGATGAGGACGTTCCTCAAAGAGACAAAGAGCCATAATCACAATTCTAAATAATCTCTAAACATATTTTGTAGCTTCTTTTGGAAAATACAATCATTAGAATGCAAATAATGGAGGGTTTCCTCTTGTCCTAAATTTCATTTTAAATCTTGATATCTCCTTATTATTTTGTGTAGGAGTTTGAAAGCTAGCCCTAAGCATGGGATATGTCAACTCCAAAAATCAATTAAACCTGTAAGTATTGGGCCTATTCTTTACTACTCAGTGGTTGACTACTCTGTACATTTTCAATAACAGCATCAGGAGTAATCTTCCCCCAGCTGACCTTATGGCTCATAGAAATTTTACTGAGTTAATGAGACCATAAATCTTTTTTTTTAAGGGAAAAGGTTTATTGGGGAACACCCAACAGACCAGAGGGGAGGGGTGGCAAAGGAAAAAGAGAGAAAATGAGTATAAGAGAGAGAGAGAGAGAGAGAGAGAGAGAGAGGAGAGGAGCTAGTGAGAAGAGAAGATAGAGCCGAGAAGAGAGATGAGAGGAGGAGAGGAGCCAAGAGAGGGGCCAAGAGAAAGAAGCCAAGAGAGAAGAGGCAAGAGAGCAGGAGAGAAGAGCCAAGAGAGCACATGTTCAGGAACAGGCCCTTTTAAAATTTTGCCCAAGGGCGGGCAGGGAAGCAGGAGCAGCGAACCCCATGAGGTTGGGGGTGGAGCTTGACCACAGAGGTTGGGCCATGTGGCCACCTGGCTTCCAGCAATGGTGGCAGGGGCTAGAGCTTGGGATGTAACGCGCCATAGATAAAACTGCGCCAGTTTCCTAACATTCTCCCCTTTTGTTTTTTATAAAGCAGGAGTGGTATGGAATTACATTAGTCCCAAAAGTCCAGGAGGGGTAGAGGGATGATGATCTGTCTTTAGAGCTACTTTCTGCTGACATGGGGTGATGAGGTACTCTTCACTGGCATGGGGCAATGTCTCAAGCTGCGATACCATAGATCTTACCAGTAATTATTGTCCATACTTGTTTCTTCAAATACTGACATTCTTAATCTTGGTTAGATACTCAGAGTTGTGTCATATAGATTGTCTATATATGAATACACCTTACAATTTGGAGTTTTAGGTTCAAATTGTATATGATGCAAGTTAAAGGATCAAGGGCTATTACAGTGAAGTTGAGATATCCTTGTGATATCCTAGTAAACTGATTTTGTTTACCTTCCCAAGAAAGGCTGTAGATTATTTAAAATTAATATCTAAGGATAAACAAAAGAATATCTCAGATAAATCAAGAATAACATAATATACCAACTCTCCTCCCACCTCCACCATTACCAAATTCATTAGAGCATCAGTATCTGGTAGAATGCCTTATATAGTTAAAGATTGCCTGTTAAATTGTTTATAATGATTTTATATCATATATGATCCATCCGGTTTCCTAACGGCCATAATCCATTGCTGTATGGTGTTGTAGTATCTTCAATTATACCTTTATGTTTTAATTCCTGTGTTTTTTCTGTAACTATGCTATGTGCTCCCTTTAGTGAGTATTGTGAGAAAAGTTATTTTCTCAAGTTGAGATAAAGAAATGGGCTACACTTTAATAACAACAAGCTTTTAAGTCCAATATATGTAACTTTGTCCAGTTTTATAGTGCTTAAGACACACTGCATGTTATCCATTTGCAAAATGTCTTCTATATTTTTCTTCATCATTGTTATATAGGTAACAGTGTTGCATCATTTCTAAGTCAATGTAAAATACAGACTTTTCTTTCAGTATTCCCCTCTAATCTTCAGAATAACTTTACTGATATCATTTTATGGTTTCACTTTTATGATAGTAAGCTGTGTTTTGGATCAATAACAAATACTTGGAATAACCATAAAGATATCATTTACATTATGTACATACAGGACTGAGTTAACGTAAGGCTGTCACCCTATTTAGCCCCAAAATTAATGAAATTCTCATTATTCTCTTAGGTTGTAATTTGATTAGAAAAGAATCATCTAGTGTCTTGAATAAACTTTTGTTATTCTATATTTTTACTACCCCAATCACCAAATTGCTTTCTTATTTAATACTGGAGATAGTTGAAGGGATTGCTATTTATGGTTGGACTTCATTTTATTTTGAATAGTTTTTTCATTGATTTATTATTTCAAAGGGATCATTCTTTCCAAAGAGTTATCAGCAGAGTACTGGGAATGTCTTTGCTGAGACCTCTTAATGTAGTCCTCATGTTGTTTAGCCTAAATTTGAGTTTTATTTTGGAATTGTCCTTGTTGTATTTGGTTATACTTAATAAATCATCTTCAGGTTTTTAAAATATGTCAGATACTGGTCTAGACCACATCCTGTATAACCTGGTTTCTTCACACAGGACATCAAAGGACTCACTTGGTTGAAGTGATAAAGTCTCAAGTCTTCTTCAAGGGAATCTCTTTTGAACTAATTTATAGATGGGATGTTTTGTTTCATTCTATACTCATCTATAGATTTAATAGTCTTCAACTTACTGAAAATTTAGACTCACTTTACTTTTAGATGATGTTTCCTATATTATTCAATGTATCACACAAGGCTAACTGGTTTAACATCACTACAAGATACTGAAAAACATTACACTTAGTGAAATAAGCCAGTCCCAAAGACAAATAAACTCTTTTCTCTGATAGAAGTGAAAATAGAATACATTAAAAGAGCAGTGAAGTGGCAAGCTATAAAATTAACACAAAAAATCAATAGCTTTTGTATACACAGACAATACCATGGCTGAGAAATAACTTCTAAGATCAATCCCATTCACAATAGCTATAAAAAATTAAATATCTTGGAATAAATTTAACAAAGGATGTCAAAGATCTTTATGATGAAAATAACCAAGCATTAAATACACAAATAGATAAAGACACAAGAAAATGGAAAACTCTTCTATGTTCATGGATTGGAAGCATCAATATCATCAAAATGTCCATACTACTGAAAGCAATTTACAGGTTATATGTGATCCCAGTCAAAATATGAATAACATTCTTCTCAGATCTAAAAAAATTATGCTAAAATTCATATGGAAACACAAGAGACCTCAAATAGCTAAAACAACATCATACAACAAAAACAAAGCCAGAGGCATCACAATACCAGATTTCAAGAAATACTACAGGGCAGTTATAGCCAAACAGCCTGATACTAACAACAACAACAACAAAAAAAACACCTCGTGTAAACCAATGGAACAGAATAGAAACTCCAGAAATCAGTCCATGAATATACAACCAATTCATCTTTGACAAATGAGGTAAAATTAATCTCTGGAATAAGGATAGTCTCTTCAACAAATGGTGTAGGGAAAACTGGATCTTCCCAAGTAGAAGTATGAAGCAAGACCCCTACCTTACACTTTACACAAAATGGATCAAAGACTTACATCTACAACCCAATACCATCAAATTATTACAGAACACTGGGGAAACCCTGCAAGACATTGACATATGCAGAGTTCTTGGAAAAGACCCCAGAAGCACAGGCAATCAAAGCCAAAATTGGCAAACGGGATTACATAAAGCTGAGAATTCTTTGCATTGCAAAGAAACACTCAGCAAAATGAACAGCAACTGACAGAATGGGAGAAATTATTTGCAAACTATACAACTGATAAAGGATTAATATCCAGTATCTATAAAGAGCTCAAGAAATTCAACAAAAACAAAATAAACAATCCAGTTAAGAAATGGGCAAAGGACATGAACAGGCATTTTTCAAAAGAGGAAATTCAAATGGCCAACAGACACGTGAGAAAATGCTCAGGGTTGCTAGCCATTAGAGAAATGCAAATCAAAACAACCATGAGGATTCACTTCACTCCAGTTAGAATGGCTCTCATATAGAAATCAACAACAACAACAACAACAAAACAATGAAGAGGATGTGGGTCGAAAGGTACCCTAATCCACTGTTGGTGGGAATGTAAATTGGTGCAACATTGTGGAAAAAAGTATAGAGATACCTCAGAAAACCAAATACAAACCTGCCATATGACCCAGCCATTCCACTCTTGGGAATTTAAGTGAAATGAAATCAGTATATGAAAGAGTTGTCTACATTATCCTATTCATTGCAGCTCAATTCATAATTGCTAAGATATGGAATCAATGTAGGTGTCCATCAACAGAAGATTGGATAAAGAAATGATGGCATATATACACTATGAAATACTACACAGCAGTAAAAAAAAAAAAAGAAAGAAATCCTGTCTTTTGTAACAAAATGGATGCAACTGGAAACCATTTTACATAGTGAAATAAGCTAGTCCCAAAATGACAAATACCATGTGTTTTTCCTGATCTGTGGTAACTAAGAGTACCTAAAAGGTAATCTATAGGAGTGAAATTGATATTTTAAGATTCGATGATCACTTACAGCTCTGTCTCTACTGTTGAGGAATAATGTTCTTTTCTTCATAGCATTTGTTGAACTCTTTATTTAGTCTAGGGTTAACCTTATGAGTTTAAAGTAACCTGAAAATAGATCTTTGTGAAAAATAAGAATGAGAATAGGAGAGAGAGGAGGAAGAAGGGTAGGAGTATGGGCAAGATGGAGGGTAGGGTGGGAAATATCACTATATGTTCCTGAATCCGTATATAGGAAATACATGAAATTTGTATACTTTAAATAAATTTTTTTTGAAAAATGTATAGGAATGAAATAGACATCTTCTGATTTGCTTATTGTTTTTGGCTCTTTTGATATTCCTATGGAACTGTGGTCTTTCTACTTATTGCTTGTTGAATATTATGAAAAGGGGTGCATTAAGCCTGTGATTACAGGGTGGATTGAAATTATGTTTTGCAAAAATTATAAACAAAAAATAAAGAAAGGAAGGAGGGAGTTTGAAGGAGAGAGAGAGAGGAGAGGGATGGAAATATAGTTACCTTCGTAGAATCGTACCTATGAAATACATTACATCTGTTCTCCTTATATTAATAAAAAATGTTTAAAGTCCACTGGTTAAAAAAAAAAAGATTGAGGGACGGAGACATGAAAGAGACACACACACAGAGAAAGAGAGAGACATCTTGTGAAGTTCTCCTGGGGTTACATGGGAAAAATTCCGAAGTCAATTCTAGAAAAAAAGACACAATTTAGAATGTGATTGGGCCAACTGGGTTTTTTTAAAAAGTCAGTAGATTTTAAACAAGCAGGTCACAGTGAACCAACACTTAGTAATCCACTTAAGTGATATGACCAAAAATTTTAAAGAAAGATACAGAAAGTTAAATAGTTTAAGGAAAAAAAATCTTAGCCCTGCTTAACATAAATGATTCAGTTTTTCCAAGCAAAGATCTTAATAAAGACAACATGAAATAAATATCTTATTATCTAAAAGTAAATAAAGTATATTCATAACCTCCTCTTAAGAGCAGAAACCAATATTCCATGAAAACATTTTTGTTTTAAGAGACTGGACCAAATTCTAATTTTTATGTTGATTTTTAAATTTTATTATGAAGTTTTAGATGAACATGTAATGCTTACACATTTTAAAGTGATACAATACAACATTTAAAGACATATTCAGCATTTAAAACAACCATATTGGCTATTAGCCTTTCTGTTTGCTTATTTTTTCTTTATGTTTGGAGTCTCTCAGCTCCTATATTCCAATTCTTTCTACAGAATATTATACATCATTGTTAGTCACAGTCACCCCACTATACGGCAAAACACCAAAACCTGTTATGTTCAACCTTGCTGTGTTTTGGTACCCACTATGCAATTTCCTACCACCTGTCTCCTGCACACAACACACCCCAGTTTTTAAAAATCAAATTACTATTTTAAATTCAGATTGAACACATGTATACTTAACTGCCACACATAAGAGAGAACATGTGGCAAATGATTAATGAAATGAGGAGTTAGTTTTTTGAAAAGATACAGAAAATTGATTATACCTTTGGCTGGATTAAGAAACAAGGGAGAATTAAAATAAAAAAAAAAAATCAGACAATGGGGCCAGTGCTGTGGCTCAGTGGGTTAAAGCCCTGGCCTGAAGTGCTGGAATGGATGCCGGTTCAAGTCCCAGCTGCTTCACTTCCCATCCAACTCTCTGCTATAGCCTGGGAAAGCAGTACAGCATGGCCCAAGTCCTTGGGCCCCTGCACCCAAGTGGAGACGTGGAGGAAGCTCCTTGCTCCTGGCTTCAGATCGGCTCAGCTCCAGCCATTGAGGCCACCTGGGGAGTGAACCAGTGGATGGAAGACCTCTCTCTCTGCCTCTCCTCACTCTCTGTAACTCTGTCTTTCAAAAAAAAAATCTTTAAAAATAAAAAAAATCAGACATGAAAAAGGAGATATTAATCTGAAAATAGATATACCATATGACCCAGCCTTCCCACTCCTGGAAACTTACAAAAAGGAAATGAAATCCTCATATGAAAGAGTTATCTGTATCCACATGTTTATTGCAACTCAATTCACAATAGCTAAGATATGGCCATCAACTGTTGACTGGATAAAGAAAATGTATACATATATACATGGAATACTATGGGATACTGTGAAATATTACTCAGCCATAAACAAGAATGAATTCTTCTTTTGCAACAAAATGGAAGCAACTGGAAACCATTATGCTTAGAGAAATAAGCCAGTCTCAAAAAGACTGTTTTCCCTGATCTGTAGTAATATACAGAATACAAAAAAAAAATGTATATGAACAAAATTGGCATTTTGAGATTTGATTATTGCATGCAGCCTTTCTCTATACTTATAAGGAACAGCACATTTTTTTTCTACTTACTACTAGTTGAATTGTTCATTTAGTGGAGGATTAAGCTTGTGATTATAAAATAAACTGAAAGTATGTCATTGAAAAATTAAAAGCATGGGCTGAAGGGAGGAAAACATCACTATGCTGCTAAATATGTATATATGAATACTTGAAATTTGTTCACCTTATATAAATAAAGAAATCTTTAAGAAGGAGACATTGTGACTGATAGGTTAGAAATACAAAGGATCATTGTACAACTATATTTCAACAAATTGGATGAATTTGTAGATACATACAAACTTAATAAAATTGAATCATGAAGACATAGAAAACCTGAATAAATAATGAGTAGTGATAAAAAATGAATAGTAAAAGATATTCCAAATAACAAGAAACCCAGAACCAGATGGCTGAATTTTATCAAACTTTCAAGGATAACCAACATCAATTTTTCTCAAACTACTCTAAAAACTTAAAGGAGTTAAATTATTCCAAAGTCATTCTATGAGGCCAGCCTTATCTTGATTCCAAAATCAGAAAAGGACACAATTTTAAAAAGAAGCTATATACCAATATCCTAGATAAACATTATACCAAAATTATCTACAAAAACTAGAAAATTGAATCTAATAACACATCAAGTGAGAATTATCCCAGAGTGCAAGGATGGCTTGATATATGCAAATCAATGAAAGTAATGCATTGCATGAAAAGAATTAAGAACAAAAATCAGATATCATCTCGATAGACACAGAAGAATAATGAAAAAAAAAATCCAATACCCTTTCAAGAAGAATAACCTTGAAAAAATTTGGTATAGAAGAAACATTGTAAAGGCTATATGTTACATACCCACAGATAATATTGTATTGAATGGGAAGAAGCTGAAAGCATTTCCTCTAAGATCTGGAACTAAACAAAGAAGTCCATTCTCACTTCATTTATTCAGCATAATACTGAAGGTGTTAACCAGAACAATTAGACAAGAGAAAGAATTAAGAGGCACATATATAGGAAAGGAACAAGTCAAATTATCTCTTTTTATAGATGACAGGATTCCATATATACAAAAACTAAAATATCTCACCGAGATTAATAGAACTGATAAATGAATTCAGTAAAATTGCAGCTTACAAAATCAAATAGCACAAATCAGTAATGTTTTTGTACACCAATAATAAACTCTTTGAGAAAGAAATTGAAAAAGCATTCCCATTCACAATAGCTTCAAAAGGTAATAAAACGCCAGGGCCAGCATTGTGTCATAATGGGTAAAACTGCTGCCTGTGACACAGGCATCCCATATGGGCACTGGTTCATGTCCTGGCTGTTCTACTTCCCATCCAGCTCCCTCTAACGGCCTGGGAAAAGCAGCAGAAGATGGTCTAAGTATTTTGGCCCCTATTGTCCGTGTAGGAAAACCAGATGAAGTTCCTGGCTCAGGCTTTGGCCTGGTCCAGCCCTGGCTGTTGCAGCCATCTGGGGAGTGAACCAGCAGATGTAAATCTCTCTCCTTCTGTCTCCTTCCATAGTTCTGACTTTCAAAGAAATAAATAAATCTTTTTTTTAAAAAAAAAAAGTAATAAAATACCTTGGAGTACATTTATCCAAGGAAGTCAAAAAGCGAATAGTTTTTAACAGTAGGGCTGAAATTTCATTTGTTTATCTTTTAAGTATCCATACTGTTAGTCACTAGGATGAATTAATGATCCTACTTCTGGGATGCCCATAACTTTAAGTTTCTTTTGCAGTGTTTCCTTCAGAGGCCTTAAAGCGTTCTCTAAAAGTAAAATTCTGGGGAATATGTTTCAGTAACTGAGGCATACTTAAATAGATAAAAGTTTAATCTAACCACAGCAAGCACAAATGAAGATACCACTCATGGTTTAGGAAAGAAATGAGATAGAATTAAAAATATGAAAATTGAAAAACTTTCAGGTAGCCACGACTGTTTACATATTGACCTGCCCTGGATAACTTTTTTTTTTTAAGAATTACTTATTTGGAAGTCAAAGTTACATAGAGAGAGAAGGAGGGGCAGAGAGAGAGAGAGAGAGAGAGAGAGATTTTCCATCCTCTGGTTCAGTTGGCTGCAATGGCCGGAGCTGTACTGATCCGAAGCCAGGAGCCAGGATCTTCTTCTGGGTCTCCCACATGGGTGCAGGGGCCCAAGGACTTGGGCCATCTTCTACTGCTTTCCCAGGCTATAGCAGAAAACTGGTTTGGAAGTGGAGCAGCTGGGACTCGAACTGGCACCCATATGGGATGCGGGCACTGCAAGCGGCAGCTTTACCCACTGCGCCAGAGCGCCGGCTCCATGGATAACTTCTGTTAAAATTTCCGCCATCTGTCAGAAAGTCTCATCTACTCTTGCTGTTAAATTTGTTTCTTGTCTGATCAACTTCCTTGCTTTTCCAACTGTGTGATTCCTTCAATGGGGTGTTGTTCCTTGTCAACAAGGAGGGCAACAGTGGTAGGAGAGGTTTTTCAGGGAGAGAACAGAAGTAAGGCCACACCTAGGAATGGCTTCCACCTCCTTTCCCTTAGATCTCGAGGCAACTGCTGACATCTGGGTGCTACCTCAGTATAATCCCTTCAAGGGGGTGCTGCTTCCTGTCTCCATGAAGAATAACACTGATTACACAGACGAGTGACCAAGTATTTTACCCACTTGAGTCTTGGACCAGCTGAAGCTGCCAGCTAATTTACATGAGGACAGTCAAAAAATGAAGGCGTCTTAGAGCAAAGTATTCTATTTATTCCAAATAAAATTTAACTAAGAGGAACTGTGTTCTCTGCGTTGATTTGTCACACCAAGCCATGCAAGGTGACTTGACTGCCCCAATACCTGGTGACAATTTCTACCTCTATAATTATGATTTTTCCAAGAGGGGCAGGTCCTTTTATCCTTTTATCAAATGACAAGCTAAGTGAGGCAAATATAGTTCCCAAATTAATCAGTTTATTGCACTGCACACAAGAGCTAAATAGGCAAAAATAAGCAAAAGGAATATATAAAGAAATTAGGTAACAGAAAATTACTTGAGCCCAGAATGCTAGTAAGACCCCAAGAACCATGCGTCCACACATGAAATTGTCCAAATGGTCTGGGGAAACTGTCCCCTTCAAGGTGTCGATGGATGGCTCTTGATGCCTACAAGCTGTCAGCAAGAAATGAAAGGCTTGTTACTCCATCAGAGCCTTCAATGGCTGGTGCAAGGGAAGATGCATCTAGCAGGTGATGGTGTCTCCATGAGATGTAAGACATTAGAATTTATTTCCCCCAGAAGTATATTATCTTAGCTTCTATCTGTGAAATTTGCAGGGAAAAGTAATGGAGTCAAACTATCTCGTTCTCATATGGGCACGCAGTGGTCAATGTAACTGTCAATCACGTAGAGTGAAGTAGGGGACCTCCGTGCTATTATCCAGCCACAGGGCTCAGTTAGAGGTTGTGTCACCAGAAAAAGCTCAAAATGGAATTGGTACTGCCAAAGTATAGTCATCATAACCATAATTAACCACAACATTACTGAGATTCACAAGAGTCTTAACACAGCAAAACACACATCACAACCATGAACTTTCACACAGGGTGTGGAGGACACTCTGATACATGGGACTCATAGTTCAACTCCTCTGTGGTTACACAACGTGAGGTCAATCCCAGCCTCCCCAGGATGTTCCAGGAGATCTAACCAACGTGTTCTCATTTCTCCGCATATTTATCTGCTCCCTCTTCTGCCTGAGACACCCCAAGGGATTTATGAGGGAAGCCTTCTGATAAAAGCCCTCCAACAACATGTTCTTATACTCATTCTCATTCTCTGGAACAAAAGTTTCTAATCTCATCAGACCCCACCCTCCTCAGTTTATAATATGCTTTATAATTTCTTTATTATCATGGAAAGGACTCCCTAAGACACCTCACTGCTCTTGGTGCCAGGAGTACCAGATTAACAAAAATCACCCCAGCACTTGAGGGGTGCAAGATTTGCATATAAGGAATTACAAATGAAGATTAAAGTTGTATCAAGGAGGGTCCTTGCATGAAGTAAAAAGACCACTGGGGGAGCCGGCGCTGTGGCACGGCAGGTTAAGGCCCTGGCCCGAACCGCTGGCATCCCATATGGGCACCGGTTCGAGTCCCGGCTGCTCCTCTTCCGATCCAGCTCTCTACTGTGGCCTGGGATAGCAGTGGAGGATGGCCCAAGTTCTTGGGACCCTGCACCCGCGTGGGAGACCTGGAGGAGGCTCCTGGCTCCTGGCTTCAAATCGGTGCAGCTCTGGCCGTTGCAGCCATCTGGGGAGTGAACCAGTGGATGGAAGACCTCTCTCTCTGTAACTCTGTCTTTCAAATAAATAAAATAAATCTTTAAAAAAAGACCATTGGGAAACAATAGTTGAAGAAATTTATTGAAATGTCTATTTACAAAGCTGGGGTAAGTCAAGGCACCTCAAGGAGTGGTAAAGCCCTCTGGCGTAGCAACACTGGGTCAGCAACAACGGGAACAAAGCAAAAAACAGTAAAGGGACCTAGGATCACACTGAGAGTCACAGTTGCAGGGAAGGGCCACCCAAGTCCCTCTTTTTCTTAGGGAGCCTCATGGTGTGACTGTTCTGTGCAGAACATCTGTTTTCCCTCTGCCATCCATCTGATGGACCTGATACCTACCAAAGAGGTAGGACCTGATACCTACCAAAGAGTAAGTATCTAATATCTACATAAACAGCTTCCAACATATGAACTGTTTATAAAATCAAAAGTGACCAGAAATTGTGGCAATGATTTCTGACTAATTTTCTCTTCGGCTTGATACATATTTATGCTATCCATAAATTTTGTAGAAGATAAACTAAAAATATTTAAGTTTTGGTATATATACTGACTTACATATTTTCCATACCAGATGGTAAATGTTCTATCATTCCTGAGCAGTCAGTGATAGAAATATAGAAAGACATAGAAAATTTTTTGTTTAAAAATTAAATTTAATATTAATTATTGCACCATCCCCAATGTTCATGGAGAGAATATATGTTTGAAATGATATCAGCTGTTATTTCTGACTGAACTGATGCCATTGGGTCAAGATTTGAGCCATTCTGTATAACTTGCAAATTTTCTAAAATATTCATGAAGAACAACTATGAGTGTGTATTAGCAATATTCTGCTGAGAGCTGCTGTGATAAGACAGCCCTAAGACAGCATGACTTTGCTCTGTGTTGACTTTACTCCATCTTGCTCTGAGCTTTCTTCCACAGTCTTTCATCCCTCCTTCTGCATTCAATAGCTTTGTCTGCATATACTTTCCCTTTGAAACTTTTAATTCATTTGCAACATCCTACATCATCAGGGCAACCAAGGACATCTAGTAGAAAAAATTAGTCTTTAATCTCACAAATTGGCAAAATCTTCTCGAAAACTATGGTCCCAGTTAGTAATACTTGAAGAATTTTATTAAGTTCAATACATATTTACTAATCATTTTCTTTGTCTCCTGGATTGTTTCAGAGGACACCATGGAAGACTGAGTTCTGAATGACAGGATGAAGCCAGTGTGAGAAGATCCAGCTGAGAGATTCTTAACCAGAAGCCCCAGTGAGGGCATGGGCCTTGGTCAGGAACAAGTTGAGTGCATCTCAGGTGCAAGAGGGAGGCCAGTGTGGTGGGAGCATGGTGAGGATGTGCTGAGAGATGAGGTCAGAAGGCAGGCATGGGCGTATTAATTATCTACTGCTGCATGTCAAACTGCCCAAAGTTCAAGGCCTGAGAGAAACAAGCATTTGTTTGTATGTATGTTTGTCATACATTCACACAATGTATGAAGGTCAGGACTCTTGGGAGCAACTTAGCAGCTGGTTCTGGATCAGGATGTCTCAGGAGGCGGCAATCAAGTCATCAGCAGGCTACAGTCATCTGGAGGCTTGGCTGGATAGGACCCACGTCCAGGGTGATGCACTCCCACGGCTGTTGGCAGAGTCTCACTTTCTCTCTGGAAGTTGGCAGAAGACTCCATTTCCTTTGACATCTCTACTTCTCTGTGGGGCTGCTGCAATGTTCTCATGACATAGCAGCTAACATCTCCAAGAGGGAACAAGAAGAAAACCACATTGTCTTTATGACTTGCACTGTAAGTCATGCTACTGAAGGCAGTGATCACTGGGAGAGACCCCCTGGGCTGAGAGTGCAGATATAGAGGCTAAGGGAAGCTGAATGGAGGCAGCCAGGAGTCTGAGTGAAGGAGAAGAGACAGAGGAACAGGGGTGTCACGACACCAACAGAGGAGAGTGAAGACTGAAGGGTGAACTCTGGATCTGGTAACAGGACCTGACCAGAGCAGATGCGGTGGAGCAGGGGACAGAGAAGCTGACCAGAGTGAAGTGAGGAGAAAATGGAATTGAGGAAACAGATGGCAACTGAAAGCCTCAGAAGTGCCCTGGCATTTACTTTGATACAGTCTCATGGCAGTGAGGGGAGTGGCTGGAAGTGGTTATCATTTTCCTGTGGCTCCTGTCACAGATTGCTGCAGACTGACCAAGTGAAACAACAGAAGTGTTTTGTTACCCTGTGAAAGCCAGAAGACCAAGGGGAAGGTGTCAGCAGGACCTCAGTCCTCTGGAGGACTCCCTAGGAGGGAATCCCTCTCAGCTTCTCCCAACATCTGGTGGCATCTGCATTCCAAGCCTTCTGAGGTTAGGGCCACATCACAGTAATATTTGCTTCTGTCTTCTACCTCCTCACTCTTGCTCATTTGTGTCTTCTTTTCTGTCACAGGGATACTTGTCATTAAGTTTAGGACCTTTGCAGACCATCCAGGATGATCTGAAGTTCTTTGAATAAATTGCATCTGCAAAGACTCTTAGCAAATAAGGTCACATTCAGAGGATCAGGGATTTGGACGCAGACCTGTGTTGTAGAGGGCTACTATAAGTGAGCTCAGTCCATGGTATAGATGAAAGAAGATTCTTGGCAATTGCTGAAAAGTCAAAACAAAGAATATGTGCAAAGGCCCCCAGGCTAGCAAGCCTAATGTGAGTGAGGCAGGCAGCCAAACCATAAGAGTGATATTGCTAGATTTAGCAGGTAACATAGAGGACACCCAGATAAATTTGTATTTCAAATAAGTACTCAATAGTTTTTAGCACAGCCATTTACCATAAAGTGCAAGGGACAAAGTTATACTAAAAAGCTACTTATTCTTTGGCTGAAATTCTCCTGTAATTGAGTGTCCATGATTTACTTAGCAAACTGGCATGATGATTTCCAAAATGGAATCAGCTCATTCTACAGACCATCACCTACTGCTAAGCTCACAGTGTCAACTTTTCATTTTTAGTGGTTTATTCATCTCCTGAAAACCCCAAAGTGAGTTTCTTCAAAGCACCATTCCCCTTTAACTGCAAAACAGAGTGACATTTATCTGAAATTTCTGCTTAAACATTTCTGGCCAAACTTGAAAAGTAACATATTAACCAGATGTACCCTGAGAGGAGTAAGACTTAGCTGTTTCCTTTTAATCAATTGTGGACTTAGCTGTCCCTGCACACCCCCATGAGTGTGGTTTTTCCCTAACTGATGGGTGTGGTTTTTCCCTAACTGAAATGAATAAATAGCTACACAACACATCAGGAACTCTATTGAGTTTCTGGACCAAGAACATCAAAACCTTTTACTAGGTGAGTACTGATCTTATATAACTTCCTACATTCCCCTCTCTAGCTACCTAGAAAAATACTTTAAAATATGTCCTCAGCAAAAGAAAAGTCATTTTATACTCACCTTGTACCTTCTAGCTGTGTTAGACAATAGTTCAACAGTTTTTTATTCTGTCTCTGTGGAATACATCTTTACAGACATATAAAAATTAAGAATTTAGAAAAAACTAGAGCATGACATAGTAGTAGAATGAAAACAGCTTGTGTCATGAGGAGAAAAAGAGGGGGTAGCATTTTAGACCAGCTGAGAATATGACCACAACCAGAAGAATGTGGGAATTTATGCTAATATTGCAATCTTTGTAGGAGTACTTGGCAGATTAATTGTGAATTTTAATACTCTAATGCTACATAGGCTATGAACACTCAAAAGTAAGATTTATTGTGTTGGGAATAAGTTAGTCTGAATGTCAGGAGAACTGAATTCTAATTCAATCTTTGCCTCTAATTAGATGACAAGTCTCTTTCTCTTTTTGGAGTTCAGTCAACTCATGGTAAAACCTAGAGAATGGCTAAGGCAGGTTGCTCAAGCTTGGAACTGCTGCCCTTTTTTCCACCGGGAAACTCTTTGTTGTAGGGGGCTGACCTGTCCAATGTAGGATGTTTAGAGGCGTTGCTAGTCTCTACCTATCTGATTCAAGAACACTATACCCATTCTCCTCCCCTTGTTGGAGCAACCAGAAATGTCTCCACATTGCTTAATGTCTTCTGCAAACAAAGGCAAAATCACCTGTTGTTGAGAACCTTCTAGCACTAAATCCCATTGATGAAAGAAATAGATAAATACTGGAGCACAAAACAAGTTTTTGCAAACCATACAAACAGCTGGCTGAAAGGTACAAGTTTACAGGATCAGAATACAGAAGTCAGCAATGACCTAGAATAACCGTACTGGAGAATGGCAGGGCAGGGGGAGTTTAGGGTCATAACCAAAGGACTTTAGCACATAGCAACGCCTCCTGCTTGGAAAAGGAGATGGAACTGAATTCCAGTGCCAGGCCTACTCTGAAAAACATCTGTTAGCTGACCCCTTACCTGACCCAGTCTTCATTCCTTGTGTAGCAATTGGGAGCTTCTGCAGCCAGGTAGACTTTGCCATCCCTCCCTCAACCACCTGCAGAAAGTGAAACTCCAGTGGGCAGAGAGGCCATGAAAGAGAGCTTAGGATGGCAACTTAGAGCTCACAGTCAGGTCTACCCCACCGAGACCCTGCACCTGTTAAATCCCAAAGGCCTACCACCCCAAAACTGCTCACAGACAGCCTCCAGACTTGTGCAACATGAAGCAATAGCTGCACTCCTGAGGGTCACACTCATTTTGTTGTGTGTCACTGCTAGCTTCTGGTGGGGTTTAATGGACACCCCCAGGACTTTGTAGGAACCTCTGACTCTGGGGCCTAGGTGTGACCAGTCTGAGGGACCAGAGGAATGCCTTTATCACTCTCCTCTAAACTTGTGCAAGCAAAGGTCCACAGGACTGTGCCTTTGGACTCAGTGCTATGCTGGGAAAGCCCAACACTGTGCAGATCCTAGAATTTTCATGAGACAAGTGTCTGTGGACAGTCTTTGAACTTGTCCTGGTATTAGGCGGACAGACTCATTTTGGACTGTTTTCCTAATAGCTTCTGTCAGCCTGGTGGGTACTCTCAAGATTTCCCAAGGTCTGGTGACTACAAGATCCCAGAGTGATCCATTCCAGTCTGTTTTGGTAGCTTAAAGATTGCCTCCATCACCCCTCCTACAACCTTGGGCAGATGAAAAGGAATAACAGGACTATTTGAGTACTTAATACCAGGCTGATAGAATTCAGCATTCAGCAGGTCCTAATGGTCCCTATTCCCAGGCCTCTTCCTGCACACAGAATCTTTGGACCTGTTTCAGTGCCCAACAGAATTCCATGGTCCTGGTTGAGCATTCTTATACCAAAGTCAACATCAACAATCGTTCATTGATGTGACTTCAGGCAGTGAGACCAACTCATTAGCACACAGACCATAGTGGGGTGAGGTTTGGTCCTACCCCCAGGATGCACTGGTCTTGGTGGGTGAGGGCTTCAGATGTGATCTAACATCATGGTTATCTGTGGGACATAGGACAAGGAGTCTGAACCTACCACAGGTCTGGGAAAAGGCTTCAGGTATAGACTATTCCTTTTAAGGCACTTCCCATGTTCATATTGAAAAACACATCAATTGCAGGTTTGGGGCAAATTTAATTTGAGAGAGTATAGTAAGACTGAATCAATAAAATCATACCAACTGCAGAACTGAGGCAAATTGTGAATTAGGGTCCTATCTAGTGCTGAAATGGGAGAATTATCCAGGCAAAGAAAATAAACAGACTGTTTAAAATGTCTAAAAGGACAGCCACAAGCAAAGCTAGGTTATTATAACTAATCCTTCAACACAGAGACAACACTATGTATCAACAAGCATCAAGAATTTCCAAGGAGCTATGACCTCAGCTAAAGATCAAAATGAGGTGCCAGAAACCAACCATTTAGGAAATGAAATTTCCAAATTATTGGGTGAAAATTTCAAATTGTGTTAAGAAAACTCAAGAAAATTCAAGAGAATATAGAGAAACAATTCAATGTTCACACAGAGATTTGATAGAGATGGAAGTAACTAAAATCAAGCAGAAATCTTTTGACTGACAAGTATCCTAAGTGATATTAAAACTGTAAATAGGGGACTGGCGCCGTGGCTCACTTTGTTAATCCTCCGCCTGCGGCGCCAGCATTCCATATGGGCGCCGGGTTTTAGTCCGGGCTGCTCCTCTTCCAGTCCAGCTCTCTGCAGTGGCCCGGGAGGGCGGTGGAGGATGACCCAGGTGCTTGGGCCCCTGCACCCTCATGGGAGACCAGGAAGAAGTACCTGGCTCCTGGCTTCGGATCGGCGCAGCGCACCGGCCGTTGTGACCATTTGAGGAGTGAACCAACGGAAGGAAGACCTTTCTCTCTCACTAGCTAAATATATCTGTCAAATAAATTTTTTTAAAAAAAACTGTAAATAGAAGGCATCAATAGCAGAATAGATCAAATAGAGGAAAAAAATTGATGGGGTCATTGACAGACTATCTGAAAAGACATAGTTGGGAGAGAAAAGAGTCAAGAGGAATGAAGAAAGCTTACGGAAAATATAGGATAGCATGAAGAGAGTAAATATTCAAATTGTTGGAATTCAATAGGGACATGGAACTAGTTTGGTGCATTATGGGGATAGCCAATGATAGGTAACAATTTAGGTTAAAGAAAACTTTAATCAAACTTCTCCATTCATGCTATAAAGAAGGCAGATACTGGGGTGGGAGTTTGGCATAGTGGTTAATATGTCGCTGGGGATGCCTGTGTCCCATATTGGAGTGCTTGGCTCAAATCCTAGCTCCATTCCTGATTCCAGCTTCCTATTGTTGCTCACCCTGGGGGAAGCAGTTGATGACTCAAACAGCTGAGTTCCTGTCACCCACTAAGGGAGACCCAGATTAAGATCCTGGCTCTTGGCTTCAACCTAGCCCAGTCCTTGCTATTGTGGGGACCAGTGATTGGAAAGTATCTCTCTCTCTCTCTCTCTCTTTCTGTTTCACTCTGCCTTTCCAGTAAATAATATTTACAATTTTAAAAATACAAAAAGGCAGGTACTCATTTAGTGTTATTAGTGTTATTCAAGAATATATCATAAAATAATTTTTATTTCATGGTTTCATTCATTCATTCCTTTATCCATACTTAGGGAAACCAGGAAACCACCACTATGGCAGGGAAGCCCAAGCTTCACTACTTCAATGCACGGGGCAGAATGGAGTCTATCCGGTGGCTCCTGACTGCAGCTGGGGTAGAGGTATGTTCTGAGTGAAGTCAGCTTAAGGTGATCTAAAACTGACTGTATTAGATACTTTTCTCACATAAGCTAAGAGATGTGACCTACTAAATGATCAGAAAAACGTGATGTCTTAAATAAAAATTGCCAAAGATGGAGAAAGAAATTAACAGATTGATTTTATTAACTGTTACTATTTCTTCTCATTAAAGACAATAATCAGGGCTGGAACTGTGGCATAGAAGGCTAAGCCTCTGCCTGCAGTGTTGGCATCCCATACAGGCGCTGGTTTGAGTTCTGGTTGCTCCACTTCCGATCCAGCTCCTTGCTAACTCACCTGAGAAAGCAGCAGAAGATGGCCCAAGTGCTTGGGAAACCCAGATGGAGCTCCTGCTTCATGGCTTCAGCCTGGTCCAGCTCCAGCCATTGTGGCCATTTGGGGAATGAATTAATGGATGGAAGATCTCTATTTTCTTCTCTCTATCTCTGGTTCTCAAATAAATAAATAAATCTTTTAAAAAAAGATAATAGGGCCGGTGCTGTGGCATAGTGGGTAAAGCTGCCACCTGCGGTGCCGGCATCCCATATGTGTGCCAGTCCAGGCCCCAGTTGCTCCTCTTCTGATCCAGCTCTCTGCTGTGGCCTACAAAGGCAGTGGAGGATGGCACAAGTCCTTGGGCCTCTGTACTCACATGGAAAGACTGGAGGAAGCTCCTCACTCCTGGCTTCTGGCTTTAGATCAATTTAGTTCTGGCCATTGCGGCCAACCAGGAGGTGGACCAACAGATGGAAGACCTCTCTCTCTCTCTGTCTCTCCTTCTCTCCCTGTGTAACTCTGCCTTTCAAATAAATAAATAAATAAATCTTTTTTAAAAAGATAATAATCATGTTAAGTTTAACACACTAATTATTATATGTGGATTGGATTATACAAAATCAGATTTTTTAAAACTATGAAAAATTGCATGTTATTTAACAATTGAAATATTCATTAGATATTTGATAGCATTGAAAAATTATTATTAATATCTCAGATGTGATAATACATTTAATGATTCTTATGTAATAAAGAAACACAATGAATATTTAAGGATATAAAGTAGTCATGTGTCTGTTAGCAACAGATACATTATAAGAAATGTGTTGTTTGATGATTTCATTGTGGGAACATGGATGTGTTTGGCCACACAAACTTAGATGGCTTAGCCACTACACACCTAGGCCAGACAGTATAACCTGTTGCACCTGGGCTACAAACCTGTAAAAATGCTACTGTGCTGAATGACACAGGCAGCTGGAACACAGTTTGTAAGCATTTATGTTCTAAATATGTCTAAACAGAAAAGGTACAGTGAAAATATGATGTAGAAGATAAACCATGGTACATCTGTATAGGGCACTTCCAAGACAGGAAGTTGCTCTAGGTGAGTGAGTAGTAAGTGAGTGAGTAGTATGAAGGCCTGGGACATTGCTGTACACTACTATGAACTTTGTAAACACTATACACTTGGGCTACACTAATTTCATAAAATTTTTCTTTCTCCAGTAAATTAACCTCAGTGTACTGTAACTTTTTTGCTTTTCAAGCCCAATTTTTTAAACTTTTAAACATTTTCACTCTTTTGTAATAACATTTAGCTTCAAACAGGCATGATTCCAACAGCCACAGCTTCCCCTTCTCTACCTCAGCCTGATAGAAGAGGGTGCTGGGCAAGGGCTGACTGCACTCCTCACCCAGAGCTTGTGGGTTCTGCCCCAAGATTGATCACCACCGTCCCATCCATTGCCATCAGCTTCGTGAGCATCACCACACAGGCCAGCCACACCCCACCTCCACCAGCATTTTGTAGGGAGCATGCACCACCCCTTATGTTTTTTCTGAACCAGAAACTTTATGGATTTATGGAATATAATACTTTAAATCTCTATATCTTGATGCCTTGATTATGTAAATCCACAGAAAACTCTGTTTTTCATACAAAAATTAGGAACACAAATTCATGACTTTTTCATCATAAAGAACTCCCTAAAACTACAATAGCTACTGCAAAATACCACTACAATTAGCTACTTAATTTGGATGGGCCATGACATGCACTGTGTATCTTAAAAACACTATAGTATTCTCTTTACCAAAATGTCCTCCTTCCATTTTACGGATGAGGAAATTAAGACTTGAAGACATTAAATGATTATGTCCAGATCACATCACTACTTGAGGCAGAACTAAGATGGGAAGTAAATCATACTGATATTGAAACACAGAAAATCTTAATTACTGACTATCTCCTTAGATTTAGTTTGCATAGATCCTGCTTTATTCTTCATTAATATGTAAAACTCATTTTCATATTTGTATTAAATACTAGCAACCACTTAAAGTTTGTGATTATATTGAGATACCCTTGCAACTGAATACCACTTCAACCTAAACAACTTGTCTCAGGTTGAGGCACATTTTACACCACAGTTTAAAGGACTGGATATAGATAAAGAAAAATGTACATTTTCATCAACAGAAGATTGGCTTAAGTTTCCTAAAAATGCAAGATGTAATGAAAAAATCAGCATCTGTCAAAGCCCTACTGCTAACTTATATTTATCAAGCACTTAAAATGCATCTGGTATTTTCTAAGTGCTTTGCATACCTTAGTGCTTCAATCCCCATACCAAGCTATAACATTTGTGTTATAACTATTCTTGGATTATAGATTAGTATACTGAAATTCAAATTTATGCAGTAATGAGTCCAAGGTCAAGAAGTCATTACATGAAGAAAGTCGTATTAAACCTACTTGGTCATATCAGAAACCAAAGCTTTGATGAAAATAAAATGCTGTGAGGATTCCAATTGCTTCATTAAACTAGGAATTCCATCTTAGTTTGCTTTCCATGAGAAGACGTTTTGGGTGCATGATTCAAAGATATGCAACAACAAGGTCCCATTTCACCCTTGATTAGCTTTCTGGGTAATGGGGTGTTGGAAATTACAGCTGAGATGTTTTGGTTGAAAAATTAGGTGGCTGTTGACCCATGGCATACCCCATGCTGGTTTTGCTCTGATCTCATATGAAAACACGGACTTTTCTGAGGTACAAAGTCCATATGTAGAAGAACCTGCAGTCCCTTCCCTCCAGTGACATACCCAAAACACAGGCCTAATTATGGACAGTGCTCATCATGGAGGTGCTGCTACAAAAATGGGCAGCTGTGGGCTATGATTTATGCTCTTTTTTTGATGTATCTAATCTAAATTTGCAAATAGTCATAACCAAACTTCTCTGTGTACCTGCCAAACTCAGAAATCTTACCTTCTCAACATTATATGCCAGACAGGGACCATTGAAGTTAAAAATTCATAATTCTATGAAGTTAACTAAAAAGAGCTCTTTGTTTCTGTCTAGTTTGAAGAGAAATGTATGAAAACTCGAGAAGACCTGGAAAAGTTAAGAAAAGGTAAGAATAACCATCTAAATTTCTCTGATGAGGGTATTGACCAGAAGGTTAAACACCAGGCAATGCTTAGGTGTTTATAGAGTGATATTTGGGGATGGAGGAATGAGACTGTAATGTGAAAGGGGTGGAACTTGAGCTGGTATAGCAGTACGCTATAAGGGGGAAAATATCTAGATCTCTTTGAGTATTTGTTAAAGTAATCCTCCATACTCCCTCGGTGTCCTGGAAACGCCCTCTCTGCTTTGTGAGACTTTCTGCAGTTACAGTCAACTCAGGCTCACACACTGCCCTCTACACCCAAAGAGACACAGGGGCATGCATTAGACAAAAAGAGCATAAATTAGTCTAGCAATAAACTTGAGTTCCTTCTTCACATTTCACACTTTATAAGGTCATTACCTTGCAACAGTTTAGACTTGATAAGATGCTGCTGAATTAGCTGGAAGTCCAGATGAGAGTGTTAAGAAGGAGAGAAAGAACAATGGCCAGCAGCCATGGGGTCAAGGACACAGGCCCACCTTGCACATACTGTCCAGTGGTGCTATTTAAAGGCACGCAGAATGTCCCACATAGAAATCTCTCTCTGAGCTGATGCTGATGTCATGAACACCGTGAGTTTTGGGGAACTTCCTATTTTTTTTTTTTTGACAGGCAGAGTGGACAGTGAGAAAGAGAGAGACAGAGAGAAAGGTCTTCCTTTGCCATTGGTTCACCCTACAATGGCCACCCCGGCCGGTGCACCACGCTGACCTGAAGCCAGGAGCCAGGTGCTTCTCCTGGTCTCCCATGGGGTGCAGGGCCCAAGCCCTTGGGCAATCCTCCACTGCACTTCTGGCCCATAGCAGAGAGCTGGACTGGAAGAGGGGCAACCAGGACAGAATCCGGTGCCCCGACTGGGACTAGAACCCGGTGTGCCGGCGCCGCTAGGCGGAGGATTAGCCTAGTGAGCCGCGGCACTGGCAAGAACTTCCTATTCCAAGTGGCATCCAAATGGCTCCCAGGTATAATGTCTCCAAACTTCCCCCTAAAATCTCCAAGAAGATAAATTAAACACAAAAATACAGGGACCCGCCAAGTATCTAGATAGAAAATAAAAATACTAATGAAATAATAGCATGAAAAAGTAAAAGGAAGATTGATAAGAAAAAGAGGAACTATCAGAAGATAAAAGGCTGTTTTACTTGAAAGGTAACCAGGAAATCCTTTTTTCATCTTATCAGCTCAGCCATTTTCAACAGATGTGCTTTCTTATTGAAACAATGAGAGCTACAGTCATTTCACTTTTCTTTTTCCTTTTTTTCTTCCAAAAGATGGGGTATTGATGTTCCAGCAAGTGCCCATGGTTGAGATTGATGGGATGAAGCTGGTGCAGACCAGAGCCATTTTCAACTACATTGCAGACAAGCACAACCTGTATGGGAAAGACATAAAGGAGAGAGCCCTGTACGGTATATTTTTTGTTCTTACATCTGCAGATAACACAGGGATGATGTGGGTCTTGCCACTACTGAACAGGACTGTGGCAGGGGGAGCAGAGCC
The DNA here is from genome assembly GCF_964237555.1 of Oryctolagus cuniculus. Classification (NCBI taxonomy): domain Eukaryota; kingdom Metazoa; phylum Chordata; class Mammalia; order Lagomorpha; family Leporidae; genus Oryctolagus; species Oryctolagus cuniculus. Next base: position 117,160,346 of record NC_091436.1, read on the forward strand.
TGCTGCAGGCTGGGGCTTGGGCATGTACTGAGGTCTAGTATGGCAGAGTCCTATGGAGATGAGTAAGAGTAATTTTGGATGGATTCAGGTAACTCTGGTCATAGAAGAGGAGGCAGTTGACAGATACGGCTCACTATCAGAGGTTTCCAAACACTGATGGAACCATTTAGAAGATGAAGGAATCTTCTTTCCAAGTGCTTTTAGAGGCTAGACTGCAACCAGCAACTCAAGACAGGGCACTAAAGTGAGTTTATAAGGATGAAGACCCGGGAAAGTTGAATCCAAAGGATGTGATTCTTAAATTCCAGAAACTAAAAGAACAGTGTTTTTGGACTTATGATACCAGTCGTATAGTATAGTATAGTATAGTATAGTATAGTATAGCATAGTATAGTATAGTAGCAAGTCATTAACCATGCTACATTTGTGCACAGGACACAATATAGCTGAGATGCAAACACTAATTTTTGCATCATTGGTCACACAGAGAGATCCACCACATTCTCTTATGATCATGACCCTGAACAGGTCACTGACATTAGTTGTAACTGTATTTGGTCATGGATAGAACAAAAATTTTACATATTTATTTACCCTTTAGATTGTTCTCAGAAATAAATGTAAATATAATGCAATGCTGAATATATATATATTCCCAGGTAAAGTTTAGTAAAGGCTGATGCTGAAGATAGTTGCATTATTTGAAGCATTTCACATAAAACTAAAGAAGCCAGAGTCAGTACCTATAAATATTGGGACCTCTTCCTTGTTACAGTGGTGCTACTTGATTGAAAAAGTCATGTATGCAGCTGTTGACAGTCTCAAAAAGTTAAACATAGAATTACCAATGATCTAGCAATTTTATTAGGTTTATATCCAAAAGAAAATACATCATATCTAATACAGAAATTTCATAGTAGCATTATTCATAAAGTGGAAATAAACCAAATATCCATCAACAGATGAATGGACAAAGTACAAAGTGGGTTCTATGCATACAATGGAATAGTGTTTGCCTATGAGAAGGAATGAATTACTGACTCATGCTACAATATGGAGGTAGCTTGAAATTATTACTCTCTAAAAAAATGAATTAAAAAGTAGTTTCTTGGGCTGTGGCAAGGGGAATTGAAAAGTGGTTGCCTCCCAGATACGCAGGTTTTTTGGAGGTAGTGATAAACATGTTCAGGAATTACAGGATGAGGGTACTTGCAGAATCCTGTGACTGTACCGAAACCACTGAATAGTATACCTTAAAGGGGAAAACAATTATGGTTTGCGACTATTTTAATAAATCTACTATTTTAAAAAGATATTTTAATAGCTGTTTCAAACAAAGGAAAAAAGGCCTCATATCATATGATTTTCTTGTACCTGTACACAGAAATGCACTGCATAAGGGAATATTTTAGGTGAGAGCCCAAGAAAAGCAAGCATAACTGGAGCTGGAAAACAGCATATAGAGAGAGCTGTGAAGTCATGTTTTATGAGAAATAATTAGCAGAATTTCTAACATTGGGTATAAAAATGACCTGGGACATGTAACCCGATAAGAGAGGGAGAGGGACATGTGTGACATGGCCATGACAGAGACTCCGTTGTGAGATAAATTAGCTGGCAAGTCATTTGCCAAATGAACCACACTATGGTTGTGCACCAGACACAACACAGCACAGCAGAGATAGAAAACATATTTGTAGCAGCAGTGGTTACATTCAGGGATGCACCATGTGCTCTCAGGAGTTTCACTCTGAACAGGTAATCAGCACTCGTTGGAAATGTATTTGGTCATCAGTATAACAAAAATTAAGGCATTTATGTTTTCCCTTAGGCTATTATCAGAAATAAGTGTAAATATGTAAATAAAAGTCATAGTACAATGGCTTGGATCTCAAAGGCCCCCCCAGGAGATGAATTACTTTGCCATCCTCTACGCTCCCTTATATTAAGTTTTTAAAGTATAAACTCTAATACAGGAGGGACTTGATAGTTTGGTTGTTTTTGTTTCTCAGGATTGATATGTATACAGAAGGCATAGTAGATTTGAATGAATTGATTCTTACTCGTCCATTCCTTCCACCGGAGGAACAAGAGGCAAAACTTGCTCAGATCAAAGATAAAGCAAAAAACCGTTATTTTCCTGCCTTTGAAAAGGTAAATGGAAGCTACTTCATTTTTAAGGGCACTAAGGGTTTAGAGGCTGTCTTGGGCATAAGAATATATCATCACAGTGTGGGCTGCTATAGTAAAAATGCCATTCACCAAATGGCTTCAAGCACAGGTGCTTACGTCTCCAGTTCTGGATATGAGGTGTGCAAGGTTAAGGCACTGAAAGAGTCAGCGTCTGGCGAGGGCCCGTTCTGGGTTCACAGATGGCCAGCTTCTGGCTGTGCTCTAACATGATGGAGAGGCCAAGAGAGCTCTGTGGGGTCCCTTTCATAAGGGCACTAATGCCATTCCCGAGGGCTCCACCCTCAAAACCTAATCACCTTCCAATGGTACACCTATTCACAGTGTCACTTTGGGGGTTAGGATCTCAATATGTGGTTTTATTGAGACTGAGACATGCAGTCAGTCACAAAAGACAGCAGAGAAAGAGTGGCTTGGCTTTCCAGAGGCTTTCACCTTTGCTTCCAAAGGGCCTTCCTTGATATTAATTGAGCACACAGGTGCCCAAGGAAGTGTGTGAAAATACACGTGAAGAAGAACTACATCAGTTAAACTAAAGATACATTTTTTTTCAGAAAATGTTAATTTACTAGAACCCAAACTAGAATGCTCAATTGGAATTTCAAAGGCATTTCTAGATGTGATCTGTGGAAATCATTGGTTCCTACTAGAGGTTGTAGTAGACCACATAGAAACCCCACCTTTTGACTAAAGAGCAACGTGATGACAGCAACATCACAAAGCAATCTGGTACCGTATGTACAGATACAGGAGAGCAGCTGCCCAACAAGAGGACCCTATTGTGTTTCAGGGGCAGATGATGTGGATCCAAATAGTGATAGTAGTGGAAGAGGGAGGGAGAGGAGGACAGGAAAAAAAGTGATGTTAATAAAACAATAACCTGGGGCTGGCACTGTGGCGCAGAGGGTTAAAGCCGCGGCCAGCAGCACCAGCATCCCATGTGGGCGCCGGTTCGAGTCTCAGCTGCTCCACTTCCAATCTGGCTCTCTGCTTTGGCCTGGGAAAGCAGTAGAAGATGGCCCAAGTCCTTAGGCCCCTGCACCCACGTGGGAGATCTGGAGGAAACTCCAGGCTCCTGGCTTCGGATCGGCTCAGCTCTGGCCGTTGCGGTCATTTGGGGAGTGAACCAGCAGATGGAAGACCTCTTTCTCTCTCTCTCTCTCTGTCTGGCTCTACCTCTCTCTGTAACTCTTTCAAATGAATAAAATAAATATTAAAAAAAGAGAAAAGAATAATCTACAGAATCTGGAGACACAGTTCTCAAATATATGAGGAAAGGTGTGAATAAAACAAGGAAACAAAGTGTCATCATTGTATGTTAGTATTTTTCTTAGCTAAGGACCTTTGTGAAAGGAAAAGGAAAATATTTTTGAGATCACACCATACCTGAAATTCTGTCCAATAAAAGTCACAAACAAAAAATATTTATAAGATATAAGGGAAATTTTTGAATAAAGGACCAACTGTTTAACACCCATTTTATGGAGCATGATAATATTCATTCTTTCCTTTATTGAACAAATGCTAAGTTATGGCTGTGTGCCAGACCTTATGCAACAATGAGGAATTTAAGAGGAATTAAATCCTCAAATATGCCCCTTGCCCCTCAGGTGCTTGCAGTACACAGCACATTCACACAATGAGAAGCTCTCCACTTCTCACAGTGTTATACGCTGTGAAATCAAACAGCCTCAGGATCATAAGTGAACAAAGCATATTACAATACAGCATATGATATCCCTTGTTTTTGCACCAAATTATTCTTCATGCTTCTTTATGCATACAGATTCTAATAGGCTTTTTGCCGAAATATTGTATCTTGATGATACTATGTGTATCTCCTATGCTTCATGATTTCAATATTGCTTGAAAATTCTCATCTACAGCATATATTTTTATTTATTTTTAATTTGCCTGTATCTCATAAATACAACATTATGTAAATTACAATTCTTCCCTCTCACTCATCCCCCCCCCAGCTCCCTCTCCTGTTTTATCTGAGAAAGAAAAATAAAAAGAAAGAAAAGGAAAAAATAACAAATGAAGTAAAAAAAAAAAACCTAAGAGAAGTGTTCCTCAACAGTCTGTACAAGGGCTAAAATATGTTATTGCTTCTCAAAGGTGATTTTGCTTTTTTTTCCTCCTTCCTCTTTTCCTTTCCTTCCTCCCCCTTCTTTCCTTTTAGAAACTTAATTGTCTTTAAAGAAGAATACAGCACACATTAATTCAAAATTTTACTATGATATATTTAACACATACAAATGATTGAAAGAAAAGATTTTTTTAAAAAAGATTTACTTATTTGAAAGGTAGAGTTAAAGAGAGGCAGAGGCAGAGAGAGAGAGAAAGAGAGAGAGAGAGAAGTCTTCTATCCATTGGTTCACTCCCTAAATGGCTGCAACAGCCAGAGCTGCACCGATCTGAAGCCAGAAGTCAGGAGCTTCTTCCAGACCTCCCACGTGAGTGCAGGGGCCCAAGGACTTGGGTCATCTTCCACTGCTTTCCCAGGCCATAGCAGGGAATTAGATCAGAAGTGGAGCAGCTGGGACTCAAACCGGCACCCATATGGGATGCTGGCACTGCAGGTGGAAGCCTCACCTCCTACGCCACAGTGCCAGCCCCGAAAGAAAAGATTAGCAAACACATAGATACCACCACCTAATAAAATAATGGACATACTGTGTTTGATTTGTCCTATGTATTCACCTCTCCAATTATCTACATCAGAGTATTTTTCAGTCCTTTCAAAATAAGTTTCAAACATCAGTGTAGTTCACCTGTATATTTTTTAGCAGCAGATTTCAATATAGTGCAATTTAAGAGTCAAAAACAATGTTTCAAAGATGAAGAACACAAGTTTGCCCAGGTTTATTTCAAATCCCGGAGACATGGACTAGGAAAAGAGGAGATTAGGGGCAGGGTTGAAAAAGACTTCATGGTGGGAGAGAGCTGTGGTGAAGGGGGATGCTCTTCCCAAGGGTGACTGGAGAGAGAGCAGACTGGCGAGGTAGGTCCTGAAATGTCAGGGCTGCACCTTGCAGGGTGTGCAACAGACAGAAACACTGGGGCCAGGAGCCACATCCTGCGGCACATGGGGAATATGCAGGTGAGCGTGGGAAGTGTGGACACCACAGGGATGTGGGAGTGAGAGTGAAAACGGAGCCTGGGCTTTCACTGAGGAGTGAGCAGCACCCGCTTCTCACTCTCCTTCATGAGACGGGGCCCTGGAGAAAGGTCTGCATCTCCACACCCACCCAGTGAGGCAGCAGAGCTGGGAGAGTGGGCTGGAGAGGCTCAGGAGGAGCAGGGGCCCAGCCTGACTGTGCCTGTGACCATGATCTGATTCCTCAACTTCACCAGGTGTTGAAGAGCCACGGACAAGACTACCTTGTTGGCAACAAGCTGAGCAAGGCTGACATTCTCCTGGTTGAACTTCTCTACAACGTGGAAGAGCTCAACCCCGGCGCGACTGCCAGCTTCCCTCTGCTGCAGGTGACCTACCTCACAGCCCTTCATGGGGCATACCCATCTATCATCTAACATTTAGCTGCTGGGGTTGATGAAGATGTGACCCCTTGCATTCTCCAGCCTTCACTACTGCTGCCCCAGGTTTCCAAAATTAGCTTCTAGGCACCGGTTCTAAGGAGAAAATAATCCACTTGCCAAGAAAACTTCTGTTGGCTGCCATCCCAGGAAGAACATTCTGCCTTTTAGCCAGGGCCCAGTACCTCTCTCCCTAGGCTCCTCTCCCACCATGCTGTCTGTCCCCGATTTCTCTGTAATTCCTTTCATCTCAAGTGTGTCCTTGTTTTTCGCACACCAAGTCCCTCTGAGGCAGGCATCTTCCTGTGTGATTTCTTTCCCTCAGCTCAAGCTCTCTCTGTCAGATTTTTGGTTCCTCTCTCTATAGTTTTGTTCCCACCCCACCATTCTCACAACTCTCACCTTTGTCTCTCTGTGTGGAAGCTGGTTGTGATCAACTCCTGGTTAGTCCTCACCATTTTCTCCATTTCCAACTCAATATTCCCATATCGTCAGTTCTCCTGTTTGGATCCCTCTGGTTTTTCATATCTGACAGACACATTTTCTTTCTTGTATGGGGGTTCTTCAAAGAGTTTGTGAAAAATATGTAGTACAAAAAAACTATGCTTGCATTTCAAAGTTGTTTTCCACTAAATTAAACTTCTAATTGCAGTGTTCCATGAACTTTGTGAAGCCCCCTTAAATTGTACAAGAGCCATGAATCTTCTAGATTAATGTATCGTTAGAAGAGAGAAGATTATGAACTCAAGAAGGTCTTAGCGACATCTTTAGGGAAATGCCACTGAGCTGTACATTCCTCCCCTCATCTGCATTCTCACTGGGGACCGTTTCCCAGCCTCCACACTGGAGCTGATGGAGAGGACTCGGTTGGTCTTTGTCTTGGAGTGCTCAGACTTCCTGGGCTGTGCTAATGATGGGGTGGTTTTTGCTCCTGTCTGAGGCTGTGATTTGTGCACTGCAGGCCCTGAAAACCAGGATCAGCAATCTCCCCACCGTGAAGAAGTTTCTGCAGCCTGGCAGCCAGAGGAATCCGCCTGATGATGAGAAATGCAGAGAAGAAGCAAAAATCATTTTCCATTAAGAAGGCAAAGATACCAAGCACAGGCAAGACCAGCCTCTGACCCCCTGCAGCGATGAAGTACTTTAAATAAATAGTGATCCTGATTGTCATAAGGCATATTACGTTTTCTAAGTATTGTGTAAATTTAATTAAAAACCACCCATGTAGATTTAGTTGCAATACATGGTACTTGGTTTTGATCAAATACAAAATTATGAGCACCTCCTAGGATGTCCCTTTGAACTTAAATAAAAGAAAAGTTACTTGGACTCTGAGCTATTATTTTGGGGGATCCAAGAATGTCTGTATATGGAGGAGCCACACTGATTTCAGCAGCTCTAGCAAACAAAAAAAAAAAAAAAAAAAGGAAGGACCATATTGTCAGGGGACTGACTGGCAGAGATTTTCAGTGGAGAAGTGAAAAATTAGTTCATATAATAGCTGTCATATACCTTTTCAAAAGACTTAAATAGAAATATTTATCTGGCACTCTGGTTTACACAAAAAATAGGCTTTCCCTTTTGTGTTTTGCTGTATTTCCTTCCTACAATATAAAAACTTTATTTAAAGGAATATTTTCCTTCAGATAATCAATTTTCTCCTGTTCAACTAGGCAATCAATGCATTTATGTCTAATGGAAAACTCAGTGTTCTAGGAGCTGGGGAAAGAATGATGAGTAAGCCAAATTCAGTCTTGCTCTCATGGGGGAAAAACACTAGCATAGGCAATTCTAATCTAAAATCCTGCATATCTGGTGTATCCTATTCTTGGTGTTGCCATTACAAATTACCACACCTTGTGTGGCTAAAGGTAGTTGAAATTTATTTGTAAAAGTGAGTTATGAGCAGGACCATATTCTTTGAAAGTTTTAGGAAGGATCCTTCTTTGCCTCTTCCTGGTGTCTGATGGCCAGGACCTTCCTTGGTTTGTTGGGGTGTCGCTCTAATCTCTGTCTCCATCTGCAGAGTGCATTCTTTTGTTTAAACAAAAATTTAGATGCCAAGAATTCTCTGAAGATAAAGTGTTTATTGACAGCTTTTGGATAGGAGGCAAAATAATGTACCAGTCCTAGGACAGATGACCTAAGCCACCAGCAGCACAGCTGACATCATTTGGAAAAGTATTCATGGACTCTAAAAAGCCAGAGTATTTTATAGTGAAACTTGTGGGAGGAGGAAACATCAATGGTTTACAAGGAATCTACATTAGCTAATAAATGAGGGAGGTGGGGAAACACACAGCCAATAACATTCTGAGATAGGATGACAGCTCACTAAAGAAAGTGTTTGTTCCTTCTTGATTGGTTGATTCTGATGAAGAGCCAAGGATTCCCTTTTAAAAAATATGTATTTACTAATAGATTTGAAATGCAGAGTTACAGAGAGAGGAAAGATAGATAAAGATCATCTATCCTCTGGTTTACTCCCTAAATAACTCCATCAACTGGTGCTGGACCAGGCCAAAGCCAAAAGCGCTGAACTCCATTCAGACCTCCCATATGGGTTCAGTATCCCAATTACTTGGCCCATCCTCTGCTGCCTTCCCAGACACATTAGCAGGGAGCTGGATTGGACATGGACCAGCTGCTACACCAACTGGCAACCATATGGGATCCCAGTTTCACAGGCAGCAGCCCAACCCACTGCATCACAATGGCAGCCTCAGCAATGTTGAATGTTTCCTCGATAGTCAGTCTTCAACATGCAGGAAGGGAATGTGGAACAGTTTATTTTTGTACTTTCTGTGCTGGCTTAACTCAAAGCTATCAGCTTCATATAAACCCTTATCTCACTTTGCTTTATCATCATGTTTGTAATTTAATTTAGAACAACTCAGAACCCTTTTTCTTATCACTCCCTTGTGTGTTATCTTTATCCAATCTTTCTTCTAATAACAGCCCTTTTCTAAGATTAGGGGTCTCCTTAACCGAGTATGACCACATCCTAACTTGATTATAGCTGCAAAGACACTATTTCCAGAGAAAGACACATTGACAGATACTTAAACATATCCCTTTTGGGGACACAGTTTAACCCACAGCCTCAATCTAGGGAACAAGATAATGCTGGGAGTAAACCTCATCAGGAAATCTCTACCAGAATCCGTGGTCAGATGTGCTTTCTCAAGGAGCAGAGTTATATCTGATGTAAGATTTGCAGAAAAGGCAAGATATGGTTGGTGCAATCATTGGAACCATGGTTGGTCAGCAAGGGTAGAATCCAGTTGTGGATCAGCACATCAATGGTTAGAGTACGGAGGCTGAACCTGGGGAGTTTGAGGAAAGGAAAGACATTTGGTCTGAGAGGAGCATTGAAGCACAGGTAAGGTGGGGTGATGAGGAGATGAGGTCAGCAGACAAGGCCGAGAGACCTAAGGACTTTGGAGGCCATGGCAAGAAGCTTGAATGTCTGTTCTGAGGACAATGGGGAGCTCTTGGGATCACTAGAGCCTTACCCTTCATTTACCAGCCTGAAATATGTAAAATCACATCTTTCAAATCTTCTTTTTAAGTAATTTAAAAGCCATGTCAGAATAACAAGAACATTTTTCCTCCAGAGACTGCCTTTCCTGCATTAAAACATAACTGTACACACATTAAAATGTCAGAGTTGATTTGAGCAAACAGCTCATTAGTGAATCCCACAGGGCCAGATCACCAGTGAACTGTGTTCCACCAAGGGAGGTATGGGAGATCAACTTTTATAGAGTGGTATTGGAAGAGAAACAAAGACAATATTCAATTGGTTATAGCAGAAATCACTCACTAGGTGTTAGTTGGTGGTTTCTAATTGGTTAAACTGAGTATTTTATTTTCCTAGGATATAAGCTTCATAGGATTTAGTTTCTTACGTAAAACGCAAGGCCCTCCTGCCACCTCAGCTTATTGTCTTCCTGGTTAATCAACAGCCACAATAGATCAGCCTAGGAGTTAACTCCATTCAAGGATTAAGTAGCCCAGAGACAAATAGAAAATCCAGTCAGTCGTTTCCTACTGTCTGCCACATGGAACTCCTGTTGTTCTGACAGCTCCCTCATCAGAGGGGATTTGGTCATAACACTGGCCACCATTTGTCCACTTGAGGGACAGCAGCATCATCCTTTATAGCTTGCAGGAAGGGGAAAGAAAGTCTCCCTCCCTGGCATCTCTTGGGTCTGGAATCTCCAAGTACAGAATGAGATACACAGTCACTCTCATCTCTTGTACCACTGTTCATGGAGACTAGGATGGAGCGATTTCCAGCTTCAGTCATGTACCCATCTAATACCTTGGGAATTCTCCAGAAATAAGGATTGAGGGGTTGAACCTGGGACACTAGTACTTGATGCCCCTTTTCACAGTTCAAGCTGGGTGTTGTGGGGCAGACAAAGACATAGGGCTCATGGCTCATATCCCTTATGTTTACTAAGTATTAGGTCCACTCAGCCCAACCAAGATGTGCCAAGACCTTTTCCCAACAGGTTTCAAGTTTCCTTTGCACATTTACCTGCACCCTCTTCAGCTCAAGATTCCTCAAGAGACTTATAAGAAGAGGCCTTCAACAAGAGGTTATGGACTTCCCCAGTATCATTTTGTAGTTTTTCTTTATTATACTCAAGTGAACTCCCTACAATACATCTCCTTGTCTGTCACTCCCCCTCTTCGTGGAGGAACGACACACCTATCCAAGTCACGGCACCATTATGCCTCCTAAGTTTCCTATCCGAGTCACGGCACCATTATGTCGCTCCCCCTCTTCGTGGGGGAACGACACAGGACCCTGCGCTGCTCTTTTGTCTGCTCGGCCCTTCCCGGGTTTGCTGCTGGTTCTTCCCGGGTTGGCTGCCGACCCTTCCACCTCCGTGGAAGGGCGGTGCCCCCTGCCACTTTCCCCACTTCCGCGGGGGAGCAGCACACCGCCGGCCGGCTCTCTCGGGGGCTGTTCAGATGTTCCTCAGGTGTTCCCCTTAGATGTTCCTGGTGCATGTTGTCTCTCTCCTCCTTTATAGTCCTCTTCCACCAATCCCAACTCTGCTACCCACACGCCGAGTACGCTGCTCTCCTCCAATCAGGAGCGGGATCAGCTCCTGCAGGTTACTGGTTGAACTGGAGGCAGCTGTGTAAAAGTTGTTTTTACTCCTCTCCCAGCGCCATATTGTGGGAGAGCAGATGCATAGAATAAGTCTTAATTCCAGTAACTTAGTCTAGTCCGAGTTGCTCCCCACACTTGTCTTTGGTGTTAGGTATACAAGATGAACAAGTATCATCTACCAACCGAAGAAAATTATTCCATATAAGGAATTACAAATCAGTGTGCAAAATTGTACCAGGGAGGATCCCTGTATGAAAAAAAGGACCACTAAAATGTTTAATGAAATGTCTGTTTATAAACCATACATATTCAATGAAATATCTTCATATTTTTTGCTTCTATGTTGATTTTGCACATTTGGGGAATCACTGTTAGAGGATGGTTCTTGATTGAAGCCTTTTTGTCTGGAAATGTGCCTTCTGGGGATTTGTTAGTAGAGTGCTTTAGCTTTAGTCCTGGTTAGATTTTGTAGTACAGTCTCCCTATGCTTTTATTTGTTATAGTTGATGGTAACATAGCCATGATAGGGATTTGAGCTTTTCCTGTGTCTCAGTGTGGTCACTGAGATTTCTGTAGTGCAGGTATACTACCATCTTCTGAGAAAGGGAATGATGTAATCAGATTCTTAGGTGTGGAGAACAGAACTTTCTGGTGTTCTGGGTGTGCTACCTGACGCACAGATTCCAGCCAATATCCAAGGAAGGCATTAGAGTTGCAAGATCAGTGCTGGATCTAAGAGTTGGGTGAACCTATAGATTCTTAGCCACTGCTCAGGCCAAGAGTTCCAAGAGTTACACTAATGCTCATGGAGAGGGTGGGTCCCAAAGATGCTGTCTGAGAGGGTGGTTGATCGGTGATAGCGACTTTGTAACAGCAGGACAAGATGTCTTGGGCGACTCTTCATGTGCGTCTTTGCAGATTTGGGTTGGGTGCAGCTTCTTCAGTCCTGAGCAAGAGTGAGCAGCAACATCCAAACAGCCAGCTTTCATGAAAGGGGCTGGAGTCCAGAACAGCGAAGCCCACAGTAGCCCTGAAAAGAGCACAAAACTCTGAGCCAGTGATCTCAGCATGCTATAGCATAGAACTGTGTTATACACAGCACAACAATCCCAGTTGCGAGCCCCAGTAAGCAAGGTGTTACTGTACAAGGTAGAGTATGTGAGTCATACATCAGTGTTTTAGCAGTATGTGCTGGATGGGGCCAGAGAGCTCCAGCCACTGTTTGTCCAGAGTGACACCCAAGATGGACATGGTGCAGCATCTCTAGCTACTGTCAGTGGGGTGAGGGGAAACGCTAGAGCCCACTTGTAGTTTTGGTCTACCTGCCCTTCACGGTGACAAAGTGGACCTGATGATTCACTATTCAGAGAGAATGAACCATGCTAACACACCTCACCCACCCAGTTGCATGCACTGTCCAGAGCATCAACACACTCTATTGTGTTCTGTGACCTTACTGCAAGATCTGAGACTCTGTAAGCATACTGGACAGGTGCACAAGAAACCAGCTGCAGCCTGCAGTTTTTCAAATGACTGAGGTAGGGGAGACAGCAGAGAAGAAGATGATTTCTAATTCTAATTGGGCAGGCCCTCTTTCTTCCAGAGTCATAGGGGTGATCTATCCCAGCTCCCCTACTCCCACTGTTCACTGCAGTGCAGAGTGATGTGTGGTCCCATGGTCTGGGATTGCCAGTGTCTTGTTGAGCTCAGCTAGACTCATGGAGCTCAGTCTGCCTTACTAGAGTGCAGGAAATCTTCCAGGGCCCCCAAGAAGAATACAGGCAAAGTATTCTATCTATTAGTGTGGCATAAATTATAATAGCAGCGCCCCTCTCAAGATGGTGCCTCCCTGCCTCAGTCCCTACTCTGAGGGATTGGGGAGGGAACTGTGCAAGTTACTTCTCTGAAATCAGGGACCCCAGAGTTTCTGGGGAGCACTCATTAATGAGCTACTGGTCTGTGGTTGGTGGCTTCCGTTATGGGTAGGATAGGATGAAGGGTTTGGGCAGATGGGCTCTGCCTATGCTCTTCTGCTCTCCCTTTCCTCTGCAACAGGGAGTTCTCTAGCCATTGAAGCTGGGACTTGAGACACTGCTTGTTTGGCATTCTTCCTCTTTGGCCTCTCTCTATTGATGCTATGCCTGTTATCAGTGTCCCACTGTGTTCCCACTCTTCTTGTACTCCTTCAAGTATTCCTCCTCAGGCACTCACCTCTACATGTTGCTACTTTGGGTTTTCTTGGTGGAAGAAGTGAATGCTTGACTTCTCTATATGGCCATCTTGAATCTCCATACACTCTTTACTTAGAAGTTGTATCATTAAAGTTTAATATATATCAATTTACATATATAATACTTACCAAACAATATGTTAAATATTTTGAATAGCACTATTGGGTAGTATTTGCCATATAAAGATTCTTGTTAAGAAATAAGATTTGACATTTAATCCTTATATATTCATACATGTATCTTGTTTTATTTATATATCCTTCTATATTTTTATGTTATCCTATATATTTGAAGTGAAAATATATATTTATTTCTCTGACTATACTAAAAACTTATGTCGCTCCCCCTCTTCGTGGAGGAACGACACAGGACCCTGCGCTGTTCTTTCGTCTGCTCGGCCCTCCCCGGGTTTGCTGCTGGTTCTTCCCGGGTTGGCTACTATCCCTTCCACCTCCGTGGAAGGGCGGTTCCCCCTGGCCACTTTCCCCACTTCCGCAGGGGAGCGGCACACCGCCGGCCGGCTCTCACGGGGGCTGCACAGGTGTTCCCTCAGATGTTCCCCTTAGATGTTCCTGGTGCATGCCGTCTCTCTCCTCCTTTATAGTCCTCCTCCGCCAATCCTAACTCGGCTGCCCACACGCCGAGTATGCTGCTCTCCTCCAATCAGGAGCAAGTCCTACAGTTTATTGGTTGAACTGGAGGCAGCTGTGTAGAAGCTGTTTTCTTCTCTCCCAGCGCCATATTGTGGGAGAGCAGGTGCATAGAATAAGTTTTAATTCCAGTAACTCAGTCCAGTCCAGGTTGCTCCCCACAACTTAGATCAAGATTTGAGCCATTATGCATGATAACTTGGCAATTTTCCAAAATGCTCATAAAGAACAAATATAAGCATGTGTTAGCAACATTGTATCAATACAGAACTGCTTGGATGATGCAGTTGAGTCAGCACAACTTTAATCTGTGTTAACTATAACCCATCTTGCCCCCATCTGTGTGCCACAATCTTTGATCACCTTCCCACTGCGCTCAATAGCTTTGTTTGACTCCACCTGTCCTTTGAAATGTTCAATTCATTTGCAACATCCTAAATCAACAAGTCTATCAAGCACATCTAGTAAAAACAATATTTACCCTTCAAACTCAGAAATTGTTGAAATATCTTCAAAGGCTATATTCACAATTAATATTTAAAGAAGTATTATTTACTGCTTTATTAAATACACATTTACAGAAAACTCATTTGTCCCCTGGATGTTTATAGAAACACAGGATACCATGAAAGACTAAGTCCTGAGTGAAAAGAAGCCTCATGAGAATAGCCAGCTGATAGACTCTTAACCAGCAAGAACAATGAGGGCAAGGGCCTTTGTTTAAGATCAAATCAGGTGCATCTCAAGTACAAGAGGGAAGCCACTGTGGTGGGACTATGGTGAGGAAGAATTCAAAGATGAGGTCCAAGACGCAACCATGAGTATATTACTTATTCATTGCTGCATAACAAACTATCTCAAAGTTTAGTGACTGAGAGTAACAGTTATTATCTTACATAATTTCTGAAAGTCAGGACTCTTAGAGCAACTTAGCTGGAGGTTCTGGACTCAGATGCCACAGAAGGTGGCAGTCAAGTCATCAACAGGTCTGCAACACCTGAAGGCTTGGCTGGAGCAGGAGAATCGATGTGTAGGATGGCCCACTCACACTACTGTTGGCAGAGACTCACTTCCTCTCTGGATTCCATTTCCTTGACATGTCTGCTTCTCTGTAGGGCTGCTGGGGTGTCCTCATGACATAGTAGCTAAATTCCCCTGGAGAAAGTAACCCAAGAGGCAGGAAGCAGAAAATCTCAGTCTTCGTTACCTAGCACTGTAAGTCTTGCTTCTGCATATATAGTGATAGACAGGGTAACCTGGGCTTAGACAGCAGGTGCAGATAAAAGAGAAGCTGACTGGGGGCAACCAGGAGTCTTAGTTGATGGGGTTAGGGACAGAGGGGAAACCAAGGAATATGAGGCATCATGATGCCCATGAAGCCAACAGATGAGTCTGAAGACTGAGGGGTGAACACTGGACTTGGCAACAAGAGGCCACTGGTGGACTCACAAGAGCAGGTACAGTGGAACAGGGGGAGTATAAGCCACAAAGAGTGGGCTAAGGAGAAAGTGGAAGTGGGGAAGCAGAGAAGGCAGCTGAAAGGTTCAGAAGCTGGACTCAAAAAAAGGCAGATGTGGGGCAGGAGACTCTATCTAAGATTCAGAGAAGAAAAGGAGGGTTAAGGAGGCTGGGATCAGCTTCACTGGCAATTGTGGATGGTCCCCTAAGGTGGATGAGGCTGTGTACTAAGGCACTGACCTTATTCCAGCCACCGGGCAGGACTTTGCCTAGAACATCCCCCATCTAGTGCCCAATCATAGAGTCACAGTCACGTTCACCTAGAGAAGGCTGAACAATCAGTTGCTGGACCAGAGGAATGACCTTTCCTCATCAAATGTGGTGCATTCCAGTTAAATAGCAAGAAGGCAGATGAAAATGCCCAAGGGAAGGATGAGATAAGACCATCTTCAGCCTCCCCTAACACCTTTCAGTTTATTCCACTGCCTCTGGCTTCCTCTTATTCTTTACTTTCACTCATGGCTCCTTCTATGTTTCCTTCCCAGTGTTGATTTTTGCAATCAAAGGGCAATGAGGTAGCTGCAAGGAACACCAAGGATGCCAGCAGCCACCAGAAGCCAGGATAGATGTGTGGGGCAGCCTCCCCCAAACTCCCCAGAGCAAACCAACATGGCTGATCCCTGAATAGCCAACCTCTGACCTCTAGCACTGTGTGAGAACAAATGTCTGCTGTATAAGAACAAACACAAGGAGACCCGTAAAAATGGTTTCCTTATGTGGGAAGAGGGCTAAGGCAAAGGAGGAGCTGCAGCTCAGGGGGGACTGGAGAGGGAACAGAGTGGAGGCAGATCATGACATGTCAGAGCTGGACCCTTCAGGGCGTGGGGCAGATAGGAACAGGGGGCAGCAGGCACTAAGCCCTTGACAGATGAGGAAGATGCAAGTGAGGCTGGGTGGTGTGAACACCACAGGGGATTGGGAGTGAGAGTGAAAATGGAGCCTGGGCTTTCACTGAGGAGTGAGCAGAGCCCACTTCTCCCTCTCCCTCATGAGACAGGACCCTGGAGAAAGGTCTGCATCTCCACACCCACCCAGTAAGGCAGCAGAGCTGGGAGAGTGGGCTGGAGAGGCTCAGGAAAGAGCAGGGGCCCAGCCTGCCTGTGCCTGTGACCATGATCTGATTCCTCAACTTCACCAGGTGTTGAAGAGTCATGGACAAGACTAACTTGTTGGCAACAGGCTGAGCAAGGCTGACATTCTCCTGGTTGAACTTCTCTACAACGTGGAAGAGTGTCGCTCCCCCTCTTCATGGAGGAACGACACTAAACCCTGCCTAGGCTTCATATCCGAGTCACGGCACCATTATGTCGCTCCCCGTCTTCGTGAAGGAACGACACAGGACCCTGCGCTGTTCTTTGGTCTGCTCGGCCCTCCCCGGGTTTGCTGCTGGTTCTTCCCGGGTTGGCTGCTGTCCCTTCCACCTCCGTGGAAGGGCGGTGCCCCCTGGCCACTTTCCCCACTTCCGCAGGGGAGCGGCACACCGCCGGCCGGCTCTCTCGGGGGCTGCACAGGTGTTCCCTCAGATGTTCCCCTTAGATGTTCCCCGTGCACGCCGTCTCTCTCCTCCTTTATAGTCCTCTTCCACCAATCCCAACTCTGCTACCCACACGCCGAGTACGCTGCTCTCCTCCAATCAGGAGCAGGTCCCGCAGCTTGTTGGTTGAACTGGAGGCAGCTGTGCAGAAGCTGTCTCCTCCTCTCCCAGCGCCATATTGTGGGAAAGCAGATGCATAGAATAAGTCTTAATTCCAGTAACTTAGTCCAGTCCGAGTTGCTCCCCACAGAAGAGATCGACCCCACCATCATCACCAGCTTCCCTCTGCTGCAGGTGATCTACCCCACTGCCTTTGGAGAGCAGCACCACATCTCCCATCTAGGAATCTGATATTTGGACTCTGGGCTGACGACGTTCTGACCCCCAGCTTTCTCTAGGCCTCCACCTTCCCCCCAGGTCTCCAAATAGATCGTTCAGGCTCTGATTCTGAGACATGAAAAGAAACTGGTTGTGACAGGGAATCATGTTTGGATGTTTCCCCATGAAGAATGCTAGACTTTTAAGAGAATGACCCAGAACCCAGCCTCTTTCTCCTGTGGTCTCTTCCTAGATTTCTCTGTGATTCCTTTATTCCTGGTGTATCCTTGCCTTTCCACCTTGAGCCCATCTAAGCAGATTTCTTCCCGTGTGATTTCCTTCTCTCAGCTCTGTCTCTCTCTGTCAGACTTTGTGTGCCTCTCTTTACTGCTCCCCTCCCCACCTCCTTCTCCAACCTTTCCCCTCCTACAACCCACAATTTCATTTTTCAGTGGAGACATCATTTGTTATTGGCCCATGGATAACCCTTTTTATTTTCTATCTCCAGTCCAAAATCTTTTTTCCCCTATGTTCATTCTTTTTTGCAGATTTCTCTTTTTATCAGATGGATACATTGCTTTTTCTTTAATGCATGGATCTACAGAAGAAGGAGTACCGTGAATTAGATAAAGTCTAATGTCTTTGGGGAAAATGCTACTGAGCTGTTTTCTCACTCTCATCTACATTTTCAATAGGATCCATTTCTCAGCCTCCACACTGGTGCTGATGAAGGAAACCCCATTGGTCTTTATCTAGGACAGGTCAGATTTCCTATGTTGACCTAATGCTTGATCTGGCCTTTGCACTCCTCTCTGAGACTGTGATTTGTGCAATGAAGTTTCTGAAAACCAGAATCAGCAGGCTCCTCACCATGAAGAAGTTTCTGCAGCATGGGAGTCAGATGAGGTGAGAAATGTGCAGAAGCAGCAGAGATTTTCAATTAAATGGAGCAGGTGTGGATACCAAGCACATGCAAGATCAATCTCCTATAGATGTAGCAATGAAGTACTTGAATATTTACCCTCATTACTTTGAGGCTATTAAAGTTTTCCAAAGTCAATGTATTAATTTCATTAGAAATCAACTAGGCAGAAATGCTCTCTATTTGGTTTTAATGAGTATGAAATCACAATAACTTCCTAGGCTATCTCTTTGGATTTAAATAAGAGAAAATTTATTACTCTGTTGTGTATAAAACACCAGTTTAACAAATCAGAAACTTCCAACTAAGCTCTAACTGGACATTTTGCTAATCAGACACCACCAATAACCCCTAATGATTAATCAAATACTCTCTGTGATCTCTTTATAAAAGTTTTCCCTTCACACTCTCTCAGTGGAACAAAGTCACTTGCGGTTTGGCACTGCAGGATTCATTAATGGATGTCTGCTCAAATAGGATCTAACATTTTAATGTGTGTCCATTTAAATTTTAACATGGGAAAGAGATTTCCAGGATTAAAAATGTTTCTTGCTGTTCTGAGGTGGACATTGAGTGATTTAAAAGAATATTTAAAACATGTGATTTTGTTTCACATACGTCAGGTTGATAAAGATGTAGGGGTATAGCAATTTCATTTGCCTCAGGAGAAAACACGCAAACTTCCATGGACTCTGAAGTCCTTATTACTCTGGGCCTTGTTCCCAGATCTCACCTCATCATCACCCTCTCCTTACATGTGCTTTAATGCTCCCCTCAGACCAAATGTCTTCCCTTTCCTCAAACTGTCCCTGCTCAGCCTCCTTGTTCTGGCCATTGAGTGTTGACTCCCAAATGGATTCCATTCCTGCTGTACAACCATGCTTCCATCTATCTTCCCACCTCCTTACCTCCCCAACCACAACTTGTTTGTCCTGCAAATCTCAAGTCAGATATCCTTGTCAAGTAACCATGATGTATGAAAACAAATACTGTAGAGGCTTCCTGATAAAGTGCATTCCCAGCAGGATCTCATCCACTAGCATAGTGGTAAAGGATAAAAGCATTTGCCTTTAATATTTTCTGTCTTCAGTTCCAAAACTTCTTCATGTCAAGCCCTAAAACCAGATACCTGCCATCATGCCCTTGTCTTAAATAGGATCATTGTAGACATAAGCAAGTTAAGATGAGATCGTACTGCGTTAGGAAGGTGCCTAGTCCAATACATATAGGGAGAATGTCTTTTGACAATAGAGACAGAGAATGACTTGTCAACAACCCAAGAATGCCAAGGATGGCTACCTACCATCAGATACCAGGAAGGGGTAAGAAAAGATGCTTGCCTACAGCCTTCAGAGACAACACTCCCTGCTCATGCGTCACTTGTAAACTTACAGCCTCCGCATCTGTAAGAGAATATATTTATATCATCTGATTCCAACAATTTGTGGTAATTTTTTATGGCAGCCTAAAAATGTGATACAGTATGAATGATTTGGTTTAGAGTTACCTATTTTTCTGGTTTTGCTCACTGGTGTAACCCCTCTGTGGGCAGAGATTGCTTTTGGCTTTTTCATCATAATTTACACAACTCTTGCAGCAGTGAATATTCCACATTAGATATTAATGTATTGGTTGCATAGTTAAATAGGAAAAAAGGTTGATCACCTGAAGGAAAGTATTTCTTTTAAAAAGTTCTCATATTATTGGCCAGAAAGGTGGTAAAACACAAAAAGAAAAGACAATTTTTGTGTAAGCAGGAATGTCAGATGAATTTTTTTTAAAAGATTTGTTTACTTATTTGAAAGGCAGAGTTACAGCAAGGCAGAGGCAGAGAGAGAGAGAGAGAGAGAGAGAGAGAGAGTCTCCCTTGTGCTGGTTCATTACCCAGATGGTTGCAACGGCCAGAGCTGCGCTGATCAGAAACCAGGAGCCAGGAGCTTCCTCCGGGTCTCCCACACATGCAGAAGCCCAAGGACTTGGGCATCCTCTACAGATTTCCCATTCAGAGCTGGATCAGAAGCGGAGCAGCCAGAACTTGAACCGACACCCATATGGGATGCCAGCCAGCGCTGCAGGCAGCAGTTTTACCAGCTATGCCGCAATGCCGGCCCCCAGATGAAATATTATACCTGACTTTCTTTGACAAGGTACGTAAGAGATGTTACATGAAATTTTTGTAGACATCAGAGTCTAATAATTTATTTTTTAAATCCAAAGAGATGTTCTAGGAAGTGATCATTATTTCATATTTGTCAAAACCAAATAATCTGCATTGCAAATACTTATTCATAGTTCATTATTATTTAGGTTAGCACCCATACCTTGAAAAACTTTATTAGCCTCACAGTATGAGGATCAAAACTTATTTCAAGCACTTCATTGTTGCATCACTTTAGGAGATTTGTCTTGCATATGCTTAACATCCTTGTTTGCTTCATTTAACTGAAAATGTCCTCTGCTTTTTTTTAATACGTCTCTCATCTTGAAGAGACTCCTCTGCCAGGCTGCAGGGACTTCTTGATGATTCTGGTTTTCAGGGCCTGCCGTGGATAAATCACAGCTTCAGAGAGGAGCCCCCAAACCACCCATCATTAGCACAGCCAGAAAATCTGAGCCCCTCTGAACAAAGTCCAACAGGTTTCCCTCCATCAGCACCAGCATGGAGGCTGAGAAAGAGACCCCAACCCAGATGTATAAGAAAGGAAGAAACCG
The DNA here is from genome assembly GCF_964237555.1 of Oryctolagus cuniculus. NCBI lineage: Eukaryota > Metazoa > Chordata > Mammalia > Lagomorpha > Leporidae > Oryctolagus > Oryctolagus cuniculus. The sequence continues at coordinate 117,181,095 of NC_091436.1, forward strand.
GCCGGCGCCGTGGCTCACTAGGCTAATCCTCCGCCTTGCGGCGCCGGCACACCGGGTTCTAGTCCCGGTCGGGGCGCCGGATTCTGTCCCGGTTGCCCCTCTTCCAGGCCAGCTCTCTGCTATGGCCAGGGAGTGCAGTGGAGGATGGCCCAAGTCCTTGGGCCCTGCACCCCATGGGAGACCAGGAGAAGTACCTGGCTCCTGCCATCGGGTCAGCGCGGTGCGCCAGCCGCAGTGCGCCGGCCGTGGCGGCCATTGGAGGGTGAACCAACGGCAAAAGGAAGACCTTTATCTCTGTCTCTCTCTCACTGTCCACTCTGCCTATCAAGAAAATAATAATAAAATTAAATTAAAAAAAAAGAAAAGAAAGGAAGAAACCATAGCTCGGAACCATGCCCCTGAAAATGTCTCTAGGCCTTTCTTGAGTTCACAGTCCTCTACCCCTCTTCCACACACATAAACCCTATAGATCCATGGCTCTTGCAAAGTACAAGGAAGAGCAATGTATCTGTCATGTGGAGACACAGAGAAGTCTACTAACAGAGGAAATGAATCTATGGAAAAACATTTAGTACTGAAGACAGAAAATACTAAAGGCAACTCAGGAGGAAATTACAACTTTCACACTGAGAGATGAAACAAGGTTGTGAGAAGGGAGGGTTAGAGGGGAGACTGTGCAGAGGAACCCAAGGTTGGACAATTGGAGCTGGAGCTGAAGGAAATCACATGGGAAAACAGACTCAATGTGGAGAGACAAGGACACACCTGGGATAAAGGGAATTATAGAGAAATCAGGAGTATAGACCACACTGAGAGAGGGATCTGGGAAAGAGGGGATGGACTCTGGACCCATCCCATCAAAACAGGCAAATATTCTCCATAGACTGGCATCCACTCTAATTTACTCATATAAATACAGTTTTCTTATGTCGCAGTGTCTGGAAGGACATTTTGGAGATTTGTTGGGTTTGGGGAGAGCCAGAATGTCACCCGCCCAAGAGGCCAAGTATTAAATGACAAGAAGGGATGAGCTTTCCTCTGAAGATGAGGTAGATCACCTTCAGCAGAAGAAGCTGGCAATGACACGAGAGTCAAGCTCTTCTACATTATAGAGAAGTCCAACCAGGAGAATGTCAGCCTTGTTCAGCCTGTGGCCTGTGGCCAACAAGGTAGTCTTACCTATGGCTCTTTAACACCCAGTAAATTCAAGGAATCAGATCATGGTCACAGGCACAGTCAGACTGAGGCCCCTGCTCCTCCCTGGGCCTCCTCAGCCTGACTCCCACTGCAGACTCCACCTGCAAGGTCCACACTGCTGGGATGGTGGGGCCACGGTGTTCTTCAACAACAAGCACCAGAGACAAGTTTATGAACTTGTGAACGTGTCTGTTTATTAACAATCAAGCACATCTTTCAAGGGGCAGGCAGAGGGGGCATAGCTATTTCAGGGTAACACTAATTCTTTAGTATCAAGTTGATATTGGCACCGCTATCCTTCTCCAATCAGCTTGAAGATCACGTAGCCTAAGTAGCTTTCCAGATGATCCTTATGGGTCTGGGCCACACCTGGGAGCTGTTTACCTGATTGGCAATTACAAGGCCCTTCAACAGGGAGCGGGGGTGGGGGAAATGTGCCTGGGGCTCCTGCTACCTGCCAGCAGTCAGGCCATCCTGAGAGGTATGGTGTGCCACGTCCTCCTAACCTCCTGCATGGGCTAGGCAGGCAGTCTCCCAGCCAGGCACAGGATCACCCACATCCCACCTCTGATGTCTCACTGAGGGGTGAGGAGAACTTTCTCCAGGGTCATTGTCTCGTGATGGAGAGTAAGAAGTGGGGTTCTACTTGTTCTTGAGTTAAAGCCCACACCCTCCTTTCACTCTCATTCCCACATCCCTGTGACATCCACATCACCCAAGCTCTTACATCTTCCCCATGTAGCAAGGGCTTAGCTCCAGGTGCCTCCTGTTTCCATCTACCCCATTCCCTGAAGGGTGCAGCCCTGACATTTCAGGACCCACTTCTTCACTCCGTGTCCTCTCTAGTCCCGCTTGGGTGGTAGTTCCCCTTTCAGCACAACTTTCTTCCTCTATTAGATTATTTCAGGCTGCACATTTCTCCCCTTTTCCTAGTCTACATCTTCAGGATCAGAAGGAAATCTGGATAAATTTGAGTTCACCAAATTCATCCAAACTTACACTGTGTTATAGTCTACTGCTGAAGTGTCTAGGGGGAAACTGCACTGAAGTCTGCAGCTCACTCTGAAATGATAAAAATAATATGTTTGAATAATAGAGATAGAGGTGAATACATGGGAAGACAAACACTAAAAGATGTTAATTTTATTATACAGGTGGTTGATATCTGTGTGTCCATTAAACATTTATTTCAATTCTTGAGGATACATAACATTTTTCATATTAAGATTTTCTGTAATATGTGATGCTTATTAAAATTACCAAGCTATATTGAAACTAGAAAGAATTATGAGAAAAACATGGTTTCTCACTCTCTCTTTGATGGGAACAATGCTTACATCTTGCTCCCCAAGTGGAAGGTATGGGTGACAAAGAACCAATTCATTCAAGTCTTACATGCCTTCTGTACACAAATCCATCCTGAGAGACAGAAACAACTGAACAGTGAAATACCTAGTGCCTTAGATTATAATTTGAAAATAGAAGACAATAGAGTTTCCAGGGGTGGCAAAATAGTTCCCCTCTAGTGGGGGTCTTTTGAAAAACCATCATTATGCTGAGGATTTTACATTTCTAAAAATGTCCATTTCTGAGAACAACTTAAGTGGTTGTTAAATGTCTAAACCTTTTTTGTGATGCCCATAGCTTCAAAGAGCCCTGAAGATCTGTCCAAACTCACAGGACAGAACATGGCAGGATCACTACATGTAATCAATGAAGCTGCAAATGGGTTTGCATTTCTGCTCCTGTGTATCCTATGAACAATTGTACATGGTTCAAGTGGCTGAAGACCTACTGTTTACATCATCTCAGGAGACAGTCCCTTGCATATGTTCTTCCTCCTCTCTTATCCTGTTGTATAATTCAGCCTCATTTTTATGTCCAGAATCAGAAGTTCTCCCAATCATTTCTCATCATAATGATTCCACAACCTTCTCTATGACTGTTGTCCAAATCTAGTCAGGCTGGCATTTTTTTTTATGTAAAAGCAGAGTTACAAAGAGAGAGGAATAAACACTTACGTCCTCCATCCATTGGTTCACTCTCCAGATGAATGCAATAACTCTGCCTGGATGAAGCCAGGAACCTGGAACTCCATCCTGGTCTCCTATATGGGTGACAGGGGGCCCAAATACTGTCCTCCACTGCCTTCCTAGGCACAGTAGCAGACAACTGGATCAGAAGTGGAGCAGATGGAACTCAAAGCAGAGCTCATATGAGTTGCCAATGGTGCAGGCCATGGCTTAATTCACTGAACAAGAACATTTAGCCCACATTAGTATTTCTTGAGACCCTTCCTAAACTATGCCTTATGAGTTGCAGGTTTTTTTTTTATAAGATGTTATTTAATTATTTGACAGAGTTACAGACAGTGAAAGGGAGAGACAGAGAGAAAGGTATACCATCCATTGGTTCACTCCCCAAATGTCTGCAACAGCCGGAGCTGGGCAGATCCGAAGCCAGGAGCCAGGAGCTTCTTCCAGGTCTCCCACACAGGTACAAGGGCCCAAGCTCTTGGGCCATCTTCTACTACTTTCCCAGTACATAGCAGAGAGCTGGATCCAAAGAGGAGTAGCCAGGACTAGAACCAGTGTCCATATAGAGTACCAGCACCACAGGCAGAAGATTAACTTACTGCACCACAGGGCCAGCCCTGAGGTGCAATTCTAGATACAGTTACAAGCAGTGTATATGGTACGGGACTTTATTTTTGTTTTTACTCGCTTCAAACTGTGGTTGTTAAAATACTTTCTAAACAGCACTTTCATTGACGTATATTCACATACCAAAATTGTCACCACACTGAAACAAATCATTCCATAGATTCTAGTACAGTCATAGAATTTTGAAAATATTAACACTCTGTAATCACAGACCTTTTTGTATCACACTGAGGGGGAAAACACCTGTATGTATTGGCAGCAACTCTTCAACCCCTCTTCCTGTTGACCTAGGAAGCCACTAATCTGCCCTCTGTGTCAATGGATAGAAATTTGCTGGACATTTCATAGAAATAAATCACATGAGGGTTCTTCAAGAAAGTCATAGAAATATATATCATTAGAAAGCTATACATGAATTTAAAAGTTTATTTTTCACTAAAAAAATTTATGCTTTTAATTCCATTTGGTCTGCAAACTTTTTGAGGTACTCTAGTAGTACATTTAGTTCATCCCTTCATGTGATGATGAACATTTAGTTTATTTCCAGTTTTTAATTTTAGCAATCATCATGCTATAAACAATTCTGGACACTATTCATAAGGGTGTATTTTATTTTTTTAAGATTTATTGATTTATTTGAAAGTCAGAATTACACAGAGAAAGGAGAGGGAGAGAGAGGGTGGGGGGGTGTCTTCCTTCCGCTGGTTCACTCCCCAGTTGGTCGCAATGGCCAGAGCTGTACCGATCCGAAGCCAGGAGCCAGGAGCCTCCTCCAGGTCTCCCACATGGGTGCAGAGGCCCAAGGACTTGGGCCATCTTCTACTGCTTTCCCAAGCCATAGCAGAGAGCTGGATCGGAAGAGGAGGAGCCGGGACTAGAACCAGTGCCCATATGGGATGCTGGCGCCTCAGACAAGGGCGTTAACCCACTACACCACAGCGCCGGCCCCAAGGGTATATTTTCATTTGAATTTCTGAGTCACTGTCAACTCTACAAATCCATATAATATTTTGAGAAACTGCCAATGGTTCCACGTAAGATTTTATTTTTAATCAAACAATTCATTGCAAAAGGAAGGAGACCTCTCCCCACCCCCATCTTCAGTGGTACTGAATAAGACTGGCGCTTTGATCCTGTGTGAAATGCTTCAAGAACACCAATGTCTTAGGCCCCAGGCTCAATTAAAGTTTGTCTAGCCACTTCACATGGTAAGCTGGCATCAGATTCTTGATCATCATTCTTGTGATTTCTGGAAACTGAGAATCAACTCTTTTGTGTCCTCCCTTCCCAGGCCTTTATCTTTACACACTCATTTTGTTTTTTGTTTCAAGCTTTGGCTGGAGTCCACCTCTAAAGAGCTAAGATTCCTTTACTCCCCCTGAATCCATAGTTGATTACCAGTATGGAAATCTCTGTCAGTGAACTGCATTCCCTTCTATGATTACACACTCCTAAATCTATCTCAAAGTACTCATCCTTCATGCCCATATGACTCCGCCATGCTGGACATGGCCCAGGCTGATACTGGCCCTGGGCCCCCTGCCACCATCTTCCTCACTTCAGGAAGAACCCACATCACCCCCTGTATCATCTGCTGATGTGAGAACAGAAAATAAGCCAAAGAGGGCTCTCTCCTTTATGTCTTTCCCATACAGGCTGTGTTTGTTGGCCATGAAGTTGAGAATGTCTCTGGACTGCACAGCTTCATCCCCTCCGTCTCAACCATGGATGCTTCCTAGAAGAGCAAACTATTGTCTATTGGAAGAAGAAAAGACAGACAGTTAAACATCTATGGGCCTCACTCACTGAATATGATCAAATATTTGTTGAAATGAATAAGGGGATAAAATAAAACTGACATTACATCCTGATAACCATTCAAGTAAAATAGCCTTTTCTTTTAAGCATTTTGCAGTGCTTCTTTTTCTTGTCAACTCTCCTTTTACTTTTAACCTGTTATTTCCTTGATATTATTATTCCCTTTTAGATACATTGTAGGTCTCTGTCTTATTTGTGTATAATTTATCTTCATACAGATATTTGGGGGATGCTGGAAGAGACTGTAACTAGGAACCATCCAATATCATTTGGAATAGAAAGTTCCCAAAGTCTCAGGGTGTCCTTGACACCAGGGCCATCAGAAATTACTATGTTAGACCCACTGTGTAGGATTCAAACACCAGTGGACAATGTGTGCAAGGCAGGCCTATGCCCTTGACCCAAAGGTTGCTGGTCTTTGCCCTTCCTCTCCCTTTTCACACTCTCATTTGCACTTCAAATAATGCAGCACCATTCTATTAGGAAGTCACAATATTGCAAGATATTACCTTGCTATCTGCATGATATAAAGAAATTCAAGATACCTTTTGGGCTTATTTTTCATCCTTTCATCTAATGCCAGTGTGTGCCTGGGATGAGGAGCTAGGGTGGGATTCTTGGCTGAATGCACAATATTCATAGTGCAGAATGCATGAGAAACCAAGGAGAATGTATTCACAGAGGACTGGGTATTGTTCCTTTAGCAAATACTCACAGGGGTCTAGTCATTAATACACCAAAGAAAATTGTCAGATCTACTGAAGAAGTCCCATTTATTACATTTCAGCTACTGTATCCCTCAACACTATCCCAACTACCAGCCTACAAGCACATAGGCCTTGTCTGAAACTAAAACTTCTACTAGATACCCTCATAAGATGCATTTAAATATTTGCAATTACCACTGCTTAACTTGAAGTTCTGAAGGAATTTTGACAAATTTCTCATCAAACTGGAAGCAGAACTATCTGTGAATTCTTATTACTTCATTCCACAGTATTTTTGGCTTCTAAACATGACTGGCCCTTGCCTGGTACATAATATGGAGAAAGTAAGATTTCTAAGTTCCATAGCATACACCGATGACCCTGGAAATGACTGTTTGGAAATTTAAGGTATGTTCATCAATAAAAAGGCATAGATCACAGCACATACCTGCTCGTTCTTGTACTTCACTTTATTTGCACACTAATTCCATCAAAGTCCATGGATGGTCATAATTTGGGAGCGGATCTTGCTAGAGGGAAGAGCCTAGGAGATTATTCTAATTATGAAACTGCAATGTCTCAGGAAAGCCTGAGTCTCCAAGTGAGATCAGAGTGGATCCTGGCAAGTTTCCAGCATGGGGATTGCGGAGAAACAATGACCATCCACTGTTCAGCCACCAAACAGCCTCTGTTGTAATTTGCATCACCCTGTTACCTGAAGCCCTCCTGCGGGCGAAATGGGTCCTGGTTGTTGTACAGCCTTACCTCTTGCAACTGTAATATCTTCTCCTGGAAGTTCTGGAACACGCTGGAATAGACTTTGCAAATCAAAGAAGGAATTAGAGACCTCACATTAACCTCTTTTTTCACCAAAAATCTTTGGTTTCTGTTCTAACTGAATTAATTAAATATCCCCTTTTTCATGACTGGTTTTATGACCTTGGACATGTTACTGAATTACACTGTGTCTTAATATCCTAATCTATATAATGGGTATATTTATGATACCTTGTTATAGGTAGGTATGAATATTAGATCACTAAGGCATTCAATGAGCTTAGCCAAGTACCAAGTGTATATTAAGTCCTCAATAAATATAAGCTGTTGTTATAATTTTGATATATAGGTGTTGTTTCCACATACCATTCTTGCATTTTTCAAGATTTAAGTCAATCTAATATTGATGATAACACACTTTGTCCTTTATTTGTATCCAGGAATTAAACCTTGTCCTAACTCAAGTCACTTTAGCAAAGTGGCAGCCTATAGCAAGGCTCTCCAAATATGATCAGATGATCTGAGTATTCACCAGTATTTAATACAAATAGGACACCACTTTTAACAAAATTATGAAGGTTACCTAATAGAATCAATTAAACCAGAAGTCCAAGGAGTCAGCCACCAAGATTTTCTGATTTTTGGCTTTTCTTCATAACAGCTCTGTGATCTGGGCATCATCACTAAAACTCATCATGTCTTAGTTCCATAATTCACAAAATGAGGGTAGAATACTTCCTCAAACAGAATATATTTTGATGCTTACAATATACATTGAACAGGGCTACTTCACATAAACCAAGAAGAAAATAATAGTGGAGTTTGCAGAGTTATTATAACTTAATGGAATTCTTTATGGTGAAAAATCTCAGGAAATTTTGAATTTCTAAGTTACTCCATGAGACAGAATTAATTTGTAGGAAATCTTTTCTTTTAAAGATTGTTATTTATTTATTTATTTGAGAGGTAGAGTTACAGACAGTGAGAAAGAGAGACAGAGAGAAAAGTCTTCCTTCCACTGATTCACTCTCCAAATGGCCGCAATGGCCAAAGCTGTGCTGATCCAAAGCCAGGAGCCAGGAGCTTCTTCCAAGTCTCCCACATGGGTGCAGGGGCCGAAGCACTTCATCCGTCTTCTACTGCTTTCCCAGGCCATAGCAGAGAGCTGGATTGGAAGAGGAGCAGCTGGACTAGAACTGGCATCCATATGGGATGCCGGCCCCACAGGTGGAAGATTAACCTACTGTGCCACAACTCCAGCCCCTGTAGGGAATCTACATGAGCACACTGGATCAGGCTATACATAGAGAAAAGCAGTGTGTGCCAGCAATTTCAAAGTGTCCAATACAGGAAAAACATACGAGGTGGTGGGTGGTCAGTGCAGGAGGGTGACTTAGATGGGATGGGGTTGGTGAGTGCAGAGTTGCCTGTGATGGTAATGGATGGGATGGTAGTGATCAGCCTTGGGACACAGATAACTCACAAGCTCTGAACAAGGGGTGTAGTCAGCCTTTGCCCATCACCTTCTTCCACCAATCTAGGGTGAAGAAAAGGAAGCCTAGGGCAGTAGACATCACCCCTATCCACCACCTCTTGTGCTGAGCTCATCCTGCCCAGGGGCTCTGAATATGTATGCATCTGTTCAGCAAATCTGAGTCATGGATGACAGTAAAACCATGTTATAAAGGTCTGGGGAGAAAATCATCTAGAATGGCACCATAGTATTTGGATATTTTGTGTTCTGTTTCTTCATAAATCTGAGAAAAAACTAGGCTAAATAGAGAAGCAATCGAGAAAGTGTGATCCCAGTCTTAGGGAAGCACTCTCCTGTGAGGCTGAAGGGAACACATTGGAAGTTCCCTGCTCAAGATGCCACCTCATTCTTAAAGCCTTAAAGCCTCGTTCTCTGGTCCCACCAAAGGGACAAGGTCTCCTGAGATTGTCCATGACTAGTGGCCCAGGGAAACCCTCAAGCCATTGCAGGATCTCTCTGTTCTGGACTGAGAAGTGTTTTTCTCATAGACATTTCTAGAGGTAAACACTTAAAAGTGCCACAGACACTTGCTAGCATTTCCTGTTCAACTTTTAAGCAGACCTTTTAACTCTAGACAGTCCTTCCTCCTATCCCTCATTTTAATTAGCCATGAACTCATCTGCACCCTCAGAGATATGTAAATTGCCAGAGGGCAAAGCCCTTGTCTGTCTTATTCACTATGTATCCCAGGACCCAGCACAGAACTCAGCTCCCAGCAGGTACTCAACAAATTAACCACTTAATTGTATATGCTGTGGTGATCAGGCATTTTATTATTGTCCACTCCCAGCTGTCTTTATTTGTAGATTGTTCTTCCATTTTAAATTCATTCATTTTCTAGTATTGTACACTATGATTTTTTTTATTTTGAAAAACTAAACATATGTTAAAACAAATAGAAAAGTATAATATTCCCTGTGGCTGTAACCCAGCTTCAACAGTTATCAACTCAATACAATGTCCCTTCATCCATCTTCCCACACACTCTCCCCATCTTGTAATAATTTCAAGAAAATACTAGATGCCATATATTTCATCTTTAAATGTGTTTCTCTGGCCTGAGGACTTACCTCTACTCCAGCTGCAGCCAAGAGCCATCGAATGGACTCCATCCTGTCCTGAGCATTGTAGTGGTGAAGTATGGACTTCCCTACCACAGCAGATTCCTAGTTACTCCAATCATGAATGAATAAATGAATGAATGAAACCATGGAATCAGAAATGTACTTTATGTGTGGTGAACAGCACCAACAATCTTGAAGAAATGTGTGCCTGTTTAATGGCAAGCCTGGAGGAGCTACTGAAATGTCTTATTGGCCCAAATTGTTACCCATCAATAGCCACCCTCTAGTGGCACAAAACCCATTGGCACAAAACCCATCTCGTGTCCCCATTCACTAATAGGTAACTATTATTGGCCTACAAAAGGTGAGAATCAGTGATAATAATTCATGTATGGGAGTTAATGTAAGAGAAAGAATGAGAGAACTGATACTTATTGAAAGCCGCTTAATGATCCTGCTTGCCGGAGTGCTAGTCCCTTTCAATTTGTTACCTATAGTACTTACAACAGCAGACCTGTATACTGGAGAGGGGCACCCCAGCCCATTATTGATCTGGACTACTGCCTGATCCTAAAATCACAAATAAAACTAATCACAACCTGCAGCACTGTGTTTGCTGCAATTTTCTCTTTTCACACGAGTTTTTAGTTGCAGTTATGCGCATTGATGTGGGCACCTGTGCTTGCTCATTTGGTTATAGTAAATGGTAACAGACACTGACTGGGTCCAGCCAAGGGAATTTGAGATCCTTGCTCTATCCCAAGCTGCTTGGGAGGCAGAACAGAGCAGAGAATCAGAGAATGTAACACAGTGGCTTCAGGGCTGGACGAAACTAAAGTATCACAAGTGTGATAAGAAACTCAGGGCACACTGAACACAGGCGTCCCAGCGCCAGAACTTGAGAAGGAACAGTTACATTTTCTCCCCAAATCCCAAGGTCTGTTATGAAACAGTGAGATTATTCTTGCAAAGTTTTTGGTTTGATTTGGAACAAAAATGTACTTGTGCTTCCCACTGATCTATTTCTGAAAAACTGTGTGTGACTTGAAGTTTATAGACATCAAAATGTTTTAAACACATACAATGTAAAGATTAACCTTTAGAAACATACTTAATCAACTCCTGTGCCTTGTGATTGAAGTATTTGTGTGTTGCAGTTTCTTGTCAGGAAATGAGGTGGCATGGATCAGCAGAATGAAAGGGAGAGTGAAGCGTGCATCAGTGATCAAGGTGTGTATAATTGTAAGGGTCCACAGTTAAATGATTCAAGTCCTCATGTTCAGCTTCCTTAGCTATTGACTAAGGGTCACATTACAAAAGGAGCTGAATTTTTATCTCACATAATATTTATCATAATGGTCTGCCTGATCAGTAACCTTCTCCCTCTTCTAAATACAAGGTCCCGAAGCTCAGGCCAAGATCATGCCAAAGGTCACCACAAAGCCTTGATGAGTCAATAAAGAATAGAAAAAAGCAACTTTAGCAAAAATTCCAACCTTCCTTTAGCTCTGGTAATAATCTAAAATGCCGTTTTTTCTTAACTCCTGTGAGAAAAACAAGGCTTGAACTGTGATCTAAGCACAGAAGAAGACAGGATGTGAGTAAAAATCATGGTTTTTTTATTGAGCTAGTGACACATTTTAAGTTATTTTTCTAGGTATCCAATAGAAAGCATGTGAAGAATTGAAGAAAGATGTACAATATCAGCACTTAAACCTGCAAAAGAATGGCATCCTCTTTGATCAACAACTCAATAGAGTCCCTGTGTGTGAATCAACTATTTGAACAACCCTTCCCTACTACAGAGAATAGTCTAGTTTGGGGAACACCACTCCCACAGTGTTCAGGGCCATAGGGTTTCATACTGGATTAGAAGGAAAATGTTAAGTCAGCCTTCTGTTAGAAAACAGGTAGTTAATATGTTACTTTTCAAGGTTGGTGATAAAAGTGTAAGCAAAAACTTTCAGATAGAATTGACTACCTCTGCAACTCAGTGGGGATTTTGTTCTTTTAAGTTGACTGTGAAGTTTTATCGGATTTGCTGCAAGGACTAAGATAACTGCAAACTGCACTGTAAGCTTGGCCCAGAGGTGATGTCTGTAATGAGAAACTTGATAGCTCTCTGGAATTGGGTTGCCAGATAAAACACAAAGCTCTCAGTTAACATGAATTTCAGATGAGTAACCAGTAATATTTAAGTATCAATATACCACAAATTATATTTTTTTTGACAGGCAGAGTGGACAGTGAGAGAGAGAGACAGAGAGAAAGGTCTTCCTTTTGCCGTTGGTTCACCCTCCAATGGCCACCGCACTGCAGCCGGCACACCACACCTATCCGATGGCAGGAGCCAGGTACTTCTCCTGGTCTCCCATGGGGTGCAGGGCCCAAGTACTTGGGCCATCCTCCACTGCACTCCCTGGCCACAGCAGAGAGCTGGCCTGGAAGAGGGGCAACCGGGACAGAATCCGGCGCCCCGACCAGGACTAGAACCTGGTGTGCCGGCGCCGCTAGGCGGAGGATTAGCCTACTGAGCCACGGCGCCGGCCCACAAATTATATTTTGAATATCTATTCATACATGTTATCTTATTTTAAAAAGCTATTAATGGTTTCTCTGAAATCCGTGTTTCATATGCTAATCTAGAAACTCTGCCTACCCTTCCCTCTCTGCCACCCTCAGATTCGGCTTCCAAGTCTATGGGCCTTTGCTCGTGCAGTCATGCTGACTGGAATACTCTACTATGGCTACAGCTATATTTTCTCTATTATGTCTTATCGTACATAATTTTTAAATTGTGTATTTTTTAATTTACACATAAAAATCATACATATGTTCTGACACATGTATACCTTGTGTAATGTTCCAAGCAGAGAAAGCATACCTACTTCCTCTGACATTTGACATTGTCTTTTTTTTAAGATTTATTTATTTCTATGAAAGCAGGGTTACAAAGAGGGAGGGAGAGGCAAAGAGAGAGAGATTTCCATCCGCTGGTTCACTCCCCAAATGGCCTCAATGGTTGGGGCTGGGCCAGGCTGAACCCAGGAGCCAGAATCTTCATCTGGGACTCCCACGTGGGTACAGGGACCCAAGAAGCTGGGCCATCTTCTGTGGCTTTCCCAGGTGCAATAGCAGAAAGCTGGATGGGAAGAGGAGCAGCCAGGACTTGAACCAGCACCTATATGGGATGCCAGTGCTGCTGGCAGAGACATAATATCTGTGCCACAGTAATAGTAGGGATTTAATACCAGTTTCCACCATATACTCTGAGCTCCAAGAGTTTTCCTCTTGTTTGAGACTAGTCCCAATAGTTTCATGTCAAATCTGAGCAGAGGAGCAGCTCAATAAATAAGATAGCTTTAATATTTTTAAATGGTAAGATTACAGCAAATACAGAAGCAAAGCATTGTTATCCACTTGTGATGAAGCATGGGGGACACAGCAGTCATGACCCACACCATGGGTTTACAGTGGAGAAGACACAGTGTCCTTCACTTTTCCTGGCATGAGTCTATGGAGGGCACACAGGAGACCTCAAGACTCCATGGGGAACTACAATGTGGGGAGTTAAGAGTGGCCAGGTGGGAAGGAGTGGTCAGGCCAGGTGAGCCAATGTGCCCAAGGTCAGCAGCAAGAGGCCCCACCACGCTCATGGGTCAGAATGGGTTGGAAATGTGGGAATGAGGGGGTTTGAGGTTTCATTATGCTGGGAACAGGGACTCGTTGTATGATGTAAAGAAAGGTGGTGAGATTCAGAGTTGAGTTTGGGGACAATCCTCTCTTCTAACTACAAAAGAGACTAGAAGGAAGTGAGGCTGCACTCAGAGCACACTGCGTGTCTGTCTGGACCCTTGCCCCCTCTCCCACTGTGGGGAATCTCATTCTAGAGAAGGAGAACTCCATGGGCCAAAGCCCTGATTTTCTGGGGGAGATGAACATGAGGGGCTCGGTTTGTTGCTGAAGTGAGAAATCGTTCCTCACCCCTGAATGCGGGCCCAGTGACATGCGCAGGGGAACCCGTTTATACCAACATTCACTATATTCAATTCTCATAGAGTCTGTGTCTGGGAAGCCCAGGCCTGGGTGACACCGGGTGAACTGAGAGTGAGACTCCTGGGTGTGCCCCACAGAGCATGAAGGAGCACAGTGAGGGTGAGCACACACCACGTGGCCTATCTTGCTCCTCATTATTTCCTAGACTCCTAGAACACTGAAGAGTTCTTGAAACACACAAATTCCAATAATGCACAAGAAGGAACATTTTTATTAGCAGAAATAAGGGCATTTAATTATGCCAATTCTAGAATGTTAGCTATTTTCCTGTACATATCTGAGAATGGCTGATATGAATTCTTTTTTTTACTTTTTCATAAGCCATATGATAGATGTTATCAGACAATTCTGAGTCATTAAAAACCCACCTAACATTTTTTTATTTTTCATGTTTTAATTCCAAAAAAAAATGCCTAGAAGGAGATTGGAAATCTGATTTCCTATCAAGCAATAATGAAATTGAATATATCTTTTAATAAGTCTGCTCAAAGGAGTTTTACTGCTTCATTAATATATGCAAATTGGAAAAGATTATTAGCTTCACATGGCTGAAATCAGAATTTACTTCTGCCAAGACTTCAGAAGATTGGTTTACACGCCCTTGGTGTCCACGTCTGCTTTATTTAAAAGAAAATCCTCTTTCCTTCCGCAACACTTTCCTCACTCACAGGAGGCTTCCTCTGGCTGCCAGGCTGCAGAAACTTCTTCACGGTGGGGAGGCTGCTGATTCTGGTTTTCAGGGCCTGCAGTGCACAAATCACAGCCTCAGACAGGAGCAAAGACCACCCCATCATTAGCACAGCCCAGGAAGCCTGCCCCCTGCTAAACAAAGACCAACTGAACCCCTCCATCAGCACCAGTGTGGATGCTGGGAAATGGACCGCAATGAGAATGCAGATTAGAGGAGAAAAGTGCAGTCAGGAACATTTTCCCTGTTATGGTATTAAGACTTTGTTCATCTATAAGCATCTCTGCCTTCTTCCTTAAACTTTAACCCTGCACATCCCTGGCTCTTGCATGATAAGAACAATGCATCTGTCAAATGTTAACCTAGGAAACTAGGACATCTCCAAACAAGATAAATGAAGACATGGGAAGATGGAGTTGGAAACAAAGATAAAAAGCACCTGTTTTGTCACAACCGATTTCCACACTGAGAGACAGAGGCAGGGATTGTGAGAGGGGAGGGAGGGAGAAGAGCTGTGCAGACAGAAACAGGTCTGACAGTTGGAACCAGAGCTAAGGGAATGAAACCACTTGGCTGAGAACTGCTCAGATAGACTCAGTGTGGAAAGACAAGGACACACCTGGGATGAAGAGAATCATAAAGAAATCAGGAAGAGAGAGCACAGTGGAAGAAGGGGCTGGGGAGAGGAGTTTGTACCAACCCTGAGTCCTGTTCATAATGAGAGGAAATTAGTCTTCGAAGGGTGGCTTCCACCTACATTTCCTTGGTACATCAAGTTTCTTTCTGTACCTAGAACCAGTTCCTGTAAACTCAGTTTGAGGATGTGGGGGACTGGGTGAAAGGTGCAGGCCTAGAGAAGGCTGGGGGCCAGAATGTCATTCACTCAAAGGGTCAAGTATTAGATGCCAAGAAGAGAGATGTGAGTCTTGCCATCCAAGGCTGGGAGGTAGGTCACCTGCAGCAGAGGGAAGCTGGTGATGATGGTGGGGTCGATCTCTTCCACGTTGTAGAGAAGTTCAACCAGGAGAATGTCAACCTTGCTCAGCCTGTTGCCAACAAGGTAGTCTTGTCCATGGCTCTTCAACACCTGGTGAAGTTGAGGAATCAGATCATGGTCACAGGCACAGTCAGGCTGGGCCCCTGCTCCTCCTGAGCCTCTCCAGCCCACTCTCCCAGCTCTGCTGCCTCCCTGGGGGTGTGGAGATGCAGACCTTTCTCCAGGGCCCTGTGTCATGAGGGAGAGGGAGAAGTGGGCTCTGCTCACTCCTCAGTGAAAGCCCAGCTACCCTTTCACTCTCACTCCCACATCCCTGTGGTGTTTACACTTCCCACCCTCACCTTCATCTTCTCTGTGTGCCAAGGGCTCAGCCCCTGCTGCCCCTGTTGCTGTCTGCCCCACGCCCTGTAGGGTGCAGCGCTCACATTTCAAGACCTGTCTCTCCATTCTGCTCCCTCTCCAGCATCCCTGGGGCAGTGGCTTCCCCATCACCACAGCTCTCTTCCCCATGGGAAGACCATTTCAGACTCTACAGGTCTCCTCTTTCCCTAACTTGTGTCTTTGTGATTTGTAGTAATCCTGAGTGAACTTAAACTCATCATCTCCTTTGCAGCACTGGCTCTGACTCCTAATTTATACGGTGTCAAATCTGCAGCTAAAATGTTAGGGGGAAACTGCACTGATGTCCCCAACCTACTGTGGAATGTGTGAAAAAATAACATGATTGATGGAGAGAGAGGTGACAAAGCAAAGATAATATGTTAATTTTGCTAGAAATTGATAGGATCCCTGTGCTCATTAAATATTTATTCCACCTTTTCTGGATGTATGAAATTTTTCGTAGTAAGATTTCAATGTAATATTTGATATTTATTAAAATATTTTAGTAAAATTGAAATTATGAAGAATAAAGAGAAAAACACATATAGCTCCAGCAATTAGAGATAATATTTAATGGACAGCACTGTGGCTCACTAGGCTAATCCTCCGCCTGCGGCCCCAGCACCCTGGGTTCTAGTCTGGGTTGGGGCGCCGGTTCTGTCCCGGTTGCTCCTCTTCCAGTCCAGCTCTCTGCTGTGGCCCGGGAAGGCAGTGGAGGATGGCCCAAGAGCTTGGGCCCTGTACCCACATGGGAGACCAGGAGGAAGCACCTGGCTCCTGGCTTCCGATTGGCGCAGTGCGCCAGCTGAAGCACGCTGACCATAGTGGCCACTTGGGAGGTGAAGCAACGGAAAAAGGAAGACCTTTCTCTCTGTCTCTCTCTCTCTCTCACTGTCTAACTCTGCCTGTGGGAAAAAAAAGTAAAAAAAAATATTTTGGTAATATCTATTACTCTACAAAGGTACTTTTAGAAGTTTCTGGAAAATGGAATTAAAAGATAAGTTAAATTTGGTGAAAAACAGTTTGAAATCCATACATAATTTTATCATAGTACTCATTTTTTATGATCTTTTTGAAGATCTCTTGCATGCATAAATTCCAAGAACATTTATGTTTTAGCTCCATTTTCCAGAAACTTTCTGAAATTTCCTCATATTTATGTGTACAGAGCTATAGATAATTATTTGGTAAAAAGCAAAACACAACATCAAATGCTGTGTTGCCATACACATTGATGAATTATATTACGATAAGGATTTTTTATTTCATAGAAGGGATGTACTGAATCTGTAATGACTGGAGAGCCGGCCATGGTGTGTGCCCAAAACTGTCAGCACCGCAAAGATGAGGCGGTATATTGAGGCTCTGATCACTCTTAAATTCTTCACTCTTGACATAGGGTTATAGAGGTTATTATAAAAGCTGATGGTGCTAAATTCATTTTAAGAAAGGCCTGTGGAAGTGAAGGTTATTACTTCATGAAGCTGTCACAGTTTTTCTGTTGTCTTCTCGCATGTCCCCCTATCAAATTTATATGCTGAGATCCTAACCCCCAGTGTGTGTGAAGCTGCTAGTGGCTGGGGCCCTTTGGGAGTTGATTGGGTCTTGAGGGTGGAGCTCTCCTGAATGGCATTACTGACATATAAAAGTGGCCCCAGAGAGCTCCCCTGTCCCATCTACCATGCAAGGGCATAACCAAGTATCAGCTGAGTCACAGGGCTTTGCCAGATACTGAATCCTCCAGCATTTTCACAGTGTGCTTCCCAATCTCCAGAATATGAGAAATAAACCAGACAGTCTATGATCATTTTGTTGTGACAGCCCAATCTGTCAAGATACCCTCTTTGGACTGACACATCCTCTACGCTTTCAGTAACATCAAGGTGAGGCAGCCTCCACTCACCTTTTCAAAAGCAGGAAAGTAGCGGGTTTTTGCCTTGTCCTTGATCTGGGCAAGGCTTGCATCTTTTCCCTCGGGTGGACCAAATGGGTAAATAATAATCATTTCATTCAAATCAGCCACACCTTCTGCATACATGTCAATCCTGAGAGACAGAACAACCAGTCAAGTGCCTGCGCCTCAGATTCATAGTTCAAAAACAAGGCAAAGAATTTCACCTCCAGTGGGTACCTTTCACATGTCAGTCAGCATGCTATGATTTTTTCTTTATATTAGTATCTTGTATTCCCAGGGAAGATATTTGTCTAAAATGTATGTTGGGGCAGGCATCTGGCCTAGTGGTTAAGACTGTTTAAGATGCCACATCCCACATTGCTGTGCCTGGGTTCGATTTTTTACTCCACCCTTGATTCCCGCTACCTAGGAGGTAGCAGATGATGGCTCAAGTAATTGAGTTCCTGCTACTCATGTGGGAAACCTGGGTTGAATTCCTGGCTCCCAGCTTCAGCCCCAGCTGAGTGCTGTTGCCTGCATTTGGAGATTGAATCAGCAGACAGGAGCTCTGTTTCTCTCCTGTCTCTCTGCCTCTCTAATTAATTAAATTTTGTTTTACTTATGAAAAACACAGGTATAAGGAGCATCAACGATCTGCTCAAAGCCACAGTGATGAGAAAACGTGGTAGGACAAGGCATGTGACCAGTGATGCTACAAATAGGGCTTTCATCTTAACTTTGCTGTGTCCTGTGCACAAATGTAGCATGATCCATACGGTTGAAGACCTGCCACCTACATCAGCTCGGAGAGAGTCCTTGGCACAGTCAGCTCACTCATGTCCCTCTCCCCCTTTCATCTGGTACACATCCTAGGCTCAGTGTTATGCCAAATTTGGAAATTCTCTCAATTAGTTCCCATAAATCATGGGTCTACATGCTAATATTTAAAATTATTCCTATATGCACTTCTTGAGACCACACCTAAATTATCCCCTTAAGTAGTGCAAGTCTGTATACAGTTAGAACCAGTGCATATGATAGGAGACCTTTATCTCTTTTTTGCTATCCACTCAAGTGACAATGGTCATTTGGTGACTTTTTACTTTTTTGAATATTGTAAGCAATGTTGCTATAACTATTTCTGTGCAAGTATTAGTGGAGCTCTGCCTTCAATTCTCTTGGATATCTAGTAGTTGAATTTGTGCATCATTGGTCACTTTATACCTAATTTTTGAAGCACTTCCCATACTTCCATACAAGATACTATTTTCAACCCTACAGTTCCATCACAATAGGAAGGAGACCCCCAAAACTTTGCTGATATTGAATTAACATGGCTACTTTAGTTCTCTATGGCATGTACCAGTTAACTTCATGATCTTGGGCACCAACCTTTGATGACCCTTGTCAAGTTGACCCATCCATATAATCAACTGGTAACTTAAGTTTATGATTGTCATTTTTATAATGTCTAGAATTTAAAAACATCTTCTTGCATCCTTTCCTTCCCAGGCCTTCATCTCAGGATGTTCAAACTTTCTGACACTGTTCTGTGTTGTCGACTGGAGTCCAGGCTCTAAAGGCCTGAGCCCCTGCAATCGTGATTCCTCTACCCTCTGACTTCTTAATTGCTCAGGGTTTGTAAACCTCTGTCATTGGTCTACAGCCATGAACTGCATACTCTCCTATGATCCCACTAACTGAAATCTACCCTAATCACCTTCCCTCATGTCCGTATGACTCTGCCCTACTAGACCTCGGGACATGCCCACAATCCCACTTCTGCTGGTCCTGATCCCTCTGCCATGGTCCTGTTCATACAAGGCAGACCCCACATCATCCCCGTGTTATCTGCTATTGTAAGAACAGAAAATATACCGTACAGGGCTCTCTCCTTTATGTCTTTCCCATACAGGTGGTGTTTGTTGGCAATGTAGTTGAGAATAGCTCTGGACTGCACCAGCTTCATCCCATCAATCTCAACCATGGGTGCTTGCTGGAACATCAATACCCCATCTTTTGGAAAAAGCAAAGAGGAAGAGAATAATGAGCTATCTCTGGATCCTAGTTTTTCAGGAAAAAAAAAAGTGTTTACTGTAATGGCTGAAGATATAAAATGAGAAATTACCTTTCAAGTAAAATATCATTTTGTTTTTAGCCCACCATAGTCCTTTTCCTTATCTATCCTCTTTTCACTTTCTGCCTATTGTTTAATTGATGTTTTTATTTTCCATTTACATAAGGTAAAGAGTGCTACTTTTTTTGTTGTTTATCTTCATGAATACTTTGGGCGGCAGGTGGGAGAAGCTGTAATAGGGAAGTCACATACCGCTTAGAACAAGAAGTTCCCAAAGTCTTATGTCCAAGACTTTAATGACAGACCTAAGAGAGATTTCTACGTGGGGCCCTCTCTGTACTCTAGACCTGTGTCCTTGACCCCATGGCTGCTGGCCCTTGCTCTTCCTCTCCCTCCTCACATTCTAACCTGGACTTTCAGCTAATTCAGCACCATCTCACGGTCAGTCCCATGATAGTACTTTGCCAAATGTGCAATAGAAAACAACTCAAGATAACTGTTGGCTTTATTTCTCGTCCTTTCATCTAACGAACGTCCCTGGAAGGGGAGAGCCGTCTGGAATCCTATGCTGACTGTAGCCATTTCTGGTTCTGCAAGCAGCACAAAGCAAGGACTCGACAACTACAGGACTCTGAGGAGGATACATTTGGCAAACAGAATTCTGGCCCTTTGAGCTCTGAGATAGTTGTCAGATCTGCTCAAGGAACCCAATCCTATTTTAATCATTTTATTCCTCTCCACATTCCAATCACCACATTACAAACACACAGCTCTCACTTGGTGTTTAAGCCATCTACTCATGCTTAAACCTTTGGTGCTTGTGTGTTTATTTGATACACTCATGTGAGCCGAGTAGCCAGTTGTTCTTACCATTTCTTAACTTCTCCAAATCTTCTCGAGTTTTCATAAATTTCTCCTCAAACTGGAAGCAGAAACAGGAAAAGAGCTCTTATTCTATAGTATTATAGGCCTTTAAACTTGAATGGTCTCTGTCATGTACATAATATGGAAAGGGTAAGTGTTCTAAGTTTGGCAGGTACAAAGGGGAGAGCCGTCTGAAATCCTATGCTGACTGTAGCCATTTCTGGTTCTGCAAGAAGCACAAAGCAAGGATTGGACAATTACAGGACTCTAAGGAGGATACATTTGGCAAACAGAGTTCTGGCCCTTTGAGCTCTGAGATTAGATATATGAATAAAAGGGCGTAAGTCAAAGCATATAGTTGTTCATTTTTTCAGATTCAATTCACCTTCACCCTGACCCAACAAATGCACACAGTTCAGTCAGAATTCGGGAGAGGACATCCCTGGAGGAGAGGAACTGTATATACAATTCTAAGAGTGGTGTTGTAGTATCTTCAGAAATCCTGTGTCTCTACCTGAGATCAGGACAGAACCTGGTATGTCAAGAGCATGGGATATGCCATCGGACCATGAACGTGGACCATTCTTCCACTGAGGGGCCTCTGCTGCAATTTGCCTCACCCCATTCAGCAGGAAACTTGCCATAGGTGACATGGTCCCGGCTGTTGCTCAGCTTTCACTCGTGCAACTAGAATTCCTAATACACATCAGGATAGAATTCCCAATCTAGGGAAGAAATTAGTCTCCACTGGAATGTTTAACTAAACTTGATTTTTGTGAGCATGTGAGTTCCCACACAGCTTTTATCAGAAAAAAACCTTGGTGTCTGATCTGTCTACATGGATATAGTCATCTTTTTCATGTACTTGTTGAACATGTTACTCCAATTCTTTCTGTTTCAATACCCTAAAGCTATAAAATGAACACAGTTACATAGTTATGCTATCTACATTATAGGTGGGTGTGAGTATTCAATCATTGAGTTATACAGAGCACCTAGAAAAGCACCAAGTCTATATTAATTGTTCCATAAATAAAAAATTTTTGTTAGCATTTTAATGGATGTTGCTATTTTATCATACTACCCTTTAATCTTTTTCACATTAAAGCTGTCAAATATTGCTGAAAATGTACATTTTTTTCATCTACAAACTTTGGCATAAATCACACCTTGTCCTAAGACCAGTGACTCTGGTTGAGGTGGCAGCCTCAATCTCATCAGAAACTCTGTGTGGCTCCCAGGATTTAATATAAATAGGAACATCAGTTTTCATATGATGATGCAATTTACATTCTAAGCAGGCTTACAAACCAAAAGCCCATGGGAACAAACAGCAAGATTTTCTGGAGGTCTGGCTCTGCAGCCCCTTCCTCCTACCTCCCCCTGTCCCACAGACCCAGGGTCTGGTTGCATAGGCTGAGCCACTGCCTGCTGGGGCCTGAGCTTCCTACTGCTGAGCCAGCAGCCACTTCTCCTGTGAGCACCTCACCTAGAGAAGCCGTTAGTTGTGTTCATCCACTCTGTGCACTCACATCATGGAGTAATCTGGCTCCACACACCTGTCAAGGAGAACTTGGTGATGAAGGGCAGAACCCAGATGCACAGGATGGTAAATACATTGGAATGTGCACTAAAGAAAGAAATATCGTGCCTTTGGAGACATTATCAGTATATTAAAGAGGGAAGTGACAGGACAATGGCTGTCCATGCTCAGACCAATGAGGCTAGAAGGATGGTTTTCAAGAAATCAAGACACTCCAAGGTTGTAGGGAGGCCACCACCGGACAAGAGAGGCAATCTTTCTCTGGGTTTTGACCACCCTAGGGAGATCTGTACTGAGCAATGTCTTGAGGGGAAAGATGAGGGTCTGGAATAATGAGAACAGATTGGACCATGGAAAAGAGAATTCAGATTTACCTTCTGCCCACAGAAAAGCAGAAGGTCGAGAAAATTCCTTGAGCATTTTGATGAGGTTGTGAAGAAGGCTAACTCTAAACCTGAAAACATCCTTGAAACAGTGTTTGAATATTGCTTTGATGGCTGCTATCACAAACCCTCTTTAGAATATTTTTCATCTGGAGCTGGTGCTATTGCATACTAGGTTAAGATGCCACCTGCATCCCATATTGGCACCAGTTGGAATCCTGGTTGCTCCAAATCTGATCCAGCTCCCTGCTAATGCACCTGGGAAAGCAGCAGAAAATGGCCCAACTTCTTGCTCCCCTGCACCCATGAGGGAGACCCAGAAGAACCTCCTGGATCCTGGCTTTAGTCTGGCCCATTTCCTGCTGTCACAGCCACTGAGGAGTGAACCTGCAGATGGAAAACCTCTCCCTTCCTCCCTTCTACCCTCTCTGTCTCTTCCTCTCTCTGTGTAACTCTGCCTTTCAAATAAAATAAATCAATCTTTTTTTAAAAAGAATATTTTCACTCATTCAAAACAGCATCTCCAGGATGGCATTTGGTGCACTGGTTGAGACATCTCTTGGAATGTCCACACCCCATATTGGAGTACTAGAATTTGAACCTGGCTCTGCTTGGATTCTAACTTCTTGCCAATGCACACCCTGGGAGGCAGCAGGTGATGGATCAAGTCCTTGGGTCCCTACCACCCATGTCAGAGATTTGGGCTCCTGTATTCTGAAATAGCTTTACTGGTGCCAGCATTAGAAAACTGAATCAGTAGAGATATTCTCTCTCCCTCTCTCTCCTCTCTTTCTCTCTCTCGCTTTCTCTTTCTCTCTCACCCTTTCTCTCTCTCTCTCTCCTGTCCTCCCTCCCTCCTTCTTTGTGTGTATGTGTCTTCCTACCACTCAAATAAATTTAATTAATTAATTAATATTTTTAAAGTATATCTCAACTAATGACTGGAAAGTATATCATGTTACAAATTAAATTTTATGGTGATTTTTCTGGCCACAGGAGTAGAGAATGAATTCAGGCTCAATGTTATCTTATGGTGTTCATGAAACAAAAGAATGGTATTAGTTTGTTCTTTGTTTTTATTCAAAAACAATATCTCTTTTATAGGTCTGCCTTCTGTGAGCAAAGCTTTTTAGTGCACCTCCCTATACCTTTAGTATCTATAACATGCTAGGATTAGGGAGTCCCACATCCTCTTTATCTGACAGGTTTTAGATGTTCAATCTGTTAAGGGAATTTGTGGTGTAAATGACAAAGGTACTTCTATGCGGTCAGTTATGAACAGCGAATGCAAATTAATAAAATGGATTCCTGGCAATATTTTGGTATTTCTCAAATAACTAACCATTTCCTATGGAAAGGTGGGCTTTATTTTATTACAACTTGTACAAAGTTGCATGATAGGATATAGTCTTT
This sequence comes from Oryctolagus cuniculus, assembly GCF_964237555.1. Classification (NCBI taxonomy): domain Eukaryota; kingdom Metazoa; phylum Chordata; class Mammalia; order Lagomorpha; family Leporidae; genus Oryctolagus; species Oryctolagus cuniculus. Next base: position 117,205,151 of record NC_091436.1, read on the forward strand.
GTTTCCACAATTAGGGTTGGGGGCACTAGGGGTTCAGAACCTGGAAGAACCGTCAGTTTTTTCTATCATCTTCTGAGGTTAGAGGGGGAGGATTACACCTGATGCTATGAGTTCCTTTTGCTCTATGCTACACTGTTTAACATGATTTCCAGAAGTGGAAACTTGAAATGCATGTGTTAGATCTATTCTACAATGATTCAGTATCATCTTCAAAGTTTTTTGTTTGCTTTCTAGTCTAAAAATAGGGTCAGGGTAAATTGAGAGAAACAATTTAATGATTAAATTTCCAATTTATATTTTATTTTCTTGAATACTTGTTTCATAGTTAACATTGTTCTTTAGTCAGAAAAAAAATAATAAATTTGTGTTATAAATGTTTGATTCCTCTCCTGTATACTTTAGCAGTTTTTTTTGGCATCATATTGAAGCATTTAAAGGTCCATAATTTATTAAAGGCCAAAGAGCCCAGAAGAATTTTCTTTGATGTCTATTCTTCCCTTTGAAAATGCTGAGAAATTTGTTTTCTCCTTTCTTTTGCTTTTCCTTCTACTGCTTCTATGTATCTATCACTTTTATTCTAAGTGATAGTCAAGGCTCCTAATATGAGGTTTCTTTAAAGTATTTCTCATTTTTAGCATTTATACTGTTTGGAACACAAAGTTAAATTAGGCAAGAAACGTTATCTTTATACAGTTACATTTTATACTTAAAGTTATTGAGGACAGCATAATTGGTGGTGCTATAACAGAATCATTTATTTCTATAAGTTATGAAATTCACTTATTATTAATATTTTTTCAACATGCCATTAGAAAACAAAGCTTCTTTAAGTACTGTGACATCGTGGTCACCAAAATTCATATTGAGATGAAGATCTTAGTTTCTTGGAAGAGACTGTTATTAGTATTTATATAATGCTTCAGTCCAGCCAAAACAGAGGAGCTTCATATGTAGATGTGGCAAACTAAGGTAGTGCGCAGCAAGAGTATTGTGAATGTTCCTGCTTGTATGAATAAAGATACCTATCAAACAGGAGTCTACATATTGATGACAAGGCTATGAGTAAAGAACAGCCTGCTGAAACTAGGTGCCCTGCTTCCTCCCAGCAGATTCTATGGCATTTGAGAACAGATATGAAGAAGCATGGTAATTATTGAATTATGAGGTTTACTTCTTTTCTTGATTTTAAGGAGAAATATAAGTTGACAACATTGAACACTGAGGTTGATTGAAATTTATTTGACTTCACTAGTTTGGTCATTGATTTGCTAATGATACAGTCACTAAAAAGTTTTTGATTTTCTACAAAGACTCTAATTTGATCCTTGTAGTTTAAAAAATAATACTAATAACCTTATTTCTAACCATTAATGAGTTGAATGTGTATTAATTATTTTGTAAGCAATCCCAGTTTAAAATGAGAGTTTATCTTGATTTCAATACTGAGATGATTTAGTTCTAATCATAGCTCTGCCTCACAGTAACCGTGATCTGTGCATAATCACTTCAGCTCACCATGTCTCAGTTTCCTCATCTTTAAAATGCTGTAGAACATTGTCTTTAAAGGAATATTGTGGTCTTTTCAAAATATATGTGAGAACTTGAAAAAAAAACTGTGGAAAACATGTATTATATTTTCAATGCATTTGTCCAGGAGCTTTTGAAGTACCTTGTATAGTACAGGTCCTGGCCCACAAAGACCAAGTAATAAACACTGACTATTGTAATTTAATACAGCTCCGCATGATGAATAGGTCGGGATATTTTGGTTTCTAACATGCTCATGGAACAGCTTGTTGTGGATCTACACAATCACAGAGGATCAGGCTGTAGAGAGAGGAAGGTGGTAAGTGCCAGCAATTTCAAAACGCCCCATTTAGGAAAACCTACATGATGTGAGGGGAGGGATGATCACCACAGGAGGGTGGCTGAGGTGGGATGGGGTTCGTAAGTGTAGAGTTGCCTATAAGGCTGATGATGATGAGTGGGATGGTAGGGATCAGCCTTGGGGTGCAGAGAATCCCTGAATTCTAAGCAAGGGGTACAGTCACCCCTTATCCACCACCCTCTTCCACCAGGCTGGGGTGGATAGAAGGTGGATAGATAGGCTGTGGGCATCACCACTACCTCCTCCTCCTGTGCTGAGCTCTCCTGCTAGGACTCCAAACATGTCCCTAACCATAGGACTGAGGTCTGGATGATGGTGAAACCAGCTGACGCATTTCTAAAAAAGAAAACTATCCAAAAAGGCATTGCAACATTTGTATTTTGTGTGTGTCTTGTTTCTTCAAAAGAAAAAAAAAAAAGGACCAGGTTAAAGTCCCATCCATCATGAAGCAACTGAGAAGGTGAAATCCCAGGCTTAGGTAAACATTTTCCTGTGAGGCTGAAAGGAGAGCTCTAGAAGTTCCCTCCACAGGACACCACTTTCACCCTGAAACACTCCTCTTCTGGTCCCACCTGAGGAACAGATCTGTGGAGATTGTCCATGATTTGTCCACCAGAAAAACACACAATTGTTGGGTCCATCTGTCATGATTGAAAACTGTTTTTCTCAATGTTGCCTCTAGGAGGCAGCACTCAACAAAGGCACACAGACACCTGCCAAGATTTTTTGTTCAGACTTCAAGAATGGCCTTCTAACACTGTAAAATACTGCTCCTTACCCCACTTATTCACTTATTTATTTGTCTCCATCCTCAAAATTGTGTGGGTTGCCTGAGGACAGATATCTTGTTCGCCTTTTCTTTATTCTAATGAATTTATTAATACATTAAATTCTCAGGGTCACAGTAAGTTCATGATAATTAAATCTATAACATAACACAAGTCTCATCAATTCTCATATTAATATGATATTAGCACAAGAAGAACAAAGTTAATGTAGTTCATGCAGTTCGTAGGTACAATTTTAGTATAATGATATCTTGCCCCCGCTTTCTTGCTTGCTTGCTTTTTTTAATGTTTGAGATAACATGGTTTTTTTTTTACATTATATTCAATGGCTTAATGCTTCACTAAATAAGGATTTCAACCAGTCACAATACCATAGTTCAGCAGGAATATAAGCAAGGACTATAAACAATAATCAAATGAAAAGATGTTCATTTCGTTCATAGACAATAAATTTTAAAATAATCACAGATCATTAAAACTACAGTAGTATATCATTTCTAACCATTGGTTTGAGAAAGATATAAAACAAAGTTTGACAAAATTATATTTGAAGCAATATTGATTCACACAGGCATTTCTTACTTTTTTGTTTTTGTGTTTTGATTGTTTTCTTAATAAATTTTAGCTCCCACATATATTGGAGAACATGTGGTATTTGTCTTCCTATGTCCAGCTTATTTCTTTCAACATGATATTCTTCAGTTGCATCTATTTTGATGCAAATGGTAGAATTTCATTCTTTTTATAGCTGAGTAATATTCCACTGTGTGTGTGTTTACCACATTTTCCTTATCCACTTGATTGATTACATATTTTGGCTATTGTGCACAGTACTGCTTTAAGGTACTGGTATCTCTTTGATACAATGTGTTAACGTATTTTGAGTATATACACACTACTGGGATTGCTAGATAAAATGGAAAGTCTGTTTTTAGTTTTATAAGAAATCTCCCTGTCTTTTTTTTCCATAAAGCCAAGGAGCTAGCATTGACCTTGATTCATGTTAATTAGGTAGCCAGTGAATTAACTGGTCAATGAGTATGTTCCATTGTGGACAGGCAGTTGGTTACTAACCACATCTGCTGGCACCTCTTTATGATTCGTATTTACACCTTAATTATGTTGACTTTCTAATATCGTTTATCTGAATACTTTATTATGGAAACTCCCAACATGTATAAAAATAAACAGAAAAGTATAGTGTTGTTCCTTTTATTCCTCACTGAGCTTCAAGAACAAACAACTCAAGACAACTTCCTTTTGTCTACTTTTCTGTCTGCCCACCAGCCCCTCTTATAATAATTTGAAGGACCTCAAGATATAATATATTTCATCCTTAAATTCTTCAGTCTGTTTCTGTACAATGTCAGAGCTCTTTTAAGATGATCACAATATATTATCACATCTACAACACTTAAGTCTTTAATATCATCAGATACTCAACCAATATTCGTTTCTAATTGTTGTATAAATGCCATGAACCATTTTTTTGTAATTTAAGACACAATCTATATAAGGTCCATACATTTGAACTACTGGGATTGCTTTCTTCTTACTTTTTTCTTAAAAGGTTATTTTTGTAGCTTTTGAAGTTTTATTTATATATTTTTATCTGTTTGAAAGGCAGAACAAGGCCGGCGCCGCGGCTCACTAGGCTAATCCTCCGCCTAGCGGCGCCGGCACACCGGGTTCTAGTCCCGGTCGGGGCGCCGGATTCTGTCCCGGTTGCCCCTCTTCCAGGCCAGCCCTCTGCTGTGGCCAGGGAGTGCAGTGGAGGATGGCCCAGGTGCTTGGGCCCTGCACCCCATGGGAGACCAGGAAAAGCACCTGGCTCCTGCCATCAGATCAGCGCGGTGCGCCGGCCGCAGCGCGCCGGCCGCGGCGGCCATTGGAGGGTGAACCAACGGCAAAAGGAAGACCTTTCTCTGTCTCTCTCTCTCTCACTATCCACTCTGCCTGTCAAAATGAAAAAAAAAAAAAAAAAAAAAAAAAAAAGAAAGGCAGAACAACAGAGAGAAAGAGATCTTGCATCTACTTGTTGACTCCTCAAATGCCCACAGCAACCTGGGCTGAGGCAGACTGAAGCCAGGAGCCCAGAACTCGGTCGGGTCTTCCACTGAAGTGCAAGTGAGCTATGGCCTGACCAGAGTCACTCCAATTCGTCTCTGGATGACCTCTCATCACTCCGTTTGTCACTGGGTGGTCTCTATTTTTTTCTAACCAGTCACACAGCTTCTATCTACTCAAAACTAATCTTGCAAGAATGTTATCTATAAGGATTGTTTATATTAAGTGCTGGGAAAATGTGTTCGATGACCCCCCAGGTAAGTGTAACCTCACTTGTTCTAGCTTCTGTAACGAACGCTTGGCTTTGTTAATTCATTTCCAACAAGATGTAGTTTTTGCCTTTATAAGCTTACCCCTGAGCTCAATCGAGGTTGCAGGATTTGGAGAGCACATGCCCCAAGCAGCCACTGGCTTTCTAGAATAAAGACTCTGTAATTCAGCCCTGAGACTTTGGCATCCTCTGTAACTCGCTGTCCCGAATATAACACCATGTGGATGGCAGGGACCTAATTACTTGATTCATCACCTGCTGCTTCCCAGGACACACATTAGCAGGAAGCTAGATCAGAAGTGGATCTGGGACAGGAGCCCAGGCAGCCAAGTTTGGGATGTAGGCATCCCAAGCAGCATCCTAACTGCTGCGCCACTACACTCACCTCTGTGATAACGGTCTTCAATTTATTTTACTGCCTATGGTCTTTGAAGAGAAGAAGTGTTATCAACTTATTAGGTCAAATATACTAACTCCTTTGTTTATAACTGGCAATTTTAATTTTTTAATCATGCATATCCCCTCACTGTCATGAAAAAAGTATCCAGTGCAGTCAACTCTAGATTCAACATGAATGACATAACTGCAGACTCACCTCTTCTCCAGCTGCAGCCAACAGCCACCGGATGGATTCCATCTTGCCCCGTGCATTGTAGTAGTAAAGCACGGGTTTCCCTGCCATGACAATAACCTCCTGGTCCTAAATGGGAAAGAATGAATGGAATCATGAAATAAAAAATCTGTTGTATGTGTTGTATGCTGAATAGTACCAGAAGTTCTGCAAGCATCTCCCTTGTTTATGGCAGGATTTTAGAAGTTCCTGCAAGGTCTCCTGTGGCTCAAATTGTTATACAGTAGAATTCACCATCAGATGGCGTCAAACCAGTCTCATGTCCCCATTGGCTAACATGGGACCATTTTTGGCTAGTTAAAAGTGAGAGTCTGTTGTTATGTATGTATGTATGAGTGTATTTGATAGGAAGAAGAACTAGAGAACTAATATTTGTTGGAAACCTCCTGAAGATCTTTTTTTTAACTTATATTTAATGAATATAAATTTCCAAAGTACAGCTTATGGATTACAATGGCTTCCCCCCCATAACGTCCCTCCCACCCGCAACCCTCCCCTCTCCCACTCCCTCTTCCTTTCCATTCACATCAAGATTCATTTTCGATTCTCTTTATATACAGAAGATCAGTTTAGCATATATTAAGTAAAGCTTTCAACAGTTTGCACCCACATAGAAACACAAAGTGAAAAATAATGTTTGAGTACTAGTTATAGCATTAATTCACAATGTACAGCACATTTAGGGCAGAGATCCTACATGAGGAGTAAGTGCACAGTGACTCCTGTTGTTGACTTAACAAATTGACACTCTTGTTTACAGCGTCAGTAATCACCCTAGGCTCTTGTCATGAGTTGCCAAGGCTATGGAGGCCCTTTGAGTTCGCCGATTCTTATCTTATTTAGACAAGGTCATAGTCAAAGTGGAAGTTCTCTCCTCCCTTCAGAGAAAGGTACCTCCTTCTATGATGTCCTGTTCTTTCCACTGGGATCTCACTCACAGAGATCTTTCATATAGGTTTTTTTGTGTGTGTGTTTTTGCCAGAGTGTCTTAGCTTTCCATGCCTAAAATACTCTCATGGGCTCTTCAGCCATATCCAAATGCCTTAAGGGCTGATTCTGAGGCAAGAGTGCTATTGAGGACATCCGTCATTCTATGAGTCTGCTGTGTATCCTGCTTCCCATGATGGATCGTTCTCACTCTTTTTTGTTCTATCGGTTAGTATTTTCAGACACTAGTCTTGTTTATGTGATCCCTTTGACTCTTAGTCTTATCATTATGGCCAACTGTGAACAGAAATTGATCACTTGGAATAGTGAGATGGCATTGGTACATGCCTCCTTGATGGGATTGAATTGGAATCCCCTGGTATGTTTCTACTCTACTGTTGGGGCAAGTCAGCTTGAGCATGTCCCAAATTGTACCTCTCCTCCCTCTCTTATTCCCACTCTTATATTTAACAGGGATCACTTTTCAGTTAAGTTTCAACACTTAAGAATAATTGTGTATTAATTGCAGAGTTCAACCAATAGTATTAAGTAGAACAAAAAAATACTAAAGCAGGCACCACGGCTCACTAGGCTAATCCTCTGCCTTGCGGCGCCGGCACACCAGGTTCTAGATCTGGTTGGGGCACCGGATACTGTCCTTGTTGCCCCACCCCTTCCAGGCCAGCTCTCTGCTGTGGCCCGGGAGTGCAGTGGAGGATGGCCCAAGTACTTGGGCCCTGCACCCCATGGGAGACCAGGAGAAGCACCTGGCTCCTGCCTTTGGATCAGCGCAGTGCGCCGGCCGCAGCGCACCGGCCATGGTGGCCATTGGAGGGTGAACCAACAGCAAAAGGAAGACCTTTCTCTCTGTCTCTCTCTCTCACTGTCCACTCTGCCTGTCAAAAAAAAAATACTAAAAGGGATAAAGTATTAAGTTGTTCATCAACAGTCAGGGCAAGGGCTGATCTAGTCACTGTTTATCAAAGTGTCCATTTCACTTCACCAGGTTTCCTTTTTGGTGCTCGGTTAATTGTCACCAATCAGGGAGAACATATGATATTTGTCCCTTTGGGACTGGCTTAGTAAACCTGAAGATCTTGCCCTAATGCCTTTGGTATGTCATTCCAGTATTTGTAATCTTCACAATAGCTCTGCGAATTAGTCATTAGTATCTGCATTTTTAGGTTAATGAAACTTAATATCAAAGGGATTAATTGCAATATGCACTGTCACACTGTGCATATTGAGTAAGCTTGAATATTCACACCAAGACTAAAAACGAAGGAAGCCTGGAATGAACACATTAAAGTCCCTGGGAACCCTTTTGGAGGCCCTGAAACCAGAAGGCATCACTGACAGAGAGGTCCAGGAGGGTGCAAGCTCTCCCTTCAGCTCTTGGGCTGTTGGACTGCATTTGATTAAAAGCAGAACTTTGCCTACTGACATTGTTAACTGTAGCTCAAAGATTCAAATTCTTTCCAGATAGAAGATGCTAATTCCTTGCCTCTTCTGGAATCCTATATTCTACTACTACTACTAGGTGCATTGTATCTTATAGTCTAGAAAAGGAGATGCTGCTGCATTCGCTTTACAGTATATGAATTGCAGTGAACATTTGTTCAATGGCTGACACACTCTGGACACTCACAAATATTATCATTCATTCTTGGACGCTGTTGACTCTCACTCTAATTCTAATAATGCTGCATACTCTGGCTCTATGGCTTCCAGTGCTTTCTAAAAGCTGGTTTATATTCCAGTGATTATCTACTTCTGAGTGTGAGTGCATGCAGCATCCTGTGGTCCAGTGATTCTCTACTGGAGGTAATTCTGCTTCCCAGCCACAGCAGGTGTTCAACAATGTCTCAAGATACTTTTGGATGTCACAATGTGGGTCTGGGGTGTAATGCTACAGCTGCAGATGTCTGGGTGAAAGGATGTCTCTAAATGTCCTACAATGGGCAGGATAGCCCCCCCCCCACCCTCCCCACTGTGCTAAGGGTTAGCAGTGCTGAAGCAGAGAGACTTGCCTTGAGATAGTTAGGTTTGCCACAAGCTATTTAAAACCCAGGGGGAGGGGCTGGCACTATGGAGTAGCCACAGCCTGCAGTGCTGGCATCCTAAATGGCCGCCAGTTCGAGTCCCAGCTGCTCCACTTCTGATCCAGCTCTCTACTGTGGACTGAGAAAGCAGTGGAATATGGTCCAAGTCCTTGGGCCCCTATACCCACGTGGGAGGCCCAGAAGAAGCTCCTGGCTCCTGGCTTCGGATTGGCACAGCTCCGGCCACTGCAGCCATCTAGGAAGTAAACTAGAGGATGGACGACCTCTCTCTCACTCTGTCTCTGCCTCTCTGTAACTTTGCCTTTCAAATAAATAAATAAATCCTTAAAAATAAATAAATAAAAATAAAGCCCAGGGAGAGAATTGGACTTGTCATCTCTCTGGCGAGCAGCAAAGATTAAATGACCATATAGTTCTATCAGACTAATTTATTTCTATTACCATGCATCTTTATTTTGAATGCTCACAGCATACATAGTATTACATAGTCGCACCTCATGGTTTTCTAAATTCTTCATTTTTACATTTTTGTAAAGGTGTATCCAGCAGAGACCAAGGAAGCATTCTTAAACTATCATCTAGACACATCGAGAAGGTATAATGTGAGCATAAAATGACTTTTCTTGTCAAAGGACATATTTTAAATTATTTTTCTCAGTACCTGGAGAGAAGGATGTGAAAGATTTATAAGATCAGTGCTTACCTTGCTAAAGGCTGTCACCCTCTTTGTTCAACAACTCAGTTACTATTTATTTGAATGACTCCTTCCTATTGAAGGAAGCAGAGTCCAGTTAGGGAAAAGCCACTCCCACAAATTTTCTAAATAAATTAGAATGAAAAGGCTAAAGATCTATTAGGGATCTAATAGAAAACAACTTGTTGATAGATTCCATTTGAAATATGGTGATGAGTTCAAACAAAACCCTTAAGATAGAATTTACTCTGTGACTGAGTGGGGACCACTTTTTGAAGAGCCTGATTGTGAGGTTTCCAAGCAAGGCCTAAGCCAGATGAAAACCTCCCCTGTGGGTTAGCCTGGAAGTAATGTCTGTGAGGAGTGGCTGATGGCTCTCTGAAACACTTCACATACCGAGTTGCTTCAGGAAACATGGGATACCCTTGAGAATGTGAACTTCAGACAAATAATCCACAATTTTTTAGGGTAAGAATGTGAAATATGTTTATAATGAAAATTATTGATGGTTTACCTTGAATTCATATATACCTGTGAGTCCTATATTTCATCTGCTAATCAAGATGCTCTATTTGCACACTCTTTCCTCTCTATCACACTCAAATTTACCCACTAATCTGTGGTCTTTGCACCTGCTGCTTGTGCTGACTGGAACATTCTTCCTGGGGCTACCACTATACTTGCTATATTTTAACTTCCCTTATATTACTTTGAAATTACATCTTTTTTAATTGACACATAAAATCTACATATTTATGGAATTTCACACAATGTTTTGAAACATTCCTGTATTCATAAGCAATGCTTATATCAGGTAAATATCTATCAGATATTTAACATTATGTATTTAACATCAGTTACTCTGGTCAAGCCACTATGGAAGTCAGTCTGGAGATTCCTCAGAAACCTGAATATAACCCTACCATTCAACCCAGCCATCCCATTCCTTGGAATTTACCCAAAGGAAATTAAATTGGCAAACAAAAAAGCGGTCTGCACCTTAATGTTTATTGCAGCTCAATTCACAATAGCTAAGACCTGGAACCAACCTAAATGCCCATAAACAGTAGACTGGATAAAGAAATTATGGGATATGTACTCTTTAGAATACTATACAGCAGAAAAAAAAAAAAAAAAAAAACAATGAAATCCGGTCATTTGCAACAAAATGGAGGAATCTGGAACACATCATGCTGAGTGAAATAAGCCAGTCCCAAAGGGACAAATATCATATGTTCTCCCTGATCGGTGACAACTGACTGAACACCAAAAAGGAAACCTGTTGAAGTGAAATGGACACTATGAGAAATGGTGACTTGATCAGCCATAGCCCGGACTGTTGATGAACAACTTAATATGTTATCCCTCTTAGCATTTTTTCTGTCTGTTCTACTTAATACTATTGGTTTAATTCTGTAATTAATACACAGTTATTCTTAAGTGTTGAAACTTAACTGAAAAGTGATCCCTGTTAAACATAAGAGTGGGAATGAGAGAGGGAAGGGATGTACAATTTGGGACATGCTCAAGCTGACTTGCCCCAACAGTAGAGTAGAAACATACCAGGGGATTCCAATTCAATCCCATCAAGGTGGCATGTACCAATGCCATCTCACTATTCCAAGTGATCAATTTCAGTTCACAATTGATCATAATGAAAGGACTAAGAGTCAAAGGGATCACATAAACAAGACTAGTGTCTGCTAATACTAACCAATAGAATAAAAAAGGGAGAGAATGATCCAACATGGGAAGTGAGATACACAGCAGACTCAGAATGGTGGATGTCCTAAACAGCACTCTGGCCTCAGAATCAGCCCTAAAGGCATTCGGATCCGGCTGAAAAGCCCATGAGAGTATTTTAGGCATGGAAAGCTAAGACACTCTGGCAAAAAAAATGACCTAAATGAAAGATCTCTGTGAGTGAGATCCCAGTGGAAAGAACAGGTCTTCAAAGAGGGAGGTGCCTTTCTCTGAAGGGAGGAGAGAACTTCCACTTTGACTATGACCTTGTCTAAATAAGATAAGAGTCAGTGAACTCAAAAGGCTTCCATAGCCTTGGCAACTCATGACTGGAGCATAGGGAGATTACTGATGCCATAAACAGGAGTGTCAATTTGTAAAGTCAACAACAGGAGTCACTGTGCACTTACTCCTCATGTAGGATCTCTGCCCTAAATGTGCTGTACATTGTGATTTAATGCTATAACTAGTACTCAAACATTATTTTTCACTTTGTGTTTCTATGTGGGTGCAAACTGTTGAAAGCTTTACTTAATGTATACTAAACTGATCTTCTGTATATAAAGAGAATTGAAAATGAATCTTGATATGAATGGAAGGCGGGAGAGAGCGGGAAAGGGGAGGGTTGCGGGTGGGAGGGAAGTCATTGCGGGTCGGGGGGGAAGCCATTGTAATCCATAAGCTGTACTTTGGAAATTTATATTCATTAAATAAAAGTTAAAAAAAAATCAGTTTCTCCCAAAGACTGAGCACTTTCATCTTGTTTTATTCTACTTCCCATAGTTCCACACAAAGATTGGCTATTGTAGCAGTTCAATACACGAGATACGTGGGTACTCAAAAAGATTGTGAAAAAAATAGAACTAAAGGATAAGTTTAAGGACAGGTATTTTCCCTAGTGATTAAGATGCCACTCTGTATGCCTGCAAATGATATGTGCTCCAGTGCCAGCTCCATTCCTGATTCCAGCTTCCTGCCAAGGCACATCCTGGGAGGTAGCAGCTTATGGCTCAAGTAACTGGGTCCTGCCACTCAGGCAGGAGACTTGGCTTGAGCTCCAGACTTTTGACTCCATCCATAGCCATTGGGGGCATTTGTGCAGTGAACCAGCTGATGGGAGATTCATTCTCATTCTCTCCCTCTCCCCCTACCCCTAGCCCTACCCCCCTCTCCCTTTCCCTTTTCAAATAAAAACAGATAAAGAAAATGTATATTATAACAATATTTTTTTAAAAAAAAGAGATGCTTTTTCATGATATGCATTTCCCGTAATTTTGGGGGCATCTTAGGGGCTTTTAAAATTTTTAAGGAAAACTTATAACTAACACAAGAGAATTTACAACAAAACCCAAATTTTCCATGACCCTAATTCAGCAGTCAATCAATATTTTTCCATCTATACCACGGAGGGCTCAAAGTTCATGTCTGCTCTCACGTCCAAATCCTTGGATCCTGTGAATGTGACCTCTTCTGGGAAATGAGTCCTTTGAGAGGTAATTGCCTTAAGGAATTTCAGGTGGATTATCGAGGGAGACCCTGAATCTAAGGACACATGTCCTCACATCAGAAAGAAGGGAAGACACAGACAGGCAGGGCGTTGAGGAGGTGGAAGACAGAGGCAGAGCTTACCGTGATTTGGCCACGGCCTCAGAAGCCACAGAATGCCAAGGCCACGAGAAGCTGGAGAGGCTCAGAGGATCCCTGCCTGGAGCTTCCAGAAGAGCAAGGCCCTGTGGAGTCCTTCCCCTCTGTCTTCTGACCTTCACAGGAGACAACTGATCGCAGCTCAGTTGTCTCCGCCCCCAGTCTGTAGCAATCCATGGCAGAACCTCCTACCCATTCCAGGCTATTCCCCCTCAACCACCATGGGGTGGTGTTGAAGCCAGCAACAGACACAATAGCACTTTGTCTATAAACAATGGTGCTAACCTCTAAACAGCAAGGACTCTTTTTCTAACACATGCACACCGATCTCCTACTGTGTCAATGCTTTATACTTCCTTCATTTCATCAAATGTTCAACAGCGTCATTTCCACAGTTGTGTGGTGACTATTTCTTTGCAACTGGGTTATTTGCATCTACCCAGACAAGGTTCATAGTATCTGAGGCACAAGAATCACTACCCTTCATGGGAATGGATGAGTAACTACAGAGTAAGGCAGTGTGTGGATTGTGTAAAGAGTTCTCCAAGCCAAGATCCACACCCCGAGGTCCTTGAGGTGTGTATAGACTGGGGCACAATTTCATTACCAACTTGTGATGAAGCACGGGGTCTCAGAAGTCATCACCCACACTATACACCTCACAGGACAATGGAGGAGGCACAGTGTTTCCCAGGGCTGTGTGAAGCCATAGCAGAGACCTCAAGACTCCCTGGAAAGCAATGAGGGGCAGGGAGTGCAGATGCAGAGGGATGGCCGGGTGAGAACTTGGGTCCACACTGGAAGGGAAGAGGCTCCACCTTGCTCAGGGAGTAGAATGAGTTGGAGATCAGGGAGCAAGAAGGCATGCTGTGAAGGCAATGCAGACCCAGCAGAGGATGGAAAGAAACTCAGTGCTGTTCAGAGTTACATTCTAGAAAAAGCACTCTGGTCTAAGTATAGAAGAAACTGGGAGGGAGTGAAGCTTCAGCCACAGCACACTGTGTGCCTGTCTGCTCTCTCGCCTCCACTCCCACTGCAGGGAAGCTGTCTCTAGACAAGAACTCCATGTGCCAAAGCCCAGATTTCTGGGGGAGATGCCCATGAAGGGCCCAGTTTGTTGGTGAAGTAGGAAATCATTCCTCGGTCTTGCACACTGGCCCAGTAACAGCCCTGGGAAAATGAGTCAACATCCACATTCATTCCATGTGATTCTCATTTAGAGTCTCTGTATCAGAAGCCCAGGCCTGAGTGACACTGGGAGAACTGAGAATGAGACTCACGTCTGTGCCCCTGAGAGTGATAAGGAGTGGAGTGAGGATGAGACAAGTGCACAGGCACAGGCACAGCTGGGCCCCCTGAGAGCATAGGTTTTTCTGCTTTATTCTTCGGTATTTCTTTACCTCCTAGAACATGCAAGAATCCATAACAGGTACAACAGCCTTAAGCAATGCACAAGAAGAAATTTTATTATTATTAGAAATAAAGTAGCTCTCCCAAAACTGAAAATTATTTTGTTATGCTATTAATCAGAAAGTGCAAAAACAAACAAGAAGCAGTTTTCCTGTGGATGCCTGAAACTGTCAGTCAAACCTGGCTCTTTGACATCCTGTGTCACAGATGTTAAAAGAAAATTCTTGAATTAACTGAAATGTGATCCCTGTTAAACATAAGAGTGGGAATAAGAGAGGGAATAGATGTATAATTTGGGACATGCTCAAGCTGACTTGCCCCAAATGGTAGAGTTAGAAACATACCAGGGGATTCCAATTCAATCCCATCAAGGTGGCATGTACCAATGCCATCTCACTATTCCAAGTGATCAATTTCAGTTCACAATTGATCATAATGAAAGGACTAAGAGTCAAAGGGAGCACATAAACAAGTCTAGTACCTGCTAACACTAACCGATAGAATAAATAAAGGGGAGAGTGATCCAACATGGGAAGTGAGATACTCAGCAGACTCATAGAATGGCAGATGTCCTAAATAGCACTCTGGCCTCAGAATCAGCCCTAAAGGCATTCAGATCTGGCTGAAAAGCCCATGAGAGTATTTCAGGCATGGAAAGCCAAGACACTCTGGCAAAAGATCTCTGTGAGTGAGATCCCAGTGGAAAGAACAGGTCTTCAAAGAAGGAGGTACCTTTCCCTGAAGGGAGGAGAGAACCTCCACTTTGACTATGACCTTGTCTAAACAAGATAAGAGTCGGAGAACTCAGAGGGCTTCCATAGCCTTGGAAACTCATGACTGGAGCATAGGGAGATTACTGAGGCCATAAACAGGAGTGTCAATTGGTAAAGTCAACAACAGGAGTCACTGTGCACTTACTCCTCATGTAGGATCTCTGTCCTTAATGTGCTGTGCATTGAGATTTAATGCTATAACGAGTACTCAAACAATATATTTCACTTTGTGTTTCTATGGGGGTGCAAACTGTTGAAATCTTTACTTAATGCATACTAAACTGATCTTCTGTAAAAAAAAAAAAAAGAAATTATCAATTCCCAACTTGACTCTCACTGGGATTAAACATGACAATAGGTCTGATCTGATTTCATCATCATTTAAAAAAATCATCTATTATTTTTCACTTTATGTTTCTGTGTGGGAGCAAACTGTTGAAATCCTTACTTAATGTATACTAAGCTGATCGTCTGTATATTAAGATAATCGAAAATGAATCTTGATGTGAATGGAAGGGGAGAGGGAGTGGGAAAGGGGAGGGTTGTGGGTGGGAGGGACGGTATGGGGGGGAAGCCATTGTAATCCATAAGCTGTACTTTGGAAATTTATATTAATTAAATAAAAGTTTAAAAAAAAGAAAATTCTTGGAAAAGATAAAACAGACAAAATAATATATATCTTCCTTTTTATTGAATTCCTAATTCTAAGAAAAACTATGGAAATCTCCATTTCTGATGTAACAAAAATGAATAAATAGTAGAAAAATCTGCCCATAGAGTTTTTTTTAAAAAGATTTATTTATTTGAAAGTCAGAGTTACACAGAGGGAGAGGAGAGGCAGATAGAGAGAGAGAGAGAGAGGTCTTCCATCCACTGGTTCATTCCTCAATTGGTTGCAACTGCCGGAGGTGTGCCATTCGGAAGCCAGGAGCCAGGAGCCTCCTCTGGTCTCTCATGCGGGTGCAGGGGCCCAAGAACTTGGGCCATCCTCCAGGCCATAGCAGAGAGCTGGATAGGAAGTGGAACAACCGTGACTCGAACCGGTGCCCATAAGGGATGCTGGTGCCACAGGAGGTGGTTTTACCCATTATGCCACAGCACCAGCCCCACCCATAGAGTTTTATTAAGCTTCTGGGTCTTTCTCAGAGAGAAGGACAAAATATTCATCCTGGATAGCAAATCACCTGAAATCTTCTTACAGTAAGCTGCTTTTCATGCCTCACAACCAGAGTCTACACCCTCATTCTGGAAACCCAGGGAAGGACGTGTGAACACTTGAGGAAGGCTGGAGGTCACAGGTCATGAGCCCAAGGATCCACTATTAGAATGCATCATGGGGAAGGCTGCCCTTCCCAGAGCTGGGAGGTAGCCACCTGCAGCAGAGGGAAGCTGACAATCATACTGGGGTCAAGCTCTTCCACGTTGTAGAGAAGTTCAACCAGGAGAATGTCAGCCTTGCTCAGCCTGTTGCCAACAAGGTAGTCTTGTCTATGGCTCTTCAATACCTGGTGACCAGAGGTCGGCCATGTTGGCTCCCACTGAAGGCTCTAAAGGGAGGCTGCTCCGTGCCTCTCTCCTGGATTCTGGTGGTTGCTGGCATTCTTGCTGCTTGTAGCTGCCTCACCAAGGGCACAGTGGGTGAAGGTGAAGAGGATGAAGGGGAAGCCAGAGGCAGTGGAATAAACTGGAAAGTGTTGGGGTGCGGGGGCTGGAGAACGTCCCACTTCCGCGCCTTCCCTTCAGTATTTTCTGGTGCTGTCTTGTGGTGTACCCAGTGTGCGTGCATTATAACTGATGAGAAACGGTCTTTCCTCTGGTCCCGCTGCTGATTGCCCAGCCTTCTGAATGTGACTAACTCCAGACTGACCACCAGGTGGCGCCCGTTCCAGGCCAAAGTGACCCCTGGTGGCTGAGGAACACGCCGCCTCAGAGTTCCCACAGTTGCCAGTGAAACTGAATGGGCTCCTTTCTTTTTTTAACCTTCCTTTCTTTTTTCGATCTCAGATACGGCCTGCTGCCCTGTACATCTGCCCTTTTCGGAGTGAAGCTTCTGAATCTTCCGGTTGCCTTCTCTGCTTCCTCATTCCCTTTTCTCCTTGTCTCACTCTGCTGCGGTTTCTGCCTCCCTGCTTCACGGCAGCGGCTCTCATCGGCCCACAGTGCCCTCCTGTTGCCAAATCCGGTGTTCGCCCCTCAGTCCTCACTCATATGCTGATGTCATGATATCCACGTTCCTGGAACTCCCCTTCTTCTCTGACCCATCCTCTGAGCCTCCTGGCTTCTTCTCTCAGCCTCCATATTCTTCTGCACCTGCTCTCTCGGCCAGAGTGACCTCATCAATCTATCACTCTTCCAGAAGCATGACTTCCAGTGCTAAGTCATAAAGACATTG
This sequence comes from Oryctolagus cuniculus, assembly GCF_964237555.1. Lineage (NCBI taxonomy): Eukaryota > Metazoa > Chordata > Mammalia > Lagomorpha > Leporidae > Oryctolagus > Oryctolagus cuniculus. Next base: position 117,222,442 of record NC_091436.1, read on the forward strand.
AGGTTCCCTCTTGATCCCTCTTGGGTTACTTTCTCTGCGGAGGTCAGCTGCTATGTCATGAAGACACCCCAGGGGCCCCATAGAGAAGTAGACATGTCAAGGAAATGAGATAGACGCTAACTGCCAGAGAGGAAGCGAGGCTCTGCCAACAGCCACAGGAGTGGACCAGCCTGGACGTGGGCACTCCAGTCCCAGCCAACTCTTCAGGTGAATGCAGCCCCCACTGATGACTTAACTGCCACCGCCTGAGTTTGGCTTGATTCACATTTCCTTTAATGTAAAAGTTCAGAACAACAAAAACTATTGGCCAAATTTATCTAATGTCTTTCAGAAACCTAGAGATAATTCTACAAAGTATAACCAAAAGCAACAAAGAAGATTCAAAACTAGATTGCAAGCTCATGAAAAACAACTTGAGGACTATAATGGAAAGGATAAGTGGGGATTTCTAAATTCTCTAGTAATAATGATTCTTTTGGAAGGAATGGCCCCTTCAAATGAGAAATCATTTAAAAACCATTCAAGGGGAAACTAGGGCAACTGAGGGCATGTCTGTATTTTATATTTAGAAATAATAGAATACCCATACAAGTACTAATAGATAAAAATTTAGGAATGGATAGCTTGCAACATGTCTTAAGCATTTTATACTGGATAAAGTCAACCATATCTGACAGCAAGTAAAGCTCGCCATTATAAAAAATGTGGCTTAATTCTCTATCTCAGCATAAGAAAATAAATTTTATCCCACAACACACACTAAAGGGAGGATGTAAAATAATCACAGAAAAATACAGGAATTAAAATAGAAAGAACTAATTGAAAATACTACCTCCTCATTTAATAGTCCAGTACAGCCTTTTAGGAGACCAGATGGATCATATAAAATATGGAATTGATTATAAATTGTAAAACAAGCAATCCCCAACTGTACAAAGAGCTCTGCTGGATATTGATGCTTTAATGAATTCAATAAAACAGAGAGGTAATATATTACATCACTATTGATTTATATAACTTTTTTTACCCTTAGATATTAATTCTAAACACTCAACAGTGTTTTCTTGAGAAAAATAAACAATATTAATTTACTTGGCTACCACATATAATTTTAACTCCCCTGTGCCAGCCCATGAACATTTAACCTTACATCTTTGAAATTTGTGCCTAAATTTCCAGATTATAAAATCAATTCATATATGGACAATATTACTCCCAGGAAACAACTCTAATGATCTACTGAACCTTGTCAATATTTTAAGAGACACAAATGGACAATAAATAATAATAAAATTCAATGTTCTTCTAACCAGTAAAATGTGTAAAAACTGAAAGAAGATTATTCCTGTGCCTATCCTAGACATGTTGAAGGCAATATATAAGACATTTAGGAATAGCTCTCCAACCTCTATATAAAATAACAGGGAGATCTCAGAATTTCAAATGGGGATTTAGAACAAGAGTAAGCCCTCCAATGTTGGGATTCTTATTTTTATAATTTCCAAAAGAAGATATTACCCATAGAGTTAAAGTTATTTAAGATTGAAATTATGGCTCTTGGTCTCTGTGAGGTAAGGCCTCATCTACCCCTGAATTCACCAGTGCATGGAACTTTTTCTAGGATTGACCACATACGAGGCCATAAAGCAAGTCTCAGCAAATTCAAAAGAATCAAAATCATACCAGGCATCTTCTCAGACCACAGTGGAATGAATCTGGAAATTATCAACTCAGGAAAACCTAGAGCATATGTAAACACATGGAGACTGAACAACATGCTCCTGAATGAATAGTGGGTCATAGAAGAAATCAAAAGAGAAATCAAAAACTTCCTGGAAGCAAATGAAAATAACAACACAACATATCAAAACTTATGGGATACAGCAAAAACAGTGTTAAGAGGAAAGTTTATAGTAATAGGTGCCTACATCAAGAAATTGGAAAGGCACCAAATAAATGAGCTATCAATGTGATTCAAGGATCTAGAAAAACTGCAGCAAACCAGACTCAAAACTAGTAGGAGAAGAAAAATAATTAAAATTAGAAAAGAAATCAACAGAATTGATTCCAAAAAACATTACTAAAGATCAGTAAAATGAAGACCTGATTTTTTGAAAAAATAAACAAAATTTACATACCATTGGCCCAACTAACTAAAAAAAGGAAAGAGAAGACCAAAATCAATAAAATCAGAGATGAAAAAGGGAATGCAACAACAGACACCACAGAAATAAAAAGAGCCATCAGAAATTACTACAAAGAGTTGTATGCCAGCAAACTGGGAAATCTATCAGAAATGGATAGATTCATGGACACATACAACCTACCTAAATTGAGCCATGAAGACATAAAAAAACTAAACAGACCCATAACCAAGACAGAAATTGAATCAGTAATAAAGACTTTTCCAACAAAGAAAAGCCCAGGACTGGATGGATTCACTGTTGAATTCTACCAGACAATTAAAGAAGAACTAATTCCAATTCTTCTCAAATTATTCAAAATAATTCAAAGAGAGGGAATCCTCCCAAATTCTTTCTATGAAGCCAGCATCACCTTAATTCGTAAACCTGAGAAAACGCAACAGAGAAAGAGAATTACAGACCAATTTCCTGATGAATATAGATGCAAAAATCCTCAACAAAATTCTGGTAAATCGAATTAAACAATACATCAGAAAGATCATCACCCAGAGCAAGTGAGATTTATCCCTGGTATGCAGGGATGGTTCAGCATTCTCATATCAATCAATGTGATACACCACATTAACAAACTCCTGAACAAACACCATATGATTATCTCAATAGATGCAGAGAAAGCATTTGATAAAATACAACACCCTTTCATGATGAAAATTCTAAGCAAATTGGGTATAGAAGGAACATTCCTCAACACAATCAAGGGAATTTATGACAAGCCCACAGCCATCATTCTATTGAATGGGGAAAAGTTGGAAACATTTCCACTGAGATCCAATACCAGACACAGATGCCCACTCTTACCATTGCTATTCAATACAGTCATGGAAGTTTTAGCCAGAGCTATTAGGCAAGAAAAATGAATCAGAGGGATACAAATTGGGAAGGATGAAGTCAAACCATCCCTATTTGCAGAAGACATGAGTCTAAATATAGGAGATCCAAAGAACTCCACTAACAGACTATTGGAACTCATAGAAGAGTTTGGAAAAGTTGCAGGATATAAAGTCAATACACAAAAATCAACAGCCTTTGTATACACAGGCAATGCCATGGCAGAGAAAGAATTTCTAATCCCATTCACAATAGCTACAAAAACAATCAAATACCTTGGAATAAACTTAACCAAGGATGTCAAAGATCTCTACGATGAGAATTACAAAATCTTAGAAATAGAAGAGGATACCAAAAAATGGAAAAATCTTCTATGCTCATATATGGGAAGAATCATATCATCAAAATGTCCATTCTTCTGAAAGCAATTTACAATATCAGTGAGATACCAATCAAAATACCAAAGACATTCTTCTAAGATCTAAAAAAAATGATGCTGAACTTCATATGGAGGCACTGGAGACCTTGAATAGCTAAAGTAATCTTATACAACAAAAGCAAAGCCAGAGGCATCACAATACCAGATTTTGATACATACTACAGGGCAGTTATAATCAAAACAGCATGGTAATGGTACAAAAACAGATGGATAGACCAATGGAACAGAATAGAAACACCAGAAATCAATCCAAGCATCTACAATCAACTAATATTTGATTAAGGAGCTAAAACCAATTCCTGGAGGAAGAACAGTCTATTTAACAAATGGTGCTGGGAAAACTGGATTTCCACATGCATAAGTATGAAGCAAGACCCCTACTTTACACCTTACACAAAAATCCATTCAACATAGATTAAAGATCTAAATCTATGACTCAACACCACCAAATTATTAGAGAGCATGGGAGAAACCCTGAAAGATATTGGCACAGGCAAAAAATTTCTTGGAAAAGACCTCAGAGGCATAGGCAGCCAAAGCCAAAATTAACAACTGTGATTACAATAAATTGAGAAGTTTCTGCATGGCAAAAAAAAAAAAAAAAAAAAAAAAAAAAAAAAAGTGAAGAGGCAACTGACAGAATGGGAGCAATTATTTGCAAACTATGCAATTGATAAAGGATTAATAACCAGAATCTACAAAGATACCAAGAAACTCCACAACAACAAAACAAACAACCCACTTAAGAGAGGGGCCAAGGACCTCAATAGACATTTTTCAGAAGAGGAAACCCAAATGGCCAATAGACACATGAAAAAAAATGTTCAAGATCACTAGCCATCAGGGAAATGCAAATCAAAACCACAATGAGGTTCCACCCCTCCCTGGTTTGAATGGCTCTCATACTGAAATCAACAAACAACAAATGCTGGTGAGGATGTGGGGAAAAAGGTACCTTAATCCACTGTGGTGGGAATGCAAACTGGTAAAGCCACTATGGAAGACAGTTGGAGATATATCAGAAATCTGAATATAGCCCTACCACATGACCCAGCCATCCCACTCCTCAGAATTTACCCAAATGAAATGAAATCAGCACATGTAAAGTTATCTGTACCCCATGTTTATTGCAGCTCTATTCTCAATAGCAAAGATACGAAATCAACCTAAATACCCAACAGAAGGCTGGATAAAAAAAAAATTAAGGGTTATGTACTCTATAGAATACTACACAGCAGTAAAAAAAAAATGAAATCTAGTCATTTGCAGCAAAATGGAGGAATCTGAAAAACATGCTGAGTGAAATAAGCCTGTCCCAGAGGGACAAATATCATATGTTCTCCCTGATCTGTGACAACTAACTGAGCACCTAAAAGGAAACCTGTTGAACTGAAATTGACACTATGAGAAGCAATGACTTGATCAGCCCTTGTCCTGACTGTCAAGGAACAGCTTATTATTTTATGCTTTTTATTATTTTCTTTTTTACTTAATACCATTGGTTGAACTCTTTACTTAACACAGAATTATTCTTAAGTGTTTAAATCCAATTGAAAATTGATCCCTGTAAAAATAAGAGTGGGAATAAGAGAGGGAGGAGATGTACAGTTCAGCACATGTTCCCATGAACTTACCTCTAAGGGGAAAGCTAAAAACTTGCCATGGGACTCCCAAATCCCATTAAGTTGGCAGGTACTAATGCCATCTTGATATATAAAGCAATCATTTTAAGTACGTAACTGATCATAAAGACAGGAATAATTGTCAAATGGATCATATAAATAATACCAAGTGTCTGTTAATAACAATAGATAGAATTAAAAAGGAGAGAATGAGCCAACATGGGAAGCAGGCCACATAGCAGACTCATAGAATGACAAATACCCTAAACAGAACTCTGGCCTTAGAATTAGCCCTTAGGGCATTCAGATCCAGCTAAAAAGCCCATGAGAGCATTTCAGACATGGAAAACCAAGACTCTGTGGCAAAAAAAAAAAAAAAAAAAAAAAAAAAGCCTATATGAAAGATCTCTGTGAGTGAGATTCCAGTGGAAAGAAGGGACCATCAAAGAAGGAGGTACCTGTCTCTGAAGGGAGGAGAGAACTTCCACTTTGTCTATGGCCCTGTCTAAATACTGACAGAGTTTGTGGATTCAAGAGGCTTCCATAGCCTTGGCAGCTCATGATAACCTGGTGCCACAGGTGAAAGCTTAACATAGTACACCACAGCACCAGCCCCCAAAATGTAACCAAAGAAGTGAAAGACGTGTACAATGAAAATTATCAAACATTTATGAAAGAACTCATCAAGGACACAAGAAAATGAAAAGATATTCCTTGCTCATGGATCAGAGGAATCAATTCATCAAAATGTCTATAATACCTAAAGCTATTTACAGATTTAAAGTAATCCCTATCAAAATATCAATGGCATTCCTTACAATGTTAAAAAAAAATCTTAAAATTCATATGGAATCACAAAAGACCCGGACTAGCCAAAGTGATACTGAGCAAGAAAAACCAAGCTGGAGGTATCACAATACCTGATTTCAAAGCATACTACAAAGCTACAGTAATTAAAAGAGCTTAGTAGTGGCACAAAAACTGGTATATAGATCGAAGGAACAGAATAGAAAGCACAGAAATTAAGTCAATGATTTTTCAGAAAACTGCTCAGACTATACAGTAGAGTAAGGATAATCTCTTTAACAAATGGTGCTGGCAAAACTGGATGTGTATATGTAGAAGAATGAAATAAGATACTTCAACTCAATCCAACAAAAATCAACTCAAGATGAATCAAAGATTTAAATTTAAGACCTGACATTATGAAGTTGCTGGAAGAAAATCTAAGGGAGACACTCCCAGTCATCAGGGTAGGGGATGGCTTCTGGGAAAGGACCACCAAACCACAGGCAACAAAAGCAGAGCTGAACAAATGGGACTGTGTCAGACTCACAAGCTGTTGCACAACAAAGGAAATGATTGCAGAGTGGAGGGACATCCAACAGAATTGGAAAAAAATATTTTCAAACCACCCATCTGACAAAGGATTATTATCTTGAATATATCAGCAACTTTTAAAACTCAACAACAACAAAACTCAAAAAATCCAGTTAAGACATGAACAAATTACCTCAATAGACAGTTCTCAAAAGGAGAAATACAAATGGCCAACAAATAAATTTAAAAATTATCAACATCATTAGCCACCAGGGAAATGCAAATCAAACCCACGATGAGATATCAACTCACCCCTGTAAGAATGGTTAAAATTCAAAACACAGAGAGTACCAAATGCTGCCAAGGATGTGGAGAAAGGGGCACACTTGCACACTGTTGGTGGGAATGTGAATTACTATAGCCACTGTGGAAAAAGGTGTGGAGATTTCTTTAAAAACTAGAAATATACTTGCCATATGATCCAGCATTCACACTACTGAGTATATACTAAAAAGAATTGAACACACTGTATCAAAGAGATACTTGCATCATGCTTATAGCAGCACTGTTCACCTTGGGGCCAACCAAGGTGTCTATCATCAGATCAATGGGTAAAGAAAATGTGGTATTCATACACAGTGGGATATTATTCAGCTATTAAAAAAAAATAAAATTCTACCATTTGTAGCAAGATGGATGTAACTGGAGGACATCATGTTGAGTGAAGTAAGCCTGACCCAGAAAGAGAAATACCATATGTTCTCCATTATATGTGAGAGCTAAAAATTTAAAGAACAAACAAAAAACAAAGAGAGAAAAAAGGAAGAAATGTTTGTGTGCATCATTTTTGCTGCAAATATAGTTTTTGTAACATTTTTTTGTTTTATAGCTCTGTCAAACCAATGGTTAAGAATGTTATACTGGGGCCAGCGTTGTGCCCTAGCTGCAGTGCCACAATCCAATATGGGCTCTAGTTCAAACCCCAGCTGCTCCACTTCAGATCCACCTTTCTGCTATGGCCTAGGAAAATGGCCCAGTGGTTGGGCCCCTGAACCCACATGGGAGACCTGGAAGAAGCTCCTGGCTCCTGGCTTCGGATCAGCGCAGCTCCGGCCATTGAGGCCAACTGGGGAGTGATCCATCGGATGGAAGACTTCTCTCTCTCTCTCTGTGCTTCTCCTCTCTCTGTGTAACTCTGACTTTCAAATAAATAAATAAATCTTTAAAATAAAAAAAGAAAATAATGGAAGGAAAGATGTAATAGATGTAATAGAGAAAACACAGAAGTGGCCACAGGCTAAATATTTCAGTCAGCACAAAACATGGACAAAGCTCCCTGGGACTGGAAGGCAGTCCTGAGTGAGGCAGAAAGAGAAAAGTAAGCAAACAGAGTTTCTGGATTAGCAAATGAAACACAGGATACACAGGTAAATGTGAATTTCAGATAAACAATCAGTAGCTTTTCCAATGTAGTGGAACATGTGTATGGACATATGTGCTGTACAGTGTTTGGGATTTAATGACACTAAAATTCTATTGGTTATTCCTGTTGAGGTTTGTGTTTTATCTGGCAATGCAATTCCAGGGAGCCAGCAGCCCCCTCCTGGTGGACACTACCTCCCGGCTAAGCTCACAGTGCAGGTTTGCAGTTACCTTTAATCCATTTAAACCTCACAGTCAAGCTCTTCAAAAACCAGTCCCCACTGAGTTGCAGATAATAAATTCTATCCGGAGGATTTCCCTTGCATTTTTATCATTGACCTTGAAAAGGAACATATTAACCATTGGTTTTCCAACAGGAGGCTGACTTTAGCATTTTTCTTCTAATCTAGTGTGAAACCAGATGGCCCCTGAACACTGTGGGAGTGGCTTTTTCCCTAACTGGACTCTACCCCCTTCAATGGGAAGCAGTCATTCAAATATACATAGGTCAGTTGCCCAGTGAAGAGCGTGGCCGCCCTGAGCAAGGTAAGTACCAATCTTATAAATCTTCCTACATTTTTTTCACATCTTCCCCATTGGATACCTAGAAAAATCATTTGAAATGTGTTCTAAGCATAAGGAAAAAAATGTGTTTTATCTCACTTTGTACCTTTTTGCTGTACTTAGATAATAGGCCAAGCATTGTTTTTCAATTTCTATTGCATACACCTTTATAGAAATGCAAAAATGTGAAATTTTAAACCAAGGCAGGAGACTTTAATAGTATGACAAAAATAAATGATTTAGGAGAAAAAAAGACATTGTAACATTTTTAGACCAACTGAGACTATGATCAAAGCAAAAGAAAAGCTGGAGTTTTTGTGAAAATTCCCTTCTCTATATGAACAGCCAACACACAATTGTGAATTGTGATACACTAATACTAACTAGGCTGTGCATATTCAAAGATTTATTGTCATAGGAACAAATTAGTCTGAATGTGAGAAGTAGATTCTAATTCAGTCTTTGCCTGTAATTAGCTAAATGACAAGTCCCAATCTCTCCCTCCCCTTCCCCCTCCCCCTCCCCCTCCCCCTCTCCCTCTTCCTCTCTCTCTCACATACTCCACCAGGTTCAACCAACTCATGGCAAGTCTAGAGAATAGCTAAGGCAGGCTTCGCACGCTCAGCACTGCTAACCCTGAGCACAGCATAACTGTGTAGAGATGTCCTATTCATTGCAGGAATTCAGAGGTGTCCCCAGCAGCTCCCACCTGTTGCTGCTGGATGTGACATCCTAAAACGTCTCCAAACATTGCTGAATGTTCTCTGGGCTGTGTGAACCAGTCCACCCCTGGTTGAGAATCACTGGGCTGCAGCACATCTCACACTGACGGGAGAAGTAGGTGACCACTGGAGGACATAAGTACTTGGAAAAAAAAAAAACATACAAACAGCCAGCTGCACTGTAGAAATCAATAGGATTAGAACATAAGAATCAAAAATACTCCCTCTTTTATTGGAGAAAAAAATTCTTATAAATGAGAGATTATGAATTTCCATGAAATTCTCTGAAAATCCAAGTGTCAGAGAAACCAGTGACTATCAACGATCACAGGAAAAAAAAATTACAACACTCGTGGGGGAAATAGTGAAATGACCATGAAGCTAAGCATGTTGCAAGATACCTCAGAGAGCAATGTCTGGACCAGCGTGCGATATGTTCCTAATGTGAATGGGAGGAAGGGAGACATATAAGGGATACTGAGATAGTGTCCCAGAAGGAAGAAGTCACCTGGGCTAAGGGGCGGGGTTGTCGCTTCTTTTCATCTAGAAGACTTCTCACCTTGCTCTGATTTACTTGGCTAAGAAAAATCAAGATTTTTTGGTTTGGATTTCCAGGAACCCATAAGTGAAGCCAGGGCTGGGCACACTCTGCTGTGTCAGGTGTCTCCAGCACCGTGGTTCTGATCCGATTTAAACCTCTTTAAGGGAGGGACCAAATCATTGTTATCTTATTTCCTACCCACTATCGTTATTGCTTGGTACACAGAAACTGCTTGGCTGGGAAACTAGGATGAGATTTGGAAGGAAGGAAGTACATTGGTACTTACAACAGAAACAAACAAGTGTAGAAAGATCCAGAGATATACGTATTTCCAGGAAATGAACAGGATGTTAGAGAGAAGGTATCCCTTTCATCAAGTGTTAACTGTGAAACCCTGTGCTAGAGCCACGAACAGCCAGACAGAGGGATTGTTTTTCCCAATCGCACGGCTGTAATCCACACAAGGAGAGCCCCGAAACAAGAAAGGTTCTGCGTGCCAGGGCAGGGAGTGATTGGCAGCAGGGCCTGGCCTGCGAAGACTGTCCAAGGGGTGCACAGGATGGGGTTGGACCGGGGATCTGGTACAGTCTGGGTGCTAAGTAAGCAAGACTGCATCAATACATTCCAGGCCTCACCAAAAACTTGCTGTTTTGTTAATCTAGGTTAGTTGATTAACAAAAGACATTTACTTTTGCACAGGGGCTAAAACAGGAGGTCCATCTTGTGACTTGTATATGAAAAGTAGATAGGACCACCTCTGTTTTCACAACAGAACACTGAGGTCAGATTAAGCCATCTAACAAGTTTACCTACCTCCTACTGGAAGATTTTGGATATCTAAGTCTCTCTTTTAAGAAACCATGTAAATAGGACCATTCCGGAAATATAACTTCTTTAATTTGCTTCCAGAATTATCACAGGTGATATTCCTTTAAAACAAGACCATTTTCTTATAGATAAGAATATAAGAAATCTTCAAAATGTTCAGAAAAAAAAATATGCAAAAGTATGTGTAGATTTCAAAATTTTTTGCACCAAAATAAATTTTTCTTTCAATCCCTTTTTATGACATATTTGAAGATTCTTCAGACAGTTTTGCTAGTCCTCAGCTGTTGAGGCTGTCAAGGTAAAGCAAGGCACACACTTATCAATTCTTTTCTTTGAATCCAGCTTCTAAAAGCTGCTGACAGGAAGGAACGGGTGGATTAGATATCCTCCTGTCTGGCTCCCATTCCTTCCTTTAGTTGTTAACGACTCTGAACACAAAATAAAAGAGGTCCTCAGAGGGGAGCAGAGAGAAGGGGTGAGGCTCCATGTGGAGCCGAAATCAGGAGGAGGAGTTCCTGCTGAGTCGGCATCACACAGCTGCGCTCTCGCTCTCTCTGACTGACCTTCAGGGCTCCTCTGTAAGGAGGACACTGGGGGCTGTTTCCCAGGGCAGCGGTGAGGGCAGACTCCCCCCCTAGCTGCTGACTGTGAAGGTCAGGAGCAAGACCCGTCTTCCTTCTCAGATTCTGCTGACCCACTCGGGCTTTGTGGCCACTTTGCCCAGTCTTGGCCTGGTGTTTGGAATTTGGAAGGGGGAGAAAGCTACTTATCAGGAAGAGAGTTCTGATAAATACTTTGTAAGATCACAATTCAGCTCCCTTTGTAAAGTGATCCTCAGTCAATGGCTAAGGGAGCTGAGTGGGGACTGGACTCGCTCGGTGCCAGCCACTTCAATTTCTCACGGCTGCACACAGCTCCCACACTAGTGTGAGCCTCCCTCTCCCTTTCATTCTGCTGGCTCCTACCACCTCCCTTTTCCTGCCAAGAAAGCACAATACGAAGTCTCCAGTTCTAAGACAGATGACTTAAGTATGTTCCTAAATTTTTTTTTTTACTTTCTAAAGGTTAAATTAACCGAGTTTCACGATATAACATATAAACACTTAAAGCATTTTAATGTCTAAAATTGAAGTCACACATACTTTTTCAGAAATACAACCATTGGGAAAGACAAGTACATTTTTGTCCCAAACTTAACAACAAAACTTTGCAAGGATAATTTCACTGTTTCATAACAGACCTTGGGACTTGGGGAAAAAATGTAACTGTTCCTACCCAAGTTCTGGCGCTGGGACTGCTGTTTTTCATGTGTCCTCTGGGTTTGTTATCACACTCGTGATTCTTTAGTTACATCCACCCCTGAAGCCGCTGGGTTACATTCTCTGATTCTCTGCTCTGTTCTGCCTCCCAAGCAGCCTGAGCAAGAGCAAGAGCCTCAAACTCCCTTCATGGAACTGAATCAATGTCTATTTCTATTTACCGTGATCAAATGAGCAAGCACAGGTGCACACATCCATCTATAGACAATATACACACAGCTGAACCAAAAACTCATGTGAAAAGAGCAAATTGCAACAAAAATACTTTTACAACTCTTAATTAGCTTTGTGATTCTAGAATTGGACAGAGTTACAGATAAAAAAGAGACAACAACAGGGACATACAATATTTATAATCAGAGAAAAAGAAGTGAAAGGTACAGAGACAGCCCCACTGGTTACATCTCTTCTCCATTTTATTTGAATAGGAGTTGAAGACTTGGCCACCTGCTTTAGGAAGTCTCAACTACTTGTCCCAAGAGTGAGTGACAGTCTGTCTACACATAAAGTTAGGTTGCAGTTCACTATATACGGAAAAACCTTGAGGATAAACAACGCAATTTAAAACTCAGACATCACTTACCCTCTCCGCATGACACTTTCTATTCTTTTCTGCTTTATTTTTTAAACTAGTGGATTCCACATTCCACTGAGGGATTGTCAGACATATTTTTGAAAAACACTAATACTGAAGTTAAAGTGTAGACTTTGGCTTGAATAGAGGGGTGTTGAATACCTGGCCTAGCTCTTACTTTCAGTAAGCTACTCTAGAAAACTCATTACCCCAACTGTAAAAATAATAATTAAAACAAAATTCACCTTAGGTGACTTTGGTAGAATAAAATGAAGATTCATTTATGAGATTGCCCAGCGTGTGACGGATGATGAACAAATGTGAACTCCATTCCATACACTGGGAGGTCAGTAGAGCAGCATCTCTTTTTCTAGATTACAAAACAAAATAAGAAGTACAGAAGTCACACCGTAGGTCTAGAGAAAGAAATGTTGAATCTTTTGAGATACCACTAACCAAGTCTGAAGCCTAATTTCTGCTTTCATCAAATTCAGCCTTATAGCCAAATAGCTGCAAAGAGACTTGGCTCCCTCCTGTTCCTAATCATCGGTGATGTCCTCTGGTTCCGAGTTCCCTTGATAAGTTCCAGTGGCCCAGTGTGGGTTCCAGACCTGCCCTCTTCTTAATCCTGGTCTGGATTCCCATGTCCATCACTTATAGAGTGTGATCATTGCATTTGACCTCTCTGGTTTCATTAACTAAAAAACTGAGAAAATAACAGCCATAGTCATGTACTGAATAAAAATGTTTCAACCAATAGCAGATGACCCATGCAATGTTGATCTCATGTGATTATAATAGAGCCGAAAACTTCCTGTCAACTAGTGATGTTCACGCCATGCTTATGTCAGAGTGCAATGAATTAGGCATGTGTTTCTGGTGATGCTGGTGTAAATGAATCTACTGCACTTCCAGTCATTTAAAAGTATAGTACACACAATTATACACAGTTCATCATTATTGATGAGGATAACAAGCAACTATGTTACTATTTGCATAGCATAGCACTTTAAAAAAAAAGATTTATTTTATTTATTTGAAAGACAGAGTTACAGAGAGAGGTAGAGACAGAGAGAGAGGTTTTCCATCCGATGGTTCACTTCCCAGATGGCCACAATGGCCGGAGCTGCGCCAATCTGAAGCCAGGAGCCAGGAGCCAGGAGCCTCTTCTGGGTCTCCCACATGGGTGCAGGAGTCCAAGCACTTGGGCCATCCTCCACTGCTTTCCCAGGCCACAGCGGAGAGCCGGACTGGAAGAGGAGCAGCCGGGACTAGAACTGGTGCCCATATGGGATGCCGGTGCCTCAGGTCAGGGCTTTAACCCTCTGTGCCGCAACGCCGGCCCCTAGCATAGCACTTTTATAATTATTTTAGAGTTTATTCCCTCTAAAAAAAATTATTGTGAAACAGAGTGTCCTGGGACCAATGCTGTGGTATAGTGGGTTAAGATGCCGGCTACAGTGCTGGCATCCTATATGGGCGCCAGTTTGTGTCTCAGCTGTTCCACTTCCCATCCAGCTCCCTGCTAATGTGCCTGGGAAAGCAGTGGAGGATGGCCCAAGTGCTTGGGCCCCTCACCCACGTGGGAGACCCAGAAGAACTCCTGGTTCCTGGCTTTGGCCTGACCCAGCCCTGGTAATTGCAACCATTAGGGCAGTGAACCAGCAAGTGAAAGATCTCTCTCCCCTCTCTCTCTGTCTCTCCCTCCCTCACTGTTACTTTTTCAAATAAATAAATAAATATTAAAAAAAAAAACAGAATGTCCTGTTATGCCATCAGCAGCCTCACATTTCTATGTTTGCCATATCACTTGATTATATTAACAGTTTAGTAAAGTTACTGACCTTTACCAGCTGAGTTTGAGTAAATACACCGTATGATGTTCACACAATGCCGAAATAATCTAAGGATACAATTGTTTGAATGGCACATGCCCATCATTGAGCAATGCATGCCTATACTTCACTGGACTGTTACGAGTACTAAAGATAACACATCAAAAGTGACTAGCATTAGGGGGATTGTTAAGAGATTTTCAACAAATATCAGTTCTCTAGCTCATCTTGCCACTAACTCCCAGACGTGCATTACCACAGACTCTCACTTACCAGCCTGTTAAGAATAATCACCTGTCAGCCAATGGAAACACGAGACTGGATTGGTGCAATCAGAGGGTGACTATGGCTGGGTAACAATGTTGGCCAAGAAGACATTTCTGCAACTCCTCCTGTCCTGCCATAAATCAGGCTCACTTTCCTCAGGATTGCTGGTTGTGTTCAATTGTACACCATAAAGTGTACACTTCAGATTCCACAGTTTTATAGATTCATTCACCCATCCATTCATGTTTACAGAAATCAGGATTCAGCTGTCATGTCAAGAAAGCCCATACTTCACTACTACAATGCCCGGGGCAGAATGGAGTCCATTCCGTGGCTCTTGGCTACAGTTGGAGTAGAGGTAAGTCCTCAGTTAGGTCATCTAAAATTGGATCTGAAATTGACAGTATTAGGAACTGGTGTTGTGGTACAGTGGGATAAGTCACTCCTTCAAATGTGGCATCCCATATTGGAGTGCTGGTTGGAGTCCTGGCCACTCCTCTTCTGACCTAGATTCCTGCCAATACACCTGCGAAGGAAGCAGAGGATGACCCACATACTTGGGCCCCTGCCAGCCACTTGGGAGAGCAGGATAGATTTCCTGGCTGCTGTCTTCAGCCTGCCACAGACCTGGATGTTGCAATCTTTGGGGGATGGAAGGTCTCCCTCTCTCTCTGTTCCTCTACCTTTGAAATAAGTAAATCTTTTTCAAAATAAATAAAATAAAATTGACCGTATTTCTTACTGAGTGACTGTAAGGAGTGGTGCCTTAAATAAAAATTGCTTAACCAATTTGACCTAATAATTCCTTAATATTTCATCTGAGAGAGCATAAACAGAAAGATAAATTGAAGAAGCTAATCACAATATATGGCCCATATATGGATTTAAACAAACTATTAAAAAATAATTAGACAACTATAAACATAAACATTGATTGAATATTTGAGGATATTAAAGAAGTACTTTAATAATATACATATAATGATAAATTGTGGTTATTTTTAAAATAGTTTTATGTTTTAGAGAGACACACTGAAGTATTTAAGGATGAAATATATGATATTTACATTTCCTTCAATTATTGTGAAAGACAGAGAGCAAGTGGACAGATAGATGGAAGGCCATTGTCTTGAGATGATAATTGTTGAAGTTGGGTGAAGCATAGAAGGAGCAACATTACACTCTACTATTTGTATATGTTAGAAATGTCCATAATAAAAGAATTATAATGTACAATTAGAAAATTAATATACTTAAAGAGAAAATATAATCTACAAAGAGAGGCAGAAAGGAGTGAACAAACTATTTGTTAGCAACTAAATACCTTCATTCAGCAATTATTTTGCTGAGCAGGTATTGGGTGCTAGGTTCTTTGCTGGATCCTGGGGATATTTAATGAACAAGACAGACAAGGGCCCTGACGGTGAGCAGCCTACACATCTAGGAGCTAGTTAAAAGGACAGATAGGATCAAGTATTTTACAGGGAGAAAGAGTTATTTTTCCTGGCACTTGAACAAGTAATGTTAGCAGGGTTCCCCCTGCCACTATTGAGTGCTGACCTCTAGGGGTGTCAATGAGAAAAACACTTCCCAGTCCAGACCAGAAGCACCCAGCAACTAGGTGAGGATTTTCCTGAGCTGCTAGTCATGGATAATCTTAGGTCTTTCAGGTGAGATCATAAAAAGAGGGTTTCATATAGATGGTGTCCTGTGAAGGAAATGCCTAAGGTGTTCCATTCCACCTCACACGAAAGCATTTACCTAAGTCTGGGTTTAACCTTTTTCAATTGCTTCATGATGTCTGTGGCTTTAGCCTGCTAATTTCTCAGTTTTATGAAGAAACGATCACACACACACACACACACACACATATACACAAAACAATCCAACTACTCCAGTGCCATTCTAGATGGTTTTCTTTCTACAACTGCGTAATTCCGTTTCACTTTCATCCCAACTTCAGCATCCTGGTCCAGGTATGAGTTCAGTGCAGGAAGGAGAGGTAAGGGAGGTGCTCACAGCCCTATGCTCCTGAATTTCCACCTTGCCTGAGGGAAGTGGGTTGTGGTCAAGGGCTGACCACACCCCCTGCTCAGAGTCTGTGGATTCTCTGGCCCCAAGGCTGATCACTACCATCCCATCCATCACCATCAGTCTCATAGGCAACACTAGACTCACCAACCCCATCTCACTTTGGCCACCCTCTTGCACTGGCCATCCACCACCCCTATGTTTTTACTGAACTGGATGTTTTGAAATTGCTGGGCACACAGCAGCTTCCTGTCTCTGCAGCCTGATTGGTGTGCTCATGTAGATTTACAATAAATTCTTTCCCATAGAGCAAGGTAGAAACTTAAATTTCCTGAGCTTCTCAACATGAAGTACTGCATTAATAATACCCACTGGAATTAGTAATACCCACTGGAAACATCATTATTATTTATGATTTGGTTTATGTGGGTACCTCTTTGTACTATGATTCTTTTTTTAAGATTTATTTATTTATTTGAAAGGCAGAGTTACAGAAAGTGAGAAGGAGAGACAGAGAGAGGTCCTCCATCCACTGGTTTACTTCCCAAATGGCCACAACAGCCAGGACTGGGCCAGGCCGAAGCCGGAAGCCAGGAAGTTTTTCAGGGTCTCCCACATGGGCACGGGGGCCCAAGCACTTGGCTCATCTTGCACTGCTTTCCCAGGCAAATTAGTGGAGAGCTGGGTCAGAAGCGAAGCAGCCAGGACTCATACTAGTTCCCATATAGGATGCTGGCACTGCAGACTGGGGCTTTAACACGATGAGCCACAGTGCTGGCCCCTGAACTATGTGTCTTGTAAACACTACAATCTTCTTTTTCAGCAGTGGTATACCCTTGTACAAATATGGAAATTACAACAGAGATCCCATGGTGAAAGAAACTTAGATTGCCACTGGTCATGAAGTGTCCATTGCTGCGGACACAGCAGTTGCTCTGATCTCATGAGACATTCAGTCTTTCCTGAGCTACTGGAAGGTCATAACTAGAAGAACTTATGAGTTCAGTTCTTCTATTTACCAGCTTACTATAACTCATCAGTCCTGTCCCTCCAATGGCATCATCTCTCAAATCCTGACCTAACCATGCAGTTGGTCTGGCCAAGGTCCAGGTGAATTGACCCATGCCCCTTTCTTGGCAGACCTAAATTGAATTTCCAAATAATCATGACCAGACTCCTCTCTGCACCTGCCAAACTCAGAAATCTTGTCTCCTCCATATTATGCACCAGACAGGGACCATTGAAGCTTAATCTGTAATGCAAAGGAACTAATAAGAACTCATAGATTGTTTCTGCTTCCAGTTTGAAGAGAAATTTGTCAAAACTCGTGCAGAACTGGACAAATTAAGAAATGGTAAGGCCAAATTTTTAAGTTCTTCTTATGAAGGTTCCTTGTAGAAAGTTAAACAAAGGAAATTCTTGTTTTTCAGGATGATCTTCGAAATGTTAGAGATAGAAAGAGCGGTTAAAAATATTAGGGGTGGGGCTCACTGAGCAGGACTGATTATTTTCTCTAAGCTAAAATGGACCTCTTGGAGTATCTGCTAAAGGAACCATGCCCAGTGTCCTGTGAATGTCCTCTCCTTGGTTTCTCATGCTTTCTTCACCTGAATGAGATGCAGCCTGCTTAGGATCTCACATGGCCTCACCCATGCCAGGACATTCATTAGATGAAAGGATGAGAAACAGCTCTAGCAGTTATCTTTGGTTCCTTTCTTTCACTGGTTGAGATAAAATGATACTCTAGCAATACTGTAGGCTTAATAACAAGACAGCACTGAATTCTTTGTTGTTTCAGGTGAGAGAATGAAAAGGAGAGAAAGAGCAAGGGCCAGAAGTCACGGGGTCAAAGACACAGGCCCACCTTTCACATACAGTCCAGTGGTGTTATTTGAAGAACACACAGAGGGCCCCAAGTAGAAATTATTTCTCTCAGAGATATCCTTGAGGTCATAACACCAAAGTATCAGGTGGCTTCCCCATTACAGCCTCTCTATACTCCCTTTAAAATCTGCATGAAATAAATCACACGCAAAATATGCAGAGACCTACAAAATGTATCTAGGTGGTAAATAAAAACATCAATGAAATAACAATATAAAATTAAAAGGAGGATTGGATTGATAAGAAGAAAAAGGACTATGGAATGCCAAAAGCAAAATGTTATTTTACTTGAAAGATTACGAAGTTAGAATTTTATCTTCATTTTAAACCTTCCATAAATTGAACAAAAAAAAATCATGTTCAAAGAGTGGGATCCATAGAGATTTCACTCTTTCCTTTTCTTCTTTTCAAAGATGGAATATTGATGTTCCAGCAAGTGCCCATGGTTGAGATTGATGGGATGAAGCTGGTGCAGTCCAGAGCCATTCTCAACTACATTGCCAGCAAACATGAGCTCTATGGGAAAGACATAAAAGAGAGAGCCCTGTATGGTATACTTTCTGTTCTTACAATAGCAGTTAGCACAGGAATGATGTGGATCCTGACTTGTGTGAACAGGACCATGGCAGTGGGTTCAAGATCAGCCACAGGCTGGGCTTTGGGCATGCACTGAGAGTCCATTATATCAGACGCCTAGGGAGATGAAGGAAGAGTATTTTGGGGGTAGATTCAGGTAACTATGGCCATAGAAGACCACATAGTTCATGCATGTAGATCAGTGACAGAAGTTTCCAATCCCTGATAAGCCATGAAGTCAGCATGGTGGGGAGCCATGATTCCAAATATTCGCATTTTAGAGGCTGGATGGGAACCAACAACTCAAGATAAGGGACAAGGGTTTGTGTATCTGGAGCTGAAGTCCAGGAAGGGCATGATCCTAAGGAGCTGAGTCTCAATTTCCAGAAACTGTAAGAATGACAACCAGGAATCTATGATACGAGCCTATTGTTTGGACTGGTGTTTGGAAAAGGGTTAGTAGATCCTGGTGCCCATGATACTGGGGTTACTTAAAGCACTTTACACAGGACGTAAGGAGTCAAACTGAGTCAGTACAACCAAAGCTGGTGGTCTCCTCCCCGTTGCACTGGAGCTGCTTGACTGAAAATCAAATATTGTATGCAACCATTCAGAATTCCTCAGAACATTAAATATGCTTATAGAGTTACTAGTGACTCAGCGATCCAGGTACTGGGTATGGAAACAAGAAAAATGAAAATATAACCTCACTAATGTTGTTTAGAAATGTTTACAGCATCATGATTGGTCACATTCAAAAACTAGAAGTAAATTAAGTCTCCATCAAAGCATAAAGAGGTGAACTAAATGTGCTAAGAGGGTATGTCTAAAAATTGAGGAAAAATAGTATGAAAAAATTATTAGTTTATGATGCTGGGGAAAAATCTTTGAAATACATCCAAACTTTTGTCATAATACTTATTTTTATGAATTTTTATAGACCCCCCCAGCTATGAGTTACTTCTATGAATTACCCAGAACATTGCTTTTCATAGACACAGAAGGTAGGTTAGTGGTTTCTAGGGCCTGGGAGGTGGAGGTGGTTGGGAACTCATTGCTTACATACAGATTTTATTTTCCCTCTCTGGATGATAAAAATCATCTGAAGTTAGTATTGATATTTGCAGCATTCATGAATGTACTTAAATCCACTGAATGGTATTCATTAATAGAGTGACAACTATGGTATGTGAATGTATGTTTGTAAAAGTGCTATTTTTAAAACTTTTAGGAAGCTTAGTTTGAAACAAAAGATAAAAAGTCTTCCATCCTATGCACTGGTTGTAACTGTATACAGAAGTACACACATAGGGGAAACCTGGAAACCCAAGAAATGCAAGCACTATGAGATCTGGGCAATAGTACATAGAGAAGACTATGGGACCATATCTTATGGTAAATAATTGAAAGCATTTTCTAATATTGGCATAAAAATGAGCCTGATGTGTGTAATGGATGAGAGAGGGAGAGGGACATGTGTAAGGTGGCCATACCAGGGACTCTCTCCTGAGATGACACAGGCAGCAGGTCATCAGCCATAGAAACCATACTATATTTGCACACAGAACACAGCTCAGTAGAGATGAAAACCCTGTTTGTTTGTCACATCAGAGATCACACTCAGGGATCCACCCATATTATCCCATGACTAACTCCGGACAGGTCACTGATGCTCTTTGTGTAGTTGGTCATGTAGTTGGTCTGTAGTTGGTCATGAGTCTACCAAAATTGCTAGACATATCTGCACCTCTTAGATTGTTCTCAGAAATAAGTGTCTATACAAAAATAAAAATAGTATGATCAAAGGCCCCAATTGGAGGTGAATAATTTTGCCTCCCAGGATGCTCTAATGTCTTATATTTTCAAACTATAAACTCTAAAGCAGAAGGCATCTCACAGTTTGGCTGTTTTTGTCTCTCAGCATCGATATGTATACAGAAGGAATGGCAGATTTGGGTGAATTGGTTCTTCATCACCCATACCTTCCCCTTGGGGAACAGCAGGCAAGCCTTGCTCAGATCAAAGATAAAGCAAGAAACCGCTATTTTCCTGCCTTTGAAAAGGTAAGAGGAAGCTGATTCACCTGTAAGGGCGTGAAGAGTTCAGAAAGCTCACAGTCCCAAAAGGGAACCATAGCAGGTTACACTGTTATAACAAAAACACCATAGACTCAGCACTTCAAAAGCAGACATTTATCACAGTCTTGGGGCTTAGAAAGTACAGGTCAAGGAAGGCACTGGCAGATTCAGTATCCGGAGAGGTGTGCTTCTTGGCTCCTAGATGGTCGATTTCTCACTCCGTCTCACATGGTGGACAGGCTAAGGGGAGTTATCTGGGGCTAGTGCCATTCACAAGAGCTCTGCCCTCAGGACTAATTACTCTTGAAGGCAATAAAAACCAGTAACAGTACATTATGGCTACAATTTCCAAATACCAGTTTTGAGGGACACAAACAGAAGGTAACAGTGCATGGGTCTTCATGGAGCATTGAATTTTACTCCCACAGGGTCTTCCTTAAGATAAATTGAGCACCCTGACACTCAAGGCATTGTGTAAAAATGTAATGTCAAGGAGAATTATACTAGCTAAACCAGAGAACTTTTGCCAAAAAACTTACCAGGATCCAATCTGTAAAATTCTGGATTCGAAAGGATGTCATAGTCTTAATTAGAACTGTGGATGTCTTAATTAGGCTGTGGATGGCTGTGCAACTCCCTAGAGGTTGGACTAGATCCTGTAGACACCATAACCTTCTAAATCAAGTACAGCATGATGAATGCATACATCACAAAGTACCTTGGCACCATGTAGGGGAGACACGAGGCCATCTGCCCATCAGGAAGATCTGGTAGTCTTCCAGGAATGGAGGGTGTGTACACAAGCAGAGTTTGTGGCAAAGGGATGCAGAGGAAGAGATAGATGAAAAGACGTTCAAAAATAATCTAGGGTATTTGGGAACAATGGTGTCAGACTGCAGAGAGCTTGGGCTTTAACTGAGGGATAAGCAGAGCCCACTTCTAGCTCTCTCTCTCTCTCTCTCTCTCTCCATCTCTCTCTCTCCCATGAGACAGGGGCTTTGAAGAAAGACCCCAGCCAGGCAGCAGAGCTGGGAGAGTCGGGCTTGAGAGGCTCAGGGAGGAGCAGGGCCCCAGCCTGACTGTGCCTGTGACCATGATCTGATTCTCACCAGGTGTTGAAGAGCCACGGACAAGACTACCTTGTTGGCAACAGGCTGAGCAAGGCTGACATTCTCCTGGTTGAACTTATCTACTACATGGAAGAGCTTGATCCTGGTTTTATCACCAGCTTCCCTCTGCTGCAGGTGATCTGCCTCATGGCCCTCAGAAATCTCCCTATTTGGCATCTAATTTTTGGATCCTAGGGCTGGTGATCTTCTGACTCCCAACCTTCTACAGACCTCACATCCTCACCCCTCTCCCCAAATCTCCAAAATGAGCTTGTAGGCCCTTTGCACCATCATCTCTGTTTCTGATTTTTCGGTGATGTCTTTTATCTTTGCACATGGAGTCCTTCTGAGTAAGTCTCGTTCCCACGTGGTTTCCTGTTCTCAGCTCCACCTCCAACTGTCAGACCTGGTGTTCCTCTCTGCACTGCTCTCCACCCTCTCCTCCCACATCCCCCCACATCTTCTCTCAGTATGGAAATTGGTTGTAATTGGCCCTGGTTAGCCTTTACTATTCTGTGTCTTTAGACGTCTTTGTGTCTGTATCTAACAGACACATTGTTCTTCCTTATACTTTGCAAGAGCCATGGATCTACAAGATTCATGCGTAAGGAAGAAGAGGGAGTTCTGTTGACTGGATAAAGTCTTACAGACGTCTTTAGGGAAAATGCTCTTGAGTACTATTTTCTTCCTCTCGTCTGCATGCTCCCTGGGATCTGTCTCCCAACCTCTACACTGGTGTTGACGGAGGGGACTCAGTTGGTCTTTGTCTGGAAGGGTCTCAGATATCCTGGGTTATGATACTGATATGATGCCGTTTGACTCCTTGGGGCTGTGATTTGTGCACTGCAGGCCCTGCAAACCAGGATCAGCAGCCTCCCCACCGTGAAGAAGTTTCTGCAGCCTGGCAGCCAGCGAAAGCCTCCTGTGGATGAGAAATGTGTAAAAAAAGCAGAGGAGATTTTCGGCTAAATAAAGCAGGCATGGGTGCCAAGAACATGCAAGACCAATCTCCTAAAGTAATGCAACAATGAAGCTCTGGAAGCAAATGCTGGTTCTCCCCTGTGAGGCTAATAAAATTTCTCAAGTCTGTGTGCTATGTGCCAATTTAATTAGAAACCAACTCTGCAAATGTAGTTTGCAATGTGCTCTATTTGTTATTGAACAAGTACAAAATTATGCTCACCTGCTAGGATTTCTCTACAGATTTAAATAACAGGAGAAAATAAATTCTCATGTATTTTGAAATGCCATATAACAGCTCTTAAATACCTTGAGTAGAAATTTTTATTTGTCACTCCTGCTTACATGAAAACAGTCTTTTTCTCTTGTGTTTTCCTATCATTCTGACCAGCAACATAAAACTTTGTTTCAATAGCCATTTTCCTGGAGCAGGCATTTGGTGGAGCTGTTAACACATGGATTGGGATGTCTGCATTCCATATCGGAGTGCCTGGTTCAAGTCCCACCTATACCACTTCTAATCCACCTTCCTGCTGATGTGCACCCAGTGAGGCACCAGGTGATGTCTCAAGTGCTTGGGCCCTGGCTACCCATGTAGGAGACCTGGAAGAAGCTCCTGGCTTTGGCCTGGTCCATCCCTGGCCATTGTGGCCATTTAGGAATTGAACCAGTGGATGGAAGCTCTCTCTCTCTCTCTCTAAATCAAACTTTCAAATAATAAATAAATAAACCTTTAAAAAATAGTAGACTTGCAAGATCACCTGGACCGAGGAGTACAAAGGCTGAGTGGAGACAGCCAAGAATCTCAGAGAAAAGGAACAATGAAGAAGGAACGTGAGCATCATGACGCTAACAGATGAGCATGAGGCCTGAAGGGTGAACAATGGACTGGGCAACAGGAGGCCACTGTGGGCTGATGAGTGCAGCTGCAGTGAAGCAGGGGGAGCAGAAGCTGTACCAGAGTGAAGAAGCAGAGACAGCAGCTTGAAGGGCTCAGGAATTTTGCTCCAAAATGGGCAGATCTATGGGGCAGCAGACTCCATCTGAGATCCAGAAAAGGAAGAGATAGTTAAGGAGATTGGGCCTGGTTTCACTGGCAATTGTGCAAAGTCCCCTAAAGAGGCTGAGGCACTTGTTCCTGCCACCAGCAGTGAAATTGCCCTGGAACACTCGCCACCTGGTGGTCAGTCCCGGAGTCACAGTCACACTCCTCAGAGTAGGCCGAGTTGTTCCCCCATCAGAACCATGACTTTTTCTCATCGGTTGTGGGTAAATTGCAGGAAGGCAGCTGAAGGAAAGCCAAGATGGAAGCCGGCGCCGTGGCTCAATAGGCTAATCCTCCACCTTGCGGCGCCGGCACACCGGGTTCTAGTCCCGGTTGGGGCGCCGGATTCTGTCCCGGTTGCCCCTCTTCCAGGCCAGCTCTCTGCTATGGCCAGGGAGTGCAGTGGAGGATGGCCCAGGTGCTTGGGCCCTGCACCCCATGGGAGACCAGGAAAAGCACCTGGCTCCTGGCTCCTGCCAGGATCAGCGCGGTGCGCCGGCTGCAGCGGCGGCCATTGGAGGGTGAACCAGCGGCAAAAGGAAGACCTTTCTCTCTCTCTCTCTCTCTCTCACTGTCCACTCTGCCTGTCAAAAAAAAAAAAAAAAAAAAAGCCAAGATGGAATGTTCTCCAGCCTCCCCTAACACCTTCCAGGCTATTCCACTGCCTCTGGTTTCTGCCTAGTCCTCTTTACCTTCACTCATTGCCCTCTGTGTTAGCTTTCCAGTGTCCATTTCTGTAATCAGAAGGCAATGAGGCAGCTGCAAAGATGCAGGCAGTCATCTTCCGGGACAGAGATGTGGAGTAGCCTCCCTCAGAGCCTCCAAAGTGAACTAACATTGCTGACCCCTGGATATTCAACCTCCAGCCTCCAGCCTGTGTGAGAACACACTTCTGTTGTCTAAGCCATCTAGTTTGGGCAATTCGTTACATTGATCCCAGGAAACATACACAACTCCTTAGCAATAAAAGGAATGAATATCTTCCCAATTTCTATGAATCTCAAAAAGATAATGCTGAGTGACAGAAATCCTACATAACAAAGAACACCGTCTATATGCTTCTACCTCTATAAAATCCTAGAAAACGCAAACTACCCTATTGTGACAAAAAGCAGATCAGTGGTATGGAGGTGGGAATTCCAAAAAGACATGAGGATATGAATACATTCACTGTCTTGATTGTAGAGATAGTTTGTTAAGTATATGCACATGTCACAACATAATCCTATTGTACACTTAAATTATGTGCACTTTATTATTATATGTCAATTATACCTCCATATATGGTAAAAAATTAATAGGAGCAAATAGAAAACCATAATTCTGTCATAAAGATAGTCATTTGTAGAACTTCTCTGGTCTCCATCCCACTCGGCTGCCTCTTGTTCCTCTGACAAGTTTCTGTATAGGCTCATGAATCTAGCCCTCTTAGCCACCTACATCTCCACTCATCAAGACAAACTTGAGGGACCAGCACTGCAGCATAGTAGGTTAATCATCTGTTTGCAGTGCCAGCATCCCATATGGGCACTGGTTCACGTCCTGGCTGCTTCACTTCTGATCCAGCTCCCTGCTGATGGCCTGGGAAAGCAGTGGAAGATGGCCCAAGTCCTTGGGGCCCTGCACCCACATAGGAGACCTGGAAGAAGCTCCTGACTCTTGACCTCAGATAGGCCTAGCCATGGCCATCACAGCCATTTGGCGAGTGAATCAGTTATAGAAGATCTCTCTCTCTCTCTCTCTCTCTCTCTCTCTGTTGCTCCCTTTCTCTGTCTGTTAACTCTGCCTCTCAAATAAATACATCTTTTTAGAAATTTTTTTAAAAAAGACAAACTAGAAAACATTCCAAAACAAATCAACACATCTTTCCTCATATCTGACTCATTTTCTTTTTTGCTATTTCCTTCTCCATTTCCTTCCACTTCCAAAACTCCAGTCATCTACACTCTATCTTTACTTCCTCTCTCCAGAGTCTTGAACTTTCGTTTATTTATCAATGAACCAACTGTCATGTTACTCTGTTAGTTCAAAGTTCTTTTCTTGTCTGACTCCTTGGATCTCTTTCCTGCAAAGCTACATTAGTTCTATAAGTCCAACGTCCTTTTATCAATCTATCTGCTTTGATCTCTTAACTGCAAATCCCACTTCCTTTTCTATCAGCAATGTTCTAGCAGAAGCCCTCACCCTACACAAAACACCAGTGTCCATGTTTTCCCATGGCCCACTCTTTCTTAGTTTAATGACTTATATTCCTTCCTTGTCCTTATGCCATCCCATCCAATCCTGTGTGTTCCAAAGGGCAGTGTTTTCACAAAATATGTAAGTTGTCAGAGCACAGCCTTTTGAAGAATGCTGTGAAAAGCTCCCAGAGTCTGACACTGAGCGGCAAGTGTAGCACTTGGCAGAATAACTTGCATGGACCTCAGGAATAGCAACAATGCACTTCTGCATCACCACTCTCCTTCCCCTCTCACGGTGAAGTGCGCTCCCTACCACTCTGCCAGTCTGTGTCAGTGTCTCCTCCACTGTGACACCTTACTGAGTAGCTCAACAAACACCGGACATTCAGGAAGAGGCCCCTTGACATAAAGCGATCCTTTCTGTTCTGTTCCTGTGTTCTCAGGTGATAGTGTTGTCAAACTAACCCGGGGTAAGATGTGGAGAGAGAGTGAGTGTAGTCCATGAACTGTGGGAAGGTGGGATTGGGCTTTGTGGGTGACAGCCAGGCCCCACACATCTGAGATGTGGATGCACTGAAAGTGATGAAAATCCTGTAATTGCACCATCCTGGCCCAATGGTTCTACCTCAACATCCATCCATCCTTTCCTCTAGAGTCGCCCTAAGCGTTAATTGTCCCAGTCCTGTTATGAGGAGACAAACAAGGAAAACTCAAGCATCATAGCTTGACAGTCATCTCAACCTCAATACATCTGTGTGTGCCTCTGTTTTACACATGGATGCCATGGAATATAGAGAGGCTGAGATGTGTCTGGGGTCACATAGCTGATCAGTGGTAAAAGCAGCCTAGCCCAGGCCTCCTCAAGGATAGGCCAAAGCATTTTCCCTTTTTCCAAAAGGAAATCTTTTATCCATTGATTCAGGACTTCTTTTTTGGAAACCTGGTTCTTGTGTTAAGTTATCCTCTTGCAATGAGACTGAAGCATCAGCCTTTCCAAATCAGTACAGAACACGCCAAGACAGCATTTTTATTATTTTCTATTCATTGCATTTTATTTATTCGAAAGGCAGACAGACAGAGATCTCCTATCTGTTGGTTCACTTCCCAAATGCCTGCAATGGTCCAGGTTGAACCAAGCTGAAAGCAGGAGCCAGGAACTGAATCTGGGTCTTCCACATAAGTTTTAGGGATCCAACTATTTGAGTCACCACCTGCTGCCTCCCAGGGTGTGCATTAGCAAAAAGCTGTATTAGGGATAGAACTAGGCACTCCACCATGGGATATGCGAATCCCAACCAGCATTTTAACCACCACACCAGACGCCCACCGCTTAGGACAGGATCTTTATGAAAACAAAGCAAATCTCACTTTATATCACAAACAGGACATAAAGGTTTTCTATAAGCCAGAAGAATAGGTATTCAAGACTTAAGAATACATGAAAATGTACTGTATGCTAGATTCCTGGGTTGATTTTTTTCATAGAGGGGAAAATATTTATTCTGTCTCTGAAATTGCCTAAGAATCCATGTTACTAGAGCCCAGTTTCAGTAGACAAAACAGAATGGAGGCGGAATGCCAAGATGATTGGAGATAAAATTCCAGACTCCAAGTCTGAGGATAAAATAATTTACAAAGGCATGCAGTTACTGGCCCACTTAATTTCTTTTATTCTTACATACCTTTTAAAAAGTGGATTATTTCTTTTGATTTCTTTTTTACTTTACAGTCACCCTTCAAAACAGCAATTATTCTAAGATGTATTTCCTGTATGTCTAGCATATAAGTCATGGATACTGAAAATACTCCTAATTATTTCTAAGTTGATAACAAAGTGACAGCTCTACTGAGAGCCAAAATTACAATTCAGTTTCAAATGAATTGACTCTGTTATACTCATCAAATCCTCTTGTTCCTGTCTCATCTCAAATTAGTAATATGTAAATAATAAAATGCACAAATAACAATATGGACAAATACTAATATGCAGTGGATATTTACCATATATAAGAATCAGAATACATATTTGCTTTTAGGAAATATTAAAATATCGCTGGTCTTGATTTTCAGAATAAATTCTACCTAGAACATCTTTCTGAGTTTCTAGACTTTGGGATCCACCAGTGTCTCAGAAATTACGTGAGGCTGGCGCCACGGCTCACTACGCTAATCCTCCACCTAGCAGCGCCGGCACAACGGGTTCTAGTCCCGGTCAGGGCGCTGGATTCTTTCCCGGTTTCCCCTCTTCCAGGCCAGCTCTCTGCTGTGGCCCGGGAAGGCAGTGGAGGATGGCCCAAGTGCTTGGGCCCTGCACCCCATGGGAGACCAGGAGAAGCACCTGGCTCCTGCCTTCGGATCAGCGCGGTGCGCTGGCCGCAGCACGCCAGCCGTGGCGGCCATTGGAGGGTGAACCAACGGCAAAAGGAAGACCTTTCTCTCTGTCTCTCTCTTTCACTATCCACTCTGCCTGTCAAAAAAAAAAAAAAAGAAAAAGAAAAAGAAAAAGAAAAAAAAAAGAAATTACGTGAAGCACAGGTTTTGAATGCAAAACAAAATAATTTTCCTCAACGTCCTATGAAATAGATGCATTTGTTGTATGATTTAGTTTCTTATAGTAATTAATTTTTTCTGATAATTAAAAATTGATTCTAGGGACTTGCATCATGATGAAGAGAGTTAATCCACCACCTCCAACTCTGGCATCCCATATCAGAGAACCTTTTTGAGTTCCAGCTTCTCTGCTTCTGATCCAGTTCCCTGCTAATGCACTTGGAAAGAAGCAGCTGACACCCCACTAGCTTTGGCCCCTGCCACCCACGCTGGAGATTCAGATTGAGTTTCTGGCTTCTGGCTTTGGCCTGGCTCATTACTGACTGTTGCGACTATTGGAGAGTGAACAAGTGGATGGAAGATCTCTCTCTTTCCCTCTGTGTGTGTGTGTATGTTTGTGTGTGTGCATGTATGTGTGTGTGTGTACGTGTAACTCTGCCCTTTGAATAAATTTAAACTTTTTTAAAAAAGTTGATTCTAAGCAACTCTGACAGGGAACTTCTTATAATATGTGAAGGTAAGATGAATCAGTTTACAAATCCAAGTGCGCAAGAATCTCTTTAAATTTCTAAACTGAGTTCAATTTTTATTCTGAGGCCCAATCCAGAGGGGCACAAACCATATCTGACAATACCAGCCTTCCTCCAATACACATCTCCATATATTTTTGAGGGTTGCATCTAAGTTCCTTAAGTTTATGGAGCCCGAAAACACCCAGGAGAGCAGCATCTTTTTGCACCAGACACCTGCTCACACTGGATACTACCAAGACACCCTCGTTCCCATCTAATCTCAAGGTGACAGTCTTTGCAGGTGACTGCTTCATCCCCTTCATTAATGCCACAGGTCTTTCAAACATGGAACTGTAGATTGGGAGAATGGGTAGTGTTCTGGGGGTGTCTCAAACCACTGGCCTAGGCACTGTACCCAGCCTTTTTTTTTAACTTTTATTTAATGAATATAAATTTCCAAAGTACAGCTTATGGATTACAATGGCTTCCCCCCGCCCCCAATGACTTCCCTCCCACCCACAACGCTCCCCTTTCTTGCTCCTTCTCCCCTTCCATTCACATTGAGATTCATTTTCATTTCTCTTATATACAGAAGATCAGTTTAGTATATATTAAGTAAAGATTTCAACAGTTTGCACCCACATAGAAACACAAAGTGAAAAATACTGTTTGAGTACTAGTTATAGCATTAAATAAAAAATGTACAGCACATTAAGGACCGAGATCCTACATGAGGAGTAAGTGCACAGTGACTCCTGTTGTTGACTTTACCAATTGACACTCTTGTTTATGGCATCAGTAATCTCCCTATGCACCAGTCATGAGTTTCCAAGGCTATGGAAGCCTTTTGAGTTCACCGACTCTTATCATATTTAGACAAGGTCATAGTCAAAGTGGAAGTTCTCTCCTCCCTTCAGAGAAAGGTACCTCCTTCTTTGATGACCTGTTCTTTCCACTGGGATCTCACTCGTGGAGATCTTTCATTTAGGTTTTGTTTTGTTTGTTTGTTTTTTTGCCAGAGTGTCTTGGCTTTCCATGCCTGAAATACTCTCATGGGCTTTTCAGCCAATCCGAATGTCCTAAGGGCTGATTCTGAGGCCAGAGTGCTGTTTAGGACATCCACCACTCTATGAGTCTGCTGTGTATCCCGCTTCCCATGTTGGATCATTCTCTCCCTTTTTTGTTCTATCGGTTAGTATTTTCAGACACTAGTCTTGTTTATGTGATCCCTTTGGTTCTTAGTCCTATCATTATGATCAATTGTGAATAGAAATTGATCACTGGGACTAGCGAGATGGCATTGGTACATGCCACCTTGATGGGATTGAATTGGAATCCCCTGGTATGTTTCTAACTCTACCATTTGGGGCAAGTCAGCTTGAGCATGTCCCGAATTATACATCCCTTCCCTCTCTTATTCCCACTCTTATATTTAACAGGGATCACTTTTCAGTTAAGTTTCAACACTTAAGAATAACTGTGTATTAATTACAGAATTAAACCAATAGTATTAAGTAGAACAGACAAAAAAAATACTAAGAGGGATAACATATTAAGTTGTTCATCAACAGTCAGAGCAAGGGCAGATCAAGTCGCTGTTTCTCATAGTGTCCTTTTCACTTTAACAGGTTTCCTTTTTGGTGCTCGGTTAGTTGTCGCCGATCAGGGAGAACATATGATATTTGTCCCTTTGGGACTGGCTTATTTCACTCAGCATGATGTGTTCCCGATTCCTCCATTTTGTTGCAAATGACCGGATTTCATTGTTTTTGACTGCTGTATAGTATTCTAAAGAGTACATATCCCATAATTTCTTTATCCAGTCTACCGTTGATGGGCATTTAGGTTGATTCCAGGTCTTAGCTATTGTGAATTGAGCTGCAATAAACATGGAGGTGCAGACCGCTTTTTTGTTTGCCAATTTAAATTCCTTTGGGTAAATTCCAAGGAGTGGTATGGCTGGGTCGAACGGTAGGGTTATCTTCAGGTTTCTGAGGAATCTCCAGACTGACTTCCATAGTGGCTTGACCAGTTTGCATTCCCACCAACAGTGGGTTAGTGTCCCTTTCTCCCCACATCCTTGCCAGCATCTGTTCTTGGTAGATTTCTGTATGTGAGCCATTCTAACCAGGGTGAGGTGAAACCTCATTATGGTTTTGATTTGCATTTCCCTGATTGCTAATGACCTTGAACATTTTTTCATGTGCCTGTTGGCCATTTGGATTTCCTCTTTTGAAAAATGTCTATTGAGGTCCTTGGCCTATCTCTTAAGTGGGTTGTTTGTTTTGTTGTTGTGGAGTTTCTTTTTGTGGAGTTTCTTGATCTCTTTGTAGACTCTGGTTATTAATCCTTTATCTGTAGCATAGTTTGTAAATATTTTTTCCAATTCTTGTACCCAGACTTTTATATTCAATGCTTTTACAGCATTGCGTTTTTGTAAATAGCAATGCAAAGGTTTCCTGTACTCTCAGATACTGTAATACATAGCATAATTCTGGCATTTCCTAATCTGCTTCCTCTAGAATATGATGGAAATCATAGGAGGGAATAGAATGTTATCTCCACCACTTGGGTGTCTAGATGGCCTTCCTTCCCTCTCCAATTCCTATTTCTTTTTTTTTTTTTTTTTTTTTTGGAAATTGTTTTTTCTTTTTTTTTTTTATTTTTTTATTTTTTTTTATTTTTTATTTTTTTTTTTGACAGGCAGAGTGGACTGTGAGAGAGAGAGAGACAGAGAGAAAGGTCTTCCTTTGCCGTTGGTTCACCCTCCAATGGCCACCGCGGCCGGCACGCTGCTGCCGGCGAACCGCGCTGATCCAATGGCAGGAGCCAGGAGCCAGGTGCTTTTCCTGGTCTCCCATGGGGTGCAGGGCCCAAGCACCTGGGCCATCCTCCACTGCACTCCCTGGCCATAGCAGAGAGCTGGCCTGGAAGAGGGGCAACCGGGACAGAACCCGGCGCCCCGACCGGGACTAGAACCCGGTGTGCCGGCGCCGCAAGGCGGAGGATTAGCCTAGTGAGCCGCGGCGCCGGCCCCTATTTCTTTTTTAATATTTTATTTTTATTTATTTGGAAGGCAGAGTTAGAGAGAGAGAGGAAGATACACAAGAGAAGGGAGAGAGAGAGAGAGAGAGAGAGAGGTCTTCCATCCACTGGTTCACTCCCTAAGTGGCCACAACAGCCAGGGCTGTGCCAGGCCAAAGCTTCATCCAGGTCTCCCACATGGGTTTCAGTGCCCAAGGACTTGGGTCATCTTCCACCAATTTCCCAGGTGCATTAGCAGGAAGCAGGATCAGAAGTGGAGCAGCTGAGACATGAACCAGCACCCAAATGGGATGCCAGCATGGTAGGCAGTAGTTTAACCCCTTATGCCATAATGTGGACCCTCCAGTTCCTATTTCTAATTCTGGATGGCCAGGTTCTTCACCAGTTCTTTGGGATCATTTATTTATAGCATGAATTGGATTAAAGATAGAAGCAAATTCTTTAGCCTTTCTCCTAAAGAGAAATGGGGCTGGACTTAGTGACTCACTTTAAACTAACAGAATATTATGACATCAACACTATGTGACTTTTGAAGCTAGCACAGAATAAGCCTGACAGCTCCTGCTTTGGTCACAAAACACTCTCTTCATGCACCAGGGACCCAGTCATAATGTTACTTAGGAATACAAGTAACAAAGGCCATGGGTAGGCACCTTAGTCAAGAGCCCAGCACTGAGGTCCTAGCCCACAGTCAGTATCAAATGTCAATCATGGGAGGAACCCTCTGGAACACCCAGCCCACTTGAGTCTTCAGTTGACTCCTGTCCTAGTCAAAATCTGACTAGCATTTCAAGAAAGACCCAAGGCAAGAACCACTCAGCTGAGTCCTTCCCAATTCCCAAGCTACAAAACTGTAAGCAAATTAAATAATTGTTTTTAGTGTTATTTGTTATGCAGTAACAGATAACCAGAATATGCAACATATGTTAGGCATATCTAACCTCAAAGTCCAGGCTTTTTTAATGCCAAAGTTTTGTCTGTTTTGATACTCAGTGAGTTTAAAATTAACTGGGAGAGCCATGGGTATAGGCAAATATGATGAGGAAATACAACATATGCAACCCTTGGTTGTCTCTAAATATCATTCCATCCCAAAGGTTTGACATGCTATATGTGAGTTAAATGTTGCTTGTGTCTCTTTCAAAGAGGAGTAGGTTTTTGGTTCTTGAAAGAGAAGAAAGATACTTAAAGGACTGATTTGAAAAACAATATAATTGTCCTACCCTACTCTAGGTAGACTAAGGACTGAAGTATGCCAGGACCACAGTAATACAGGAGTGGCAGGAGGATGACCAGGGAAGCAAACAAGTGGTGTGCACACTCCTTTCTTCAAACAATGTTTAGGGAAGAGATAGTTAGGCAGAAAGGGAAACCCTGGAGAAAGTATAGAGAAAACCCAACTGATGAATGAGTGGAATCTATTTCTCATGTGCAGACACTGGTAGATGCCATTATAAACAACCTGCTTTCCAGATCCAAGGAAGAATTGAATCATCAAGATTTTGCTAGTGCAACACCATTGTTGTGCCTGAGTGAGTGCAAACAGTGGAGTACCACACATTGATAAAATTTGACAGTCCTTTATGGCCAGTGGTGGAGAGCAGGCTCATGCCCTAAAGAACTCTAGACCCCAAAGCTCAAAGCAACAGGGTTAATAAAGACAAAAATCACAAGGAGGGGAGGGGGAATACATGGTTGCTAGAATTGAGGGAAATACATGGTTACTAGGGTCAAGCTGACCTAAGGCCTATGTGAAACCAGTATCAATTACAATCTTGACAATAGACAAATTACAATCTTAACATTAATCCAGGTATTTTAAGCTTGAGTAATCATGCTAGGGCATTTCTGTGTTCTGCCAAGTGGGATGCAGTGTACTGTAGTGTCTAAGTTCTAGACCATAGTTAGTTCTAGACCATAGTCTCTTAGTGGTGGGTACTTTCTCAGGACGGAGCCTCGCGTGCTCTAAAATGGAGTCTCTACTGTTAAGGTGTCACATCATCATGACATACCGAAACAGCATTTTTTGGCAGTCTGTGTTCTGCTCTTTTTTATCAATTTCTTCCTCTGTTTCTCCCTCCACATGAAAAAATGTGGCTGATGCATGATCCTTGAGAATTTGTTTCAGTTCCAATCACACAGAGCTGCCTCATAGTCTCAGTGCTAAAATGAAGACTGACTTGAATTCTTCCAGTGATTCAACAGACTTGAGTCATCAATCAGTCAGGGCTAGGAGGTGGGGTTATGTAGTACAATCATGATCAGCAGGAGCCCACCACTTCTTGTGCAGGAGGTGGGGGGAGATGGAGCAGTTCTCAAAGAAGGAGAATCACTGCAGACAGGGAATGTGCTCCAAAGTTGTCTACTTGGTAAAATGTCTCCAAAATTACAAACACTCAATAAACCATAGCTATTATAATAAAAATGTTTATTATGGTTCTTAGATCAATTACCAGAAAAGTCTGCATTTGGTCTGGAGTACCTCAAAGACATTCGTGTGACAAAAGAACCTTTTTTGCCAGTGTCCCAGACTGACTGACCACATGATCTCATTTCATGTTGGGGTCTATACTGAAAACATCACCATCAAAACTGACCCAGTAATACTCATGAAACACAATCAAGTGGGCCAGCAGAGTCATAAACAACAAACAAACAAAAAAAAACAATTACCTACCAGCACAAACTCCTCCACAGGGAGAAGGCTTTGGCCTAATTCGTAACAACAACTGCTGGTTATTGGATATTTACTCGCTCCCTGTCACTTGAAAGTCCATTGAGAATTTTATTCCATTTAATATTCACAATAGTGCTATGGGGCTAAGTGTGATAATTCCCATCCACAATATGGAGAAAATTAAATTCAAGGCTTAAGTAACCTCTTAATGAATAAACAGCCAGCTGGGAGTCAAATCCAGAGCTGTCAGTTGAACTTAACATTCTTTGTGGAAGCACATAGTACTGCCTGACCATGGCTCTCTGGCAGCTGCAAGGCACAATTCCTCACAGCCTTTCTTCTCCAGCTGACCCCATGTGCCACTTCAGTCTACTCCACCATGTCTTTTATTCCATCTCTGGAGAGGGCACTTATTATTTTGTCTGTCTAGTTATCCCCTTCCCTACACTTCCCTCACAAAAAAGACAGCCATGCCTCTCTCCTCTCCTTCTCTCCCTTTTCCATCCCAGTGACTCCCAAAGAAACTTCAGTGTTCTACCCTAACTTCATTCCTTCCCTTCTTCAGAGATGACCAGACCCTAAGGAGTAGGCTCTAGATCCCAGCTGAGAGTTGGCTACTTGGCCTGTAGTTTTGAATTTGGAATCAATGGATTCAGCCAAGCCTCCCTCCAGTTGCTGTAGCTCTAGTATATTATCCTTAGGAGCTGCTCACTGATCATGATTGCCATGTGGAAGGAAATGACCAGAAAGGAGCAGAGATGAAGAACAAAGATGGGTAGAGTTCTGCAGGATGCCAGCCTCTGTCCTTATTTTCATGATAAATTTTGTGACTGAAAACCAAAACGTAGTAGGCAACTAACTACACTGCCATGCTGATGAGAGCAGGGTTCAGTTTTGTCTCCTCACTGCTGTATCTGTAGTGCCAAGCATGGTGCCTGGTAATAGAAGATTATGACAAACAGCTATTGGATGAGTGATGAAAAATTTTATTCACACATCCATTTTTTCTTCCTTCCTTTTATTACATAGGAAGACATCTGGCTCAATTAGTATACTCTATTACTCAAACACTCTTGATTGTTAATTAGACTATTCATGATCCACCCATGTAACCATCCATCCACAAACTAGCCCACCAACAACAGAGGTTCTCCAATGAGCTAAGTATTTTTAGGAACTGAAGTTAAAAGAATATGATCCCTTTTGAGAAAGTGAAGCTTATCAAGTTCTTTATGGTCCCATATCTTTATGCTCTCCTGTGTCTCTGCTTCTATGACAACCAATGTCATGGTAACCAGAAGACCCAGAACTGTCATAGCCCCGTGATGTAACTGCTTGGTGCTGTGTAACTATTTAATATAAGCCCATAAAAGAAACTGGGGACATGGTTTGGCACAGATCCTCTTGTATAGCTTGGCAGCCACCCTGAACAAGAGGTATTTCCTGTATCTATTTGCTTCCCACTGTGAACATAAAGAGGTATGAACATGAACAAGGCCCCACAGCTGTTCTTTGGCCTATCAAAATCTGGATGTAATCTCCCAAGAGCTGAGCTCCTGCATTACGGTCACCAAGGAACTTCCAGCCTGGGTGGAGGGACAGGCCTCTAAAAGATAATTGTTATTTTCCAGGTCGTCCTGCCTAGGGCACAGTTGGTTGGCAACACCAGCTATTTCTCTAGCTGTAACCCCATCTCACGGATTTTAGCTCCTTTTCTGAGGCTCCACAAAAGCTCCCATTCTGGTCCTTCTATAGTTGCCCACAGTTGTATGGACTTCTTCCACAGGACAGCTCCCATACCTGTACACTATCAGATGGCTTATGGATCAGTCAGGGTTCTCTAGGAAATGAGAACCAACAGGTTATGTATAGACAGATGTATCAGGAGTTTGGTTATAGGAATTAGCTCACATGGTTATGGAGCTTGATAAATCCCACGACCTGCCACCTTCAGGATGGAGAACCAGGAAAGTTGGTGGTGCAATGCAAAGTATGAAGGCTTTTGAATCAGCAGGGATTATCATGTAAATCCAAGCCCAAAGCCAAAAGCCCCAAACTAGAAGCACCAATGTCCAAGGTCCAGAGGAGATAGATGTTTCAGCTTAAGCAGAGACAGTTAATATGTACTTCCTCCACCTTTTTGTTCTACTTGGGCACTCAATACATTGGGATATATGAGCCCACATGGGGAGGATTATTCTCCTTGCTCAATCTGCTGATTGAGCAAATACTAATCCCCTCCAAAGACACTCTCACAGACACACCTGGAAATGTATTACCAATTTTCTGTGTACCCCTTGGCTCAGTCAACTGGATACATAAAAGTAGGTATGAGAACTTGGCTGTTCCACTTGGCCCTAGTAAGCAGAGATAGCTTTTCTGTTCAAGGATATATCTCTCCTGCTGCTCAGAGCTTGGCAGCCTCCCCACCTGCTTGTTCCTTGGATCCTAGGAGAGGCTTGAGATCTTGACTTCCTCCCAATCTCTCTCCTGCCCCCACTACTGTCTCTCCAGTTATCCCACTGCAAAGATGGTGGTTCCAGCTCTTTTCAATTTCCTCTTCCAAGAGCTGCTTCCCATACCTCTTCCCATGGACAAGGACTATTTCCCATCATCCATCATTCACTGAAGCCTAAACATATTGCACATTTCACCTCAATTGAAATCCTCAGCTGGGTCCAGCATTGTGGCGTAGCAGTTAAAGCCACCACCTGCAAAGCTGACATCCTATATGGGCACCAGTTGGAGTCCCAGATGTTCCTCTTCCAATCCAGATCACTGATAATGTGCCTGGGAAAGCAATGGAAGATGGCTGAAGTGCTTGGGTTCCTGCACCCATGTAGGAGACCGAGAAGAAACTCCTGCCCCTGGCTTTGGCCTGGCCCAGCCTGGTTATTACAGCCATCTGGGGAGTGAACCAGTGGTTGGAAGATCTCTTTCTTTCTCTCTGTTTCTCCCTATCTCTAACTGTTTCATAACATGTTAGGAAAGTGGAAAGACTTTCAAATTAATTAATTAATTAATTAATTTTTAAAAATCCTCAACCTGCAAGATTTGTGTTATTATCTGCTATAATTTGAAGAAGATTTGTCTCCCCCAAAAGTCATGTTGAAAGTTGATTTCCATTGAGGCAATTACCTTTAAGAGGTAATTAGCGGCCGGCGTCGCGGCTCACTAGGCTAATCCTCCGCCTAGCGGCGCCGGCACACCGGGTTCTAGTCCCGGTCGGGGCGCCGGAGTCTGTCCCGGTTGCCCCTCTTCCAGGCCAGCTCTCTGCTGTGGCCAGGGAGTGCAGTGGAGGATGGCCCAAGTGCTTGGGCCCTGCACCCCATGGGAGACCAGGAAAAGCACCTGGCTCCTGGCTCCTGCCATCGGATCAGCGCGGTGCGCCGGCCGCAGCGCGCCGGCCGCGGCGGCCATTGGAGGGTGAACCAACGGCAAAAGGAAGACCTTTCTCTGTCTCTCTCTCTCTCACTGTCCACTCTGCCTGTCAAAAAAAAAAAAAAAAAAAGAGGTAATTAGGTCATCAAGAGGGGTTCATGCCTTTCTTGGTGGAGTTTGTTCACTCTAGGAGAACAAGTTATCCTTGGCTAATGTCTCCTCTCTTCTCTTCTGCTTGTCCTTCCACATTCCTACCATGCTATGTATGACACAGCACATGTCCTCGCAAGGCTTACATCACTTTGTTTTCATCCTGGTTTTCAAAACAGTGGTATTCTCAATCTATTCTCTATGTACTTTGCTGAGCTCTTCATGGTCCAAGTGCTGGTTCTGGCAGTGAGCCGACTGATGGGCTGCAAAATCGATCAGCTCCCATTTACATGTGAAGGTACTCCTACTCCTAAAACCACCCTCCCCTCCCAACAGCCCCCTCTTCCTTTCTGGACCCTCTTATCCAGGACCTCCAGCTACTTTTGAATATCCAGGTCCTGGGATCTACCAAGCCTATCTTCATATCTCACAAGCATCAGAGGCTATTTTGGGGTGGAGGGGTGGGGATGGGATGAGCTTTAATTTATATATTCTGTCCTATTTTAATGTCTTTAAAATGAGCATGTGTTATGTTTATAAATAAAAATTTTCCATTTCAACAGAATTGTGAAAAGGCAACCTTGGCCTACTTTTGCACTTTCGCTTTAAATCCCAATAAGTCCTTGAGAAGATTCTTGAAACGCTATCTTTAGTATCAGAAGATGTCAGATCAATAAGATTAACTAGAATAGAGAAAAACATCAACCTCCTCTTATCTTGCCAAGTTCCTCCAGTCTGGTCTTGTTCCAACAGGAGGAGGGGGAAGATCTGTCTAGAAAAACACACAAAAAAGATTGGAATGCCCAAACCTTGCATCTGCCTCCAGAAGTAAAGCTGGATAGGTCTGACTCCTGAGTTCCTTCTGTATGGCTGGCTTCCTCACTCTCATCCTCTTTCTATCTTAAAAAAAAATGTATCTGTTATTGGATTTTTTTTAACCTGAAATGTAATGTACCAGTTTGTAAGGATAAACTCCATTTGTGAGATTTGTGAGACAGAACACAAAGCAGGTGGTCTTAGAGCTGAGAAGCTGTTTGGACTTGGAGCCCAAGTTGTGTGTCCACAGCTTTCTGATCAACCTGTGCTGCTCTGTAAGCTGACATTGCTCTTCCTCTGTGCATAAGTCTCAGTCAGTCTCTCTTGTTGATTTTCAGGGATCCTTAAGCATGTCAAGAAAGCCCAAGCCTCACTACTTCAATGGAAGAGGGAGAATGGAAACCGTCCGTTGGCTCTTGGCTGCAGCTGGAGTAGAGGTAAAATGCTGGATTTGCTCATATTATTTTTGTCTGTAAGTCATTGAGCACTTACTTAGGGTAATGCTGCAAAAAACTCTTTATATGATTCCCAAACAAAAAACAGTTTTTGCCATATGCACATTAAATGTGGGCTGGGAGTGGATTAGTGAACAGGTATCTGTTTGCTGATACTATGCTCAACCAAGGTGATGCAAATACTGAAAAAGTACTGGAAAATGTAAAAAAAAATTTTTCAAAAAAATTTTAAATCCATGCAGTTTTTTCATGTGTTTTTCACGTGCTTTTTGAAGACCCTTTGTGCAAATTTCAAAAGATTTTGCACCAAAATAAAATTATCTCTTAATTCATCTCCATGAATTTTTGAAGTAGCCTCAAATAGTGTTTATAATTTGCTACTAAAAATATAACTGTCTTGCACATCAATGAATTTTTAAATAATCAAAAATTACATTCTCAAAACCTTTAAAAGGTAAGTTATTAAAATATATAAACAGCCTTCAAAAAATCTTTGAGTCTGCCTGAACATTAATTGTGGATATAAAAAAATTAGCCTCTTTTGTAACCCATACAGAAATATTTTCTTAGTCACTCTTAAATGGTCTCTTAAATCCAAAGATGAAGGAACAGGGAGTTTCTGCTAGCCTATGACCAGCTCTATTGCAGTTTACATAAAAGTGGCAAGTAACCCTGGTCACTTGATACTCATTGGTATGCTCTATGTTCTATTGAAACCCTGTCAGAAGGAATCGGCTCCTTTGTTCTGTAGAAATGGAGACACCTTACGTGAATGTAGCTTGGAACATGGTTTAGATTTAAGTGCTTTGTGAAATACATACATTTTATATGATCAGGTAGTGTTATTGTAAAGGAAGATCTTTTTAAAAAGTTTACCTTTCTACAAATCCTTTTTTTTTTTTTTTTTTTTTTGACAGGCAGAGTGGACAGTGAGAGAGAGAGAGAAAGGTCTTCCTTTGCTGTTGGTTCACCCTCCAATGGCCGCCGTGGTCGGCGCACCGCACCCAGGTGCTCTCCTGGTCTCCCATGGGGTGCAGGGCCCAAGCACTTGGGCCATCCTCCACTGCACTCCCTGGCCATAGCAGAGAGCTGGCCTGGAAGAGGGGCAACCGGGACAGAATCCGACACCCTGACCGGGACTAGAACCCAGTGTGCCGGCGCCGCAAGGCTGAGGATTAGCCTATTGAGCCACGGCGCCAGCCTTACAAATCCTTTATTTTTCATGTCTTAAATTAAAATTTTGAAGACATGTAAAATACAAAGAATATTGTAATAACATGATGCTATGACATGGAATGAGCAATTTTTAGTAGTTTACAATTGCCTTCAGTCTTTTAAAAAAAAAACCACAGGTAATATATGTTTCTGTTAAATATAAACATTAACAGAGCTAAAATTCAATTGGACCATCACATACATCTCTGCTTTACAAACTGTAACTAGTCAGTCTAACATCTGTAATTTTGCATTCACATCTGTATTCACCAATCTTGGACTCCTGTGCCT
Source organism: Oryctolagus cuniculus (assembly GCF_964237555.1). Taxonomy (NCBI): domain Eukaryota; kingdom Metazoa; phylum Chordata; class Mammalia; order Lagomorpha; family Leporidae; genus Oryctolagus; species Oryctolagus cuniculus. Next base: position 117,263,882 of record NC_091436.1, read on the forward strand.
TTGGAAATAATTTAGATTAATGTCTCCTTTTGTGTATCATTACATGTTTCCTCTTTGCACTCAATAATGTGTTTCTGAGGTCTATCCGTGTTAAGATGGATAGATGACAAGTGGATAAATGATGAAAGAATGACAGAATGAGAGAGAAAGGAAAGATTTCTTGGGGGGCATTGCATATATTTTAGTATAATTAAAAAAAAAAAAAAGCTTGAACTGACTTCTCCCGCCAACGACTTAATTTTTACAAAATGAGGAAAGGCAAGTTCTCTTCTCTGAGCCACACAAAGCCCCTTCTCAGAACTCCTGATTGCTCAGTTTTTAGACTCAGGTAAGTCAGTACTGCCATAGCTGCCAGGGTCAGGAGAAGACTCTGTCGTCAGTTCCTGCCTTCTGTGCCCGCATTTCCCTTGAGATGTGAGCAACATGAATTTTCACAAGTTCAACAGCCCTGCTGTGTGGAAAATGCAACTTCGCCACAGTGGTTTTGCTTTGCTTATCTCTGGTGCCTCTGCAGCTTCTACCACAGCCACTCACACGGTGAGCCTTTAAGCAAAAGATAAAATTGAAGAAAGCACACCATTTTCCTTTTCTGAAAGTTCAGATAGGAAACCTTTTCTGTGTGCTGTGGTGAAAGTCCATCTAAAACTTGGGGAAATTCCTCAGGTAGTACTGAGTCTGGATAGATGGCATGCTGGTATCCACACCCAGAACTGGGCCACTGAACTGGCTCACCCCCTCCACACCCCATTCCCCATTCCCCAGCCCTGGGGGCTCCCCATTCCTCCCCGTTCCCTTCCCACACTCCCCTCAAGTCTCAGCCTGCGTATGCCCCACTTGGAATTTGGAGTTGGGCTTCACGCTTGAGGCTTTTGGAGCCTGGCCAAATCAGACAGTAAAAGTTACTCTAGAGTTCCTGACGTGAGAAAGTGAAATCATTAACACACCGCTCTCTTCATCACACCTCATAAAACTCAGAAATAACATTTAATTTGGGGGTGGGGGGAGTGCTTCTCTGAAAGCTTTGTTATACCTGGCTTAACCTCCTCGATATTCTCATATTTGGTTCCAACTTTGGAATAAGGCTTCTTCCTGTAATAGTCATGTAAATAAAACTTACACAGGAGCCAAGGTGATAACACCCGAAATGTCGTGGGCTGGGAGATGAGGGAACCCAGCCCTGATGCTCCCAGCATCCAGCTGAGGGACTTGAGGCAAGTCACTTAACCTCACTGTGCTCCCTAAGCATCAGCTGAAAGTTTGGAAAAAAAGAATTCCAATATTATGTCAGTTTGCTGGCCTTTCTTTTCTTTTTTTCTAATGAAAATGAGAGAAAGGGGTGGGGGACAGAGAGACACCTCTATCAACTCTACCTAAACCAAGAAAATTTTATGAAGAATGGAAGGTAATGGAGAGATAGCACTTCATATTACAGATAATTAAACAGACCCAGGGAGAACTTACCTTGCAAAAACAAAGAGCAGGGGGAAGAAACAAGAGAACTTCCCCACCACACACACATACACACTCCCAGTCTACCCCAACATAAAGATTTTTAAATATAGTAAGTGTCCAATTCCTGTCCTCTGAATGCCACATTTCTACTAAGACCTAGCCATAAGAAAAAGAACATGACTGCTAAACACTTGCTTGTTTTTAGCGAAAAGGCTTGAAGAGTGAGATTTTTTTTAATGTATTCATATTTTCTATTTTTTCTACAATGAGTTCTGTAACTTCTGCAAGAATATTGAAAATATTTTAAGTGGGGCCGGCGCCATGGCTCACTTGGATAATCCTCTGCCTGTGGCACCGGCATCCCATATGAGCGCTAGGTTCTAGTCCCGGTTGCTCCTCTTCCAGTCCAGCTCTCTTCTGTGACCCGGGAAGGCAGTGGAGGATGGCCCAAGTGTTTGGGCCCTGCATCAGCACAGGAGACCAGGAGGAAGCACCTGGCTCCTGGCTTCAGATTGGCGCAGCGTGCCGGCCACAGCGGCCATTTGGGGGGTGAACCAACGGAAGGAAGGCCTTTCTCTCTCTCTCACTCACTGTCTCTTATCTATCAAATAAAAAAAAGAAAGAAAGAAAAAAGAAAAGAAAATATTTTAAGTGAATAAAAGAAAGACTTTTTTTACTTATCTTCTTTGCTTTATAAAATTGGCAGCGTTTACAGGCAGGCATTTGGAGTGGCAGTTAAGATGCTGCTTGAGATACCCACATCCCATGTTAGAGGACCTGAGTTCAAGTCCTGGCTCCACTCACGATTCCAGCTCACCACTAATGTGCACCCGGTGAGGTAGCAGGTGATTACTCAAGTAGTGGGATCCCTGCCACCCATGTGGAACACTGGATTGAGTTCTTGGCTCTTGGATTCACCCTGATCCATTTCATGAGTAAACCCACAAATCTCCCTCTGCCTTTTGGATAAAATAAATTCATCAAAAATATTTTTTAAAAGGGGAAAGAGTCAATAATTTATCCTGGGGTTGGCACTGTGGTGCCATGAGTTGAGCTGCCATCTGCAGCACCAGCATCCCATATGAGCACTGGTTCAAGTCCTGGTTGCTTCACTTCTGATCCAGCTCCCTGCTAATGTGCCTAGAAAAGCAGTGGAGGATCGCCCAAACACTGAACACATGTGGGAGACGAAGATGAAGCTCCTGGCTCCTGGCTTTGGCCTGGCCCCGCCCTGGTTGTTGTGGCCATTTGGGGAGTGAACCAGTGAATCGAAGTTCTTTCTTTCTCTCCCTCTCCTCCCACTCTCTGTAACTCTGCCTTACAAATAAATACTTTTTAAATATATATATATATATATGTGTGTGTGTGTGTGTGTGTGCGTATCCTTAGTTTAAAAATAAAATAAAATAAAATTGGCAGAATTCCCTGGAGACATTTAAGGATTGAAGTTAATACTAGCCTTCAGGGTGCAGGAATATGATCTAACATCCTGGTTTAACATTATTTAAGCATGCAGGAATGACAACCAAGGAACCATGTACTGGTATACAAGGGTATTTCTAAAAAGTTAATGGGAAAAAAGGAACTAAAAGATGTTTATATGGTGTAAAATTTTTTTTGAAATTTATGTCATTTTTTTCATCATGCACATTTTCCACAAACTTTTTGAAGTAGGCTTTGCTGTGGTTTGAATAGGATATGGCTCCCAAACTTAGGCAGATGTTAGAAGCATAAATATCACAGTCTCATGTATGGAGCAGGGTGGGTGGAAACTTAATCCACCTGCGGTGTTTAGAAAGAGGCCTCATGGATGGTCCTATGGTCTTTAGGGGTAGTTTCTGCAAGAGGGTTGGTGATCAAAGTCTGGGTCAGGCCCACTACACTCTCTCTGCTTCCTCTTCCACCATGAGGTCCTTCCTCCCTGGATGTCCTGTCATGGTCATCTTCCAGCTTCACCAACGGCCTAACCAACGGCCTGCTGGACTGTGAGCCTCTAAATCACAGTCAAAACGAACCTCCTTCCTTCATAAGTAACTCATTTGGGTATTTAGTTATAGTGAAAAAAAATTGACTGGTTGGGGCTGGCTCTGTGGTATAGCAGGTAAAGTCACCGCCTGCAGTGCCGGCATCCCATATGGGCACCAGTTCGAGTCCTGGTTGTTGCACTTCCAATCCAGCTCTCTGCTATGGCCTGGGAAAGCAGAAGATGGCCCAAGTACCTGGGTCCCTGCATCCATTGTGGGAGACCCAGAAGCAGCTCCTGGCTTCAGATCAGCACTGTTTCAGCCATTGCGGCCATCTGGGGAGTAAGAGGATGGAAGACTCTGTGGTTTAATTGGTGGTTAGTTCTTTTACTTCTATTTAATTCTTTTCCATGAAATCAATAGTAATAATTATTAAAAAAAAGGTTAATAGCAACACACAATAATGTTAGGTGTGTGTTTCTTTCATTTTTTAGTTTGAAGAACAACTTTTTGAAACACGTGAAGAATTTGAGGAGTTAGTCCAAGGTGAGATACAAGCCTTGTTACTCATGATGTTGCATTAGACCAAAGAATGAAACGCTCTATTATTATGGCTCTCTCGCTCTCTCACACTCTCTCTCTCTCCTGCATACTCATACACACACACACACACACACACACACACATACACATTTGATGTATTGAGAGGCAGAGAGAGGCAGAGACAGAAAGGGAGCTCCCATCTGCTGGTTCAATCCCTAAATGCCTGCAATAGCCAATGGATGAAACAGGCCAAAGCTGGGGCAGAAACTCAATCCACAACTCCCAGATGGGTGACAGGGACACAATTACCTGAGCCATCACCTGCTGCCTCTCAAGGTGCACATTAGAAGGAAGCTGAAGTTGAAAACACAGCCAGGACTCAAACCCAGGAACTCCAATATGGGATACAGGTGTCCCAATTGTCATGTTATCTGCTACATCAAATGCCCATCCCACATGCATATTTTAAGTAAAAGCAGTGAAAATTACACAGACAACATGTAAGGAAGGCAGCACTTAAATCCCCCAAGCAAGAGCCCCACCACCAAGATTCTAGGGTATAATGATTCCAGCCTCTTCCTTTAATTTCCCCAGCCCCAGGGATGATATCTACTTCCTACAGTTGCTACCTTCATGATACCACACTGTTCCTTTCAGGAACAGTGCCTTTCAGGCCCGGATAACTTCTTCATATTCAATTTTCTATGCTAAGATAACTGATGTAGTTCAGTCTTCCAGTTAGATCCTGAGACAATGAAGAGAATTGGCTCAACTTTAGGTGTTAACGACAAGGCCAGCCTTACTGTTACCTTTCTGAGGCCCAGATAAAGACAGACTGACACAGAGGGAGACAGACCATCCAGCATCCTTTTTTTTTTTTTTTTTTTTTTTTTTTTATTTTTTGACAGGCAGAGTGGACAGTGAGAGAGAGAGAGAGAGAGAGAAAGGTCTTCCTTTTGCCGTTGGTTCACCCTCCAATGGCCGCCGTGGCCAGCGCACTGTGGCCTGCGCACCGCGCTGATCCGATGGCAGGAGCCAGGTGCTTCTCCTGGTCTCCCATGGGGTGCAGGGCCCAAGCACTTGGGCCATCCTCCACTGCACTCCCGGGCCACAGCAGAGAGCTGGCCTGGAAGAGGGGCAACCGGAACAGAATCCGGCACCCCGACCAGGACTAGAACCCAGTGTGCCGGCGCCGCAAGGCAGAGGATTAGCCTATTGAGCCACGGCGCCGGCCCCATCCAGTCTTTTTAATTAAACCACTGCTATTGTTAGTAATGGTTTGAATGTAAGGATTCCTTAAAAGACTGAAAAAGTAAGCCTAAAGAAAGGAATTATCACTGAGATAGGAGATCACTGGGATTCAGCAAGAGAAGAGAAAGGGCATGGCAGGTTCATGTGCAACAATGGTGAGGAATAATGTGTAGAAAGTATGTAGAGGAAAATTTCAAGGAGTGCTTTCAATTCCAGACTGGGATAAATATTTATGCTTATTCTCTTACATACAACAGGGAGTAATGAAAAAGATTTAAACTGAGACTTAAGACTTCAAGAAGACAAACAGGCTGAGCATGTGGGATAGATAAGAAAGGCCCATCTGGAGGCCAAGTTAACCACTTAGGATCTTACTTGGTAGTTCAGCGGTAAAAAGAGTCTAAACTAACAGGTGACCGTAGAAAATCACAGTAAGGAATAAGAAAAGGGGCAGAAGAGAAGCTTTTTTTTTTTTTTTTTGAGATTTTTATTTATTTATTTGACAGGTAGAGTTACAAACAATGAGAGAGACAGAGAGAAAGGTCTTCCTTCCGTTGGTTCAACTCCAGATGGCCGCTACGGCCGGAGCTACGCCGACCTGAAGCCAGGAGCCAGGAGCCAGGAGCTTCTTCCTGGTCTTCCGCGTGGGTGCAGGGGCCCAAGGACTTGGGCCATCCTCCACTGTCTTCCTGGGCCACAGCAGAGAGCTGGACTGAAAGAGGAGCTGCAGGCAAGGAGTAACCTAGTGCACCACCACGCCGGTCCCAGAGAAGCTTCTGTATCTGTATTTTTTTATCTTCCAGAGTACTAACATTGTGTCTTACATACCACACCTTTTTAATACAAGTGAATACACAAAAATTTATTTTTCTTAGTCTCTAAAAGCATTTTGATAAATGTTATTTTATTACATAACCCGATTTTGTAGAACCTTTAGAGTTAAATAAAACTTAGTTACTGCTATCAAAGACAACAAATAATCCAACTTTTGTTTGTGATTTTAAGGTGGAAATCTGATGTACGAGCAAGTGCCCATGGTTGACATTGATGGAATGCATATGGTGGAAACCAGAGCTATCCTGAGATACATAGCAGCAAAACACAACTTGTATGGCAGGATCCTGCAGGAGCAAGCCTGGTCCAAACAGTGCTTCTTATGCAGAAGAGAACTAAGACTTTTAGGCTCATTAGCAGCCATATGCAGTGGAGTTCTTGATAGAGTCACCGAAAATTCATTTAAGTTATTATTATTAAAATAATGAATACATATCAAAAGGGAGGAAACAATATAATAATCCCAAGGTACATGGTTGCCTTCAATAAGTATGAATTTGTGACCAGTTTCCTTAATTTTCTGTAAATTTTTTGTATTTTGCTGTCATTAAAAGAAAACCAGCCACTTTCTCATGAACCTGTGCTTGCCTCCACTAGGAAGCAGTAGCATAGCACCCAGGAATAAATCACAACTCTGACTCAAAGTTTTGTGGGAAGGTAGTCTCTCCCTGGGAAACTGATTCTGGAAGTGGCTACTGGAAACCACCTCATTCGTCTCTGGTCACACCTGATGTAACTCCCAGCCTCTCAGACATCAGCTGATTCTCACATGCACACACCAGTGCTTCTGCAATAAGCAGACCAGTCTACAAACTGCCAAAATCGTCTTAGGTCACCTAGAGTTTAAAACAGCAACTGTAAATTGTAAATTAGTGCACAAAAGTAGAAAACTGTGAGTTGGTAAACAACAAATAGTTCATTTTTATTAAATGTTTTAAGTAAAATTGTCATTGATTATGCATTGTTTTATTCAAAATGCATTTATATTTAAAAACTGTTTTTACAAATTTAATGCAGTTAGAAATTTTTAATCTTATATTTTCAAGTCTCAACTGTAAGTTTTCTCATGTTTTCTAGTAGCTTCTGCCAACTTCCTATTGATTGCAACCCTGCAGTATAGCTTAATGTGTTCTTCTTTCTATTTTTATAAATTTGTAGTTGGAGTTAGAGGTGCTGGTGGTTTTGCAAGACCACTTCATGAGTGTTGGTGGATTCCTCTATCAGGAAGCACAGAATGCCTGCCTGTCTATGCTTTGTGATATTGATGGTCTTTGGTGTTCAGTGCTAACATTCCTTCAGCATTTATCATCAAAAATACTGTATCTATAAGACTTCATCCACCACTGCTTAGTTGAAACTACAATTTCCTATAAGAAAGGTAGGATTGATGTTTGGTTTTCTTTGTTTTCCAAGTAATGAGCTGATTCACTTGCATCCTTCAACAGTGACTGACTAGTTCTTGTTATTGATTTAATATTACTATGAAGTCACAATTTAAACATCTTTGGTGTGTTTCTGTTCATTTAATTGTTATTCTTATTTGTGCTAAAATTATCCTACTTTGGTCTGTGGCAGTCAAGTGGCTCCCAGGAATTTTTTATATTATTCTACTGGCCTCATCCCTTCCTGATCATCTAAAGTAACATGATGATCCAGATCAGTCCTCTGCATCTCTTGCTCCAGCCCTGAACTCAGCCCTGTCTCTAATGAGCTGAGTTCCTCAGAGCTGCGTTAATGCCAAGTGGTTCTTAAGCAGACCTTTCACAGAACTAATGTTTATACATTAAAAGTGAATTAATAATTTACTTATAGTGCTTTCATTGGTATGCTACAACAAAACCTCGTATGTGTTAGACACTTTGCATTTTAAAATTCTTTGGACTTCATAATCCCATAAGAATGCTCAGAATGGCACACTTCTGGTTATCTATTGCTACTCAATATTCTCCCCCACAGTTCTGTGAGTTGACAGGACTCCGCGGAGGGGTTCTCTCTGAGTGTCTCAGGCAGTGCTTTGCTTGTCTGTCTGGCACTTGGGTTGGAAGGGCTGGAACCTGTGAGTCTGGCTGGGCCTCTGTCTCTTTGCATGTGGCTAGCTTGGGTTTCCACACAGCATGAGCTTTGCTGTATGGGTGGATTCCTACATAGCGCCTGGCTGCCCTTAGAGCAAGAATTCCAAGACCAGGCAGAAACTGCAAGACTTCTTGTGACCTAGCCGTGGAACTCCAAGAACTTTTCTTTCCACATTCTATGTCAAGATGTCCCCATGGCCCACTCAGACTCAAGGGCAGAATGAAAACAACTCCCTATGCAAGGAGTAGCAAAGAATTTGAGACAATTGAGACACATTGCTATCCAAGGTCGAATCTAAAGGAACTATGGTTCAAAAAATTCAGAGACTCACCATTTACCAGGACAGAGGTTTCCAGTGCCCACACCAGCAGTCTTTTCACTATGAAATGGTTAGACACAGGACTCACCTTTCCACACAAGTAGAGAGGGAACTTGTAGAGTGAGTCTTGTGCCTTTTTAAGTTGCTCTCCTGACTGTGTCCGAGAACCTTCCATCCAGATGCAGACATTTTAGGCCATCCAGGGGTCCTTGGTACATTTTCCTTCCGTGCATCAGCATGCATAGATGATCTCACTGTTATTTCCACATTTCAGTATGATCTCTGCCCAATTTACTACTTTGAAACTATTTTAATACTTTGTGTACAACTATTTTATTAGCATTAGTATTAAATAACTGATATATACATATTGATAACTGCTGACATACTTTGAGAATTTTCCTACCTCCCAGGTTGAGTTTTATTAATACCCAAAGGTAACAGGAGACTGACAGAAATGCTTGGCTTCAGCACATGTTGTCATGTGCCATGTTCCATGACAACACCGGAAAACCTCAATGAGAGGCCTGATAACCAGGCGGGTAAAATTGAAACACCACTTAAAACATTTCTCTGGGCTCTAAGGTGATACTCCCTTTATCTGAAGCTCTCTTATCACCTTTGCTCTAGGATTGACATGTACGTGGAAGGCTTGAAGGACCTGAGTGACATGATTATGTACCTTCCACTCTCTCTGCCTGAAGAGAAGGAGAGGGATCTTGAACACATCCTCCAAAGAGCCACTACACGATTCCTCCCTGTCTAAGAGAAGGTAAGCAACAGGCGTCTGCCCCACTTCCTGTCTTGGGTCATGGGGAAGAAAAACAAACTAAACTAAAAGTAGATAAGAATATTACTGGTGGGTGAAAGATGCCCCAAAGCCTCTGCGAAAGCTCTCACTTCTTCCCTCACTTAACATTTATAAAACAAACCCACTCTCCCTCTTTCCTCTTGGGTCTTCTGGATCTTATTATTATTTTTTTGTAAAAGCTTTGTTTTTTAAAAAATTTTATTTATTTGAAAAGAGTGACAGAGAGAGAGGGACAGACAGCCAGAAAGCGAGCTTCCATCCGCTGGTTCACTCCCCAGATGGTTGCAACAAGTCAGGGCTGGGTCAGGAACTCCAAGAACATTTCTTTCCACATTCCATGTCAAGTATGTGCCCAAGGTCCACTCAGACTCAGGGCTGAAGCCAGGAGTGAGGAGTTTCATCCAGGTCTCCCGTGGGGGTGCAGCGGTCCAACTACTTGGGCCATCCTATGTTGTTTTTCCCAGGCCATTAGCAGACAGCTGGATCAGAAATGGCGCCGCCAGGACACAAACCAGTACCCATATGGGATATCAGTGTCACAGGTGGCGGCTTTACCTGCTATGCCACAACACCAGCCCCAGGATTTGTGTGTGTGTGTGTGTGTGTGCTTATGGTGCTGATTTAATTTTGGAATAAAACAGAGCCTTTCTGACAAGATTCAGGGGGAAGGGAAGAAATCCACACTCACTAGAGAAGTGGGTAGGAAGGAAAATTAATATTATTTCTAAAATACATTGGATAGTAAAGGCTCAAAACAGGTTAAAAGGTTATAGAATTCTACTTAATATTTCAAAAATTGAGGAAATTGATTTTAAAAAACACTTTAGTTTTCCTGTCTTTATTATTTGAAAAAGAATATCTGAAGTGGGTTTTTGAGCAAATATTTAAACTGACATCCCTAACACAAGAGTTGGATGCCTTCATTGAATGTACTTCATTGAATGTACTTCATTAGTATACTCATTATAATATTGATAGAGGAAAGAAATAATGAAATGCTAGAATTTGACAAAAATTGAGCCAGATGACTTTTCCAAACCCATTTCCTATGCTGCTTTAATCCATTCATTCTAGGTTAAATAGAACAGTTGTAACTGAATGACTTACTTTTTTTTTTTTTTTCTTTTTTTTCTTTTTTTTTTTTTTTCTTTTTTGACAGGCAGAGTGGACAGTGAGAGAGAGAGACAGAGAGAAAGGTCTTCCTTTGCCGTTGGTTCACCCTCCAATGGCCGCCGCGGTCGGCGCGCTGCGGCCAGCGCACCGCGCTGATCCGATGGCAGGAGCCAGGAGCCAGGTGCTTTTCCTGGTCTCCCATGGGGTGCAGGGCCCAAGCACCTGGGCCATCCTCCACTGCACTCCCTGGCCACAGCAGAGGGCTGGCCTGGAAGAGGGGCAACCGGGACAGAATCCGGCGCCGCAACCGGGACAGAATCCGGCGCCCCGACCGGGACTAGAACCCGGTGTGCCGGCGCCGCTAGGCGGAGGATTAGCCTAGTGAGCCGCGGCGCCGGCCATGAATGACTTACTTTTTATATTTAATTATATTTATCATGATCGACAATCTTTGATCCTAATCACTTGATGCAGATTATTTTATTGATACTGATATATTTGGCATGAATTACAGATACTTTCTGTCCTTGGTTAAACTTCCCCTAATGACATGCAGTGAGTTTTCAGTCCCCTTGATCCAAACTAGATCACACTGTGAAAATTCTACACTGAAGGCTTTCTTCATGTCATTTTACTCAGAAGTATTAAAAAGATAACATTCAATTATAATCAGAGTAAAATTTAAGAGATTTTTATCCTACAGTTTTATAAATATTATCAATGAGTAGATATCTAACACCACTATTCCTAATGACTATATTTTTGTTGTATAAGTTTATGAAGTATAGAGACTTCCCTCATGGCTAAGAATAGTAACAATAACAACATAGCTAACAACTATACTAATGGTAATGATGGTTCACGTCTGAGTGCCAAGGACTCTGCTGTGCACTTTACCCATTACCTCCACTTTGCATTCATAACTCCACAGAAGAGATGTCAGTATTATCCCCATTTACAATTGAGGCAATCACAGATGAAACAAGCAAAGTAACTTAACCAGTGTCACACAACCAAGAACACTGGCACCTGCATCCAAATCTAACTCCTGAGCCCATGCCTACATTTCATAACATTATAGAGTTTTAGGGTCACCAGAGTCCACCAGTAACCACCTACCCTAATCTTTCATTTTGTATTCAATCAATTTTGACCTGAAGTGACCCGTAAATGACAGCCCTATGAGAAGAAAACATGGTTATAAAATGAGGTGTAGGTCTCTGTGCAACCAATGTTCTCCCTGCAAAGTACCTTCCAAAGAACAACATACCTAAGGAATCTGCCATGAGATGGCACAAGGAGGGAACATCATCAAGACCTGGAGGAGCGATCAGCCAAGGTTATGGTGCTAACTATAACTATAGCGTCTAGAACTTTCTGCAAAGTCAATGAACTTAACTGAATTGTATGTTAGGTATGTCCTGACTCTTCTACCTTCTCCATCTCAACTATGCAGGCACTGAGAGAACATGGGCAAGATTTTCTTGTGGGCAACAGGCTGAGCTGGGCTGCTGTACAGCTTCTTGAAGTCATCTTAATGGCTGAAGAATGCAAACCCAGTATCCTCTCGGGCTTCCCTCTGCTACAGGTAACACCATCCAAATGGTTCCCAAGGACAGTAAGGAAAATGGATTTCATTCACGTATTCTTTCATTAAATCATTCACCACCAGCTAAGAACCTACTGACTTCTTTATGCCAAGAAGTGAGTTAGAAATATGTTAAGAAATATACATAGTGGGAGACACAAAATAGCATCTAAAGCAGGACAGTCACCTGGACCACACAGGGATCTGAGGCAGGGTCTCTGCAGAACTCAACTCTCAAAGGCTTTGACAGGCATGTAGTAGACCCTCAATAAAAGTTGCTTCCTTCCTCTAAGTTAAATGGGGAGAAACATAAGATAATATCATTTTAACAGACATCATTTTAATGATACTTGTAACCACTGAGAAAGCTATTGCATGTCATGTATCACACTAAGCAGCAAATGCTCATTTATTTTATCCTAACCTCAAAGTAAATAGAAAATGAGACTCAGAGGTAAAATAACTTTCACCAAGTCACATTGTTTACAGGTGACAGGACTCAAACCTTAGTCTGTCTGATTCCATAGCCTTAAAATACTTTGCTATGTTGGTAGATTCCTTTACAATCTTGTAAAAATATACTCACGTAAAACATTTGGAATCTGAGTTATGACAATGCCACAGCTTCAGTTTTGCATTTCCTATTATATTACAAACATGTTTTCATACTGTTACTCAGTCTACCTCATTTTTATACAAAGTCTATATACATATTTTTAAAATTTACACATTTAAAATATGTTGACATTTAATAGTGTCAATTGTTAGAACAACAGGAGTCACTGTGTACTTACTTCTCTTGTGGGATCTGTCCTTAATGTGTTGTACAATGTGAATTAATGCTATAATTAGTACTCAAACAGCACTTTACATTTTGTGTTTCTGTGTGGGTGCAAACTGTTTAAATCTTTACTTAATATATACTAAATTGATCTTCTGTATATAAAGAGAATTGAAAATGAATCGATGTGAATGGGATGGGAGAGGGAGCGGGAGATGGGAGGGTTGCGGATGGGAGGGAAGTTATGGGGGGGGGGGGCCACTGTAATCCAAAAGCTGTACTTTGGAAATTTATATTTATTAAATAAAAGTTAAAAAAATAAAAAAGAAATAAATAAAAATATGTATACATTTAAAATACATACTTTTTTAAAAAAGATTTTATTTATTTTATTTAAGAGGTAGAGTTACAGACAGTGAGAGGGAGAGACAGAGAGAAAGGTCTTCCTTCCATTGGTTCACTCCCCAAATGGCCACAGAACTGCGCTGATCCAAAGCCAGGAGCCAGGAGCTTCTTCCTAGTCTCCCATGCGGGTACAGGGGCCCAAGGACTTGGGTCATCTTCCACTGCTTTCCCAGGCCATAGCAGAGAGCTGGATTGGAAGTGGAGCAACTGGGACTAGTACCGGTGCCCATATGGGATGCTGGCACTGCAGGAAGAGGATTAACCTACTGTACCACAGCTCCAGACCCTAAAATACATACATATTTTAAAATTTTTCATAACTATATAATATTCCATTTATTACACTCTAAATAATCTTACTAAAAAAAATCACAATATACATGTCCTACATGTATAAAAAACTGAGAAATATCTACATAAATGAGCATTCATTGGACACAGTTTTATGTAGCCATTTATATTTAAGGATTATACAACAATATGCAAGTGATTATGGCTTAAAAAATGAAGGCTTATCATTATTGTATACCAAGATGCTCTGGAATGTTTTCATAAGTAAGGTTGTGAGAGAATCTTTATGGATATGACTTGTGCCACATTTAATATTACATTGTTATTATGTATTTTTCTGAAGATTTATTTATTTGAGAGGCAAAGTTATAGACAGAAATAGGGAAACACAGAGAAAGGTCTTCCTTTCACTACCCAAATGGCAGCAATGGCTGGAGCTGAGCCTATCTGAAGCCAGGAGCCAGGAGCTTCTTTGGGTCTCCCACATGGGTGGAGAGGCCAAGCACTTAGGCCATCTTCCACTGCTTTCCCAGGCCATATGCAGAGAGCTGGATGAGAAGAGGAACAGCTGGGATTCAAACAGTGCCCTGTGTAGTATTGTAAATGGGATCACTTGGCTATGGCCTATGAACTTTTTGTGGATTACTAACTTGTATTGCTGAGTATTGTTAACTTGTAATATCACTTTGCAATGTGCCATACAACATATGAATCCCACTTATCTCTCATCTCTACCAGCAGTGGGGAATGTAATTTTAAATTATTTTTCCTCATAGGCAAGACAAGTCCTCATCTCAATCTTACTTTATTTTGCAATTTTCTACTCTTATAGATACTGCACTTTTGCATTTTAGGAATTCAAGGTCAGAGTCAGCCATATCCCCACAGTTAAAAAGTTTCTCCAGCTTGGAAGCTAGAGGAAGCTCCCACTGGATGAAGAATCCATTCAGACTGTGAAGAGCATATTCAAATCTGAACACGGCATGTTTCTTAAAAACATGAGCACCATAGTAGCTGATATTAACAAATGAAGAGGTCTAAGGAACTCTACTTTTGTAACAAGGCTCAGACAGCTATCCTCTGGCCACATTAATAAAGCTATGAAAACAAAGTGATGAGGAAATGACTGTCTCATACCTGTCTACAAGTCAGAGAACTTTTGCTGTTTTTCATAAGACAATATAACATCAATTAATCAGAAACACCCAAATAAGAATTCTTCTGCATTCAACACAGTGCAAAAGATTAAAATAATAGGGAGACAAACTGGGAAGGAAGAACTCAAACTATCCCTCTTTGCAGATGATATGATTCTTTACTTAGGGGATCCAAAGAACTCTACTAAGAGATTATTGGAACTCATAGAAGAGTTCGGCAAAGTAGCAGGATATAAAATCAATGCACAAAAATCAACAGCCTTTGTATACAAAGTCAATGCCACGACTGAGGAAGAACTTCTAAGATCAATCCCATTCACAATAGATACAAAAACAATCAAATACCTTGGAATAAACTTAACCAAGGACATTAAAGATCTCTACAATGAAAATTACAAAACCTTAAAGAAAAAAATAGAAGAGGATACCAAGAAATGGAAAAATCTTCCATGCTCATGGATTGGAAGAATCAATATCATCAAAATGTCCATTCTCCCAAAAGCAATTTATACATTCAATGGAATACCAATCAAGATACCGAAGACCTTCTTCTCAGATCTGGAAAAAATGATGCTGAAATTCATATGGAGACACAGGAGACCTCGAATAGCTAAAGCAATCTTGTACAACAAAAACAAAGCCGGAGACATCACCATACCAGATTTCAGGGCATACTACAGGGCAGCTGTTATCAAAACAGCATGGTACTGGTACAGAAACAGATGGATAGACCAATGGAACAGAATAGAAACACCAGAAATCAACCCAAACATCTACAGCCAACTTATATTTGAACAAGGATCCAAAACCAATCCCTTGAGTAAGGACAGTCTATTCAATAAATGGTGCTGGGAAAATTGGATTTCCACGTGCAGAATCATGAAGCAAGACCCCTACCTTTCACCTTACACAAAAATTCACTCAACATGGATTAAAGACTTAAATCTACGACCCGACACCATCAAATTATTAGAGAGCATTGGAGAAACCCTGCAAGATATAGGTACTGGCAAAGACTTCTTGGAAAATACCCCAGAAGCACAGGCAGTCAAAGCCAAAATTAACATTTGGGATTGCTTCAAATTGAGAAGTTTCTGTACTGCAAAAGAAACAGTCAGGTGAGTGAAGGGACAACCGACAGAATGGGAAAAAATATTTGCAAACTATGCAACAGATAAAGGGTTGATAACCAGAATCTACAAAGAGATCAAGAAACTCCACAACATCAAAACAAACAACCCACCTAAGAGATGGGCCAAGGACCTCAATAGACATTTTTCAAAAGAGGAAATCCAAATGGCCAACAGACACATGAAAAAATGTTCAAGATCACTAGCAATCAAGGAAATGCAAATCAAAACCACAATGAGGTTTCACCTCACCCCGGTGAGAATGGTTCACATTCAGAAATCTACCAACAACAGATGCTGGAGAGCATGTGGGGAAAAAGGCACACTAACCCACTGTTGGTGGGAATGCAAACTGGTTAAGCCACTATGGAAGTCAGTCTGGAGATTCCTCAGAAACCTGAATATAACCCTACCATTCAATCCAGCCATCCTACTCCTTGGAATTTACCCAAAGGAAATGAAATTGGCAAACAAACAAGCTGTCTGCACATTAATGTTTATTGCAGCTCAATTCACAATAGCTAAGACCTGGAACCAACCCAAATGCCCATCAACAGTAGACTGGATAAAGAAATTATGGGACATGTACTCTGTGGAATACTATACAGCAGTCAAAAACAATGAAACCCAGTCATTTGCAACAATATGGAGGAGTCTGGAAAACATCATGCTGAGTGAACTAAGCCAGTCCCAAAGGGACAAATATCATATGTTCTCCCTGATCAATGACAACTAACCGAGCACCAAAGGGGAAACCTGTTGAAGTGAAATGCACACTATGAGAAACAGTGACTTGATCAGCTCTTGTCCTGACTGTTGATGTACAATGTAATACTTTATCCATGTTAGTATTTTTTTTGTTCTAGTACTATTGTTTGAACTCTGCAATTAACACACAATTATTCCTAGGTGTTGAAATTTAACTGAAAAGATATCCCTGTTAGGAATTTGGAAAACACTATGCTGAATGAAATAAGCCAGTCCCAAAGGGACAAATATCATATGTTCTCCCTGATCAATGACAACTAACCAAGCACCAAAAAGGAAACCTGTTAAAGTGAACATTATGAGAAACGGTGACTTGATCAGCCCTTGCCCTGACTGTTGATGAACAACTTAATACGTTATCCCTCTTAGTATTTTTTATGTTTGTTCTACTTAATACTTTGGTTGAATACCGTAATCAATACACAGTTATTCTTAAGTGTTGAAACTTAACTGAAAAGTGATCCCTATTAAATATAAGAGTGGGAATAAGAGAGGGGAGAGATGTGCAATTTGGGACATGCTCAAGCTGACTTGCCCCAAACGGTAGAGTTAGAAACATACCAGGGGATTCCAATTCAATCCCATCAAGGAGGCATGTACCAATGCCATCTCAGTAGTCCAAGTGATCAATTTCTGTTCACAATTGATCATAATGATAGGACTAAGAATGAAAGGGATCACATAATCAAGACTAGTGTCTGCAAATATTAACTGATAGAATAAAAAAGGGAGACAACGATCCAACATGGGAAGTGAGATACACAGCAGACCCATAGAATGGCAGATGTCCTAAACAGCACTCTGGCCTCAGAATCAGCCCTTAAGGCATGTGGACCCGGCTGAAAAGCCCATGAGAGTATTTCAGGCATGGAAAGCCAAGACACTCTGAAAAAAAAAAATGACCTAAATGAAAGATCTCTGTGAGTGAGATCCCAGTGGAAAGAACAGGTCTTCAAAGAAGGAGGTACCTTTCTCTGAAGGGAGGAGAGAACTTCCATTCTGACTACGACCTTGCCTAAATATGATCAGAGTCGGTGAACTCAAAAGGCGTCCATGGCCTTGGCAACTCATGACAAGAGCCTAGGGTGATTACTGAGGCCATAAACAAGAATGTCTATTTGTTAAGTCAACAACAGGAGTCACTGTGCACTTATTCCTCATGTAGGATCTTTGTCCTTAGTGTGCTGTACATTGAGATTTAATGCTATAACTAGTACTCAAACAGTATTTTTCACTTTGTGTTTCTGTGTGGGAGCAAACTGTTGAAATCTTTACTTAATGTATGCTAAACTGATCTTATGTATATAAAGAGAATTGAAAATGAATCTTGATGTCAATGGAAGGGGAGAGGGAGTGGGAAAGGGGAGGGTTGCGGGTGGGAGGGACGTTATGGGGGGGAAGCCATTGTACTCCATAAGCTGTACTTTGGAAATTTATATTCATTAAATAAAAGTTAAAAAAAAAAAGAAATAAAAGAGTAAAAATAATAGTAAGCAAATAGATAGCAAGAATTTCTTCTAAAAACAAAACCAAAAAAATCATATACACCACCAACATCCACTTCTACCACCTTTTGAGAAAAGTCCAGAACCCTACTGAATAATTTCAAACTAGTTTCAGGTACAATCTATTTCTCTATTCTCAGTTTCACATTTAGCAGTTTGAGTAGAAACTGTTATCAATCTGAACCTGAAGGCTGTTCTCAGTCATTTCAGACAGCAGGCAACCCCATGAGGACAGATTTCCAGCCTTGCTTATGGCGACAAAACCTCCTTGCTACCTTAGGATCAGTGTTTTTCTCTTTCTTAAAAACAGGCTATTTTAAGAATATTTAAGAATTTTGTCTTGGCTT
Organism: Oryctolagus cuniculus; assembly: GCF_964237555.1. Classification (NCBI taxonomy): domain Eukaryota; kingdom Metazoa; phylum Chordata; class Mammalia; order Lagomorpha; family Leporidae; genus Oryctolagus; species Oryctolagus cuniculus. Next base: position 117,282,214 of record NC_091436.1, read on the forward strand.
ACCATTTGGTTCCACTAGTGGGATTTGTTTTCCCTCTATTAATCAAATTGCTTTTCACCAAAGTTTAACCTTCTGAGGGTCAGTTGGGAAAACCATCAACAGAACACAACCATTGCAGCCCGCTGTTACCAGTTGTTACCAGTTGAGGGCTCCACACACCATTTCAAAGGAGGCTTGGAAATAGGATGCCACTGTGCAGACAGAGCCAAAAGGATCCAAACTGCAGGTTACTGCAGCTCTAAGTTCAACCCCTCCTTAATCATGAGAAACTCAGTCTCACAGAAAGGAACTGACTTTCCAAAGGTCACACCAACCAATGCATGGCTGGGCAGGGATCAGGTCCCCTGATAGTCACTATGAGCCGAACAGTGCCTCGGACATTCAGTTACAATCACGGCCAAAAATTAAGTAATTTGAGGCAAAATAATTTGTTTCAGAATTCTTACCATTTCACAGAGAAAGAAAAGCTCTGCTCCTGTTGGCTTAAAATAACCCTTCTTCGGGGCCAGCACTATGGCACAGAGGGTTAAAGCCCTGGCCGGAGGCGTCGGCATCCTATACAGGCACTGGTGCGAGTCCCGGATGCTCCTCTTCCAATCCAGCTCTTTGCTATGGACTGGGAAAGCAGCAGAAGATGGCCCAAGTCTTTGGGCCCCTGCACCTGCATGGGAGACGCGGAAGAGGCTCCTAGCTTTAGATCAGCGTAGCTCTGGCCTTTGCGGCTATCTGGGGAGTCAACCAGTGGATGGAAGACCTCTCTCTCTGTCTCTACCTCTCTCTGTAACTCTGTCTTTCAAATAGATAAAATAAATCTTTAAAAAAAAATAACCCTCCTTCCCAACCCCTTTTATCAGGAACTGAACATCTGAATGCCAAAGATGATGTGAGCATAGAGAGAAGACACCAAAATTTAAGTAACAAGTTTTACTAAAAAATGTCTTTTATTTGAATACTGAATATGTTCTCAGAGGACACAGAATGTGCCAAGAATGGAATTTTCTTAAAGGAAACAATTAAAATGGAAAAATATAAATTCTAACAATTTCTAAAACGTGACAAATGCTGGATGCATTTATTTTATGTAAAACACTCTTAAGAAATTCCTTTATCATGTGGGTGCAAACTGTTGAAATCTTTACTTAATATATTGCTAAACTGATCTTCTGTATATAAAGAGAATTGAAAATGAATCTTGATGTGAATGGAAGGGGAGAGGGAGCGGGAAAGGGGAGGGTTGCGGTGGGAGGGAAGTTATGAGGGGGTAACCATTGTACTCTATAAACTGTACTTTGGAAATTTATATTCATTAAATAAAAGTTAAAAAAAAGAAAAAAAAATTCCTTTATCTGCTAAGTCATGGTTTAATGTAAATTTACTTGAATCATGAGTATTTGATATTGTACAAGAAAAAAAAAAACACCTATATAAAATAGACACAGGAAAGGAAATAATGCATTAAATGCCTTTAATGAAAATAGTGCTTGGCAATTACAAAACAATTTACTTTAAAAAAAAGCCTCTACCTAGTGTCTATATGGCAGTACTTCTGTTACTGGCATAAAATAAGACTTCACATTCCACAGTGAAATTCACATAATACAGAGAATGTGCTCTGTCCTTACGATAGGATGGCAGGAAGTTTGTTTCCAGCTCCTCAGGATGCTTAGAGCAGGGACAAGACAAGTCTCAGCATCATCATGAGGCTGGATCAAAAGAAAAAGACAATGGGAGGGTCACTCTCACCTGGCCAAGACAAGAAGGGTTAAAGGCCCAGCTCACCTAGAGCGCTCCCAGCTCCGGATTCCTGGGCTCTCTCCTAGCTCTGCTTCAAAAGGCAGGTGGCGGAAGACTCCTCATCTTTGTATTCTAACTTCTCAAACACTGCTGAATTAGCCATTTTAAAATGTCACTGAATCAATAAGAAAAATCAGAACTTGCTCTTTTTTTTTGACAGGCAGAGTGGACAGTGAGAGAGAGAGACAGAGAGACAGGTCTTCCTTTTGCCGTTGGTTCACCCTCCAATGGCAGCCGCAGCCGGCACGCTGTGGCCTGCACACCGTGCTGATCCGATGGCAGGAGCCAGGTACTTATCCTGGTCTCCCATGGGGTGCAGGGCCCAAGCACTTGGGCCATTCTCCACTGCACTCCCTGGCCACAGCAGAGAGCTGGCCTGGAAGAGGGGCAACCGGGACAGAATCCGGCGCCCCGACCGGGACTAGAACCCGGTGTGCCAGTGCCGCAAGGCAGAGGATTAGCCTAGTGAGCCGTGGCGCCGGCCTGCAGTGAGGTTTTATGAGGAAAAGGTTTGAAAAGAAATGCCAACTTTCAAAAGCTAGCAAAGCAAACAAAATAATCACAGAGCACTTTTGGGGACAGTTATGGCATTCTCAGCTACTTCTCTGTAAACTTCATCCTGGCTCCCTCAACCACCAAGGACCATGTATGACACAGGGCTATACCTGGGAAGCAACCCTTGGTGATCACACCCTCCCACACACACACCCAGAAATGCAACACAGAGAAACTTCTGCAGAAAAGTAGACAGAATATTAACAATCACTCATTATGCTACCATCCATGGAGAAACACTGCTAACAGTTTAAGGTATTCCCTTCCTATTTTTATAAAGAAATATTTTTTTAAAAACTGGGATCACATTATATTTGATTGTATTTTATCCTGTTTTTATACCTTGCTATGTCAGTCAGATTTTCCAATGCCACTAACTAGTTTTTGAAAGAATGAACTAATGTTCTCATAAAATGAACAACACATTTATTGGAAACATTTCCTTACTGGTAAACTTTTAGGCTGTTCCTAACTTTTCAGCTTTTCATGTTTTCCATTAGAAATAAAGTTGCGGGGCCAGCGCTGTGGCGTAGCAGGTAAAGCTGCTGCCTTCAGTGCTGGCATCCCATATGGCCGCTGGTTCGAGTCCTGACTGCCCCACTTCTGATCCAGCTCTCTGCTATGGCCTGGGAAAGCAGTGGAAGATGGCTCAAGTCCTTGGGCCCCTGCACCCACATGCGAAGACCCAGAGGAAGCTCCTGGCTCTGGATCAGCACAGCTTCGGCTGTTGCGGCCAGCTGGAGAATGAACCATTGGATGGAAGACCTCTCTCTCTCTCTCTCTCTCTCTCTCTCTCTCTCTGTCTCTCTGTCTCTACCTCTCTCTCTGTAACTCTGCCTTTCAAATAAATAAATAAATCTTAAAAAAAAAAAAAAAGAAAGTTGCATTTTACTTTTAAATAAAAATTGACTTCTGCCAAAAATTCATCACTTTGAAATGATGGCAAAGGAAAATATAGATCAAAATAGTTTTTCTTACCTCAAACATGCAATCAGCCCAGCAGGCATTATTTTCTTGGATCTCTTAAATCTCACACCCATCATGGTGGCCAGGAAGAAAGCTGTATCTGGAAACCAAACCAATCCATGGAACAGAGTTCAAAAACCTTATCGAACACTTGCATGTGGAAAATACAAATATCATTACAAAGTGTTTAACATGACATTATAATATTATGGCCATGTATTGAGTTGCTCTTTCCTAGAAAAAAAAAAACAGAATGTTCTCTGAAATGCTTTATGAACTAGCTTATCAGAAAGTTTGAGTAAACAAACATATTAAAATATATTCCTGAAATATTTTCAAGAGAAAATTCTTTGCTAAGCTAAATTTCTGTTCATAGAACACTATCTGAAGGTTATTACTACATCTTATTCAGCTTCCCCAAGAAATATTAGTGGGGGCCAGCGCTGTGGTATAGCAGGTAAAGCCACCAACTGCAGTGGCAACATCTCGAATGGGCACTGGTTTGAGTCTCAGCCACTCCACTTCTGATCCAGCTCCCTGCTAATATGCCTGGGAAAGCAGTGGAAGATGGCCCCTGGACCCACTTAGGAGACCTGAAAGAAGCCCTGGCTCCTGACTTTGGATTGGCCCAGCTCTGGCCATTATGGCCATCTGGGGAGTGAACCAGCAGATGGAAGATCTGTCTGTCTCTCTGTAACTCTTTCAAATAAATAAGATCTTAAAAAAAGAGAGAACTGTATCTGTAAATCACATTGAATCTTTTAAAAACTAAAGTTAAAATGACAAAAAAATTATTTTAAAAAAGAAGCATTAGGGCATCTACTTGGACCCATGGGAGATAATAAATGTTTAGTTTTAACTGAATGTAAGGAAAATAACCAGTATTTAAAAGTAAGAACTAATTAATATGTCAATACCAGGAAGAAGGCTGGTTTTTCTCTTTATAGCATTCCCTTCTGGGGAATGTGAAGCCTGGAAGATAAATAACTGCCTAAGCAATCATATTATATTCAGAGCATCATGTCAGCATTTTACAGGATGCCCCAGTAGGAAGGCAGAGGTGGTTCTATGTAAGACATTAGAGCACTGATGTCACAACTTAAAAACAGATTTTAAAGAAAAATTATTTATAGGAAAAATAAAATGGCTGGCAATAAACATATGTGGATTACTTAAATGCATATGAAGTAAAATTTCGATCTGCTGATATAGCTGCATCTTCTAACATAATCCAATTATTATTAAAAAAAAATTAGCCTTAGCCCCTATTTAAAATAAGAAAGAAAAAAAAAAGAAATACCACATCTCTTTATCTCCCTTAAATGCAAAACTGGTATAATTTTGTCTTTGTATTTTCTTCCATATGCTACCATGGAACTTCAAATCATAAGTAAATCAAATAATGACAATTTTCTTGGTGTGTTTTCCCAAACCCCCACTGGATTTCTTTTTATTGTTGGTCATTTTTTGTCTTATTTATTTATCTAATGGGAACAGATTTCATGTATTTCATACACACAGTTTTAAGAATATAATGGTATATATTTCTCTTTCAAGTCACATAACAGCAGCCAAATGTTCAAGAGGCTTTAATCACATAAGTTTCCACTTTTTCTGTGGCTATTCCACTAAGGCCAACAAAGGGAGAAATTAAAAATCAGCCTTGCTTTTCTAGATTAGATCTTAAGGCAGAAAAGAATCCTAAGCCATTTGTGAACTAAATAAAGTAGTACAAGGCTATCTCTTCTTAGGTATTTTTACAGCAACATAAAAACTGCTAAATAGGCATTCAAGAAAATTAGCTGAAAATCTGGAACTAACTCCTTGCTCTTTCCAATTCAGCGTAACTTAAATTTTCCAGCGACAAGTTTAACAGAATTGGAAGACCTGCCATCAGTACAAATATTTTTGATCAAGTCTGTCTAGAAAGGTACAAGAGTTGTGTTCAATCTCAACACATACACAAGGCCACTTTGTCATTGACAGCATGTTTCCTAGAAAACCTAGTATAGGGTGTTCAAAAAAGCCACCCCCAGGATTCAATCCTGTGTAACTGATAAAAATGTCTTACTTACATAGTGACAGTTTTATATCCCGTTTGTCATTGGAGACACGGTAAGCGCCATAGCCAGCCAAAGCTCCAATGAAAATTCCAGCAATCAAAGACAGAACACCACCTGGGTGGAACAAATATAAATACAGGCTCACAAAGATACACCCTCAATGAAAGGAAGCTATTCCAAAGCTTCAAGTACAAAGTATAATAGTCAAATGTACTCCCAGTTGGTCAGAGCTAAATTAGGCAGCAGACCTGGTCAAGGACACTGTCTGTCCATGGCTGTTCACGCACAGGAGCCCTGAATGCACAGCAATGAGGAGTTCAGGACATCACTTGGGGGGACAAAGAACACCCCCTGTGGTGGTGGATTTGACACAGATAGCATGACCTTGGGCAATCAGTTGGCTTTTCTATGCTCCTCTTTTATTTTCCTTTTTTTGCTGCTGCTGTTGTTTTTCTCATTCTCCTTGGCTTGATCTTTTTACTGTGAGGTTGTGATCATGGAAAATAAGATATGAAGGTAATTGTAACTCACAGAAGTAAACAGAGAAGTACTATGAAAACCAAGCAATGGTTCTGTCCTGAATAATTAACAAATCTTCAGGACTCAAGTGCTGATGAGCACTGCATCGAGACAAGAACCAGGACACTGATCCAGCCAGCCAACCCCCAACCCATCCATCCGCCTCAGGGCACTGTGACAAACACCAAGCACTTCCTGTGCACTGGACAGCGGGCCATATGCTGGTGAGAGCATGAGTGGGGCAAACATAATCCTTACTTCATGGGACTTACTTAGAACACACTGCATTAGAATCCCGGGGGTAAGGTCAAGGTACCCGTACTTTTAAATATCAATAGGAAATCCTGACACACAGCCAGGGTTAATCATTGTGGCACATGCAATCATAAACACACACACACACCATAGCAGCAATAGCATCCCGAAAGAGAAGTTGAACACACTAAGTTCTAGTCCTAATTATTTGACTCACTGGCTGAAGACTTTGGCTAAATCACTTAGCCTTTCTGAGTTTTCTCAGTTGCAAAATAGGGTTAATATCACCCATGTAAAATACATAAAAAGGTTTAGAGCGTTATAGGAGGAGATAATATTAAATTCTTCATTGTTTCCTCCCAAATCTATTCAAATCCAACAACATGTTTTATACATGTACAGCCAGAGGCAGGCCTTACGGTACAGTGGGTTGAGCCACTGCTTGTGACACCCACACCCCGTATCACAGCACTGGTTCTACTCTGGCTACCCTGTTTCCTATGAAGGCCCTTACTAATACACCAAGGAAGCAGCAGATGATGATCCAAGTACTTGAGCTCCTGCCACCCAGGTGGAAGATCCAGATGGAGTTCCTGGCTCCTGGCTTCAGCCTGGCATACCCCCAGCTGTTAAGGAGTAAACCAGCAAATGATCTCTCTCCCTCTCTCCCTCTCTTTCGCCTCCCTTCTCCCTCTCTGCCTTTCAAATAAAATAAATACAACTAGAAAAGCCATTCCCCTAACTAAAAAATCTTGAGGATTCAGAAATATCTGTGTCTTCTCACCAAACACCATGTTGGCATCACAGCTTTCCCCCACCCAACACTACTCTCCATAACTGGCCCTTGGCTGCACGGGACTCAGCTGCACGGGACTCACACCTACAGCAGCTCTGAGTGACAACAGAGAGTAGTGACTCACTTTACACAAATGTTTTAAGACATCTCCGTTGTAGGCAATTAGAATATAACACAAAGTGGCCAGCACAACGGCTCACTAGGCTAATCCTCCGCCTTGCGGCGCCAGCACACCAGGTTCTAGTCCCGGTTGGGGCGCTGGATTCTGTCCCGGTTGCCCCTCTTCCAGGCCAGCTCTCTGCTGTGGCCCGGGAGTGCAGTGAAGGATGGCCCAAGTGCTTGGGCCCTGCACCCCATGGGAGACCAGGATAAGTACCTGGCTCCTGCCATCGGATCAGCGCGGTGCGCTGGCCGCGGCAGCCATTGGAGGGTGAACCAACGGCAATGGAAGACCTTTCTCTCTGTCTCTCTCACTGCCCACTCTGCCTGTCAAAAAAAAAAAAAAAAAAAAAAAGAATATGACACAAAGTAAAAAAACAGCAAAGCGAACAATGCTCTACCGGCCGGCCGGCAGACCTCCCCACTGCCATGGCAGCAGTGGGAGGAACCACTTGACTCTGGCTAGCACTATGTGCGATGTGTTATATGCATTTTCTTATTTAACTCTAACAGCTGAGGAACTGAGGCCCATAAATTAAAACTTAGCAGGACCAAGATTAGAATTTAGGAATGCTTGCTTCTGTGGCTGATGCTCTTCACCCACGTTACACTACCAGAGTAGGCTACCTGGTGAAGACATATTAACCCCAAAGGTTGCCAGAATCACTTGAGCAAGGGTTCTTGCAGGCCAATAGGGAGCCATACTGTGCAGCTGAACAAGATGCCCCTGAAATCAGAGATCTTACAGCTTACGTGATTTTATTTGTTCCCACCAGCTGGTAAAACCTGAAGAGATTTGGGTTAAAATAATAACATCCACCCCAACTCGAACACACACACATCCATGCATTTCAGCAACAAAAGTTATTCTGACACAGCTTTAACAATGAAAAAATGTGTTTTCAATAACAATTCTACCAGGATTTAAACTAAGTCCTTTATAAAGGGGGGGGGGGGGGGGGAGGGGGCAGCATTGTGGCCCAGCAGATTAAGCTCCTGCCTGTGACACTGGGATCCAATGAGCACCAGTTTGAGTCTCGGCTGCTCCACTTCTGCCCTAGCTCGCTGCTAATGTGCCTGGAAAAACAGCAGAAGATGGCCCAAGTGCTTGGGTCCATACACCCATGTGGGAGACCCAGATGGAGTTCCAGGTTCCCGGCTTCAGCTTGGCACAGCCCCAGTGGCTGCGGCCATTTGGGGAGTGACACACTGAATGGAAGATACCTCTCTCTCTCCCTTTCTTCCTCTGTCTCTCCTCTTTCTATATATTACTCTTTCAAATAGATAAAGAAATCTTTAAAAAATAAATAAAGTAGCAATGAAACTTCAACTTTTGAATGATTACTTACAAGTCTTACTTTGGTGCTTTTTTTCCTTGAGATACGAGACTACTTCAAAAAATTCATATAAAACAGAATTAAAAGACAAGTTTATTTTTGATGCCAAAAAATTTAAAATCCATGCTTAATTGTTTCAGAATGTGCATTTCCATGAACTTTTTGAACACCCCTTATACATACCCATTGAGATAGAACAATAAATATCTAATGAGAATTACAGGCTGTGACGAATCTTAGAAGTCATCTATTTTAGCCCTCAGCCACCAGAGAACTATGCTTTTGACTTCTTAGCCATCTCAAGGGAAGGAATTAACTAGGAGTAATGAAGACCGGACATTTTCAGGCCAACTCAAGTGCATCAGATATGCCAAAAACACTTTGCAAAACAACTGTATTTTTATAAATTTCATTAAAATATATGGAATGTAAACATGAGACACCATGACCATAAATGCTTCCACCTTAAAAAAAAAGTAAAATATAAACCTTGATCTTTCATTTTTCTCCATAAAAATTCTTTAATTGACCAACTGGGTTTTCCCCCTTTTTTGAACAGTGATCAAGAGACAACTTGGGATGTACCATCTTAGGTATTTAACAAATTTTTCCTATGCAACACACAATATTAACATTATTCTGTTTTTTCATATGATGAGGTAATCAAAAAGAATCCTTATTTAATAGTAAGCGAGAGGCCTTAAGTGAAATTAAATCTGTTAATTATGTAATTGATAGCAACAGATGAAATTATAGAGTCCCGTGATGGAGAGAGGTCCAGAGGCCTCTGCCATGCCTGGCCCTACATAAGCTCCTCCCCTCCAGGAATTGCTCCCATGACACACTGGTGCTCAAGGGCATATTTAACTTCTTGTCTTACAGACCACAGGATGATCCCAGCACAACCATCAACTCCCCACCAAACCCCTCTGATGAAAAATTTGCTTTAGGCTTACCTCTCCGTTTATATCCCAAAATGCTTCCAAAGATAACAAGAGCTGCATAACCAAAACCAATCAGGTCCATTGGTGAGACTGCAATTCTAAAGTAAGGGGGAAGGGACAAATAAATAAATATATATATATATATATAAATTTTTAAAAAAACCAAAAGACTTTTGCATGTAAAAATGAAATATATCCCACAAAATTACAAACACTGGGGCTGGCACTGTGGCACAGTGGGTTAACGCCCTGGCCTGAAGCGCCAGCATCCCATATGGGTGCCAATTCGAGTCCCGGCTGCTCCACTTCCGATCCAGCTCTCTGCTATGGCCTGGGAAAGCAGTAGAAGATGGCCCAAGTTCTTGGGCCCCTGCACCCATGTGGGAGACCTGAAAGAAGCTCCTGGCTCCTGGCTTCGGATTGGTGCAGCTCTGGCTGTTGTGACCAATTGGGGAGTGAACCATCAGATGGAAGACCTCTCTCTCTCTCTCTCTCCCTGCCTCTCCTCTCTGTGTAACTCTGACTTTCAAATAAATAAATAAATCTTTAAAAAAATTACAAACATTAATTTCTCTAGTCTACTAAAGAAAAGAGGGCTTGCTCTTCACCTCTCCCTACACTCAGCCACAGTCCCCCCAATTCCATCGCTCTCAGAAACAATTAGGGACACCTCGGGATGATTCTCCTTTGCCTGTCTGCGTGGGCTGCCATAGCTCCAGCTGTTTAATTCTTTCTGTTTTCCAAATGAACACTTTGTTCTGCTCAGCTGAGTCTCCTCCCTGGACCACAACACTTTGCTCCTCACTTCTCTCCTCCACACCTAGAATGTCCTCCTTCTCCTCTACCCACAACACCCTACCCTCCTCTCCTCCCTTGGAGCTTCATCCCCTGGCTTTTGCTCCATTCATTACCTCCCAATCTCCTAATCCCGAGCCTGCACCAACCAATCGATCTGGAGCACATAGCTTCTTCCTCCTCTAATTTCCCTGCCTATCACAGCTCCCAACTTCTAACTCTTTTACATTTGTGCACAGTTTCCTCCCATCCTCTCCACACTGCACAACAGCAAAGAGGTAACAGAGACATTTGGTGACTGAACCAAATATCTGCTTGTAAACATTTGTTTTGTCACTAGCTTCATGGTGAGACAGCTAGCTACTCTGTGGTGAGAGAGGCTGTTTGTCCTGGGCCCACACCTCTCCCTCTGTCCACTCTTCCCAAAAGAAATAGCAATAGACAAGATGAGTTCTAAAGTTCCTTGCAGCTTTTGAAGTCCTAAGACTCCTGGTGGTGCTTTTACATATTTTTTGCATCCGCATTTCCTCTATGAGAAATATCTTTGTAAACATGAAGAAGAGTATGTTAGAGTTCTTGTATTGTTTTACAATCTTCTCACTTCTCATCATTAATGTTAACAGGTCTTTTATTCCCAGTAGTAAAATAGTAACAAATTGACACAGGACAGAAAAAACAGTTTGGAGCTTATCTCAAAGAATCAACTACAACTACTGTGAGGAAGGGTCTGGAGGGAGGGAAACTGGGGCACTAAAAGGAGGCAACATTGAAAAACCGTTCACTTCTATCGGAAGAATTACAACAGGAGAGCTCACCTGTGCCCGAGAACAGTACTGGGGGATGCAACATGTAGGAAGGACCTGCATTTAAAACCACTTGTGGACTGGATGACAGATCAATAATAACAATAATGAGGAGAATGACAATGTTGTGCTGGGCACCCTTCTAAGGCATCACATATATCATTCAATCATGACCACAACCCTACCAGGGAAGTACTATCATTACTTCTACTTCCCAGTTGAGCAAACAGAGGCATGGCAAAGGCATGCAATGCCTCAGGTGACACAGGCTCAGGGGAGTCTCACTTCTAACCACTGCACACTGTCACTTCTGACACTGGAGTTAATTTGATGAAAAAAGTAAAGATGCAAACGCAACTCACGTTCTTCAGTTTTCAGAGCTCACAGCCCTGCATCTGCTGACTTACCTTCATCAGCCCTACATGCCTCCTCCTTACTCTCCTTCCCAAAGAGCTAATCATACTCCACAGTGTATGTCCAGCTTCAAACCTGATGCCACTACTTACTAGTTAGGGCATTCCTTAACCTGTCAGTTTCTCTGCCTCTCAATGAGGCGTAATAAACATACCCAACTCACAGGGTTGGAAGAGGTGATTGAGTTAATACTGTAAAGCACTTAGAATCGTCCCTGACACATACGAAGCACTCTACAAATATTAGCTGCTTTAATAATAATGATCAGTCTTCTCTTTCACCCTTATACCTATTTTTAAGCTTGACAGGTGTAAAGACATTAGTATTTTCAGAATATGGAGAAAATAGTAGGGTAAATTTATGATTCAGGTATTCAATGAATCATACCATAATATTACAACCTATAATTTATAGTCATTTCCATTTAACAACCATTTATTGAGCACTGCTTTTGTGCTAGGCAATAGCATGGCCTTGTTCTTCCAGGACTGTATGGTACAGCCTGGTAGAGAAGACAAATATGTGAAAGAGCCCTAAGAAGAGGGGCACCTTGGGGCCAGCTTTGTGACACAGTAGGTTAAGCTGCAGCCTATAATGTCGACAGCCTATATGAGCACTGGTTTGAGTCTGGCTGACCCAGTTCCAATCCAGCTCCCTGCTAATGCACCTGGGAAGGCAGAGGATGATGGCCCAAATAATTGGGCCCCTGCCACCCATGTGAGAGACCCAGATGGAGTTCCTGGTTCCTGGCTTTGGCCTGGCCCAGCCCTGGCTCGTACAGCCATTTGGGGAGTGAACCAGCAGCAGACAGATTTCTCTCTCGCTAGCTCGCTCACTCAACTCTGCCTTTCAAATAAAGAAACACTTAGAAAAACAAAAACGGGAAGCAGCAGCTTGGGAGCCTAAGGAAGGATGCAGAGTCCATCCAGCTGGGATCTTGGGGAGCACAGAGGAAACCAAGTGGCAAGGAAGGAAGATCCAGGCTAAAGAGAGAACACCTGCAAAGGCCTAAGAGCATGAGAAAGCATGGGCACGCTCTCAAAATACAAAGTGCAAGGAGGTTGTAAAGAGAAGGGGGACTGGTGAGCAGGATAGGACCTGAACACCCATGCAAGCCCCGTAAAGAGAGTCTGCTTCTCTCATAAAAGCAATGAGGGATCAAAGAAGGGAGCCCCACAATCGTAACTGAATTTCGGTGAGTGCTTCCTGGCTGCAGTAGCAGAAGATGAACTACAGTGAGGCAGGGAGAAAAACAGGGTGGCTGCTGCCGTAAACTAGGCAAAAGCTTAGCTGATGCTGGTAGCCTGGCCTAAAGAAATGGCAATGAGGGTGGAGGGACATGCAGGGATTTGGAAGAGGTTTACAAAGTAGAAAGCCCTGGTGTGGAGAGGGAGGAGCGGATGAGTCACATATGAGTAACCCCTAGGTGTCTGGCTTGAACCATTAGAAGAGGTTGGGGTGACGGAGCCTTGATGCTACTCCACGTAGGCAGATTATCTACTGGAGCAGCAGCAAGGTGTGTGGAGGGGGGAGAAGAGAGAGGTGGTCAGGAATGATGGGCCCCACCTGGAGTATACTCCACCAGAGATCCCCTAACACACAGGAAAACACTCCCACGTACAGGTCTGGAGTTCATGAGAGACAGGTCATTATCAAGTACTTTAAGCACCTGATTTCTCCTGAGGCCAAGCAGCTGGTGTCAAAGACAGATTCCTCCCCCATCCTCCCTTGGGGGAACACACCCCTTCCTCCTGCTATACAGTCACTTATGTTGGGATTCGCTCTGCTCTCAGCCAACTCAAGCTCCCTGGGGGCAAGCCCAGGTTCAGTTCACCTTTCTCCTCCTCACTGCACCACTCGCATTGACCTGCACATGGCAGGGAAAAGGAAGCACACATTAAAGCCAGAGTCTGGGTAAACACCAGAGGGATAGGGTTGGGAGGTGGCAGCCCATCACAGGCCCGGAGGCCAACCCCTGCTCAAAGACTTGTACAAGGCCACAAAGCATCTTGGGTGCAATGCAGCAAAATGATTGCACTAAACACAAATCCCGGGAACAAGTCCTCCAACATGAGGGGAACTCATTAAGATATTTGCTTTGAACTATTACAGTATATAAAAAAGCACGTTCACGTGGTGAGTCTAACAATTCCCTCCCTCCCACCCCTTGAGCTCCTGGGCCATGAAAGATATTTTCCAGTGAAGTCTGCGTGGTGCTTTGGACATCAAAAGCATCAGGCATTTTTGCAATGGTGCCTGAGCTCACTCCCCGACCCCACACCACCACAACCACTCCGGGAAGGTAGGAGACAGGATGGCTGGGAGATTTAGGGCCACGAGAAAGCAGAAAGTTGGGAATTCCCAGGAGGAGCGGTGCCTAGCCCCCCGCAAAAATCCGCCCCCCTTGCCCCTTTGTGTGAAGTGGGGATTTCGGGAGTAGGGGCTCTCACTAAAGGCTCTTTTTTTTTTTTAACAGGCAGAGTGGACAGTGAGAGAGAGAGACAGAGAGAAAGGTCTTCCTTTGCCTTTGGTTCACCCTCCAATGGCCGCCGTGGCCAGCATACTGCGGCCAGCGCACCGCGCCGATCCGATGGCAGGAGCCAGGTACTTATCCTGGTCTCCCATGGGGTGCAGGGCCCTAGTACTTGGGCCATCCTCCACTGCACTCCCTGGCCACAGCAGAGAGCTGGCCTGGAAGAGGGGCAACCGGGACAGAATCCGGCGCCCCAACCGGGACTAGAACCCAGGGTGCCGGCGCCGCAAGGCGGAGGATTAGCCTAGTGAAGTAAAGGCTCTTTTACTTCTGTGCCTCAGCAGGAAAATCCCAGGCAGGAAGGTAGCGACTGCAGGATGCACAGCGCACCTGTGGCCCTGGGCCCTCCCCATAACTGAAGAAAGAAAGTGGGAACCAGCAAGAGGCAAGCGTCTTACCTGGATCCCGGAAGCGGTCTCTGAGCCAGGGCGGTCCTCCTCAGCGGCCTGCCTTTGAGCTACGGCCGTTGCCTGCCGGCAACGCCTCCCCCGCTGCGCGCATGCCCCGGTGAGGCTCAGCCCCGCCCAGGCTCAGCCCCGCCCAGGCCCAGCCCCGCCCAGGCCCAGCCCCGCCCAGGCTCAGCCCCGCCCAGGCCCAGCCCCGCCCAGGAGCGCCAGAGGAGCTCCATCCCAGAAGGCGGCCGGACCGTCTATACTGACTTCCGCCTGTGCGGGAAACCGAGGTTGGGTGAGATCGGCTGCTTCCTGCGGGACTGGTGTGCTTTTCAAAGGAGTGTGTTTGGGTTTGCCCGTATCTCAGCTGGCAAAAGGATTTTTAGCGGTGAAGTTTATCCATCATTGCAAGGAGACTGTTGGGGTTTCTTATGAAAAATAATTTAAAACTGTTTAAGGCTGAAATGTAGATCAAGGCAATCAGATGGGAAAAGGTCACAAGCATAAAAGTGTGTTCTTGGTAAGGAAAGTTAAAAAAAAGAAAAGAGATTTTTTAAATAGGAAAAGGACATGGTTTGTAAGAACTGTTTTATCCTAATGACTAGCTTAGACTGGAATGGAAAAGAAAGGTTTGAGTAAGTTACAGAAGGTGTGAGGAAGTCACAGAAGGTTATGAAAGAAAGAAATTTTTGGATATAAAAGCTATTAGTCTGTTTTTCTTTGACATAGAATTAGAATTTTATCTTCTGTTAATGAGGTTTTTGCAATAATAAGACTACAACCAGAGCTAAAGGAAAGAAAACAAACCCCTGACACTTCGAAAGAGTGGCTGCTCCCAATTATCTGGTAAAGCAGTTGTATGCAGTTATCTTGTCTAGGGAGGAAAGATGTCCTGAACTCCGCTCTCCAGTCATAAATCTGTCCTATAAATCTGACCCAGGTACCTCCTTTGTAAACATGCCAGACCCACTGATCTTTGGAAGTGTGGTCCTAAGTCACATAGGCTGCAATTTAGACACAGTGCTGTAAGGGTTAAGGTATGATGCTAATGAACCTCAGGGTTCAATTGTCAAAAAAATATTTCCCCCTGAGCCCACTGGGTTTAATAAACTGCCCCGATCCTCCACTGTTTCCGGTGCCTGTTTGAACAAAGAGAGTCCCCCCGCCCCCCGCACCGGGTTTCTGTAACAGTAAAAGGACTCTGTAAAATGCTCAGATAAGTCCCAAAAGATTTTTATCCCTCTCTGTCAGGTCACTGTACATGCGCCCTGTGTCCCCACAAGGGGTCCTGAGACAGATTCTTGTAAACAGCCTGGAAGAAAAACGTGAGGCTGTTCTTGGGACATAGTGACTTTTTTTCGCTTGCCTAAGTCCTGACAGAACAGAGGGTCCAGCAGGCATGGATTCTGAAGGTCTTCCAGATACCACCAGTCAGGACTGGCTCGACCTTCTAATGGTTTGGTATGAGAGTTAGGCTGCTTTGAGAGTTGAAGGCAGCAACATTACGGTGGGAATAGACCGTTTCATCAAGACCCTCATCGTAAGAGGCAAAGGAGTGGAAACCAGGGCCGGGATAAACCGAGACAAGGGTAGGAGTGGCAATCCTGTCCTGGTGGATAGCAAGGCCACCCTTGTAATGACCACTCAGGGAGGGCTGTGCCCCAGGGGCCGGACTGGGTTTGCCTCCCAGTGCCTGCCAGGCTCAGTCCTCATGTTAGGGCTGTACAGAGAGAGGAGGCAACCTCTCTAGACAACCCATTCTCTCTCCTTTATGACACCTCTCAGATGCATCCTCAAGAGCTGGGGTCACTTTGACCCCCCAGATCCTCAGGAAGAAGGTCCTGACTTTCATCTGCACCAAGGCCTGGCCCAAACACCCCTTAGGGATGGGGAGACCTGGCCTCCACAGGAAGTGTCAATTATAACACCATACTCCAACTAGATCGTCTCTGTAGGCACGAAGGCAAGTGGGGAGAAATTCCTTATGTCCAGCTGTTCTTCTATCTTAGAGGATGCTCAGACTTGCTCTGGGCTATATGCTGGCCCAACAGGGAGGAGTATGTGCCATAGCAAACGTCTCTTGCTGCTTCTAGATCAACACCTCAGGAGCTGTAGATACATGCACAGCTCACAGCCTACAAAAGGCAGTGTGCTTAAAAAGCCTGTCAGTTAAAATCCACCTGACAGGTCAGGTTTGGGAACAACTAAAATCCTGGTTACCGTCGACAGCATGGGTACTTTGTCTGCTGGGCCCATTCTGACTGCTATTTCTTTCTCTAATGTTTGGCCCATGTATCTCTAACTGCCTGTCAAATTTGTCTCTCAAAGATTAGAATCCATCAAGATGCAAATGGTCCTTCAGACGGAACCCTGCATGGAGACTGCATTCTACCACAGCAACCTGGACGGCCGCCACCACCACCCCAGACTTTTCACACCCACCCTAAGGGCGCTTACGACAACCCCCTGTCAGCAGGAAGCAGCCAGAGCCACATCAATGCCCAAGTCCCTACAGTAGTAGGGTGTGGATTGAAGAAGGGAGATTTGAGGCCCGCCAATGGGGCTGGGAGTCTGTGGGCCCTTCACATAGGTAGAATGTCCTTCACAAGCAGGGTGTCAGCTGTGGCTGGAAAGCCTGTCTCCAGGCCAACTGGCATCTCGCCACTAATAGCTTCTTGTGCTGCATATGTGACCTTGTAGCTTTAACTCACACCTTCAGGGTGGCTGCAAGCTTTCACTAAAAGCTGGCAAGGGAAGGGGCTGAGCATCTGGGGAGAGTTCACCGGCTCCAGGAGACCCTGGCTATCTTGTGTGGCCTTGTGGTTTTAAACCATGGCCTTCAAGTTAGTTGCAATCTTCCACCCAGAGCTAGCAGAGGAGGGGGTTGAACCCCTAAAGAGAGTCTCCAGGAGACCCCAGCTATCACCATGAGCCCCAAACCAATCAACAT
Organism: Oryctolagus cuniculus; assembly: GCF_964237555.1. Taxonomy (NCBI): domain Eukaryota; kingdom Metazoa; phylum Chordata; class Mammalia; order Lagomorpha; family Leporidae; genus Oryctolagus; species Oryctolagus cuniculus. Next base: position 117,299,489 of record NC_091436.1, read on the forward strand.
ACATATGTGAAACCCCTGTCCAATGGGTATCCCTACAGAATGACCCAGTGAAAAAAATAGTAATGCCTTAAATACCCGGGACAGTTCCTTGTAGCCAGTGTCCGCCTCGGACACTCTGCCTGGTCTCCTCTCTGACCAGACGCTTTCTCTGTCGATTGCCAATAGAATAAAAGTTTCTGCCTCTTTGCAAATTGTTTCCCAGCTTTTTATCTCTATACTAAGCTGAGGGAAAGAACCTACAAGACTCGCTTCGGCAACCGCCCTCCCCTCCATGACCAGTAAAACACCCGAAACCCGAGTTTGTTGACTTCAAACCGCAAGCACCTTTCATTACCCTATTGAGGGGGCTACATAGATGTGATCAGATCAGGATCCTGGTTTTATGCGTCAGGTCCAGGACTTGCTGGCTTGTGTTCCCTTGTTAGAATAAAACTAAGATTTATTTTACCTCCTTACAGCACTCAGTTCCCTGAAGAGATTAGGGGACTGCCCTTTTCTTAGCAATAGAGCCATGCCCAGGGGAGGATCAGTTGCAGAATGTCTAGCTAGGGAATGGTATAGAATCCCAGAGTTGGAAAGCACTTTAAGTCTTATCTAGTCCAAGATAATCAGTTCTCGGGAATGAACCTTAAGTTCAGTTGAAATTGTGCCTCCAAGTAATTTCTCATGTCGCTCCAGGTTTGCTTTCCTGTCTAATTACAAGTAACTCCCACCCTCAACCTTACACAACAGCCCTTTAGAGAAAGCTGTCGTCTAGCTCTGGGGATTCTGTGAGACTGGAATTATAGAATTCCTCATAATAAAATAAAATTGAGAACATTCATTGTCTCATGACATTTGTTTGCCGAATCTATCCCTTGCACATGCAAATGTTTCAGGGACGTATGTTTCTTATGAAAAGGCTAAACTGATCCTAAGAAGTTAATAAGGTCCCACAAGATTCACGGGAGAGTAGATGGCATGACAGTAATGTGGGGGAGAGGAAGCAGCATCCGGGGGTTTGGCTCAGAGTTCTCCCTGCTGTCCTTTCCACCCCTTCTATGCTCTTCCCTGCTCCAGCCTCCTCCTCTGCAGATCCCAGCAAAATTTCCCTATTCAGAACAAAACTAACACCCCCATGGGGCACCTCATTATCTTAAACTGATGTGAACTATTAAATGATTTCCCCCTGGATCTCAGTGTCTGGACTTAAGATACAGCTCATCCTGCCACTGGAGTGTTAAAAGCTGGAAAAAGCTTCGGGATACTACTACTCAAGGTATTTCACCCAAACCTAAAAGAAAAACTCTTCGCATATTATGAGAATTCCATACTCTTGTATATACTCTTGCCCATGTGGGAATCAGGTTGTTCTTGGGCAAAGGGGGCCACAGTCCTCTTAACTCAAAGGCCACCAGGTGCTGCTTACTCCAGCAATGGTAAGGCTGGAGCACCAGGTAAGTTTGCAGCCAAGCCTGTTCACCTCTACTTATTTTTTCTGTTTCTTTTTCTTTCTTTCTTTCTTTTTTTTTTTTTTTTTAAGATTTTACTTATTTCCTTGAGAGGTAAAGTTACAGACAGAGATAGGGAGAGACAGAGAGAAAGGTCTTCCATCTGCTGGTTCACTCCCCAAATGGCCAATGGCCAATCAGAAGCCAAGAGCCAGGAGGTTCCTCCGGGTCTCCCACGTGGGTGCAGGGACCCAAGGACTTGGGCCATCTTCTACTGCTTTCCAGGCCATAGCAAAGAGCTGGATAGGCAGAGGAGCAGCCGGAACAGCAACTGGCACCCCTATGGGAGGCTTACACCCATATAGGAGGCCAGCACGGCAGACGGAAGCTTAGCCTACTATGTCACAGCACAGGGCCCCAACTCCACCTATTTGTAGAACTGTCCACTCATGATCCAAGGCAGGGACTCTTCCAATGTCACATGGATTCCTTTGGCATTCTGGGAAAATGCACAAAATAAGATTGCACAGGATGCCAATTTTCTTGAAATACAGTTGTCAGATTATTAAACATTTAAACCTAGATATAATAAATGTTCTTTATTAACATATTAAAGATTATCAGATCTATGGGCAGGTCTATTTATTACCATAATTTCAAATTAGTGTTCCGTGTACCAGTTTCTAAGGTATCTGTGACTCCCACAGATGACAGATGCAGGTACCGATACTGCTGTTTTGTTGCCTATTTGCCTAACGGAAAGAAATGCTAACTATCAATTAGAGATTAGTGAAAACAGGGGCTAGGACTTTGAGCGCAACCCCTGCTCCCGGACGGCGACAAAGCCAAGCAGCCAACCCTCACCACTCCGCAGCACCGACCCCGCGTCCCCGCGCCATTGCCACCGCCGTTCATCGGGTGGCGGTCAGCGCCGTCGGGGGCGTCCGGGGCTCCGCAGGCAACCTGTTTTCAGGAGCAGGTCACGTTAGTTCCTGAAGGCGCCCGTGGTCTCCGGGCTGCTCGCTGTCATCTGCTTCGGCGACTCCGTGCACATCTGGCTGCTGGCCGCACTGCTGCCTGGGCTGCGGGGCCGGAGCGAAGCTCCCCTGAACCCCAGCAACCGCCGCAATCACCCCGGCCAGGGCCAGTCCAGTTCCGGGACACCTCGGGCCACTTTATATGACCCAGTTGGAGAAGCTGGCCTGCGTTGCCGAAGGCGCACGTTCATTGGCTAGTTCCGCCTGACACTCACCCATGCACCGAGATCCCATTGGCTGCAAGGGCTGGAGGCTCACACCGGTGGGGTTGTCCTCCTCCGAGGGTCCCCGAATCTAACGCCAGGATCACTTGCCCTCTTCCTCTCCGTTCTTCGCCAAAGTGATACAGAGCCAAGAGTAAAACAAAAACAAGTTCAAACCCCCCAAAACAAGACTCCCTAAAACAAATGTAAGGAAAGCAAATGTGAGAAAACTATAATTAAGCAAAAATGAATTTACAAAGGCAGCGCAAAAACTAAAATTCAAGAGGATGAGTTCAAGGACAGCTAAGACGTGGGTCTAATTTCAAGTTGAGGACATTTACACCCATTTCTATTTAGACCTCGATAAGCAACATTCAAGATCAGCGAATCAAACCTTCTCAGTCGATGCGCTTTCCTGTGAAAGACAGCAGGGGGCGCTGAATGTTAGAGTTTCATTCAGCGAGGCAAGACGTTCTAGCCATGCCAAAGTTATCTTCAAACATCAAATATTAGCTCTAAAAAAACAGAGATGGTTATAAAACTTCATAACAAATAGGGAACACAGGGCACTGGCCAACGCAGAAGAATGTGCAACAAGTAAAAACACATATGTGGTTTCTGCACCACATCTCCTAACTAAGGAGAATGATTTCCTGGAATGTAGTGGGGGGTGGGGTAGGGGAAGCAATTGCAAAACAGAAGGGGACATTTTTGAGGTGGGCTCTGAAAGAGACACAGGGCAATAGAGAGTGACTACCCAGGAACCAGGCTGACTCCTTGTCCTAGGCCTGCCATTTGATCCCATTTTGAACTTTTTGCCAAGGACGGGGGACTTTCCGTGATAAAATGAACTTTCCTATAAGCAACAATAACATCTGACATTTAGGATATCTACGTGTTTCAGGCGCTGTGCTAGGCAATTTACGGGCAAAGACTGTTCATCTTCACTACAACGGGAGGTGGGGGGAAGGAGGTGTACATGCTGCTACCTCCCCGATGCTTCAGAGGAAGAAAATGAGGCAACTTGCCAAAGGCCTTGTGAAGTGTCAGACCCGGGTTTCAGGAAAGAGTTTATACAGGCTGTCTAGTCATTCTGCCTGGGTTCAAACTATGGTTCCAGTGCATATTTTTTAAATTACTTATTTATTTATTTGAGAGGCAGGGGGGGGAGAGAGAGAGAGAGAGAGAGAGAGAGAGAGAGAGAGAGAGAAACCCAAATACTTGAGCCACCACTGTTGCCTCTCAGGGTCTGCATTAGAATGGAGCTGCCATTAGGAGCCAGAGCAGGTACTCTAGTATGTGACATGGGCATCTTAACCACTAGAGCAAATGCCCACTCTCATAGCGCAATGACCACAACATAGTAAATACTCAGTAATGTTTGCTATTATTAGTAAAAGAGTGGCCCCTGTTCTTTAAGAGCTTAAAATCTAATTGAAGAGATTGTTAAGATTCATAAAGCAGGAGAGGTGCCTACTGAATAGATGAATGGGACATTTGGAGACAGTCACGTTTTTGTGAAATGGAATGTTTAGGTCTGGCTCACAAGTTGCTCAGTATGTCACCTGCTTAAAATTCTGTATGTCATCCCATGTCACTCTTAGAAGGCAACACCTGATCCTGAATGACTTGAACTAATTATTAGATTCTTTGATCCATTATCAAATGCATGTGTGTGACCAAAACTATAGTTGATATTTGTCACTAAAATTAAGTTGAGGACTGATACGATATCTGCTTTTTTAGCTGAAAGAAGCATTTATTGATTTATTAACTTTTGGAGGAAGCACTTTATTAATTTCACAAATATTTATTTATTAGATGTCAAGTCCCAGAAGAGGACTCAGAAATAACTCGAATGCCAAGTCAGAGACTAACTCTAGAGTAAGGGGGATGGGAAGGGACATTATTTTAATTAAAATCTGAAGTCTGAGAGGGAGCCAGCAGGCGAGAAGCCAGAAGCACCACATTGCAGCAACAGAAAGAGTCTGAGCAAAGGCCCTAGATAGGGAAGGGACTCTGTGACTTGCGAGAACCCAGTGATCCTACTTGGGGCTGGAAAACTGTGAAGCAGAGTGAATTGATGCAGCAAAAGCTGTGTTTGTAAAGAGCCAGGCCTGAGTACGGTTTCCTGCCTCCGCTCTTCTGCTTCACTCATCTGGATTGTGCAGTCTCCAGATGTTGCCTAGTGGAAACTTTACATCATGGGTGAGAGGTAATCTTTGCATGTAGCTTGCTGTTCATTGGTTATTCTTAACTGAATTTAATGCTACGTGTCTGTGTACACTTAGGTCCAGAATAGCCAGTGTCTCAAATGTAATGAGTCCTCACTCTTCCTCTTCTATTTTTGCTTAATAGTGAAAGAATTATGGTCCTTTCCATGGATTTCTGTACATTCAGTAACATACATAAATAGCACAAATTCATCTTACTCAAAAGAGATTCCTCTGAAATTAAAAAGCAAAGATAAATATCAAAGATAGCTCAAATTTCCCCATTGTTATTCCCCAACAGAACTGCTACTGTGGATCTGATTCTTGTAGTATAAAAACCAAATAGGAAATTGGCTTGATGAGAAACAAGATTTGATGTGCAGGGTTAATCCTTGTCTTCCTCAGGTCTCTTTGAACAAACAACCTTTAATGTAATAAAAATGACATCATTGAGAAGAAGTAGATTATCTTGTCTGATAGGCTGCCTCTTCTCATTACCTTAATGTTACTCCAATAATGCATTTTAAACAATGTTTTTAATTTATAAGAAAATGTCCCAAGAGAAAGCTTAGGTCAAAATATTGAACAAGGTAACACTCGAAAACTTGCAATTGAGAGGCATTCTAAAAATCCTCTCACAATGCAGCCAGGCTTATTGTAAAGGTCAAATTGGGTTCAAGTTTAATGAGAGGAAAGATGCAGTTCCTTTCCTTTCATTTTACTGTTTGGCTAAGAAGCTGCTTATTATACCAAGTTTAAGTAAAATCTCTCTAAGAGATTTCTCAGAAAAAAAGGGAGTGAATATAAAAAAAATTGAAATGCCAGCTAGGTGTAGGGGGGGTGTTACTTTTGAAACAGAACAATACACCTGTAATAATCCAGGCCGGCCCTAGATCATCTAGAAACCTTTGTATAACCCACCTTCTCAAGCTATGCTTAATAGAGGTTATTAGAATGAAGATGGAGAGGAAGAAGTTGCATTATTTATGGAGTAATTTCTAAAATATTTTTGGTAAGTTATTCCAGTAATGGAGTAGTTTATAATGTTGACTTTGGGACTTAAGTTTCCAATCAGTGAAACTCTAAGGCTAGGAGCATGCCAGATGGATAAGAGGCACCCAAGGCCTCTCCCTCCCTTGACTGGGTCTGCGGCCAAAATGTAATAGGATGCTTCTATGTCATTCCCTACGGAGACAAAGATGTCTCTAATAGACGGGACTTTAGGAAAGCTTGTTTCTCCTTCTTCTTCTTACAGATCTCCTCAGAGCCTTCTGAGATTCCAAATTTAGTGATTCTCAAATTTGGAATCACCCAGCATCTTTTAAAAATACCAGTACGTGGCCGGCGCCGCAGCTCACTAGGCTAATCCTCTGCGTGCGGCGCCGGCACACCGGGTTCTAGTCCCGGCTGGGGCACCGGATTCTGTCCTGGTTGCTCCTCTTCCAGTCCAGCTCTCTGCTGTGGCCCAGGAAGGCAGTGGAGGATAGCCCAAGTGCTTGGGCCCTGCACCCATGTGGGAACCAGTACCTGGCTCCTGGCTTCGGATCGGCGCAGCGCGCCAGCTGCAGCAGCCATTTGGGGGGTGAACCAACGGAAGGAAGACCTTTCACTCTGTCTCTCTCCCTCACTGTGTAACTCTGCCTGTCAAAGAAAAAAAAATATACCAGTGCCTGACTTCACTCATAGGCATTGTAATTGAATAGGTATGGGCTGCAATGCAGGCATAAGAATATTTTTTGTTTCTGTTTTTTAAAAGAATTATTAATTTGCATATTATTTGAAAGAGAGAGACAGAGATATCTTTCATTTACTGGTTTATTCCACAAATGGCTACAATTGAGGCTGGGCCTGGATGAAACCAGAAGCCCTAATCTAAATCTGGGTCTCCTTTGTGGATGGCAGGGACCTGTGCTTGAGCCATCACCTGCTGCTTCCTAGGGTGCTCAGTAGAAGGAAGCTGGAATCAGAAGCAGATCCACGGCTTAAATCCAGACTTTCTGAGATGAAATGTTAGTGTCTAAAGCAGTGTCTTACCTGCAGAACCGAACAGCTGTGCAAAAGTGTTCTTTAAATTAATCTTTTTATATTGAGATAGTTATAGATGTGCATCTAGTTGCAAGAAACAATACAGGGAGAGTCCTTGTATTCTTTATTCAGTTTCTCCCAGTGATAACATCTTCAAAAACTGTAATACGTAGGACTGCAATGTAGGGTACTGATGCTGATCCAGCCAAGATACAAAATATTTCCATCACCACAAGAATCCCTCCATCCTGTCGGGATCATAGAACCACAACCACTTCCCCACCCAATCCAACATCCTCTTAAGCTCTGGCAACCACTAATCTGGTCTCCATTTCTATAATTTTGTCATTTCAAGAATGCGATGTAGGAGTTCCCATGCAGTATGTGGTGCTGGAGGACTAGCTGTTTTTCACTCAGCAGAGTCTTCTGGAGGTTCATGCGGGTTGTTGCTCGTCTTAGTGGTTAGTTCCTTTGCGCTGCTGAATAATACTCAGTGGCGTGAATACAGCACCATTTGTTTCACCACGCTTTGATCATTAGGAAAATACTTGCTACAAATGTTCATGTATAGATTTTTTGTGTGAATATGTGGTTTTATCTCTTTGTGATAACTGCCCAGGAGTAGACTTGTTGAGCAGTAGGATAAATGCATGATTACTATCCCAACAAACTGCCCAATTGCTTTCCAGAGTGGCTATACCACTTTACATTCTTAACAACAATGTATGAGTGATTCAGTTTCTTCTACCTAGTCAGCATTTGGTGTTGTAGCCATTCTATATTTTAACCCCCTGATAGTTGTGTAGTGATATCACATCATGGTTTTAATTGACATTTTCCTAATGACTTCTGACATTGAATATCTTTTCCTGGGCATATTGCCATCATTAAGTGAAATGTCTCTTTGTGTCTTTTGCCCATTTTTTAATTGGGTTATTTGTCTTCTAACCACTGAATTTTGAGAGTTTCTTATACATTCTAGATACTACTTCTTTGGTACATAAGTGGTGTGCCAATGTTTTCCCCTGGTCTGGAATTTGTCTTTCCATGCTCTCAGCAGAGTCTGTTGCAGAGCAAAAAATTTTAATTTTGATGCAGTCCAATTTATCCGTTTTTCCTTTTATAGGTTGTGCTAAACCATTCCAGCATGATAAACTGAACAACATTGTCTCTAAGTCAGAGTTCCTCATGCAAGAAGTTCTCATGTTAAAACTCTCCAGCCAGATGAAGATGTTCACTTCTGTTTTCTTCTGTGCATGCTTATATTGAAGATGTTTGTGCTTTCACAGATTCCTCACAGGCATATAGATAGACAAAGCCCCCAAAGATTTGAGCTTTGAAATTACTATTGCTTATTATCACACCTTGACCTTGACATTAAAGAAAAAATACTTTCGAAGAAAGAGAGCTGTACCAATGGGCACATGGAGTTTATGGATAAAAGGGTAATTTCTGGATTGTCACACCCAAGCCATACAACCTTATTAAACAAACAATTCTCTGTGTAAAGAAACAAAAAATTCTTGCCATGATGAAACAGGTCAGGAAAAGGCTCTGATGTGCCAAATGGATTTACTATTCATTCATTTAAAATGCATTGTTACTTATTCATTTGAAAAATAAAATAGAGAGACACTAGGCTCAGTTCTTGTGAATTAGGAATTGTGGGCAGGGTGGTGCTTTTATTTAGAATATAGGGAAGGGAGAACTTTTGTATTGTCAGATAAATGAGTTTCCAGTTAGTAGAGGTTTTCAACCAGACCCTGGACTGCCACTTAGTAAGACTTGTAAAAGTGAGACGGGCACTAGAAAGTAAGATAGATTAGGCTAGCTATTATAGCCTATCCAATCCTGAATGTCTAAGGCATTATGACCCCCTCCAAGGTAAGATACAGAAGTATCCTGGAGAGGAAATACATAGGCAAGACTGATCCCCCCAAAAATGTGAGCAAAACACCAGAAAGAAACCAAATGACTGGGGGAAATTTTCTTTAGATTAAGTTAGGTTTACAGAAGTGGAAAAGACTTTGGGTGAAGGATATCCATACTCTTTTTTAAAGAAAAAACATTATTTATTTATTCATTTGAAAAGCACAGTTACAGGGAGAGAGAGATCTTCCATTGCTGGTTCACCACCCAGATGGCCGTGATAGCCAAGGCTGGACCAGGCCAAAGCCACGAGCCAGGAACTCCATCCTGGTCTTCCACTTGGGTGATGGGGCCCAAGCAGTGGGGCATCCTCCACCACCCTCCCAGGTGCACCAGCGGGGAGCTGAATCGAAGCGCAGCTAAGGGCTAAGAGCAGAACCAGCCCTTACGTGGGATGTGGCCGTGGCAGACAGCGTTTAACACACTGAGCCACAACATCAACCCTGCTCTGCACACTCTTGATAAAGAGATGGAAAAACTGTGCTAGTCATATGGACCAGATTATGAGCATTAATAAACTATGAAATCACAGTGGTTTAACGCAAGAAAACCTAATTTTCAACATGAGAAAACCCCTTTGTGGATGTCCCTGGTGAGGAGCTCCCCTACAAATGGTGACTCCGTGATCTAGTTCCCTCCATCTTGTCTCAGGACCTTTCAACATGTGGTCTCTAAGTCATTGTGAAAGGGGAAGGGACTTCAGGGAAGAAGCCCAGAATCAACCTAGTTACAGGGAGATGGGAAAAAACATACAAATATTGCTGCATACCAATCGTTTCTGCTACAGGAAACTGAGGCCTGAGGTCATACCATTATTTCATTATGGCCATTGTGTTGAAGTTGAGAGAACTAAGATTAGATTCCTGATAGGATGACCAAGAGGGTTCAATGTGGCATGTGATGGTATTTGAAACCTTCCATGAGCTGGTCCTGGAACCTTCCTTTCCCACCATCCTTTTCTACCACTCCATGCCTAGTAGCTAATAATGCACCAAAGTAGCACTGTTGATAGTTGAACAGGGTACTGGCTCAGGGTACCCCTCACTTATGTGTGAATACCTTCTTCCACTTTTTCACCTGACTTCTCTTTGTCTACTTAATCTTTCAGTAGGATAAATGCTTGGTTAATATCTCAACAAACTGCCCAACTGCTTTCCAGAGTGGCTATACCACTTTACATTCTTAACAACAATGTATGAGTGATTCAGTTTCTACTTAATCAGCATTCAGTGTTGTCACCATTCTATATTTTAACCCCCTGATAGTTGCATAGTGATATCACATCGTGGTTTTAATTTGCATTTTCCTAATGACTACTGACATTGAATATCTTTTCCCGGGCATATTGCCATCATTAAGTGAAATGTCTCTGTGTCTTTTGCCTATTTTTTAATAGGGTTATTTGTATCTTTTCTTCCTGAAACTTGATCCCAATTTCTTTTTTTTTTTTTTTTTTTTGACAGGCAGAGTGGACAGTGAGAGAGAGAGAGACACAGAGAGAAAGGTCTTCCTTTGCCGTTGGTTCACCCTCCAATGGCCGCCACGGCTGGTGCACTGTGGCCGGCGCACCACGCTGATCCGATGGCAGAAGCCAGGTACTTATCCTGGTCTCCCATGGGGTGCAGGCCCAAGCACTTGGGCCATCTCCACTGCACTCCCTGGCCACAGCAGAGAGCTGGCCTGGAAGAGGGGCAACCGGGACAGAATCCGGCGCCCTGACCAGGACTAGAACCTGGTGTGCCGGCGCTGCAAGGCGGAGGATTAGGCTAGTGAGCTGCAGCGCCGGCCTTGATCCCAATTTCTGTATCCCCACTTCCCAGATTGGACAGACCCCTCTATGCTCCTGCAGGATCCTGTCCACAACTCTATCATCATAGGCACCAAGCGATATATCGCCATTCATTCATAATGCTATTTCCTGCACTAGTTTGTACACTTACAGGCAAAAGTTATCATCTGTGGAATATTTTTATTTTTTAAGTTAGCATACAGTAAAACTGGTATAGTTTGTGAATTTTTGTTTAAATTTTACTTATTTATTAATTTATTTGAAAAGCAGAGTTACAGAGAGAGAGAGAGAGGGAAACAGACAGACACACAGACAGAGCTTCCATCCGTTGGCTCACTCCCCAAATGGCTGCAATGGCTGGAGCAGGGCTGATCCGAAACCAGGATCCAGGAGCTTTTTCTGGGTCTCCAACACGGGTACAGGGGCCCAAGGGTCATCTTCTGCTTTCCCAAGCACATTAGCAGGGAGCTGGATCAGAAGTGGATCAGCGGGACTTGAACCAAAGCCCATCTGGGATACCAGCACTGCAGGCAATGGCTTAACCTGCTATTCCACAGCGTCAGCCCCTAGTTTGTGAATTTTGACACAGGTATATACTTACTAGAGTTGGTATTTTCTTGGTTCTTTGTATGCTAAATAATTATGGATTACATCCTAGACATTTTGAACATTATCTTAAGAGATTCTGGGTCTTATTTCAATCCTGTGGAATGCTGACTATTTTGCTTTAGCAAAGAATCAACCTAGCTGCTTTCAACCATACAGTTCTGAACAATCCTCTGTGTGTTATCATTCCTATGTCAGTTGCATTTCCGAAGTCTTTGCAGTGCTATTCGGATCCAGCTGATGGATATGCCACCTTGTGGCCAGTCTGGCACGTGGGCTGTGGTTTCCCAGAGATAAGATCTGAAATAGGCTCATTATGGTCAGCTGTATCCTTGCACAGTTTAGGAATAACCCCAGGGTTTTGAACAACTTGGTGGGGTATCATTCCTGGCTCCTTTCTCTCTGAGATCTCCCTTGTATTTTCTGGTTCCCTGAAGCTTTCCTTTTTGATTCTCACCTGTTCTGCAGTTTCCATAACTGGAACCATGTCTAGGGCTGTTGTGATCACTCAGCAGAAACAAGATGGACCATTCACTCCAAATGCTCTGTGGAGATTGATATTGATGATGTTATAAATTCAATAAGAGGGTACAGAAAGGTTTATTATTCATGTGATGTATTCTGGGAGAGGGGGAGGACTCCCAAGCTGATATGAAAATGGCTTGAGAGAGCCAAGAAAGAAAACCAGCTTGTTTTTTTTTTGTTGTTGTTTTGTTTTGTTTTTAAAGACTTATTTATTTGATTATTTAAAAATCAGGATTACAGAGAGAGAGGGTGAGATATAGAGAGATATATCTTCCATCCACTGGTTCATTCCCCCAAATGGCTACAATGGCTGGGGCTGGGCCAGTCCAAAGCCAGGAGCTTCTTCTGGGTCTCCCATGCATATGCAGGGGCCCAAGCACTTGGACCATCTTCTACTACTATTCCCATGCCATTAGCAGAGAGCTGGATTGGAAGTGGAACAGCCAGGTCTTGAACCTACAGCTATATGGGATGCCAGCACTGCATACTGCAGCCTAACACTTTGCACCACAGCACCAGCTCCATGGCTTGGTTTTTAAGATGGCTAAGAGTGAGGCTGGGGCAAGAGTTCCTCCACATGAGTGCAGCTTGAATGGTTTGAACTTCCCTCTGGTGGCAAAGAAGTATCTGAGCTTTCACATCCTTTTGCCCAGATGTGGGTCTAAAAAGGGTAGGGGGAATAGGGAGGCTTGAAAGTTAGAATGGGAAAGGGAGGGGAGCAGAGGGGAGGGGAGGGGAGGGAAAGAGAGAGGAGGGGAGGGGAGGAGAAAAGAGGGGAGGGGAGGGGCCCAGGCCTTGATGTCACCCTTTGGAAATCACAGAGAAGAGAAGAGCAGAGAGAACAAGACAGATCATACCAGGCCTTGGGGTCACCCTTTGGAAACCACAGGTCTTCCAGACAGAGAGGTGGCTCCTCCACTTCTGAGTTTCAGGAGCCTATAGACCATCACAGGCTGGATTGTGTGATCCCTTAGAGAAGAAAAATAAGGAAAAAGAAAAATGAAACATTTAGAAAACCATTTTCCTACTCCTCATATCAGACAGAAGGACATCTGGAGCTCTCTCTGTCCTCAACAATGTCCACTTGTAAGTATGGGGCCACCTTGAGTACTGGCCAGGTGATACTAGAGGTAGAAAAGGTGACAAGTTCACCTCCAGTTTAGTAGTAGTTCAGATTCTGGTCACTCTCCTAGTTTACCTGCCACTAGTTACGTTCCATGATGTTTAAACACCTGCTCCACATATCCTGTCCAGGTTTTATAGCTGCATTAAATGAGAGACAAGGTTACTTACTCTATTTTACTCTGTCTTAACACAGAACTGGAACTTATTTAATTTCGTATATTCTGTTCCTGCCACAGTGCCTGAAACATGGGAAGGACTTAACAGATGTTCACTGAGCGAACAAAATGAATAGAGTAGTGAATGAGTGAAAAAAAGTCTTATGGTTTATTTATAGATAACACAAAGATACTCTTAATTCCAAACAAACAAATCTCTGATTTCCTTCCTTTGCTTCTTTGGAGAGTGAGGAATAGTAAAATTTTAGGCTCTAACAAGTTGATTTTTAAAAACCCATAATTTTTCTTGTTGAAAATCAGATAAGTGTGTCAAAACCCCAATGCTGCTGTGTGTTCAGAAAATGTTTGGATTGCACAGATTTAAATAACTTTCTTAAATTCTGTCCCTCCCTTGGCTTCTCCAGGGTTAAAGTAAAATAAAGCAAAATTGACAAAGCATTTTGACACCAGCACTTGCTTTGGTTGCACATGTTTATAGTTAGCAGCGAAACAGGCTGCGCTGCATGTTTCAGAAGGACACTGGGGAGCTCCCTTGTTCATTCATCTCCTTCTCAATGGTCTGCATATAAATGATTGGCTCCATTTACAATCAGAATGCTAGGAACTCCCAAGTATTTGAACAGCAGGCTCTTTTATTTCTGCCTCTTCAATGCCAAGCTGCTCTGACCTGGGACTGCAACAGAACTTAGCTGGTGAGTCCAACATGAAACAGACCCCAGCTCATCTTTTCCATCATTGAATTTGGCTTTGACAGGGACCACAAGAGTCAATGGGACCTCTGTGTATGGATTGGGGTCCCGGGAGAGTCAGGAAGGGACTGATGATTCATGATAAAACATCCCAAAGGGGCTCTTCTTCCCTTTTGATTTTGTATTAGTGTGAGGAATTTTGAAAACTGATGCTGCTGAGGACAAAATTCCCATCATGAACTCAAAAGGATCCCTGACAGAAAAGAAACATGAGCATCTGAGAACCAGGGTTTAGTTCTCATCAACAGAGACGGGCACCGAGCCAAGCAGGGGGCACACTCTTTTAAATTTCTCAGGGATTTCACCCCCTTTTGTTCACTCTAATTCTATAAGAACAAATTGGTTATCTGCTCTGAGTCATCAAATGTCTGGTTTTTTTTTTTTTTTCCTGCCCAGTTTGACTGTTTCTGCGCCCTTCTTTCTCACCCTAGAGGATTCAGCTTTTTGAATAACGTATTCAGTCTTGGTTTATCACAGATAAGTTGCATTTAGATCAAGATTTCTCTCTGATGGCACACTAGGCATCAAACACAGAAGTCAAAACTTCCCCTATGTCAAATCCAGTGCCAGGAGCACCAGGAAAGTGTTCACGCACTTTTGAGGCAGCACTTTTGATTTTATCTGAGCTTTGCAGCATTTACTGTGATCTAGAATGCACCATGTATTTGATTGCACAATTTTTGTTGACATGGGGTTAGTCTGATCACAGAGTCCACACCCTGTCCCTACCAGCACGGTCCTAAAATCACCGTGACCTGCTGGGCTCATCCCGCGGGTCAGCTGCTATTTTTTTGCAGTTGAGCTCCCAAGGGTGGGCTTTGGTCCTCTGATGACCTGCTCCCCTCTGGGACCTACCTGCCTCTGTTTCTTCCTGGTTACTCACTGGGAATCCTTGTTCTTTCATATATGGATTCAGCTAACGGGGAAGCGAATGAAACTAGCTGTGGTTTGTTCTTTATTTTCTCCCCTTATTTTTCATTTCCTGCCAAATGCAGAGAAAGGGCAAACAGAATCATAAACTCAGCTGTACTGTCCAAGCATTGTTCGCGCCCTTTCATTGAAGAGGTTCCCTCCTCCCCCCCCCCCCCCCCCCCGCCCGCCGCCGCCTTGTAAACATTGCGCAAGTAAAGCAGGTTCATTATAGAAAACTTAAAAAAAAAATAGACAAAAGGAAAAAGGAAACAACCCCAAAAATGTTACCCAATAAAAATCAGGCTTCCCTTTTTTCAGACTTTCTAAGACTGGGTTCCTGCTGGCTCTCCTCAAGTGTCTTTCCCAACATCTTGACACTGTCCTTAGCTGCCAGCAGTATTTTTTTTTTTTTTTGACAGGCAGAGTGGACAGTGAGAGAGAGAGACAGAGAGAGAAAGGTCTTCCCTTGCAGTTGGTTCACCCTCCAATGGCCGCCGCGGCCAGCGCACCGCGCCTATCGCCTATCCGAAGGCAGGAGCCAGGTGCTTATCCTGGTCTCCCATGGGGTGCAGGGCCCAAGCACTTGGGCCATCCTCCATTGCACTCCCTGACCACAGCAGAGAGCTGGCCTGGAAGAGGAGCGACCAGGACAGAATCCATCACCCCGACCGGGACTAGAACCCGGTGTGCCGGCGCCACAGGCGGAGGATTAGCCTAGTGAGCTGGGGCGCGGGCCACCAGCATTATTTCAAAAGGCTCTGAGCTAGCTTGCTCTAAGGAAAGTTATCTCCCAAATAAGGCATAAAAGGAACACTATCCACAATAGAAAAAATATGTTAAAGCGCAACTGAAACAACTTTGTGGGAAAAGCTATGCCTCTTTACTTCCTTGCTGTTTGCTTAGTGAACTTCCTTTGACCAGCATTCATCCTTACATTTCATGACCCCTTCAGGTGATTTTCCTTTTGTGGATGACTTTCAGAGCCCTCTTCTTGGACCCCCGAATAGTGGTTCCTTGTATCACCTGATCAGTCTCTCCCAGCTCTCACCCCTGTAAGAAATGTCTTTTGTTTGCATGTTCTTAACCTCTACAAACTTCTCTTCCCATTTTATGGAGCAAGTGTAGCAAGAAATTTCATCTTCCTTATTTTTCTATAGCCCAATTTATTTTCCACTTCAAACATCCATTTTATCTGATGGCAGGAGATGGAGCCGTTGATGCAAGATTTATGCGCTCACTCAGGTTCACCTAGCAGACCGCCTAACTATCTATCCATGTGGGCATCCCTGCTCCTGTCTGGCCTTTAGCCTTGGACTGCCTGAGTTGCTGCTAAATCATCTCTGACCCAAGTTTCCCCCAGGTCCAGTTCTCTCTTGGGTCAATTTTTTTTATTTCTTTGAGGAGCAAAGAATTGGTGTTCTGTTCCCATTCCAAGCAGGGAAAAGTGAAAACCTCAGTGGAGCTACCAATGTCGTTCATTATATCTCTACTACTCTGGGCTATAGAGATCTGGGGAGCTGTTTCATGCCTGTGTGCAGGGCCTGGTGCAAACTGAAAATTCAGGGTATGGGGGAGTCGGTGTTGAGCAGTGAAGACACCTACATCTCATATCAGAGTGCCTAGGTTCAAGTCCCAGCTTCAGCTCCTGCCTCCAGCTTTCTGCCAATGCTGACTCTAGGAGTCAGTAGTGATGGCTTAAGGAATTGGGCTTCTGCCAGCCATATGGGAGTCCTGGATTGTGTTCCCATATCTCAGCTGCAGCTCTAGCCCAGCCCTGGCTGCTGTGGACATTTGGGAACTGAAATAGTGGATGGAAGTACTCTCTCTCTCTCCTTCTGCCTTTCAAATAAATAATTTACTTTTTTTAAATTTAGGACTGAGGGTTGGAGAGTCGATTCCCTTTCCCATGAGTCTACAGTGCCAATGCACAGCATACAAGCAACACAAAGGGACTGTAAATCTCCTGCTGGTATACACATAGTCCCTGAATTGAGAGTAGGTAATAAACTCCACATGGCTGTGCACCAAGTGGTTGGGGCCCAAAGGCCACCTCCTAGACTCACTACCCCCTCTCAAAACCCTGGTCCCTACCAAGTATGGAAGGAGAGAGCAGAACACAACCGAGGGAGGAGAGCAAATGGAAAGGGTCTGTAGCACCAGGGAACAGGAAAGCAAGTCGCAGAGAACCCCTCCTGGGAGACGTCAGGAGGCAAGGACTGCATGAAGGCCAAGGCTTCAGGGGCTTGAAGCCTACTGCATGGAGCATACTTCAGACTTCACAAGACACAGACTCAATGAGGAGGTAAGTAAGAATTTCGGGGCAGGCATGTGGTACAGCAATTAAGTCTCAGCTGTTGCAATTCTGATCTGACTTCCTGCTCATGTGCACCCTGGGAGGCAGCAGGTAATGGTTCAGGTGCTGGGTTCCTGCCACCCACATTGGAGGCCTGGCTAGAGTTTCTGGCTCCTGGCAGCATCTGACTCACCAGTGGACTCACCTGTGGGACACTAGGACCACACCCCTCACCCACCATTGCCCAGGCGCTAGCCTTTGTATCTGCTGGGTGGGGCTTAATTTCCGAGACTGGGGTCAGAGAAAGCCCAAGGTTTTAAGTCACCAATCCAGATTCTCAAAGTTTTATTCTTAAATATAATCAATGCTCTTCAAAGCATGATGTCCAGACCGCCAGTGTCAACATCACTTGGGAACTTGTTAGAAATTCTCCAGCCCTGCTGAATCAGAGTCTCTGGTGTAGGGCCCAGCAATCTGTGTTTTGCAAGCTCTCCAGAAAGTCTGATGCACAATGAAGTCTGATATTCACTGATCTAAACTCTGTGTTACAAAGGAGATGTATTTCAGGACTCCTCAGCAAGTTTTCATTTGTAACTCTTAGAAGATAAATATTGGAACTAGTACTCACAGCTGACACCCAGAGAAGTCTCAGAAGGTCGGGCAGTTTCAAGATATGTCCTCTAAACATCTGCTATAGTGTGTGGGATTCATGCCTCAGAAACGCATTGTTTTGCAATCTTTGTGCTGTCCTCTTTGAAAAGGCAAATGCTCTATTTGGTAAGCCCAATAAAAGCATCAGTGACACCTGCCATATTCTGCCTACCATGGCCTAGGCAGGCCAAGAAGACACCTAGAAAGGGGATGGGTGCGGTCATGGGGAGATAGAATTTTGCAAAGGGCTGGTATTTCTAGAGCATAGAAAGTCACTAGAGTAAAAATGTATATTGGAGAAGGAGCCTCTATTTTAAATTAAAAATAAAATAAAGGGGATGGAAAGAAAGAGTGGATTTAGTGGAGAAAGGGGTTCATAGTAGATGAAATTGTACTTCATACACTGCCACTAACTAGCTGTCATCCTAAGTACGCTTCTAAAATTCAATTTCCAGGGGCCGGCGCTGTGGTGTAGTAGGTTAGTCCTCTGCCTGTGGTGCTGGCATCCCATATGGGGGCCAGTTCTAGTCCCAGCTGCTCCTCTTCCCATCCAGCTCTCTGCTATGGCCTGGGAAAGCAGTAGAGGATGGCCTAAGTCCATTGGGGAGTGAACCAATGGACAGAAGTCCTGTCTGTCTCTCCTTCTCACTGTCTGTAACTCTACCTCTCAAATAAATAAATAAAAATAAAATAAAATTTAATTTCCATAGAATTTGATGGTTCCTGGTATCCAAGATTTTTGTCAATTAGAATTTAGTTGCATGTAACAGAAAATCTAACCCAAACTAGTTTAACTGATAAGCAATAAAGGTAATCTATTGGCTTTTGAAAATAAAAATTCTTGAGATAGTTCTGACTTCAGAAACAACTTGATCAGCGTTCAACAGAGGCCACAAAAACTCAGTTGTTGTCTGTTTTGCTCCCAACTGCTTTATGTGTGATTTCGTTTTCAGACTAGGCAACACATCAAGATGGCACCCCCAGCTGCAACCAACACATCTCAATGGCTAAAGTGTGGGTTTGAGGCCCAACATGTCTGTCAAAGTGAGACTGACTGGCTCTATTGGCCTCCCTTGATCTTTGTACGCATCCCCGAACCAGTCACTGATGGCAGGAGAAATCAGTGTTCGTCATGGTACACCAAGCCTGGGTCACAAGCTATCCCTGGAATGAGGGTGCTGAGGAAGTGCTGTCAACACCACAAAGCCGCAGGACTGAAATGGGGAAGGGTGGCTACCCAAGAACATCAGAGGCTGTTACTGGAAACAGGATAAGCGGATAGGGGCTGGCCAGGAAACCGCACAAGTCCACGGTGAGGATCTCAGTTCCCATGTGCTGCAGGTCCGTGAGGTCCTCCTGGGGTCCAGAGTGAGGGCATAGAAAGCTACACTCCCCAGACTGCCCTGCAGAGGGAGCGGAACCACAGGGAGGGAGGAATCCTCTTGTATTTAGGGTGCCTGCCTGCCCTGCCTTCAGTAGCCCTCATCCGAAAGGCTGTCCATCCCAGCCATCCAGTCCAGTTGTTCATTTCCCTGTGAGAAATGCACACAACCCTCCCACCTGCTGCCTGGCAATACCTCTGTTCCCTTCAGCTCCCTGTTCCCCTGTCTGTCCTTGGTGCCCAGTGTGTCTCCCTCTCACTTGGACTCTGTCTCCTGTCTGACTTCCTCTGCTGCTTCTCTCCATTTGCCTCTCGTTCCATGACTGGCTCCCTCTACGGCTGCCTAGCTCTCTGAATTTCTGTCTGTTTCTCTCCATGCTCTGTCTTTCTGGGTTTCTCCCTTTCTCTGTTTCGTGCTGTTTGCTCTTCTCTGTCTAAGTGCTTGCTGAGCACTTTCTCGAGCTGCCAATGTCACTCTTTGTGTCTGCCCCCCTTTCACCTTCTGCCTTTGTCTACTTTTTTTTCTTTCTGAAATAAACAATTCTCACTGCTTCAGGCCAGGCTCTAAAAACATTCTCAAGTTATTCTTTTTCCATATGTTTATCAGCAGTTGGACCACCAGCTTATGAAGATGAAGGAGTGACCCCTAAAGGGAGGAGAACTTGAAGAGGAAAAGGAGACACTGACAGGCCACAGGGGTGTTCAAGCCAAAACGGGTGCAATACACAAACATATGAAAGTCACAAACCATCGTCAACAGGCACTGAGCTTCCCCATCACAAGCATAGTTGAGCCTGGTTGAAGTTTTGTTTTTCTTAGTTTTATTTATTTTTTTTTTTCCATGAACCCAATAACTGCTCCATGGATTTCTAAGCAGTTTGGATTCTGGAACAGATACACAATCTCAGTGCTGCAACCATCCAGCTCACAACAGGCCCATTGAGTGAACTGACTTTGCCACAGTGCGCCTTTGTGAGACCCTCCCTGTGGACAACTGAGCCCCTGCTTTCTTGTGGTCATCATCCAGGTCCTTGCTTCTCCATAGCTAACCACATCTCTGGTGCCCAACTCGTTGAAGACCAACATGAGGCCCTTCTTAACCTCAGTTTCCAAGCCGTACACATTTCTGGGTTTGACCATACAGAATGTGGCAGTAGAAGGAGATGCATCCAAAAGACTTCGCAATAGATTTGATTTTCACATAGATTTTAAAACTGATTTCACATATCATCTCCTATATTTTTAATCTTCAATAGATTTAGTCTTAGTTTTAAATGCCCCTTCATTTTCAAAGGTCTATATATTGGTTTCTGCAATAACTAGCATATCTTTTGTAAATGGCAAAAAAAAAGTGTGGAGTCACAGGGCCTTTTTTTTATGCTTTTTAATTTTAACACTTGGAACCGACGCTGTGTCATAGCAGGTAAAGCCTTCGCCTGCAGTGCCAGCATTCCATAGGGACACCGGTTTGAGTTCCGGCTGCTCCACTTCCAATCCAGCTCTCTGCTATGGCCTGGGAAAGCAGTAGAAGATGGCCCAAGTCCTTGGGCCCCTGCACCTGCATGGGAGACCCAAAAGACGCTCCTGGCTCCTAGATTCGGAGGGGCCCAGGTCTGGCCATTGCAGCCATTTGGGGGATGAACCAGCATGATGGAAGACATATCCCTATCTCCCTCTGTAATTCTGCCACTCAAATAAATAAACAAATATTTAATAAATTAGTTATGTGCTTATTTTTTACTCAAGCAAGGATCAGAAGCCATTGTTTTAAAAGTATGCTCAAGGACCCAGAGTTTAAACCTGGACCACAGTCATCAAGAATTAATTCCCCTGGGGCCGGTGCTGTGGTATAGCGGGTAAAGCTGCCGCCTGCAGTGTCGGCATCCCATATGGGCACTGGTTCAAGTCCCGGCTGCTCTATTTCCAACCCATCTCTCTGCTATGGCCTGGGAAAGCAGTAGAAGATGGCCCAAGTCCTTGGGACCCTGTACCTACGTAGGAGACCCAAAGAAGCTCCTGGCTCCTGGATTCGGGTCAGCACAGCTCCAGCCGTTGCGGCCATCTAGGGAGTGAACCAGCAGATGGAAGACCTCTTTCTCTCTCTCTGTCTCTCCTTCTCTCTCTGTGTAACTCTGACTTTCAAATAAATAAATAGATCTTTAAAAAAAAGAATCAATTCCCCCATTTCCAAAGATCACCTGCTCTACCAACTCATCTAAAATGAAAAAAGGCCCATAAAATGTTCATTATTTGATCAAAGAGAAGCATGTGTTAAATATTCACTTCGACTATATGTATTGAATATTTTCCCATTACAGGTGGAATATTCCCTATCTGAAATACTTGAGACCAGAAGTGTTTTGAATTTGGCTATTTTGGGTCTTGGAATATTTGCATATGCATAATGAGATATCTTGGACCCCAAATTTAACACAAAATTCATTTGTGTTTCATGTACACCTACACACGGAGCCTGAAGACAATTTTATGCAATAATTTTGGTGCACCTGTACAATGATTGTGACCTTCATATGAGTTCAGGGGTAGAATTTTCCGCTTGTAACATTGTCAGAGCTCAAAAAATTTTGAACTTTGGAACATTTCACATTTCAGATTTTCAGACTAGGGATGCTCAACCTCTACTGAAAACTGGACTAAACCAAAAGTGTCTACCTTCAAAACCTAATCCCTAACTTCAAAAGACATACCACAATGAGAAGCAATGCTTTGTAAAACGAAACAAAGAAAAATAAAAACTCCCTTCCTTTGGAAGCTGATGCCTCTAGACACACACTCTGCCAAGTTAATTTTCCGCTGATTATCAGCTCTCCTGCTGCCTGTAATGAGGAGCCTGAGAAGAGGAACAGCAGTGGGAAACAGGAAGTGTGGAAAGTTTACTAAAAAACTCTCAGCTAAGGAAATAATTTCAGTGGCTAACATTACTAACAAAAGTACATGGGACTGAAAAAAAATCGAACTAACTTTGTGCTCCCTGGGAGACATTGTTTTGTTTGCTCTCCATTGAAGAATGTAACTTCAGATGCACAGAGGTATTCTTGTGGGTAGTCAGATATAAATATATGTAAATGCTTTGTGAAATGCATAGCATGAAGTTGCCATGTGATTTTTCAATCTATTTCATAGAGTTGAAAACATTTTTCCAACTTTCACTGAGGTGTAATTGACATGAAATTATAGATAGTTAAGGTGTACAGTATTTAAGGTGTTTTGAAATACACATTGTGAGATGATTACTACAATCAAGCTAATTACGTGGCCATCAGCTCACATAGTTAATGATTTTCTTTGGTGAAGAACATTTAAAATCTACTCTTTTAGCAAGTTTCAAGAGCTTGA
This sequence comes from Oryctolagus cuniculus, assembly GCF_964237555.1. Taxonomy (NCBI): domain Eukaryota; kingdom Metazoa; phylum Chordata; class Mammalia; order Lagomorpha; family Leporidae; genus Oryctolagus; species Oryctolagus cuniculus. The sequence continues at coordinate 117,321,890 of NC_091436.1, forward strand.
ATCTAATACTGAGTTATTAGCTATAGTCATCATGCTCTACGACAGCTCTCCAGAGCTTTTTCATCCTATGTAATTAAAACTTGTACCATTTGTCCAAGATCATCCACTTCCCTCTGGCCCTGGCAATCGGTATTCTACTCTACCTCCGGAACACAGTGTTTTTGTTTTTGTTTTTGTTTTTTTAATTATTGTTGGAAAAGCAGAGAGACACAGACAAGGGTAAGCAGAGCGAGATCTCCCATCCACTGGTTCACTCCCTAAATGCTTGCAACAGGGCTGGGGTAGGTTGAAGTCAAGAACTGGGAATTCTGTTTAAGTCTCCCACATGGGTGGCAGGGACCCAAGTAGTTGAGCCATCACCTGCTTCCTCCCCAGAGTGCACATCAACTGGAAACTGGAATTGGGTTTGGAGCTGGGGCTCAACCCACATCTTAACTGTTACAGTAAACATCCACCTATACTTTTATTTTCTAAAGTTTGGTAGCATTTCACCCTTAATATGAAGAATTTGTAAATGACAACTGAAATGAACCAACCTACTTTTCTCTATAAACTTTAGCCTATTTCCCAGCATACATCTCTGGCAACTTTGCCTCTTCGAACAGGTAATATTGAATACTGCAGGAAGAAATTCAGATTTCAAGACGCATTTCTTTTGTTCTTCTCTCTCCTCTTTGCCTCTCCCTCCAAGGTTACTTATTATAGGGATCTGACTGGGATCCCCAGTGAACCAAATCTAGTTGTCCTGCAGGTGGTGACAAAGGCAAAACAGATCTGGTCTTTGAGCAGAACTGAAGAAAGGGCAGAGAGCCCGCTGTGGCTCCAGGAACGGCCTCCACACGCCAGCCCTCCTGTGCACATACTGGGTGGCACTGTTCCCAGAGGGTAAGCGTCATCGCTGCAGCTGGGGCTGACATGAGTCCACTACTAGCTAATGGGAAGCTGGCCTCCCACACGGCAGTCAGGCCCAGATCAATGCTTCTCAGAGAGCAGTAAAAAAACCAACATAACAGCAAGTAGAACTGACTTTCCAAATACTATTGCACAGAGAAAAAAGAGAGTCCAAACAATATTTTCCTCATCAGTTGTAATAAAACACTCATGATGTTCTAGAGAGATGGAAGGTGAGGATCTCTCGGTCCTCCATCTTGAGCCACCTAACTGCACCCCACCTGTAAAAGAGTTCAAATTGGACTTGTATAAATTTCCCCCCAAAATATCCAAATTTGCAGGGTGTAGCTACCCTGAAATATGGAGGGAGCATTGTTCCTCATTATTGTCCTCTATTGAAAGGTTAAAGGAAGTTAGCAATATTTACTGAACTCTGGGCTTAAGTCAAGGTCATTTGTGATGGATAGTCTTATGCCTATTGGTGTGGTAACTGTCACATAGCAAATACTCTCAATTAGTAGAAACAGCATTCTAACCCAAATGTGCCTCATTTCTTCCATTAATTCACTTTTCAAAACATGAATGGAGAGAAGTGTGGCATAAATGATCACTGTAGTTCTCCACATGGTAAAAAAGCAAAAACACTGAGCTTATTTTAAAATAAATAAATCAACCTTGGGTGTTTTCTCCTAAAAGGTAAGGTTGACTGATGACAATTCCCCTAAGTCTGGCTGGTATTTGAAAATGACCAGGTTTTTTCAAAAGGTCTCGGTGGGTCAAATTCTGACACTCCATTGAAATCCCTGGGAAGACAAGGGAATACTTTCATTTCTCAAACCATGAGATCTGTCGAGGGGCAGAGGGAGTCATGTGGATGCCAGTTTGAGACCCAGCTGCTCCACTTACAATCCAGCTCCCTGCTAATAGAGCCTGGGAAAGCAGCAGAAGATGGCCCAAGTGCTTGGACACCTGCACCCATGTGAGAGACTGGGAAGAAGTTGCAGGCTCCTAGCTTCAGCCTGACCCAGCCACTGCCATTGCAGCCATTTGGAAACTGAACCAGAAGAATGGAAGATCTCTCTCTCTCTCTGTAACTCTGCCTTTCAAACAAATAAAAAATAAATCTTTAAAAAAATAAAAATGCATTCACTCTCTACTCATGAACATGGGACTAGTTGTAACACATGTCTTAAGCAATGTATTGCCACTAACTGAAATTAGTAAATGATGACTCAAATGTGATGGAGTGCTCATTTTCATATACTTCCTAGTTTTTTAGATGATTGAAAATTTACATAATAAAAAGGCTTTTGTTTTCTTTCCCCATTTTTATTGAAATATAATTCATATAAAATGAAATGAGAAAATATAAGTACAGATAAGTTTTAACAATCACATATACATCTGTGCAACCCACACCCCATTAAGATACAGAATTTGTCCTGGGGTCGGCGCCGTGGCTCACTTGGTTAGTCCTCCGCCTGCGGCGCCAGCATCCCATATGGTCACCAGGTTCTAGTCCCGGTTGCTCCTCTTCCAGTCCAGCTCTCTGCTGTGGCCTGGGAAGGCAGTGAAGGATGGCCCAAGTGGTTGGGCCCCTGCACCTGCATGGAAGACCGGGAGAAGCACCTGGCTCCTAGCGGCCATTTGGGGGGTGAACCAACGGAAGGAAGACCTTTCTCTCTGACTCTCTCTCTCTCTCTCACTGTCTAACTCTATCTGACAAATAAAAAATAAAAAAAAAAAAGAGGAAGAATTTGTCCTAATTCTGAAAATATCCTGCCCACTTCCTAAGCTACTGATAACCACTGTCATGATTTCTCTAGCCATGGCTTGGTTTTTGCTTATTTCAGAACTTCCTGTAAGTGAAATCATACAGCATGGACTATTTTTTATTTAACTACTTTCACACAATATCATGATATAGAAGCCCATTTATGAATTTTGCTTATCAGGAGTTGTATTTTTGTTATTGTTGAGTAGTATTTCATTGTGTGGACATACCCATTTTGTTTACCCATTCTGCTGATGGCACTTGGGTTGTTTTTAGTTTGCTGCTATTCTAGTTGTTGAGGTCAAGGCTGGGAAAAGAGAAAATTAGAATAAATGAGACAAAATCTGATTTTCTTCCTGGAGTATAAAGTGTTAAGAATGAAGCTGCTATGAATGTTCACATACAAGTATTTTCTGTGCCCATTTCTCCTGGGTAAATACCTAGAAGCATATTTGCTAAGTCATAAAGTAGGTACATGTTTAACTTTATGAGAACCTGCCAGGCCAATTTTCAAGCTGACTGCATGATTTCATATCCTCTCCCGTAATGTGTGACAGTTCTTGCTCCATGTCCTTGTCAACATTTGGTGCTATCAATAATGTCTCACTGTGGTTTCAGTTTTCATTCTTTAATGACTAGTGATACTGAGCACTTTTTCCATGCAGTTATTCACATCTCTTCCTTTGTGAACTGGCTGTTCAATTCTTGTGACAGACTGAAAAATAAAAAACGAAAAATCGTATAATCTCAAGAACCAGAGGTGATCCTTACCAATGTTTTGGATTATTTTCTGTGCATTTACTTATTCAGACAAATGTATTTTTGACAAAATTGGTTCATATTATAAAAACTTTTTAAAAAGAGATTTACTTATTTATTTGAAAGGCGGAGTGAACAGCAAAAGGGACAAATAGAGACAGAGAGAAAGAGATCTCCCAAACGGCCGCAACAACCAAGGCCGGGCCAGGCAGAAGCCAGAATTTCTTCTGGGTCTCCCATGTGGCTGCAGGGGCCCAAACATGCTGGGCCATCTTGCAGTGCTTTTCCAGGCCATAGCAGAGAGCTGGCTTGGAAGAGGAGCAGCCAGGACTCGAACCGCTGCACTCACAGGAGTCTGGCGTCGCAGGCAGTAGCTCAACCTGCTGTACCACAATGCCAGCCCCAGAACTTTCTTTACTTAGCAATTGGTCACAAACATCTTTTTTTGTTAGTAAATCTTCTATGTCATCATTTTATTTAAGATGAATGTATATTGCAGCTTTATTCCAATAACCTAAACAGAAAACAGCCCAAATTTTTTCATCTCATAAGTGGACAAATAAAATGTGGTGTCTATGGAATACTACTCAGCATAAGAAAGGAATGAAGCACTGGTAAGCACAATATGCACTCTGCTGAATGAAAGAAGCCAGACACAAAAATGTAAACAGAGACTACAGTGAAAATACAAATACAGTAACAAAAGAGCTTGGGATTGATGGTGGAAAATGGAGGTAACCTGAAACTTTTGAGGGCAATGAAAATGTTCTATAATACTACTGTACCTTTAATTTCATTGTATGCCTGCCTTAGAAGTCACTGGATTTGGCCAGCACCGTGGCTCAATAGGCTAATCCTCTGCCTAGCGGCGCCGGCACACCAGGTTCTAGTCCCGGTCGGGGCACCGGATTCTGTCCCGGTTGCCCCTCTTCCAGGCCAGCTCTCTGCTGTGGCCCGGGAGTGCAGTGGAGGATGGCCTAAATGCTTGGGCCCTGCACCCGCATGGAAGACCAGGAGAAGCACCTGGCTCCTGCCTTTGGATCAGTGCGATGCGCCGGCTGCAACGCGTCGGCCGCAATGCGCCAGCCGTGGCGGCCATTGGAGGGTGAACCAACAGCAAAAGGAAGACCTTTCTCTCTGTCTCTCTCTCTCTCACTGTCCACTCTGCCTGTCAAAGATAAAAAATAAAAAATAAATAAAAAAAGAAGTCACTGGATTTTAGAGCTTGTAATTGTTTTCATGTCTTGATTTGTTTTACTTTAAAGTTTATTAATATAGCTTTTGATTGACAAATCATTAATGTAGGGGCTGTCATTTGGCATAGCAGTTATGATGCTGCTTTGGATATCAGCATCCATCCCATGATGGAGTTCCTGGGTTCAAATTCCAGCTCTGCTTCTGATTCCAACTTCCTGTTAATGCACAGGCTGCTATGCAGCAGGTGATGGTTCAAGTACATTAGTTCCTATCACCCACATGGACGATCCAAATTGAGTTCCTGGCTCCCGACTTCAGCCTGGCCCAGCCCTAGCTGTTGCAGGAATGTGGAGAGTAAACCAGCAGTTGGAAGATCTCTAGATCTCTCTCTCTCTTGCTCTCTCAAAAACTATATAAATAAATAAAACACATTTTAAATTTATAGGAAGAGAGTATAAAATCAAATCTGTGTACATTTATGAAATGCAATGTGATGCTTTGATGTATGTATACAATGTGAGGTGATTAAATCAAGCTGGCATATCCAGCATCTCACTTCCCTGTCATTTTTATAGCGAGATATTGGAAAAAACTGTTTATTTTAAGGGGCTGCATATTGCAGGAAAATTCTAGATCAATAAAGTTCACTCCTCAGTGAAAGTATCACTGAGGAGATGCAATATATGAAACATGCTGGCCCTAAAGATGCGGGCAAGCATAGCTGATGCGGTTACAGAAAAGCAAGAATTGAGTAGGGAGAGGTCATTTGCAACAAAATGGATTAATCTGCAAAACATCATACTTAGTGAAATAAGCCATTCCCAAAGGGACAAATTCCATATGTTCTCCCTGATCTGTGATAACTAATAGAGCACCTAAAAGGAAATCTGTAGAAGTGAAATTGACACTTAGAGAAGCAATGACTTGAACAGCCCTTGTCTTGACTGTCGAGGAACAGTTGTTTTTTTTTTTCTTAATGGAGAATGGGACTGGGAATTGGAGAGGGAGAAGGAGGTGGGGTGGGAGTGGGGGTGGGAGGACAGGTGTGGTGGGAAGAATCACTATATTCCTAAATGAAATATTATTTCTTTATATTATGAAATTTGTACTTACTAAATAAAAGGTTTCAGGGGCCGGTGCTGTGGCGTAGTGGATGAAGCCACTGCCTGCAGTGCTGGCATCCCATATGAGCACCAGTTCAAGTCCCAGCTGCTCTACTTCCCATCCAGCTCTCTACTATGGCCTGGAAAAGCAGTAGAAGATGACCCAAGTCCTTGTGCCCCTTCACCCATGTGGGAGACCAGAAAGAAGTTCCTGGTTCCTGGCTTCGGATCAGCACAGCTCTAGCCATTTCGGCAAATTGGAGAGTGAATCAGCGGATGAAAGACTTCTCTCTCTCTGTCTCTCCTTCTCTCTCTATGTAACTCTGACTTTCAAATAAATAAATAAATCTTTTCAAAATTAATTAATTAGTTCATTAATAAAAGGTTTCTTATATTACTCTTATTTACTTCAGTGGTCAAAGACAGAGTTCCCATCTGTTGGTTCACTCTCCAAATGCCTGCAATAACCAAGGCTTGGCTGGGTCAAAGCTAAGAGCTGGGATTCAATCCAAGTTTCCTCCATGGGTGGCAGGGACCCAATTACTTGAGCCATCACTACTGCCTCCCAGGATCTTCATCAGCAGGAAGCTAGAATCAGGAACAGAGGTCGGACTTGAATCCAGGTACTCTGATAAGCAACATGGACAGCCTTATCAATATCTTATCTTCTAAGTCAAATGCCCGCTATGGCATATGCTTTCTTGTATGGAATACAAGAATAAGTAGTAAAATTACAGCTACAGCTATTTTGTATAACTCAAATATGCTCCAGGCATGGTTTTGCATTTCTTGATTATGCTTATTAAGAGCAGAATAACAATTTGAGAGTCTTTAATGTTTCAGAAACGTTGTTTCAAATCTTAAATGTTTCAGAAAGGTTATTGTTTAAATATACAAAATTTTCTAACAAAAATAAATGTGTGTATGATTCTGGTATGTCAGCAGGGGTTTCTCAGTAGAATGTACAAGAACTTTGCGATTATGTATGTATCTTCTGCATGGTTTTATCCCTGCTATTTCTCATCATGAGTTTACACTATGTAGAAAACAGTCATTTTACAAAATGGTACATAATATCCAGCTTATGTGGGGAGAGTATTAGGCTCATGTCTCTGCTCATAAGGAATCAGGCTTAATCCTAATACTTTGCTTATCAGGCCTACTGTAGGCCTTAATCTACTTAATTGGACAAACAATCAAATAGATTGCTTCAACTTCCTCTTTGGAAATTAAGTGGGAATATTAAACAAACGATAAAGTAATATTTAAAACCACTGGGCAGTTTGGGTTCTTGCTCCCATTTTCGGTAAGTAAAACAGTTTGGCTTCTGCTCACTTAAAGCATCCTTTATCCTAGCTTTTGGACCACCTAAGGTCTCAAGACTTCACCCTATTCTTTGAATGTAAAGAGAGAAATTCCCAGACCTAGGATTACCATAATATACCAGTGTGAAATCTGAAGTAGGAGTAAATGAAAAAATAGGAGGGCATTACAGATTACTATATTGACACTGTTATTAAGGATAATGTCACATCTTTTAAGAAAAATTTTAAGTAATAATACAATGTGGAGAACATGTTAACTGAATAGCTAGCAGTGGGGAAACTTTTTTAAAAAACACATTACAAGGTAATGAAACAATTAATTGGTACCATGAGAGTCAAAAATCTTATTAATCTCTGTCAAAAAATTCAGTCATAAAAGGTCTGGTTTATTTAATGCTGTGGATTGCAAGCCCATAGTACTTCAAAATCACTGGGATACTCTTAAAAATCCAAATTCCAAATTTCATTCCTTGATATTTGGATGTAATTGATCTGAATAGAAACCATGCATCAATATTTTTTCATTGGATTTTTAAAAATTGGTAGAAATCTATTGTGTTTTCTTTTTTAATTTCTTTTATTAAAAGATTTATTTTATTTTATTTGAAAGACAGAGTTACAGAGAGAGTTAGAGACAGAGAGAGAGGTCTTCCATCTGCTGGTGCACTTTCTAGATGGCCGCAATAGCAGCAGCTGTGCCAATCCGAAGCCAAGAGCCAGGAGCCTCCTCCATGTCTCCCACGTGGATGCAGGGGCCCAAGGACCTGGGCCATCCTTCACTGCCATCCCAGGCCATAGCAGAGAGCTGGATTAGAAGTGGAGCAGACAGGACTAGAACTGGCGCCCATATGGGATGCCGGTGCTACAGGCTGGGGCTTTAATCTGCTGCACCACAGCGCCAGCCCCTCTTTTTTAATTTCTGAAATGTATTTTATTTACCTATAAGGTAGAGAGAGAGACAGAGAAGAAGACAGGAATCTTGCATCCAATGATTTCCTCCTCAAAGGCTCACAACTGCTAGGGCTAAACCAGGCCAAACCAAAGAACCTGGAATTCAATCCAAGCTTTCACATGGGACCTAGGCACTTTGTCTCCCACAGTGTGTACCAAAAGGAATCCAGAATTGGAAGCAAAGCTGGGACTCAAACCCAGGTTCTCCAACATAGGATACAGACATCTAAAGAAACGTCTCAATCACTACAGCAAGCATCTGCCCCATTATGTTTCTTCTAATAGTTTTATAGCTTTACTTCTTATATTTATATCTTTTGTGTGTTTTGGAGTACATGTTAAGAACTAGGTGTCTAACAACTTTTTGCCTGTGAGTTTCTTCTTGCCACAAGCGTAATTTTTAAAAATATTGTTCTTTCTCCCTTTGAATTTTCTTGGAAACCTCATCAAAAATCAGTAGACAATTAACACATGGGTTTATTTCTATACTGTCAATTATAGTCCATGGGTCTATATATTTATCCTTATGTTAGTACCAAACAGTCTTGATACTGTAGCTTTATAGTAAATTTAAAATTGAGAAGTATAAGTCTTACAATTTTGCTATTCTTTATTAAGACTGCTTTAACTATTCTAGGTCTCCTGTGTTTCCATACGAATTTTGAGATCAGCTTGTCAATTTCTACAAAAATTAATGAATAGATAAATAAATAATACACGGATTTTTTTCAGGAATTGTGTTGAATCTGTATGTCCACTTGGGGAGCACTGCCATTTTAACCACATTAAGCCTTCCAGTCCAAGAACAGGATATGTTTCCATTTACTTAGATCTCCCTTCAGTGCTATATTATAGTTGTCAGTGCATACCTTGCAGCAATTCTTATTGTAAAGTTCTTCAGATGATCATAGTGTGCAGCCAGTGTTGAGGAACACCACTTAGTATCCTAAAGGTAAGGAGTCATCTTCGTTGTCTGCCAAACCACAACTTATGGGCAATCTGTCCATGAGTGGCTCTGCTAGGGCCAGGAACTGGGATTTCCCTTTACCAGGATGACCAGCTCCTGAGAGATGTCCATTTCGTGACATTTCACAGGACAGACTCGATACTAAAATCCAGTTATATTCTCCACAGCACATCCTAAAACTGCAAAATCTTGAAAAGCTTGAAAATTGAATTATGCTACACCAGAGATTTGAGATTCTTCTTTATTTTCATGTCTTCTGAGAGCAAATGTTCCTTCAAAACCTCCAGCATAACTCATCCCCATGGAACTAACTTGCCTCTGAAAATAGCCTCACCCACCTTCCTCAATTCACTACCTCTGTTTTCCTGTTTATTACTATATTTTTAACCCTCTGTGCTCTCTATCCCATCTATACCAAATTTGTGATCTGTCTACATTCTTTTTTTTTTTTTTTTTTTTTTACAGGCAGAGAGACAGTGAGAGAGAGAGACAGAGAGAAAGGTCTTCCTTTTGCCATTGGTTCACTCTCCAATGGCGGCCGGCGCGCTGTGGCCGGCGCATCGCACTGATCCGAAGCCAGGAGCCAGATAGGTGCTTCTCCTGGTCTCCTCCCATGGGGTGCAGGGCCCAAGCACTTGGCCCATCCTCCACTGCACTCCCAGGCCACAACAGAGAGCTGGCCTGGAAGAGGGGCAACCGGGACAGAATCCGGCGCCCCGACCGGGACTAGAACCCCATGTGCCAGAGCCACTAGGTGGAGGATTAGCCTATTGAGCAGCGGCGCCGGCTTACATTCTGATTATTACAAATTAAGGTCATTTCTCAGTGGACCTGAGGATCATCTGCTCACCATTTCTAGTACAAAGACTAGGAAGTTCTTGTTTGCTTTTTTTGTTGGTTGCTTGTTTGCTTGCTTGCTTGATTGGTTTGGTTTAGTTTGTTTTTTCCTTTTGGCTCTTGAATTTTGTTTTCCTGGCACACACTGCTCTCTTGACAAAACTCCTATAAGACCTACAGGTAATGAAATTTAGATTTATAAGATTTATAAGGCCTCTCAGTTTAATACTATATTTTGTGATCTCCTCAATAGCTAAGTAAGCAGTTGGAGATCTTAGGATATTATCCTGACAAATGACTGGTTTCTTTCTGTTTGAAGAAGCTTTGGAATAAAGTTAACATACTAATCCACCTGTGGCCATAGTCTGTCCTGATGTCCTATAACCCTGAGTTTTTTGTCTTTTTCCTACTACAAAACAAATGATGAATGACATTTTCAAGCATGCCATTCTTTCATGATCTATCCACTTACTGAAAAAATATAGACAGGTTTTACAGAAGAAAATAAGAAAATAGTATCACATATCTTACATATGGTACATACCAGTGGATGGAAGACCTTGCTCTCTCTCTGCCTCTCTGTTACTCTGCCTTTAAATAAATAAATCTTAAAAAAATTATGTCAATGTACCATCTATTGAATTAAAGTAGCATTACTGCAAATTCTATGCCATTGTTTTTGTTTGATAATATTTATTATGTAATCACTAATATTCATAGGACCACTCTTGTTTATAAACTACTTATGCATATTTTATCTATCCTTTGACTCCTACATTTATTCACGTTTCTCACATAAAACAAAATGAGAAACTATAATGCATTACCATGATTTTCCATTGTCTTAATTAGTAATGGCATCTTAATACTGAGGGTTAACTTGGGGCTTTGGAGAAAATGGGATTAGGTGTATGGTTGCCTTTTCCACTAAAAAAACACACCATCTACGTAAGAAGAGAAAGCAATTTTATTAAAGGGATAATCTTGGATCTGTTCTGATGTTTTATAATCCCAAATGATACAGTCCTTCACTTTTCACAGTAAAATATGAATTGCAACGTGCTTTGTCATTAAAGGTTAATTCTGATCCATATGCTCTGCAATTTTTTGCATGTATCCTTATTTTAAAAGTATATGTATATATGAGCATGCACGCTCCAGTATACATGCAGGTTTAAGATTTATACATGTACTACTATGCTAATATATTCTGTACATGGAGAGAGCATAAATGTTTAAAGGTTGACATAAAAATAAGAGTAAATTAAAACTCTAATATCTTCTTGCTATGTCCATGTGGGTCATGTTGCACAGAGACCGGCAAGCTTATTTTTTTCCCCTCTAATTTCCAGCAGAAATAAAGCAAGGAGTTATTAAAGGATCCACCATGGAATAAGAAGTTTCTTGTTTCAAACTCTGCTCTTTGATAAAGAATCTTAAAGATATTTTAAAAAGATCAGATATTTGCTTATGCATGTAGTCTATGTTATGTGGGTGTTAGAAGGATTGGGGTTTTCCTCTAGAAGATTCCAGATTGGACTGCTTTTGACCTCTCCTGTGAACTCTGGGAAGAAGATAAAACTGAGTCTTTACAGGGGCTCAGGCTTTTTCTTTTACTTCCCTCTCTCCTTCCATTGAAGAAACAGCGCAGACTTCTTTGTGGCTATCCTGGTCTTTTTTCCTTTGACAAAACATAACAATGATGAGCCTCATGAATGGCCTTTAAGGAAAGGTGTGTCATGAGATTCTTCATAGGGGGACCTTTGATCTGTTCTGTACTTTGTTGTTTTCATTCTTTCAGTCTCCAGGTTTCCATTGTATAGAAACTGCAATCAACCATGGAAAGGCTTTTGCTTCATTCTCAAAGGAGTTGAATCAAACCAACAAAATGCATTTGCTTTCTGTCCTTGCTTTTTAAAAATAGTGTTTTCTTCTGACTGTGAAAAATTATGAATAATTTTGAAAATACAAAAAAACCCACAAAATTTAAATTACCCATAATCCCATTAATTAGAGATAATACCAAGATAACTTTTTTCCATGAAAAATAATGTTTTTCAAAATTAGGATCATATTGAATTTACCATTTTTTCATTCTTATTAATTATTAATGCCTAACCATAGTATTTTTTCATGTCATAAATTTTTCAGAAGGCTAATTTTTAATGACTGTGAACTATTTCCTCAGACATAATTTCAGCATTCTCTGGTGATAAATACTTAGGCTATTTTCAAATTTTTGTTACTATCTTTGCAGTGATGAGCATCCTTATATGCATATGTTTTATTATACCTGAGATTATTTATTCAGGATAAATTCCAAGAAGCTCAATATTTAGTAAAGAATTTAAGCATTATTAATAATCTTGACAATATTACAAAATTGCTATATTGAAAGCTTCTACTAATTACACATCTATTAATGATGTAGGAAAGTGAATATCATACAATATAAACATAAATACTAAATATTAGCTTTAAAATAATCTGAAAATGCATTGAATATTACATTTAAATTTTTCTCCCTTACTATGTGTATATATTTTTCAATATTTAAAATTGTTATTTGTTTTATATTTGTCAGTTTAATAAATGAGTACAGTGTGTGTTCTTTTTCTTTTGTCTTACCAGTGGGTCATTATGCTGAAGGAAAGGATCATCAACCTTTTTTATTTGACTATTAATAATTTTTTTAACAATCAGAATTTTCCATTCTGGTCAATGAGTGAAAATCTTATTTGCATTGTACTGTACATCAACATTAGATCTCTTTGGTAGATGTTACTTTTGAAAGCTGTTATTCACCTCTTTTCATGTTTTTCATTGCTTTCTTTAAAGCATTTGTTATATTCTTCAGTAACATCTATAAAATCATTTTTAGGTGAATCAAAGTTTTGAAGTCCTAGGTACAATGTCACATTTATTAGTGTCTAAAAAATGCATGCCAAACTGGAATGCTACTGGGGAACCTTTTCTATAGTTTATAAGCCTTCATAAACCTCTCCATCTATATACCATCATCATCAGAAAACCCCCAAAAATTGTTAAAGTAAGCAGATATCTACATAAAAACCTAAGGTCAAGGCATAGCTTATGGGATAGGGAAAAAAATGGCCACATTTTCTAATAAAAATTCCATTCATGATAACCCTTATGAAATTAAAGAACAAAGAAAGATTTAATTGTAAATTAAGAAGAGGGAGCTTAATTGAATAGGACCACGAAGCACTTTACTCCGCCTATCACCCTTCTCAAATCTTTCTGTACAGTCCAAACTTAAAAACTTATAGAAACTTATTAGTAAGAGGAGCTAAGTTGTGAGGCTCTTTTGTGTTTTGTCTGTGTGGTAAAAAACATAACATTTACCAAATGAACCAATTTTAAGTGTATAATTCAGTAATGATAAGTACATTCACACTGTTGTGTAGCACATGTCTAAAACTTTTTCAAACATTTTTATATATTTATTTGAGAAGTAGAGTTACAGACAGAGACAGAGAGAAATCTTCCATCCACTGGTTCACTCCCCAAATGGCCACAATGGCCAGAGCTGGGCTGATCAGAAGTCAGGCTGGTCTCCCACGAAGGTGCAGAGACCCAAGTAGTTGGTTCACCTTCTACTTCTTTCCCAGGTCATAACAGAGAGCTGGATCAGAAGAGGAGCAGCCAGGACTAGAACCAGTTCTCATATGGGATGCCGGTGCTGCAGGTGGAGGCTTAGCCCAATATGCCACAGCGCTGGTGCCTAAAACTTTTTATCTTGAAAAACTGAATTTTTAAACCCACTGAGCAACAACTCTCCACATCCACCTCTTCCGGTCCCTGGCAACCACCATACTACTTTCTGCTTCATTGAATGTGAGTATTCCAGGTATACTACATAAATGAAATTGTGCAGGATTTGTGTTTTTATGATTAACCTATTTTACTTAGCATAAGGTCCTTAAGGTTCATAAATGTTGTAGTATATAACATGTCACATTCCTCCTTTTTATGTTTTTTTTTGAAACGCAGAGTAACAGAGAGAGAAGGAGACACACAGAAAGAAAGATCGTACGTCTGCTGGTTCACTTTAAATGGCTGTAACAACCAGGGCTGAGCCAGGCTGAAGCCAGGAGCTTGGAACTCCATTTGGGACTCTCCTGTGGGTGGCAGGGGCCCAAGTAATTGGGTCATCATCCTCTTCCTTGCAAGGTACATTAACAGGAAGCTGAATCAGAAGTAGAGCAGCTGGGACTGAAACTAGCACTCTGATATTGAAATGCTTGCCTTGTAAGTGGCAGTTCAACCTGCTGTGCCACAATGCTAACACAATTACCCCCTTTTTAAAAGTTAAACAATATTCCCTTGCATATATATATCATATTTTGTTTATATATTCATCCATTGGTGGGCATTTGTGTTACTTTCACCTCTTGGCTATTGTGAATAATGCTGCAGTGAACATGGATATGAAAAATCTCATTGATATTTGCTTCTAATTCTCTGGGATATATACCAGAAGTGGGATCACTGGATCATATGGTCATTTTACTTTGAATTATTTTTAGGAATCACATACTATTTTCCAGACCAATTGCCCATTTCACTTTCCCACTAACAGTGCATAAAGGTATAGTTTCTCCATATCCTTACCAACAATTGTTATTTTCTATTTATTTTTTTGGTTTGGTTTTGTTTGATAGTGCCCATTGCCAATAAAGTGATATTTCAGTGTGGCTTTGATTTGCATTTCTCTAATGATTAGTGATGTTAACATCTTATCTTATATTTGTGCCTGTTTGTATTCTTCTCTAAAGAAATATCTATTCAAGTCTTTTTCCCATTTGTTAATTGGGTTACTTATTTTCTGTTGTTGAGTTAAAGGAGTTCTTCATATATCCTGGATATTAATTTCTTATTAAATACACAATTAGAAAATATTTTCTCACATTCATAGGTTGCTTTTTAACTGGGTTATTTCCTTTGATACATGTTGGCTTTCACATTTGATGTATTCTTTTTGTCTATTTTTGCTTCTATTCTCTGCATTTTTAATGTAATATCCAAGAAATCGTTGCCAGATACATGTCATGAAGCTTTTCCTCTGTTTTCTTCTGGGAGTTTTTAGTTTTATGTCTTTTGTTTAGATCATTTAATTTCATTTGTAGTTAATTGTTGTACATGGTATAAGGGAAGGGGTCATCTTCACTCTGCTGCGTGTGAATTTTCAGTTTTGCCAATACCATTAGTTGAAGAGACTGTCCTTTCCCCTTTGTGTGGATTTGGCTCCTTTGTCAAAAACCATAAACCATATCTGGAGGTTTATTTCTGACCTCTGTTCTATGCCATTGATCGATATGTCTGTCTTTATGCCAGTACCACTATCACTTCATTTAGTATTTTTGGATTACAAATAGTTTTTCTAATATATTGGCAACTGTATTTCCTTTATAACAAGTTACCTATTTATATCTCCTCTATTTTCACATTAGGGATTAGCTTTTTGTTTAAGATTTATTTTATTATTTGAAAGGCAGAGTTACGGAAAGAGAGGGAGAGACAGAAAGAGAAATCTTCCATCCACTGGTTCATTCCCCAAATGGCCACAATGGCCAGAACTGGGCAGATCTAAAGCCAGGAGACAGAAGCTTCTTCCAGGTGTCCCATGCAAGTGCAGGGGTGTAGGGAGTTGGGCCATCTTCGACTGCTTTCCCAGGCACATTAGTAGGGATCTGGATGGGAAGTGGAGCAGCCAAAACTGGAACCTGAGCTTACATGGGGTGCTGGTGCCACAGGCAGCAGCTTTACCCACTATACCAGTGCACTGACCCCTGCAATTGGCTTTTTTTTGTAAATATATAATTGAACTGAAAGAGTTCATTTTAAGTTGTAAGTAGCTCTATTGCCTTCTCTGCCTAACATCCCTTATTAGAAATCACCCTCTCCTCTATCCATATGGCTGCAGCAGGACAGCCACAGTGTCACAGAGCACTTCTGACTCCCACTTCCACTGCGGCCACACTCAGTTGCTCCTGGGATGGACATCAAACTAGACTGAGTTACTTTGCAGCCTTCTTCAGGAATTTGAAATGAGATCCAACACAGACATATCATCCTCTCTCCAAGTAGCTGGATCAGTTACAGTAAAAATTGGGTACTGCCAGGGCCATTTGCTCACCAAGTGTTCTGGGAAACAGAGATGGGAGTCTGTAGGGAGAGGTTCGTATGCAGCAAAGTCATCTCAGATCCTTATAACGCTCTGGTCCCTGGTTCTGCTGAGGTCCAGCTGCCTCCACACCCTTTTTTTTTTTTTTTTTTTTTTTTTTTTTTGACAGGCAGAGTGGACAGTGAGAGAGAGACAGAGAGAAAGGTCTTCCTTTGCCGTTGGTTCACCCTCCAATGGCCGCCGCGGCCAGCGCACCGCGCTGATCCGATGGCAGGAGCCAGGAGCCAGGTGCTTTTCCTGGTCTCCCATGTGGTGCAGGGCCCAAGCACTTGGGCCATTCTCCACTGCACTCCCTGGCCACAGCAGAGGGCTGGCCTGGAAGAGGGGCAACCGGGACAGAATCCGGCGCCCCGACCGGGACTAGAACCCGGTGTGCTGGCGCCGCAAGGCGGAGGATTAGTCTAGTGAGCCATGGTGCCGGCAGCCTCCACACCCTTAATCAATCTGTGAGCTAAAAAACCTTGTCATAAACAGATTTATTCAGCCATTTAACAAATAACCACTGAATATCATATGCAGGCACTGCCCTAGGTGCTGGAAATGTAGGCGTGATGAAAATAGACGCAATCCTGTCCCCATGCAGCGTATATTCAAGAGGCAGGGAAACAGAAATCAGAGAAACAAATAACCACATAGAATGCCATGAAGAAAACCAAAGCAAGAACCAGCAGAGAGGCAGCCCTACTGCAAATGTGACATAGAGTCCAAGCTGGCCAGTGTGGCTGGAGTGGAGTCATCAAGAAGAGTAGAAGGAAATGAGCATTGAGGCCCTACAAATACTTTGGCTTCTAGTCGCAATAAGATGGAAGTCACTGAAATGCTTGGAACAGAGGAGGAAGGGGATCTGCCATGTGGTAAAAGTATCACTTGTCTGAATCTCTGTCTTATATGGTGAGGAGGTGCTTTTCCATTTCCCTGGGGTGGGGGTGATTCTGGAAACACAGAAGCAACTCCCTGCATGGGTCTCCCTTCGCAGGTTCCTGGAGCCCCCATTCTTCCCTGCAATTGTACAACCCAATAATCTTGTGAAAGAGTTTTACTTTTCTCCATGCTCAAAACACAACCTTTTATGATCTCTTTGTTTATGCCTAGAATGTTTTTCTGGATAAACATCAATCATATCTTAATCTACATTTTAAATAAAAATATACAAACTGTATCTTATGATCCTAAGGAAATTTTGAAGCCAAAACTCTGGAATCAAGCTTGATTTTGCTGTTGTTTTCACAGAACCAATTTTTGAACATACCACCTGTTGAATATCGCTTTCATCATTGGATTGTGATATTTCTGTCAGGTAGAGATAGATAAATAGACAGATAGGCAACACATTTCAGGCAATGCTCTATTCTGTTGCATTAATTCTTCTTTTGATTATTATATCAATATAAAAAGATTTAATGACCAAAGCTCTGTGCTATATTTTAACGTAGAGTAGAATAAAAAATATCTTTATTTTTCTCATCAGTCTATTTTTCCAAGTGAATTTGATAATGGTGTCCTCAAATTCTAACAATAAATCAAAATTCTATTGTGAGTTTTCATTGGGATTGTCTTAATCTTGTAAGTTAACTTAGGAATGATCATTTTCATCCTGACAATATTGTTTTTAACCAGGGAACACTATCTGTCCATTTTTAATTTCCTTTTATATTTCTTAATTAAATTTTTGTTATACAAATCTGTGCATTCTAGCATGTTGTATGCTTTTCTGCTGCTATTACAAACATAATTGTCTTCATTAGTGTCTTCTAACCAATAATTGCTCATACATTGCAAGCTAAACATAATTATTTACTTAACTGCACTTAATTTAGTAGGAGCAGAGGAAGTTCCTAATTTACTCTGTAAGTATACCTCTTAAGTAAGTTTAGTAAGTGTTTCCTGATAAAGGTTTTTATAAGAAAGTCTTGACAGTTTCTTTTGGCTATCTATGTCATATTCGCAAAATACTAACAGTGGAAGTTCCTGTTTAAGAAGTATACATTTCTTTTTTAAAGACATGTTTTCTATATGAATTTGGAAGGTATTAAGGTGGAATTCTCATAGTAGTAACCATAAAGTCTCTCCTTTTCCCAGTTAAATTATGGTTTATTTGATAATTATTAGTAACTTACAATATACAACAAATGCATGAATATATCTCCCTTAAAAATTAAATATTAAAAAATTAAATATTATAAGTAAATCTAAAGTCCGTACTTTGTCCTCAGCCCTATCCTGCCCGTGCTTCCAGAGAAACCACTCTTATCTACTTGCTATGTATTTTTCCACAAACTTTTTCAGTACATTTACTCTCTGAAAAGATAAAAAGTTCCTTGAATTTTGTTTTGCTTTCTATTTTTTAACAATATTTTATCTCTTTTTTGAGATAACATATTTTTAATTCACATAATAGTCAAAGGTTTAATGCTGTACTGAATACAGAGTTCAACAAATAAAAAGGAAAAATACCATAGTCCAGCATGAAAATAGGCAAGGATTTTAAACAATTATCAAGTGAAAAGTGAAAAATTATCAACTTCATTCACATAAAGTACATTTTAAAACAGAATCATTAAAACGATGGCAATGAATCATTGCTATATTTGACAAATATTTAAAACAAGGTTTGACAAAGCATTATATTTGCAGCAAAACTGGTACACACAGTCACCGTTACACTGTAACTAATATTATGCAGTCTATGTTATTTTAACTCAATGGAAGACAGAGCTATCTATCTGCATTCTCAGTACCATTAGTACCGCCTCTTTCCTATTGTGTGGTTTTCCACCTATAACTACCCTGGGTGGAATTTGTGAGATACCTACCGACCTATTGAGATATCCGTGATCACATGCAAGACTGCAACAAACATATGAATACTTGCTTCCTGGGGAAGATACTAAGTAGAGGAATAGAAATCCTGTTTTCCATTGAGCTCCTATTTTCAAGATCTCGAATCTTAGATTTTCGTTATTTTTTGAGGTTTTTAATAAAACTCTATTGAGACCGAGGTTCATACTCTGAGACTTGAATTAGTTACCATGCAAATTTGAGCCGTTGTTTTCTTTAGTGGGCAGGGTGATTCCTGGAAACATCATGCAAGCAAGCTGCTGCTGTTTGTTTTTCACCCTGTGCCGTTTGGTTTGGAACATTTCTGAAGTCATTCAGTTCCTGCACATCTAAATGAATGGCTGTTTCTGGGTACAGGTTGTTTGGTGGCTTTTAGAGCCTGGATTAGGGCCTGTTTTTGGAGAACTCAGATCTGTGTATTTGGTCAAACCAGACAAGGGAGCCTTATGTGAGGACCCATTCATTGCACCTCTCAAATGGGCCATAGGAGAGAAGCAGTTTCAGTTCAGCCCACTAGTTATTATTGTAAGACTTGGGGCTGAGTCGAAGTTAGGAAAGAAACACTAATCCTACTCATGTTGCGTGGTTTAAATTCTGCTCTCCTACATCTGAGCATTACAGATCTTTCTAAAAGAACACTCACTATTTTCCCTGGAGTATCCTCCCTGTTTCTTATTCCCTTATTCATAATGTTATGTGTATTGTAATACAACTACCACCATAGACAAACCATGGGGTAACCTACACATTAATGAGAAACCATGACAGAAAGGAAAGATCCTAAAATGCCTTCGATTAATATAGTGTTAATTTTAATGAAAGAAAACCCCCAAATTATCTGCACTTCAGAGTCATGCAATTCTGGGTTCAAATTCAGGTTTTATTGATCCAAATGAGTAAATATAAACAACCATAACACCTTGAGCCAATTATTTTACTATTTGAGCTTCCATTTTCTTTATTTTAATTTATTTAAGGTATACAAATGTGTAAGCCTCCATCTTCAGTTGGGCATGCTACTATGTATCTCACATATTATGTTGATATGCATATATGAGCATATGCATATATGAGCATACAGTGAGCCCTCAACCAGTGGTTGCTTTTCTCTTTATGCTGGAATTTGATATGAAATACCATCAGATGATATGCTTGCCCATCTGTATTGATTAGCAAATCTCTCATTCTCAAAGGCTGGATTTCTCATACTTTCAGGACTGATGAAGCTAAGTTGATCAAACAATATATCAAGATTGTTAACAATAATAATCCTGGAAGGAAAAGCCTTACTAACTCTGCAAAAAATCCATTTCTTCTCTCTTCCTTCACTTGTTTGACAAATGTTTATTAAACAACCATCATGTGTTGGGTATTGTGTGCATGTTATGAGGCATGGATTATCAAAAGATAGCCTATGGGCCCAATCTAGCCTGCTGCCTGCTGTTGCAAATGTTTATCAGCACATGCTCATTTTGTCTATAGCTGTGACAGAGATCATATGTACCCTGCAAAGCTTAAAACATTTACTATCTGGCCCTTTATAGAAAAGTTTGCTGGCTTCTATAAGGGGACCTATAAACATGGCTTCTACCTTACAACATGTACAATCTTGTCACAGATAAAAGACATGCTCACGTGTCAACTCCAGCCTATGTGTTATTAAATGGTGTCAGAGAAAACAAAAAGTGATGAATGTTGACTGAAATGGTTAAAAGAAGCTCAATATGGAATGTGGAACTGGAGCTGGAGCTTAAAGAATGGAATAGATTCGTAGAAATAGCAAGAAAATAAAAAAAGATTGAAAGTTACAGTAATAATTGCTGAGAATGGCGCACTTTCTGGATGACAGTCAAATCTGGTCATAACATTTTGCTGCTCTGAACCTGTCCACCTGATTTATGAGGCTTTGAATGATATGGGCTTGCTTTCCTCTTCAGCCTCTTGCCCATGTCCAAGTGGTTGCACACACACACATATGTACACTTGTACTCCATATTCCAGTCAGATTCAAATATCTCAGTTACTCAGATCCATCCAGTTCTCATCATCACATCACTGAATACACTTTTTCTCTATGGTACACATCTCCTCCAACTTGTTGCCTAAAGTCTACTCAATTTTGTGTCTCACTTGAGCTGTCACTTTGTCTAAGTAACATTCTTTAACTTATCCAAGACTGGATTAGGTGTGATTTTGTGTGCTCCCATAGCATCCAAAGTTGCATTGCATCCAATACTCCTGTCACTGGCACAGCCAATTCATTTGTCTGTATTCTTGCCTAAATAATAAACTCTTTGGGTACAACAACCATGCATCATCTCTCTCTCTCTCTCTCTCTCTTTCTCTCTCTCTCTCTCTCTCTCAATTGGAGTGTTATACAAAAAGATTCCAGTCATAAAATGCATATTACAAATCGTGGTAAGATCCGCAGGCATCCTAGGGGCGGCGCCCTGCCGGCGTCTGTTTAGGGGTCTAAAGCTAAGCTTATGGGAGGACAGGCGCTAAGGGCACCCAGGCCGCCACAACTCTGAACATTGGATCCCGTACTCGACCTCCAAGGACCATCATCGACGGCTGCCTGAGCCCCTGCAAGCCCTCGCTGGGGATGGGAGACCAGCAGCCTGCAAGGAACGCCGGGAAACTCCGCCCCCAAGGCTGTTTCAGCAAGTCGCCAACCCAAACTCCTGGATGCAGCGGCCACCCTCAGTGTCCCCATATTCGCAGAAGGACATAGCCGAGACGGACATAGGCTCCCCACGCGCATGGGGGGCCCCCGGCCAGCACCAAAGTCAGCTGATTGGGCCCAAGTGGTTCCCAATAGCAGCTGCCTTGGGGACCCACATTTCCACTCCTGCTTCCCAGCGGCTCAGCAGCGCACTAAGGAGGCAACAGATGGGGTGCACAGTGGTGTAACGTGGCCGGATCCCAGTGGGGAATGAGAGAGGTTAAGACAATTTCCCTCCGCGTGGGAAAAGCGAGCCCGTGGCCCAAGAACTGTTACTAGGGCGGGACTAGGGGACTTGAGAAGGCGTGGGGCAGTGAAGCAGCTGCAGCGCTCACATCTGTCGGCCCTGTTCCTGCTCTGGCTGCTCAACAGGCGCAAGTCCTAAGGAAGTCCAGGCGCCGGGGTGACAGGGAGGCTCAGGAGAGGTGTCTGGGAGACTCAAACTGCACTTTCTGAAGACAGGTTGCTAGCTGGGGGCTCGGAGCCGGTTGAAGAGTTCCCATGTCCAAGTGCCAGCCTCCTTGGAGCACGTCAGCCTGTCTCCAAGGCCGTGGTGTGAACCTGTGGAGTGAGTCCCGGCGACCTCTCCTCACAGCAATGTCCGAAGGCATCTAATACATTCCCCTCCTCCTCCTCCTCCTCCCCCTACCCCTCCTCCTCCTTCTTTTTTTAGATTTATTTATTTATTTGAAAGTCAGATTTACACAGAGAGAGGAGGAGAGGCAGAGCGG
The DNA here is from genome assembly GCF_964237555.1 of Oryctolagus cuniculus. Lineage (NCBI taxonomy): Eukaryota > Metazoa > Chordata > Mammalia > Lagomorpha > Leporidae > Oryctolagus > Oryctolagus cuniculus. The sequence goes on from NC_091436.1 coordinate 117,344,196, forward strand.
TCTTCCATCCCCTGGTTCACTCTTCAGATGAGTGCAGCGGCTGGCGCTGCGCCAGTCCGAAGCCAGGAGCCAGGAGCTTCTTCCAGGTCTCCCACAGGAGTGCAGGGGCCCAAGGACTTGACCATTTTCTACTGCTTTCCTATGCCATAGCAGGTCGGAAGTGGAGCAGCCGGGACTGGAACTGGCGCCCATATGGGATGCCAGTACTGCAGGTGGCAGCTTTACCCTACACCACAGCACCAGCCCCCCAATACATTCTTAGAGTTATGCATAAATGGGTTGAGATGTAAAGAGAGAGAGAGAGAGAGAGATTAGAAAGAGAGAGAGAGACTTGTAGGGAAGTTATCTGACCACTTGCCCAAACAGAAAATTTATAATGAGGAGCTGTAGGAAGTAAAATCAGGACATATATTCATTCCAGATTTTAGAAGTTCTTGAACATTCACATTAAGAAATTGCCCTTGATCCTGTGAACAGCAATGAGCTTTGAAACTTTTAACTCTGTGAAATGAAATGATTAAAATTTTTACTTAGGAATATTAATTTTCCAGTAGAGTTCTTGACAGCTAAAATGAGTACGAGATTGTAGATGGGAAATGAAGAATGGGAAATGGGAACTTCAATTTCTCATGTGTTAAAAAAAAAAGCCTGAGACATACTCGATAATTGTAACTCTTAAGAAGTTTTGTGAGCTTCTTAATGGTGAGAACCAATTCTTACTTTTATTTCTACCCATTGCAACCAATCCAATGACTTGCATTTCACTGATGATCTGAATTAATCTCTCAGTGAATGAATGCGGTAAAGACAAAAGGACAAGGTACACAGGCTTTGGAAAGGAAAATTTGATAAGACTCAATTGATTGCCTCTGGAAAGGTGTTAGGTAGAAAGCGATCCCTATTGCTAGAAGTAGAAGAGACAGGATGTAGAGATGAGGGCAGGAATCCACATTCTACAGTGTATCTTTTTTCTCAGAAGGGATTTACAAGGGCGGATGCTGTGGCATAAACCCCTGTCTGCAATGCCATCATCCCATATGGGTGCCAGTTAGTGTTCCCAACTGCTTCATTTCGGATCCAGCTAATGCGCCTGGAAAAGCAGTGGAGACTGGCTTAAGTCCTTGGGCTCCTACACCCACGTGGGAGACCCAACAGAAGCCTCTGGATCCTGGCTTCTGCTTGGCCCAGGCCTGGCCATTGTAACCATTAGGGAGTGAACCAGCAGATGGAAGAGCAATCTCTCTCTCTCTCTCTCTCTCTCTCTCTCTCTCTCTCTCTTTCTCTCTCTCTTTCTCTCTCTCTCTCTTTTTCACTTTCTTTTCCCCCTCCCCCTACCTTTCTTCTTCTCTCTATAACTCTTTCAAATAAAAGAAAAATAAGGGATATACCAGCAAAAATTCATCTGGGGCTGATGTCATGGCATAGTAGATTAAGCTGCTACCTGCGACACAAGCATCTCATATGGGTGCGGATTCAAGTCCTGGCTGCATCACTTCCAATCCTGTTCTCTGCTACTGCACCTGGGAAAGCAATAGAAGATGGCCCAAACGCTTGTGCCCCTACACCCACATTGGAGACCCATTAGAAGTTCCTGGCTCCTGGCTTCGGCCTAGCCCAACTCCAGCCATTGCAGCCATTTGAGGAGTGAATTAGTAGATGGGAGATCTCTCTCTCCCCTCCCCAACTTGCTTTCTCTATCTTTCCCTCTCTGTAACTCTGCCTTTCAAGTAAATAAATAAATAAATCTTTAAAAAATAAAGGCAATTCATTCTCACAACATCCTAAGCCTGAGAAGCAATTCATAACACCCCACATCTTTCTCACCTTTAATGGCTGTAGTCAAGTTGCCAGATGAGTCACCGAATCACCCAGTCATAAAACCAGGAGGGACTGTCCTAACGACAGAAGCCTAACTCCCTTCTGATATTATTCTCCAGGGCCAAGAACACCCAGTCTCCATACTTGAACAATAAAAGCAAGTCCTGTCTTTGAGTAAGAGCATCATGACACGGCAATCTAGACACATTTCCCACTCTTCTACTCTTCATCTACACCCAAGGAGATGAAACTCTAACTTCGTGCCATCTCAATAAACAGCAATAATGAAAGGAAACAAACCCTCAGGCTAGTTGTTTTCAAGAAATGCTCTCTGGTATAAAGAAGTGAAATGTAGTGAAAACAGATTATCTTGTATCAAAAGGAAGGGGTTCAAGTGAAGCCTGGTGATATGTGTAGTCTAAGCTGGAATTCAGTAAGTGATCATCTCCTTCCATGCAATTTTAATCAGGGCTTTTTTTTAAGGCATAAAAATGTTGACTTTCACAGGTACTTGGCCTGGGGTTGATGAAGACTGTGCCAGCTGTGAGCCATATGCAGTCTTCCCAGGCTTCCTATCAGAACCTCTTTCCCCCACAAATGCACCTACCAGGTCACTCTCCTGTAATTTAGACTGGTAGACCACAGTTACTCACTCACAAATATTTATAGAGTGTCTATTCTATCAATGACATTATGCTAAGTCTTCTGGAGGTGAGAGAGGACAAGAAATGCCAATTTGTATAAAGCATTGCCAGATGCTGGCAGATCATGTGAATCACCTGAGAAGGAAAACAGCATAAAATTTTATTAAAACATTATAAGAGGTGTTCCAAGACACCATACTACTACTTTACAATGTGTGGGGAAATGAAGAGATGAACAGCATTTGTAAGTCAAATACAGAGATCACTCTTTGCAGGAGCAAAGCTATGCCAGAGGAGGGGATGGCTGAGCTGGACTCTTTTTGCTTTTATTATCCAAACCCACCCTTAGGCTAAGCAAAAAGATGCTGCATGAGTCACCAAGACATAAAACAATTAAATAGACTGTCTGGCTTGTAATCCAACATCCTGTTGGAAGCCTTTTCCTCTGAATCGTCAGTTGTTCTAATATTGCATAATTTCATTTATGAGTATATCCTTTATTGTGTTAGGGCTTTAAATTTACTGAATTTAGTATTTTAGGACTGGTGTGGACTTTAAGCTGTCATCATGAATGATTAGTTGAATTCCTGGATAATTAATCAGCCAATGGAAGTCATCTCTCCTTAGAATTCTGGGTTGTCGGCCGGCGCCGCGGCTCACTAGGCTAATCCTCCGCTTTGCAGCGCCAGCACACCGGGTTCTAGTCCCAGTCGGGGCACCGGATTCTGTCCCGGTTGCCCCTCTTCCAGGCCAGTTCTCTGCTGTGGCCAAGGAGTGCAGTGGAGGATGGCCCAAGTGCTTGGGCCCTGCCCCCCGTGGGAAACCAGGATAAGTACCTGGCTCCTGCCATCGGATCAGCGCAGTGCGCCAGCCGCAGTGTGCCAGCCGCGGCGGCCATTGGAGGGTGAACCAACGGCAAAAGGAAGACCTTTCTCTCTGTCTCTCTCTCTCACTGTCCACTCTGCCTGTCAAAAAAAAAAAAAAAAAGAATTCTGGGTTGTCAAAGTATATCATGGAGAACCCAATGGAGCAACATAACATGCGAGACCCAGTGGGCGAGATTAGTGTTAAGACTGGAACTAGAGGGGTGGTAAAAGTCTGACACTGCCTTTTTTAGGGAGGAAACACACTAAGGTAGGGTGCAGAGCACGTTCTTCCTGTAAGTGAGGAAAGACAATTTGGGGTGATATCCATGTAAAAGTTTCTCATCTTCTCCAACCCATTAACCATAAGAACGTAAAATTCCAACACAAGCTTTCTAACATCATGGTTGTTACAGAATCTTTTTACTTAAAGCCTAGGACAGTTGTTTTAGCATAGAACAAAAGGGCTTCTAGGATTCCATCTAGACTGCGTGGTCTGAAATGCACAGGATGATGGGAGTGATTTCACATGCAAGGACAAATCCTCAAGGATGGACACCCTCTTGTTCACCCCATGAAATCCTTTCACTCAAGCCTCCTTCCCCTGTGAAGTCTTCCTGGCTGTCCCGTGCCCAGCTGTCTGCAATTGCACATGGCATTGTAATGCAGTGAGTCGTTGGTGACTCCTTCCTCAGAAAGGGAATTCACAGAGGGTGGAGACTATCCTAACTACTTTGGTTTTTTTCAGTGCCTGCCTCATGCCTAACACAAGGTATGCATCCAATACAAGTTATTGAATGAGTGAATGTGGGAAAAACAGTTCACAAAGTGGCAGCATAAGGACATGTTTCTCAAATGAGAATTTTCAGTATCCCAGTAGGTATCTTGGGGATCACTGTGGTGATGTGCTCCCAGGTGCCCTTTGAGTGAATGAAAGTAAAAACCTCACCAGTAGAAAGGGAGGCTTAAGGCTTGGAGGAAGGGAAGATAGGTGATAAAAATAAGCACATTTGTTAATCCTTCCTCTTTAATTATGTTTCCCCCAAGTTATAGAATCTGAAGATTGGGGCTGGTGTCGTGGCTCACTTGGTTAATCCTCTGCCTGCGGCGCCAGCATCCCATATGGGCACCAGATTCTATCCCGGTTGCTCCTCTTCCAGTCCAGCTCTCTGCTGTGGCCTGGGAAGGCAGTGGAGGATAGCCCAGGTCCTTGGGCCCTGCACCTGCATGGGAGACCAGGAGGAAGCACCTGGCTCCTGGCTTCGGATCAGCGCAGCACCATCTGTAGCAGTCATTTGGGGAGTGAACCAACAGAAGGAAGACCTTTCTCTCTCTCTCTCTCTCTCTCTCTCTCTCACTGTCTATAACTCTACCTGTCAAATTAAAAAAAAAAAAAGAATCTGAGGGTGGAACAGTCTCCCAGAGTTTCAGGAATCAGAAATTCACCAGAAAGTGGCATTTTACATTTGTGGACACTATCTGAATTCCCTCATGAGAATTTGTGCTTGTGATTAAATATCAAAGCTACATTCTCAGTGATGCCAATTGGTATCTGATTTATAACTTGTCAAAAATACACCATTTGGCTTCGGTGACCTATGTTTTAAATGTTCTGTATTGTAAATCTTGATCCAAGTGAGTCTCTGTGGGTCTCTGTCTCACATGTATTTGGTCGCAGGAATACTCCCATGTTACTTTCATCTAGTGAATTTGAGAACGGAAAAAAAATCAATAAATTGGAATAATGGGTTAGTGGACTTTGATTGTGTGCATGCAGATGTAAATATTATAAAAACCTTGATAGAGCTATAAACACCAGCTTTGTCAATAGCAGTCATAATTGAAGATTATGCCAATTCTCTCATCTTTTTCCTAGTTTATTTCCTTTCTTTGTGGCAATAACAGGGTACAGAAAACTAATCACACACTTCAGAGTGCATTCATTTTCCAACATTCAATTTTAATGAATATCTACAAAGAAGGTCCTTTTTTGCCTTTGAGGTCTCACGTTTTACAAGTGGGAAACATAATTGCTTATGGAGTCTCTCTTGGGTTAAGCCTGTTTCAGTTGGAGCTATTAATTACTTTATCACTGTGATATTGTAACCTGCCCGGACATTTATTTGTTCCCAAATAAAGGGTGTTTGTTCTTCCTGCTATTTATAATCATTTTCTTAATCATCTGCTGGCAATCCAATCTTATTCTGATTGCTTGTGTTTACCAATGGAAATGCATAAATGCATCTACTGAATGGCATAATGTATCTTGATGTGGATTCAAAAAGAAAGGGCAGTGACTCATTTGAGGAAATATGAAGGATGAAGCCCTGAACTGAAGGATGAGTTATGAAATGCCTACTTGAGTTATAAAACTTTTCTAAATGGTTATCTGAAGAGGTGTGCATGTACTATACTGTTCCTTAAAAAATCCAGCTTCCACAAAAGTTACAAGACCCAGATTCTTGAAGCTGCAGCATTAGTGGACACTGTCAAAAGGCAATAGATCAGATCTTATCATAAAGAACTGTGAAACTGTCATAGGAACAAATAGCAGCTGTAGGTTTACATACATTTTTGCTCAGGTGAGCTAAAAACACACCTCTCTTTTTGGTATGCCCAATTTGCTTGACTTTCTCACAAGCCCTCACCACTGAATGACCTTAACTTGCTGAAATCATTCAAGAAGTTCTTAAGGCAAAATGACCTATGTTTGCAATTTTAACATCATCTCCTCCGTTTTCTAACAATAGTATTGGGAGACAGGGGTGTGTGACCAAATTGCAATGGGACAAGAGTAAAGCATTTCTGGATCCCAGCAATGCCTCACCGTGCTCCAGTCCCCCTCTTACTGCCCAACTAACCTGGCCACTGCTCTCCAGCTGGCCTTTCGGAATTGCAAGTGTGCTTCAGCTTCTGACCTCTTGGCTAAGGTTCAGCAAGGATTTCGGCTGCCTGGCTCTTCCCAGGCTCTTGCTGGTATTAAATCCCTCTGATTTAGGTTCTTTGCCTACCCTGAGTCCAGGTTATTAACCCAGGCTCTCTGTAGTTAAGTCATCTCCCCTTTTCATGGTGGACTGCTCTAAACTCAGCCAGCTTCTCCATTCCCACCTTATGAAGAAATTTCTGGGGTTCCTCCATCCCATGTGGGACCTAGGACACTCAGTCTGCCACCAACTTAGGAATAGCCATATCCAAGGTTTGGTACGGGGCTGCCTGTAAGCAATCTCTTCCCACAGCCCAAGCCACAAATTTGGAAAACAAAACCAACAAACAAAAAGCCCTGCCCTTGACATTCCTCTTCATGACTCTTGGCATCCACCAAAGTGGAGAGATGGAGAACTGTAAAATTCACTTTCTGGGTCTCATGATTCTACCGCCTCTTCCTACTGCATATCCAGGTAAGAACTTTTCTTTCCCCATTTTGAATACCTAAAGTCTTCACTATGTGATAGCCTCCTCGTTGCCAGCTCTGGCCTCTGGGTTGAGAGTGCATGACTGATAGATAGCTACAACAGATAAGAAAGGCCCACTAAAGAAATTAGATCAGGGGGCATTCCAAAAATATTAACTCTCATCTATAAGCCAACAGGAAATATATTATATGATTTGGGATAAAAATTCTAACTTCATTCTCAAAATGTATTTAGAAATTTATTGTATATCACATAAATGCCAGCTTTTAAAGATGATGTCAATTCGGCACCAGCACCCAGGGTTCTAGTCCCAGTTGGGGCGCCAGTTCTGTCCCGGTTGCTCCTCTTCCAGTCCAGCTCTCGGCTGTGGCCCAGAAGTGCAGTGGAGGATGGCCCAGGTCCTTGGGCCCTGCACCTGCATGGGAGACCAAGAGGAAGCACCTGCCTCCTGGCTTCGGATCGGCGCAGTGCACTGTCCACAACGCACCAGCCATGGCTGCCAATTGGGGGATGAACCAATAGAAAAAGGAAGACCTTTCTCTCTGTCTCTGTCTCTGTCTCTCTCTCTCTCTCTCTCACTGTCTAACACTGCCTGTCAAAAAAGATTGTGTATTATATTCTGCAAAACTCTCATTTGTGAATGAAGGTGAAATAAAGACCTTTCATAGCAAACAGAAATTGAAAGAATTTGCCACCACTCGTCCAGTCCTGCAAAAGATGCTTAAAGATGTGTTACACACAGAAACACAGAAACACAGCCATCAATACGAAAGAAGGTAAAGGAAGAAAACCTCCCAGTAAAAGGTCACAGGAAGTTCAAAACATAGATTAGAAAATATCTTTGGGAAAATGGCAGGGCAAAGTTACTACTTATCAATAGTCACATTGAACATTAATGGCCTCAACTCTACAGTTAAAAGACACAGACTGGCTGAATGGATTAAGGAACAAAACCAATCTATTTGCTGCTTACAAGAAACACATCTTTGCAACAAAGATGCATGCAGACTGAAAGTAAAAGGTTGGAAAAAAAACATTCCTTGCCAACAGAAACCAAAAAAAGCTGACGTAGCCATATTAATATCAGACAAAATAAACTTTACCACAAAAACTGTTAAGAGAGACAAAGAGGGGCACTATATAATGATTAAGGGTTCAATTCAACAGGAAGATATAACGATTATCAATGTATATGCACCTAATTACAGGGCACCGGTTTATTTGAAAGATATGTAAAGGGACTTAAAGGGAGACTTATTCTCCAATACAATAGTACTGGGGGATTCAGTACTCTACTCTCAGAAATAGACAGATCAACTGGACAGAAGATCAACAAGGAAACAGCAGATTTAATAGACACTACAGCCCAAATGGATCTAACAGGTATCTATAGAACTTTCAATCCTACACTTAAAGAATTTACATCCTTCTCAGCACTGCATGGAACCTCCTCTAGGATTGACCACATACTAGGCCATAATGCAAGTCTCAGCAAATTTAAAAGAATTAGAATCATACCATGCAGCTTCTCAGACCACAGCGGAATGAAGGTGGAAATTAGCAACTCAGGAATCCCTAGAGCATATGCAAACACATGGAGACTGAACAACATGCTCCTGAATGAACACTGGGTCATAGAAGAAATTCAAAGAGAAATCAAAAACTTTCTGGAAGTAAATGAGGATATCAACACAACATATCAAAACTTATGGGATACGGCTAAAGCAGTGTTAAGAGGAAAGTTTATAGCAATAGGTGCCTACATCAAGAAATTGGAAAGGCACCAAATAAATGAGTTTTCAATGCATCTCAAGGATCTAGAAAAACTGCAGCAAACCAAACCCAAATCTAGTAGGAGAAGAGAAATAATTAAAATCAGAGAAGAAATCAACAGGATTGAATCTGAAAAAAATCACAAAAAATCAGCCAAATGAAGAGCTGGTTTTTTGAAAAAATAAACAAAATTGACACCCCATTGGCCCAACTAACTAAAAAAAGAAGAGAAAAGACCCAAATCAATAAAATCAGAGATGAAAAAGGAAACATAACAACAGACACCACAGAAATAAAAAGAATCATCAGAAATTGCTACAAGGACGTGTATGCCAGCAAACAGGGAAACTTATCAGAAATGGATAGATTCCTGGACACATGCAACCTACCTAAATTGAACCAGGAAGACATAGAAAACCTAAACAGACCCATAACTGAGACAGAAATTGAAACAGTAATAAAGGCCCTCCCAACAAAGAAAAGCCCAGGACCAGATGGATTCACTGCTGAATTCTACCAGACATTGAAAGAAGAACTCACTCCAATTCTTCTCAAACTATTCAGAACAATAAAAAAGAGGGAATCCTCCCAAATTCTTTCTATGAAGCCAGCATCACCTTAATCCCTAAGCCTGAAAAAGATGCAGCATTGAAAGAAAATTACAGACCAATATCCCTGATGAACATAGACACAAAAATCCTCAATAACATTCTCGCCAATAGAATGCAACAACACATCAGAAAGATCATCCACCCAGACCAAGTGGGATTTATCCCTGGTATGCAGGGATGGTTCAATGTTCACAAATCAATCAATGTGATACGCCACATTAACAAACTGCAGAAGAAAAACCTCAATAGATGCAGAGAAACCATTCGATAAAATACAATACCCATTCATGATGAAAACTCTAAGCAAATTGGGTATTGAAGGAATATTCCTCAATACAATCAAAGCAATTTATGAAAAACCCGAGGCCAGCATCCTATTGAATGGGGAAAAATTGGAAGCATTTCCACTGAGATCTGGTACCAGACAGGGATGCCCACTCTCACCACTGCTATTCAATATAGTTCTGAAGTTTTAGCCAGAGCCATTAGGCAAGAAAAAGAAATTAATGGATACAAATTGGGAAGGAAGAAGTCAAACTATCCCTCTTCGCAGACAATATGATTCTTTATTTAGGGGCTCCAAAGAACTCTACTAAGAGACTATTGGAACTCATAGAGGAGTTTGGCAAAGTGGCAGGATATAAAATCAATGCACAAAAATCAACAGCTTTTATTGAAGAACCTTAAAAATCAAACCAAGATGGAGTGACCTAAGCCAATACCATGAAAAACAAGAAGTTACCTTTGCCTCAAATAAAATTAAAGTTTAAAAATTATAGCCCTAAACTTTTTCCCCCAAAGCTAAAATTAGGTGCAGCTATAAAAATAAGGGACCCTATGCTTAGCTAGCTACGACACTTGTGCCTGGCTGTGCTAAGACCTAACCCAGTTTGTATGCCTCCTAATACTCAAATAACGGTGTGGGAAGCGGGACGCTGCTCTCCCACCAGGGGAACAAAGGGAGCGAGACGTCGTCCCCCTCAGGGTGAACAAGATGGCGCTGGCAGGGAAAGGAACTACTAAAGAAGTAAACAACAAAATGGCGATGAGATGCATGCCTCCCATGTGATCCTGTAGTTGATTGGATAGAAGACGCATGCCTTTCACATGATCAGCTCGCGGATTGGACTGCTGTGTGCATGGACTCTGTAGTGCTTTTGATTGGTCGCTGTGGGTATATAAACCGTGTGGCTTTGTGCTGGGGGCATTCTCTGGACTCCCGAGTTCAGGAGGCCCGTCTGCACAGATGCCGAATAAATCCTCTTGCTTTTGCATCAGCTGGTCTGCACTCTGAGTCTTTGGGGTGTGCCTCTCATCATGTTAGCATCCTCACTCAGAGGGTCTAACATTATATACACAGGCAATGCCATGCCTGAGAAAGAACTTCTAAGATCAATCCCATTCCCAATAGCCACAAAAACAATCAAATACCTTGGACTACACTTAATCAAGGACATTAAAGATCACTACTATGAGAATTACAAAACCTTAAAGAAATAAATAGAAGAGGATATAAAAATATGGAAAAATCTTCCATGCTCATGGATTGGAAGAATCAATATCATCAAAATGTCCATTCTCCCAAAAGCAATTTATAGATTCAATGCAATACCAATCAAAATACCAAAGACATTCTTTTCAGATCTGGAAAAAATGATCCTGAAATTCATATGGAGACACAGGAGACCTCGAATAGCTAAAGCAATCTTGTACAACAAAAACAAAGCCAGAGGCATCACAATATCAGAATTCAGGACATACTACAGGGCAGTTGTAATCAAAACAGCATGGTACTGGAACAGAAACAGATGGATAGACCAAGGGAACAGAATTGAATCAATCCAAACATCTACAGCCAACTTATATTTGGTCAAGGGTCTAAAAACAGTTCCTGGAGCAAGGACAGTCTATTTAATAAATGGTGCTGGGAAAACTGGATTTCCACATGCAGAATCATGAAGCAAGACCCCTATCTTACACCTTATACAAAAATCCACTCAACATAGATTAAAGACCTAAATCTATGACCTGACACCATAAATTATTAGAGAACATTGAGAAACCCTGAAAAAGATAGGAACTGCCAAAGACTTCTTGGAAAAGACCCCAGAAGCACAGGCAGTCAAAGCCAAAATTAATAATTGGGATTGCGTCAAATTGAGAAGTTTCTGTACTTCAAAAGAAACAGTCAAGAAAGTGAAGAGGCAACCGACAGAATGGGAAAAAATATTTGCAAACTATGCAACTGATAAAGGATTAATAACCAGAATCTACAAAGAAATCAAGAAACTCCACAACAACAAAACAAACAACCCACTTAAGAGATGCGCCAAGGGCCTCAGTAGACATTTTTCAAAAGAGGAAATCCAAATGGCCAACAGACACATGAAAAAACATTCAAGATCACTAGCAATCAGGGAAATGCAAATCAAAACCACAATGAGGTTTCACCTCACCCTGGTTAGAATGGTTCACATACAGAAATCTACCAACAACAGATGCTGGAGAGGATGTGGGGAAAAAGGAACACTAACCCACTGTTGGTGGGAATGCAAACTGGTAAAGCCACTATGGAAGTCAGTCTGCAGATTCCTCAGAACCCTGAAGATAACCCTACCATTCAACCCATCCATCCTACTCCTTGCAATTTACCCAAAGGTAATTAAATTGGCAAACAAACAAGCTGTCTGCACATTAATGTTTATTGCAGCTCAATTCACAATAGCTAAGACCTGGAACCAACCCAAATGCCCATCAACAGTAGACTGGATAAAGAAATTATGGGACATGTACTCTATAGAATACTATACAGCAGTAAAAAAAATGAAATCCAGTCATTGGCAACAAAATGGAGGAATCTGGAACACATCATGCTGAGTGAAGTAAGCCAGTCCCAAAGGGACAAATATCATATGTTCTCCCTAATCGATGACAACTAACTGAGCACCAAAAAGGAAACCTGTTGAAGTGAAATGGACACTATGAGAACAATGACTTGATCAGCCCTTGTCCTGACTGTTGATGTACAATTTAATATTTTATCCCTTTTAGTATTTTTTTGTCCTACTTAATACTATTGGTTGAACTTTGTAATTAACACACAATTATTCTTAGGTGTTTAACTGAAAAGTGATCTCTGTTAAACATAAGAGTGAAATTAAGAGAGGGAGGAGATGTACAATTTGGGACATGCTCAAGCTGACTTGCCCCAAACGGTAGAGTTAGAAACGTGCCAGGGGATTCCAATTCAATCCCATCAAGGTGGCATGTACCAATGCCATCTCACTAGTCCAAGTGACCAATTTCAATTCACAATTGATCATAATGATAAGACTAAGAGTCAAAGGGATCACCTAAACAAAGACTAGTGTCTGCTAATACTAACTGATAGAATTAAAAAGGAGAGAACGATCCAACATGGGAAGCAGGACACACAGCAGACTCATGGAATGGCAGATGTCCTAAACAGCACTCTGGCCTCAGAATTAGTCCTTAAGGCATTTGGATCTGGCTGAAGATCCCATTAGAATATTTGAAAGATCTCTATGAGTGAGATCCCAGCAGAAAGAATGGGCCATCAAAGGAGGAGGTACCTTTCTCTGAAGGGAGGAGAGAACTTCCACTTTGACTATGACCTTGTCTAAATAAGATCAGAGTCAGCGAACTCAAAAGGCTTCCATAGCCCTGGCAACTCAAGAGTCTTTGGGGTGTGCCTCTCGTCATGTTAGCATCCTCACTCAGAGGGTCTAACATTATATGCACGGGCAATGCCATGCCTGAGAAAGAACTTCTAGGGTGATTACTGATGCCATAAACAAGAGTGTCAATTTGTTAAGTCAACAACAGGAGTCACCGTGCACTTACTCCTCATGTAGGATCTCTGTCCTCAATATGTTGTACATTGTGAATAAATGCTGTAACTAGTACTCAAACCGTATTTTATACTTTATGGTGTGTGGGTGCAAACCGTTAAAATCTTTACTTAATATATACTAAATTGATCTTCTGTATATAAAGAGAATTGAAAATGAATCTTGATGTGAATGGGATGGGAGAGGGAACGGGAGATGGGAGGGTTGCAGGTGTGAGGGAAAAATGGAGGGGGGGGAGCCATTGTAATCCATAGACTGTACTTTGGAAATTTATATTTATTAAATAAAAGTAAAAAAAAAAAAAAGATGATGCCAGTGGTGGCCATTTCTGTGGCATAGTAGGCTAAGCCTCTGCCTGCAGTGCTGGCAGCCCATATGGGCACCGGTTCATGTCCCATCTGCTCCTCTTCCGATCCAGCTCTCTGCTTTTGGCCTGGGAAAGCAAAGGAAGATGGCCCAAGTGCTTGGGCCTCGCCACCCATGGGAGAGACCCAGCTCTAGCCGTTGCGGCCATATGGGAAGTGAAGCAGCAGATGGAAGACTTTTCTCTCTATCTCGCCCTCTTTCTGTCTGTAACTCTGCCTCTCAAATATAAATCTTCTTAAAAAATTATGCCAATGGGGACTGAAGCTGTGGTGAAGCAGGTAAAGCCACCATGTGCTGTGCTAGCATCCCACATGGGGGACAGTTTGTGTCCCAGCTGCTCCACTTCTGATCCTGCTAATGTGCCTGAGAAAGCAGTGGAGGATGGCCCAAGGGCTTGGGCCCCTGCACCCACGTGAGAGAGATTGATCTTCCATCTGCTAATTCATTCCCCATATGTCCACAACAGCCAGGGTTGAGGCAGACCAAAGTTTGGGATTCCATCCTGGTCTCTCCCATGGGTAGCAGGGATCCAAGAACTTGGGCCATCCTCTGCTGCCTTCTCAGGGGCTTTAGCATGGAGCTGGGTCAGAAGAGAAGCAGCTAGGACACAAGCTAGAGCTCCAATATGTGATACAGGCATTGCAAGCAGTGACTTGACAAGCTTCAGCACACCCCTAGAACTGTTCCACGTTTTAATTGTGGTAGTAGTTACCTAACTGTACAACTTAAGCATCTCTAATCCAAAATCTGAAACCTGAAATGCTCCAAATCTAAAAGTTTTGTGCATTATAGAGCATTTTGGATGTTCAGATTAGGGATGCTTAACCAGTAAATTCTATGTGAATATTCTAAAATCTGAAAAAATGAAATCTGAGGCACTTCTGTTCATGAGAATTTCAAATAAGGGATACTCAACCTATTTGTGCTTGTTAAAACTCACTAAAAGAGATGGACTTTATTGCATATTAATCAGAGCTCAATAAACTCAACTGTTATTTTAAAAACCATAGGTATTCACATTGTTTATAGCTGACTCTGAGCACTCAAGAAATAATGCATTATTCTAACTGCTTTGATTGCATTAGCCCATTTAATCCTCACAATTACTCAATTTAGAGTTATCTTAGTACTGTTACCATCACTATCTCCATCTTTTAAATAGGGAAACTGAGGCCCAGAGAAGTTAAGTAATTTGCCCAAAACCACACAGCAAATACAGTTGAAATTTCAACTCATACCTATCTGATATCAAAGTCTGTGGATTCAACCACTATGTTATATGGTCTGTCAAGACAGATAAACTAACATCTTTGTTTGCATGCAACTTCCTGGAGTCTTTTTTGGTTCAATCACATTGGCTGTCAGATAAGAAAGTAAGTGGCACAACTTTGTCCCCAAACACACACATCCCAAGAACTTATTTCTCTAATTACCCCAATCTATATCCTTAGCTAGATTGAGAGGCTCTTTCCTGCCAATAGTCTTAAGTGGACTGCGAATGAGTCAGAATAAGGTGGTTATTGATTAGGAAGAGCCCTGGGAGAGTTCTCAGGGGGTATGTGTAGCCCACCATAGCTCAATCTCCCAACCTATATCCTAAAGTAAGAGTCTTGCAGTTCTAGCTCAGATACCAGCACAGCCTAGTACTGCAAAGATGCCAGATTTCCCCAAATTTCCTTTCTCAAGTGTATACTAACTTGACCTGGGTCTGAGAACTCCAGTTCATGCTGCCTTTGCCAGCAATGAATGAAGCACTGTGTTCATTAGCTGCTGATGCTAGCACACCCCAGAAGTCAGGATGTCTCAGAGGCTTCCCAGCTGCTTTTCCCTGGGTCAGACTGCTTTTCATAATTAATTACAGAGGTCGGATACAGGACAGTGGTAAGGCACGGCAGACATGTGGGGAACTCAGTGCTGGTTCTCGCCGAAGTCTTCTGGTTCTCCCATAGGTTGCAGAGTTACGTAGCATTAGCGAGGTGGTCAGGGAATGTACATCACAACTTCAGCTTTGAGCGCGTGCTGAATCCACGGCAGGGGAAATCTAGCTGGCCAAGTCTCAGTTTGCACAGCCAGGGACCCCAGATCAGAAGTAGAAAATGCATACGTGTCCAAACAGCAACAGTCTGCCCTGGCAAATATCAAATTGTGATTTATCTTCTGGGTTTCTGCCTAGGGAGTAATTTGACCCTCCAAAACAGCTGGCATGTCACAAGTGCCCACAGGTGCTTTGGAACTGAGGGAAGACCCACAGCACCTAGGCCACAGCTCAACAACTTTCACTGGGCCCCTGGACCGAAGGGCAGAACAGCTTATACAGGATGACTTGAAGATCTGTTGCTGCAAAAGTGCACTTATCCTTGCTTTTCACTATTAAGGGTCACTGAAGGCTGGGACATGATTGGGTAAGCTTTGATAGATGGTGTGAAAGGGAGAGGTAGGGTAACTAAGGCAAGGTTGCAGATAGGGGGCCCTCCCTGAGCTGTTAAGAGAATCTCTAGGAGGCACTCACAGAGCAATGATATGCATGGTTATGATGTGCAGTGTATACACTGGAAGCAAAGAATCACAGGCAAAGAAAGGAAGGCATTTGGCATGGGAATAAGTGCCTCCTGATCCAATATCACAAAGCCTAGCACTGCTCTCGATTCCAATTTCCTGCTAATTCACACCCTGGAAGGCAGAAGACAATGGCTCAAATACATATTTCCCTGCAACCCATGTGAAAGACCTGGACTGAGTTCCAGTTTCCTGACTTCCATCTGGGTTAGCCCCAGCTATTGTGGGCATTTGAGTAATGAGCCAACAGATGGGAGATTCTCTCTCTTTTTCTCTGCCTTCCAAAAAATTACATTTAAAAACCCTATTGCAAATATTGAGTGCTTATTGTGTAAAAAGCACTGAGCTGACAAGAGGGTTTGTGTGTTCCCAAAGTTATGCTGCACTTCCAAAGCTGAGGAATCCTGGCCTAAAGGAAATGCCATGGGTGGAAAGTTGAGTTATGGAGGTTCCATTTCATTGGTTACTACCTCCTTCTCCAGGCTTCCCCCCAGACATGCTTTTTCTCATCTATAAAGTGTACAAGATCACAGTTCATTGATTTGATAGCCTGCTCATTGATTTGTAAACATGGATCAAGACGCCAGACATCATTCGTGCAAATTGGCCTTGTTCACAGACATAGAAGCTAAAATAAATCAGACCTTGGGCCGGCAAGCGGTCAGCATGACCTCAGGAGGCAGAGACTGGTGCCCCTCATATGCCTTCCCTACCCTTCCTTCAGCATCAGTCCTGGCCTGCTTGGTCTTCTCAACACCAGAAGATTCTGGTTCCCCCCAAAACCCTCTCCAGGAAGGTTCAGCTATCTGCCAAGGGTGCCCATAAGCAGTTTCAGTCCTTAGATGGTAAGATCCCACTTTGGTTCCTCTAGCATCTGGGAAAACAAAGGCCTGTGAACTTGAACAATGCAGGATGTTTCATGTTTAGCCTCTCTTTAAATAAAAGCAAAGTAGGTTCATTTGTGGAAATTTTGGGAAATACAGAAAAGCACAAGGAAATAATTTATTGCCTTTAACCATGTTGTCTAGTAATTTTTATGCACATATCAGTCCTTTAAGAATGTACTTTCTGAGGGCCAGCATGGTGGCACAATGGGTAAGGTCACCACCTATGATGCTGGCATCCCATATAGGCGCCAGTTTGAGTCTTTGCTGCTCCACTTCTGACCTAGCTCCCTGCTAATGCTCCTGGGAAAGCAGCAGAAGATGGCTCAAATGCATTAGTCCTTGCTACCCACATGGGAGACCTAGATGGAACTCCTGGTTTTTGTCTGACCCAGACCTGGCCACTGTGGCCATTGGAGGAGTGAGCCAGTGGGTGGAAGATCTCTCTCTCTCTCTCTCTCTGTCTCTCTGTCTCTCCTCTCTCTCTCTGTAACACTGTCTTTTCAAATAAATAAATACATACATCTTTTAAAAAAAGAATATTTTCTACAGGGGTCCATTTGAAATAAGATTAATAATTTCTAATGTTCTACAGCACAGGACAAGTCTAATTGATGACAACTGAGTATTTCAATACAGCTAGTAGGACAGGATGAGGATTTTTAATCTTCTCAATACAAAGAAATGATAAATGCCCCGGGTGAAAGATATATCAATTACTCTGATCAGATCATAGCACATTGTACCAGGATACATGCATGGGAATGAAACACTGTATAGCATAAATATGCACAATAATTGCTATGTGTTAATTAAAATTAAAAGTATATTTTTTCAAAAATCATTGTATTTTCCAGCAAAAAAAAGGTGTTTTCATACTATTGTTTCTGCTTACTATGTAAAACTCCTCAAGACACTCTGTGGATTCTTCTTTATCCTTGGTCTGTCTTCTGACTCAATGGTATAAAACTACTATGGGGGGCGGGGAGGGCGCTGTGGAGTTGTAGGTAAAGCCACCACATTCAGTGCTGGCATCCCATATGGCTGCAGGTTTGAGTTCAGGCTGCTCCACTTTCGATCCAGCTCTGCTGTGGCCTGCAAAAGTGGTGGAAGATGGCTCAAGTCCTTAGGTCCCTGCACCCACGTGGGAGACCCAGAGGAAGCTCCTGGCCACTGGCTTCAGATCTGCCCAGCTCCAGCTGTTGCGGCCACTTGGGGAGTGAACCAGCGGATAGAGGACCTCTCTCTCTCTCTCTCTCTCTCTCTCTCTCTGCCTTTGCCTCTCTGTGACTTGCTTTTCAAATAAATAAATAAATCTTAAAAAAAAATCCAGGGAGGAGATGTGTCACGATGCCTTCCCAATTATTTGGGATTAGGTAGGACACACCAGGAAAAGCAATTTCTCCGTCTTTCTTTTAGTCTGTGTTTTCAATGAAAGGAGGATTGGGCGAGGAAGGTGGGAGGAGCCATACAGGAATATTTTTTAATCTCCAGATTGGCCGCCTGGAAGAGGCAGGCCTGCAGAGGAAGAATCTGCTCTTTGCAAGGCCCCAGCTCCTTCCAAAGCACGAGCCTTGAGTCTGAGAAGCGCTGGGCCTGGAAGCCTCATTCTGGCTTTCCTCAGGTGGTACAGATTGTCAGCATTTGTCCACAACTTTCTCACCTCCTTGATGTCCAAGTGAGCAATAAAAATCCCACCTCTGGGGGAGTAAACACCTTTTGCTCAAGCCACAGCCCCATATTGTTTTAGGAAAGCTCTAAATGTGTTACCTTCTAAGTCCCCTGAGAGTTGTGGGACTCCAAAAGGAAGACACGGGAAGAGGCCACTTGATGCGTTGCCTCCCCGTCAAAGTCCATTCCAGGGTCAGAGCTGTTGTGTTTGCAGCCCCTTCAGTTGTAGACAATCATTCACCCAATGGGTGGCCAGGGCTCTTTAAAACCTGGAAGAGCCACAGTACCTTCCTCCCCTTGGGCATATTTCCTGCCACAAAGATCATTTGTCCTTTGCTCATCCACCAGGGGGCCCCAGGGGACACAGGCCAAGAGTGCAGGATTAGTGATCACTCTTTAATCAGGACAGCTAGGATCAAGGACCTTGAGTGCAATGCTGGCGATAGAGGGAGAAAAAGAAATGGCAGAAGCCAAAACAGTGGTGTCTGAGTGGGCTGCTAGCCACAACCATGTGTGTGCATCAGGACGTGTGTCAGAGTCAGACTGGCCCAGGGAATACCCTCCAGAGGGCAACTTTCCTCAGGTCTTCCCTTGTGCTCCTTAACCAGGAAGGTGCCCTGGGCAGCCATCTACACAGAGCAGCCTTTGCCCTGCCAGGACCAGGAGCACCTATGGGAGGTGTCAGTCTTCTCTCCTTTTGTTGATTTTCTTGTCAACTTGACAGATGTCACAAAACCTGCCCACTCAGGCACCACAGACAGTGACCCCTGGGTTCTCTTCTCTCTCTTCAACACCATCAGACAAGCTACCGGTGCCCAGCCCTGACCCTGGCCAGCAAGCACTTGTCTATTGCCTCTCCTCTTCTGGACCTAGCTTCTCAGGATCTCAGAAACCAATTTGCAAATCCTCCCTCTGAGAGCACAGGAGACACTGTTGGGGACACCAACCCTGATACAGAGGGTAAGGGTGAAGAAAGATTTAAAAAGTGCCTCTGCCTGACCTTGGGGAACTTACAAATATTGCCCAATTTGTCCTGGTAGCCCCCATTTGTTTGTAAAGTAAACTCTGTCCATGGTCTTTTCCTTCCAGCTGCTATGGGAGAGAACTGGTTGAAAACCTCAAACCCTGGGGTTGCAGAACCTGCATTCCAGTTCCAGCTTCCCTATCACTAGCTGGGTAATCCAGCCTTGCTTTCTGGATTTTTAGTCCTCAACTTGACCTTCTCTAAAATGGGGCAATGATATCTGCCTCCAGGTAAATAAATACAATTTTATCTGTCAATTGAAAAAAATATTTTTTCATAAATTATTATGAGGATTAAATGAGATGCTGTATGTGTGTGGCACATTGTGATTGCTTAGTAAAATGTAGTGTCTTTGTAATTACTATTACACAGAAATGGATAGCAAGTCACTGCAGGTATCCTAACAAGCTTTCAGCCCGGAAGGACTGGGTTTCGGCTCAGGAGTTAGTCTTGTGAGCCTGTTTCTTAATCTGTAAAATGTAGATAACACCACCTGGCCTCCTGCTCTTATGTAACTATCATGGATCAAACGTTAACTGTCAAATGGAAGACACTGCTGCAAGTGCCTTCATATTAGTTCGTTTCATCCTCGCCACATTTCTGTTTTGCAGATGCAAAAACTGAGGTACACAGATTACATGTCCAGGGTGAACCAGGAATTAACAGGCAGAGCCGAAATTCCAACCCAGGCAGTCTGGCCCCAGAGTCTCCCTTATTATTCTTTTCCCTGCATAAAGATTATTAAAGTGAGAAGTACCATACAAACATAAGAGATTACTACTATTTATCTAAGTCTCTTGGTGTTTGGTCTTCAACTGAGATCCTTAAGATTTCCTGGCAAGGCGTGGAGTTGAGGGATACTTTTTAAAATTCATCTGAGGCAGGAAGACAGGGAGAGAGGCAGACAGAGCTCCTAACTGTTGTTCATTCCTCAAATGCCTGCAACAACCTCTGGCTGAGAGCCAAAGTCAGGAGCTTTAAACTCAATCCAGGTCACCCATGTGTGTGGCAAGGACCCAACTAGTTGAGCCATCATCTGCTGCCACCCAGGACGAAGCTAGAACTGGGAGCAGAACCAAGACTCAAACACAGACACTCCAATAAAGGATGTGGGCATCACAACTGGCCTGTTAACTGCTATCCCCGTCGTCCACCCCAGGGACTATTTTAGACTTCTCTGAAGCCTTTTTCATCATTTGCTGTTAAGAGTTTATTACACCCCCCTAAAATATACATTGAAGTCCTAACCTACAGTACATCAGAATGTGACCTTATTTGGAAATAAGAAACTTGCAGAGGTAATCAATTTAAAATGAGGTCATCAAGCTGGGCTGTTATCCTATGTGACTTGTGTCCTTATAAAAAGGGAAAACTTGGAAAGAGACACAGACATGCACAGGGGGAAGACTAGTGAAAACACAGTGAGAACCCCACGAGAACATGGAGGCATATAGTGATCTTCTCCAAGCTGAGGGATACCCGATGATACCAGAAGCTAGGAGAGAGATCCTTCCCAGTGCCTTTAAGAGGGAGCACGATGTATGTGGGGGGTGGGGGAGTGGAGGTTGGCACTGTGGTGCAGTGGGTTAAAGCCCTGGCCTGCAGCACCGGAATCCCCTATGGACACCTGTTCGAGTCCTGGCTGCTCCACTTCTGATCCAGCTCTCTGCCATGGCCTGGAAAATCAGTGGAAGGTGGCCCAAGTCCTTGGGCCCCTGCACTCACATGGGAGACCCAGAAGAACCTCCTGGTTCCTGGCTTCGGATTAGCTCAGCCCCGGCTGTTGCAGCCATTTGGAGAGTGAACCAGCGGATGGAAGACCTCTCTCTTTCTGGCTCTACATCTCTCTTGTAATTCTGTCTTTCAAATAAAGCTTTTTTAAAAAAAAAGAAAGAAAGAAAGAGGGAGCATGGCCTTGACCTTGGACTTGCGCCCTCCAGAACTGTGACACAGCACATTTCTCTTGCTCTAAGCAACACAATTTGTCACACTTTGTTAGAGTCACTAGGAAATGAATACATTGACAAATATCAAGGAAGGTAGAGGTGAGGGTGAAGAAGGAGAGGATGAGTGGGAGAGTCGAGGCTGATTAGGAGGTCACATACTTCTAATGTGTGTGTGTGTGTGTGTGTGTGTGTGTGCGTGCATGCATGAGCACTCCAAGTCTGGAGAGCTTTCTCCTACACAAACATCACAGAAGAGGCCAGAAGAAAACTAAGTCATCTCCTCTGAGACAGGTAAGAAAGAGGAACCTTCACTCTTTCAGGGGTGCAGAATGTCTGATAAGGCCTGCAAAATCATTTGGTCTGGCCCTGCCAAGACTAACACAGTTGGGACTCGAAACTCAATAAATCTATAGCAGGCTAATTTTTAAGTTGATCATTTTGCATGGCCTGTAAATGCTGTTATACATATCCAAATGGCTGTTGGCAAAAAAAGCTTCCCACCCCAATTCTAATCAAATCTGACTTGTTGCATTGCAGCCAAGGAAGTAAGCAATGGGAGAGCTAAGTGTCCAAGACCTTTTCACCCGTGAGGAACAGAAGTAGCACTGGAAAATAGAAGATGGCTCAGATGCTTGGGCCCCAGCACCTACATGGGAGACCCAGAAGATGTTTCTGACTCCCAGCTTCGAATCGGCCCAGCTCTGGCCATTGCTGCCATTTGGGGAGTGAACCAGCGGATGAAGATCTCTCTCTCTCTCTGTATCTGCCTCTGCCTCTCTCTAACTCTGTCAAATAATAAATAAATAAATCTTAAAAATCTTTTTAAAAGAAGTAGCACTGGAAATCAGTCTTCCAACCCCTAGCCACGCTGCCTCACTGACTCCATGGCTTGATTTTGGTTTGCATACAGGGGTTCACTATTCCTGTGACCATTAATTTCACAAGAGTACATTTTGGTTCTTTTTTTTTTTTGCTAGAAGACTTGGGACTTCTGATTGAAATATGGCATATGAGTACATACAGAAGTGTCCATGCAAGTGGACAGCTCTATGTATCCACATCCGTGTAAGCAGCACCCAAAGAAAGAATTAGTACATTACTCACATCCCTGGGGCCCTCCTGGCCACAGACACCAACAAAGGAACCACCATGCTGACTTCTAACACCACAGGTTGGCTTTGCCTGTTTGGAGCTTGATATAAATGAGATTCCACAGTACTCTTTTGTGTCTACCTCCTTTTGTTCCACATTGTGTTTGTGAGATTTGTCTGTGTTTCGCATATCGAGTAGTCCATTCTCACTGTGTGATAAAGTATTCCATAGTTTTGGTCTTTCAAACCAAGTCAAGAGATATATTCAGGGCTGGCACTGTGGCACTGTAGGTTAAAGCCCCAGCCAGCAGCACTGGCATCCCGTATAGGCTCCAGTTCAAGTCCCAGCTGTTCCACTTCTGATCCAGCTCTCTGCTTTGGTCTGAAAAATCAGTAGAAGATGGCCTAAATGCTTGGGTCCCTGCACTCATGTGGGAGACCCAGAAGAAGCTCCTGGCTCCTGGCTTCAGACCAGCACAGCTCTGGCTGTTGTGGCCATTTGGGGAGCGAACCCAAATGAGAGAGAGGAAGACCTCTCTCTCTGGCTCTACTTCTCTATGTAACTGTATCTATCAAATAAATAAAATAAATCTTTTAAAAAAATGAGAGAGATACACAGAGAGAGGTGTCTTCAGTAAATTCGAGCTGGTTCTTAAGAAAAAACAGAAGTTAAAGCACCAAATTGCTGAAATATCAAAAGAAATTGCTTCATATACAAATTAGATCCAATTTATTAGGCATCTTTGAAAAAGCCACTTTCCCAGATCATTCCCCCAGCCACCATCTCTGCCTTTTCTCCTGGATTCCCACAGCCTGCGTCACATGAGGCTGACCAGCCTGCACCCACATGAGGGTATTGGAGATTAACCAGCTGTGTTCTACTTGAGTAAAGCCACGTTGGCCTGAGAGTAACTCAGAGCCTGGAATGGCTCCAAGTTGGCCAGTGGGATTCCTGCATCTTCAGCTGCATCGCTGCCGCCTTCACCTGCTGCATAGAAGCTGTCACAGCTGAAAGCGGGAGCCACTTCCCTTGACCCCTCTGACACTTGTCTGAGGCTGCCCCAAGCCAGCAGGAGGCAGCATGGAGGCTGCCAAAGGGGCTGGTCCTCTTCCTTTGCACCCACTGCTGAGATTCACTCCCACAGCTTTCTCAGGCTCTGCCTTTGGTTCCCAAGCACGGTCTGAATTCTGAGGGGCTGCAACCTCCTTCTCTCGTCTTTTCCTTGCTGGGCCACAACTTCCGACCTGACTTTCTAGGGTCTCCTTTTTACTGGTAGCAATGACCTAATCACAAAATGCAATTCTAGGGAAACCCTGGTGCAAATCAGCAGCACCGTCTGTCTTGAGTCCATATATGGTTCAATCCCTGAACACAGCAGGGAGAGTGCTGACTCTAACGCACCACAGCTGACTCACCAGCTGTCTCTCTCTCTCTCTCTCTCTCTCTCTCTCTCAGCTGTGCCGGCCCACTCCAGTTTCCATTAAGATCAGCACTGCCCATAACAAAAGGTTAAGGTAGCTGAAGAGCAGGACTTTTCATGCCTCTGGGAGGCTGCAATTTAGTCTTTCCTTTTTTCCCCGAGTTTCCCCGGTTCCTGGAAGCTGCCCCTTCTGGAATGTAGTGCAGTGATAATAGGACAGGCACTTTTTCTTCAGTATGTCTTTCATGGGCGTGGCCAGGGAGAGGCAGGCTGAGGAGCAGACAGTTAGCTCAGAGACTTGCTCAAGCTCAATTGCAGAGAACAGTTTTGGACTGGAAGCAATGAAACAGCCCCACCCTGACCCTGGGCAGAGTTCAGTATTCCCAGCCCTTGACTGGAGCCTAGGTTATTCGTGGATCCTCACCCTCAACTATTTTTTATTTGTTTGGTCTTTTGTTAAATATGGAGAAGAGAACTGAGGAATTTTCAGAGGTAGCAACAGATTTGAAATCTGCGCTTAGTAGCTGCAGTCAAAGCTCCTAAATGGATAACCATGGTCCTTTTGGCAGCATCCTCACCGCCAACTCCATGGCTGTTAAAAGCAAAGCGTTTTACTAGACTCCAGCAGTGGTGTGTGGACACTGCCTCCAACCAGTTTACTGGTGTAGTTGTCAGATCTTCAGGAAATTTGCAAGTCAATAATTAAACTTAACAATCATTAAAGATTAAATTACATAAAATCACAATTGAATGAATTAGATTTAAACGCATGTAATAAATACCCCAACTCATCATTTCCTAATTATGTCACTAAGTTTTATTGTTATCTGTGTCCTTTAGGCTACTTCCATCGATGATGTCTGCGCGGTGGAAAAGGAACTAATCATGTGCTGTGTACAGTGCATCTCCACCCAGTCCATGGTTAGTGCCTTCCACAACTTGGAATCAGCCCTAAGTGGGAGTTTTCCCTGTGGGACTCAACAAAGGAAGCCTGTAGGGGGCTGTGTGGGAGGCAAGGCGGTCTCCTCCCCACTCCATGAGTCAGTTGTTAACCATTTACAAGCCTAGCATTGACCCTAGGGGTTAATAAGGAATCAAGGTGTATGATTATTGTTAACAAATGTTTTAAAAATTTACTTATTTATTTGAGAAGTAGAGTTACAGAGAGAGACAGACAGACAGACAGAAAAGTCTTCCATCCGCTGGTTCATTCCCCAGATGACCACAACAACCAGAGCTAGACCAATCTGAAGCCAGGAGCCAGGAGCTTCTTCTGGGTCTCCCACACAGGTGGAGGGGCCCAAGGACTTGGACCATCTTCTACCATCTTCTACTGCCTTCCCAGGCCATAGCAGAGAATTGGATTGGAAGAGGAGCAGCAGCCAGAACTAGAACTAGCGCCCATATGGAATGTGGGCACCGCAGGAGGAGGCTTAGCCTACTGTGTCCCAGCGATAGTGCCAATAAATCTTTAAAAACAGAAAAAAACACGGGGCCAGTGCTATGGCACAGTGCGTTAATGCCCTGGCCTGAAGCGCCGGCATCCTATATGGGTGCCAGTTCAAGACCCGGCTGTTCCACTTCTGACCCAGCTCTCTGCTGTGGCCTGGGAAAGCAGTGGAAGGTGCCCCAAGTTCTTGGGCCCCTGCACCCGTGTGGGAGACCCGGAAGAAACTCCTGGCTATTGGCTTCAGATCAGCACAGCTACAGCCGTTGCAATCAATTGGGGGAGTGAACCATTGGATGGAAGAACTCTCTCTCTCTCTCTCTTTCTCTCTCTCTCTCTCTGCCCCTCCTCTCTGTGTAACTCTGACTTTCAAATAAATAAGTAAATCATGAACACTATGAGAAACGGTGACTTGATCAGCCCTCACCCTGACTGTTGATGAGCAACTTAATATGTTATCCCTCTTAGTATTTTTTGTTTGTATGTTCTACTTAGTACTTTTGGTTGAATACTGTAATCAATACACAATTATTCTTAAGTGCTGAAACTTAACTGAAAAGTGATCGCTGTTAAATATAAGAGTGGGAATAAGAGAGGGAAGAGATGTGCAATTTGGGACATGCTCAAGCTGACTTACCTCCAACGGTAGAGTTAGAAACATACCAAGGGATTCCAATTCAATCCCATCAAGGTGGCATATACCAATGCCATCTCACTAGTCCCAGTGATCAATTTCTATTCACAATTGATCATAATGATAGGACTAAGAACCAAAGGGATCACATAAACAAGAATAGTGTCTGCAAATACTAGCTGGTAGAATAAAAAAGGGAGAGAACGATCCAACATGGGAAGTGAGATACACAGCAGACCCATAGAATGGCAGATGTCCTACACAGCACTCTGGCCTCAGAATCAGCCCTTAAGGCATGTGGACCCGGCTGAAAAGCCCATGAGAGTATTTCAGGGATGGAAAGCCAAGACACTCTGGGGAAAAAAAAAAAAAACTAAATGAAAGATCTCCACGAGTGAGATCCCAGTGGAAAGAACGGGTCATCAAAGAAGGAGGTACCTTTCTCTGAAGGGAGGAGAGAACTTCCACTTTGACCATGGCCTTGTCTAAATAAGATCAGAGTCGGTGAACTCAGGGGGCTTCCATAGCCTTGGCAGCTCATGACAAGAGCCTAGGGTGATTACTGAGGCCATAAACAAGAGTGTCAATTTGTTAAGTCAACAACAGGAGTCACTGTGTACTTACTCCTCATGTAGGATCTTTGGCCTTAGTGTGCTGTGCATTGAGATTTAATGCTATAACTAGTACTCAAACAGTATTTTTCACTTTATGTTTCTGTGTGGGAGCAAACTGTTGAAATCTTTACTGAATGTATGCTAAACTGATCTGCTGTATATAAAGAGAATCGAAAATGAATCTTGATGTGAATGGAAGGGGAAAGGGAGTAGGAAAGGGGAGGGTTGCGGGTGGGAGGGACATTATGGGGGGAAGCCATTGTAATCTATAAGCTGTACTTTGGAAATTTATATTCATTAAATAAAAGTTAAAAAAATCTTTAAAAAAATTAAAAACAGAGAGTGAAAGCTGGAACTGAGGAAAACTGGGAAATATAGTCATGCTGCCTATAAGAACATATAGTAAAATACACTTTTAAGTATTTATTTTATGTGATTGAACACCAGATATCATTGATATTGCATGTACTGTATTGTATCAATACATATTGTCTGATAAAAAGAATTATAATTCAATAACTGATTTTAAAGAAAAGGAACACACACGAAAAAGAATAAGGTTAAATCCCTGCCCTCAAGGTGCTTATAATGGATTGGGAAAAAAAAGTCCATCAAAACCTGGGTTGAGAGCTTTCTCTAAAATTCTAAAGAAGGGAGTGAAAGGGCAGGATTTAAAAAAAAATTATTTATTTATTTGAAAGGCAGAATTACACAGAGAGATCTTCATCCACTGGTTTATTCCCCAAATGGCTGCAATGACCAGGTGTAGGCCAGTCCCAAGCCAGGAGTCAGGAGTTCCTTCCAGGTAGATGTGGGGGTTCAAACACTTAGGCCACCTTCTACTGCTTCCCCAGGCACATTAGTAGGGAGCTGGATCAGAAGTGGAGCAGCTGGAACGCGAACCAGCACCCAGGATGCTGACATTGGAGGCAGTGGCTTAATCTATTGTGCCACAACACAGGACACAGGACAGGGCTTTGCAGAGAGAGCCTCGCATTAGATTCCAGCTCTCACTGGTCATGTCACCACCCTAAACATGACATCTATCACCTATACTCAGAATATTGTTACAAAGTTTTAATGGCAAGGGTTTAACTGTCAAGATATGAGTGCAGATTTGAAAGAGTGTTTCTGACTGAGCAACCAGTGTGAAAAATGGTGTCAAAGCATATAAGTGAAATGGCCAGCTGTCTCGGATAACTGGATATTAAGATACACCAGGAATATCAAGATGAGCAGAGTGTAGGTATGAGATGACTCTGGAAGCATATGATTAACAAGAAGAGCAGAGCTGAGACTGGGAGAGACAGGGCGGGTGAGGGACCGAGCCTTTGTGAAGACAGATGGTAGTTCAATAACCACATTTGAAAGGTAACAAGTTCAGGCACGAATCAGACACTGCATGCAGTGTCATGGGCTATGCAAACTCTGCTAATCCAAGACTAATCTCCAGCTATAATAGAAATTTGGGGGGGCCACCAGGAAGTGGGCAGGAGTCAAGACCTTAGTTAAGTGGGACAAAGTCAGGGGAGGAGATGGATATTATAACTATAGTAGGATCAAAATACTAGGTAGGACAGGTAAACAAATGATCAAGTAGTAAATCAAGGCAGTATTGGATTGGGCCAGTAGTGAAGGGGTTGAACTTCAGTAGGATGAGCTCAAGTGCAAGTGACAGAACATTTGATTAACAGTGGGTTAAACCATAAAAGCATTTACATAACTCACAGGAAGTCTGGAAGTAAGTACTTCAAGGGATGCTTCTATGTCTAAACCTTATTATCAAACGGTCAAATTGTCTGTTCACTCTGATACTGTTAGAACTAACAGCTATTCTTTGTGTAGCTATGATGATGATGATTAGGAGAGGGACCTCTCATTGACTGGTTCACTGCCCAGATGGTCACAACAGCTGGGGCTGGGAGAGGCAGGAGCCAGGACCCTGGAACTCCATCCAGGTCTCCCACATTTGTGGTAGGGGCCCAGTACTTGGGCCATCTTCTGCTGTCTTCCCAGGTGCATTAGCAGGAAGCTGGTTTGGAAGTGGAGCAGCCAGGACTTGAACTAGCACTAATGTGAGATGCCAGTGCTGTAGGCGCCAATGCTGGCCCCAATCTCTTTTGTTTTTGGTGTTGATGCCTTACGGTCATAAGACAGTTGCCACGGGTCACACCAGCTCGGTCAAAGTAGACAAGGGTAGGACAAACCTCCTTCATGTCTCTCTCTTCAATCAGGGAGCAAAATCCTTCCCCTAAACCCCAGAAGACTTCCTTTTATATTTACCTGACCAGAATGGATCACATGGTATAACGGGCAGAAGAAAGCCTTCAAAGATGTTCACACTGTGGTCCTCTGGGGGCTGGAACTATATTATCTCACACAGCAGAAGAGACTTTGCTGGTGTGATTAAGGGTGTGAACCTTGAGATGGGAAGGCCATTTGCGATTATCAGATGTGCCCACTCTAATCACATCAGTCCAGCTGCATGAGGAAGAAAGCAGAGTGAGAGGGAGTTTCTACTGGTTCCAAGATGCAGGGGGCTATGGGAAAAAAATCAGAGAGAGGCCACTAATGGCAGGGTTAAGAAAGGGCCCCCAACTAACAGTCAGCAAAGAAACAGGGTCCTTCATCCTTCAGCTGCAAGGAACTAAAATCTACCAGCATCTGAAAGAGCAAGGAAATTGATTCCCTCCAGAACATTCACAAAGGAACACAGCTCTATTAGCACTTGGATTTTAGCCCAGTGAGACTTGTCCAGCCTTCTGACCTATACACCTGTAAGCAAATGCCTTTATGTTTTTCTAAACTACAACTGTAGTAATTTGTTATCATACACACATACATACACATCCCTACAGCCAGTTATGGAAAAGAAGCCTGGGATAACCATGCTTGGCTTAGATTGGTTAGGAATTGTCCCCTGGGATTGGGTGACAGGCCAAGTTTCATGAATGTGATGACAAGTATCCATAAAACAGGGAATGAGAGCAAAGAGTTAGGAATGCAACAGCCAGGGATGGGAGTCACCAGGGGAACTCAGGACAGACTTAACGGTTGTTGTCAATGACCTTCTGTTTTGAAGCCTGGTCATTAAACATTGCATATGTCACCCATGGGGGCTGGCATTATGGTTAAGCCTCTGTCTACAATGCCAGCATCCTCTATGGATATCAGTTCAAGACCAAGTTGCTCCACTTCTGATCCAGCTCCCATTAATGTGCCTGGGAAAGCAGTGGAAGACAGCACAAGTCCTTGGACTCCTGCAGTGACATAGGAGAACTCCAAGAAGCTCCAGGCTCTTGGCTTCAGCCTGGCCCAGCCACGGCCATTGTGGCCATTTGGGGAGTGATCCAGCAGATGGAAGATCTTTTTCTGTCTTTTCTTTCTCTGTAACTCTGCCCTTCAAATAAATAAAAATAAGTCTGAAAAAAAAAGTGTCTTGATCTTAGTGGAGCTTATGTTGAGAAATAAAGTTTATATGTTTAAAAGAAAACATGGATGCACCTAGGGAAGCTATTCAGACTCCCAGAAATCACCCCCAATACAGCAGGACCCAGCCCTGATTAGGAGAAAAAGATGCAGAGAATGGCTCATGGTTTCTCAGACTCTGGCTCAGCTTCTAGAACTCAAAAAATAGTCCACTTAACTATTTCATTCCAATCTGAGGTACCTTCATTGACAGATACACTATTACTTTACATACCACTAAGAAAGAAAAGGTGCTGACAAATAAACAATGGCATGCGTGGACGGTGACATCCATGTCAAAAGAGTAAGATGTTTAGTGAGAACAAGTGTGCACGTGAGAATCAACCAAATCGGATGATAAACATTTTCCGCAAGTGGTAACAGTTACTACCTGAAAGTCTGCCTGCTCACTCAGAACTGGTGGAGGGAGAGGTGGATGCGATTCACAGTTTCTAGGAAAAGCAGAGGTCAAGGTGGGAAGGTGAGGGTGTGCTTATGGAGCTCCTTGAGGCCAAGCTAAGGGATGTGGACTTCTCTCTTGGCGGTGTACACTCACTGAAGTTTCCCAGCAGGGGGTTTGATGCCAGCGTCTCTGATCACATGACCTTGTTTATGACTCCATCTCATTCCAAAATATGACAGATCCCTCTCCCCAGGCACTTTGAATGGAGTGACCAAGGAAGTCGCCTTTGACTAGCATTTTTCAGTACATTCACCATTACAAATGAGGATACACATAAAGAAAAAAGCTTTCTTCTATCAGGAGCTCAGGTTGCGCATCCTGATGTGCATTAGATGGATAAACTTTCACTGCATCCTTCCCGGGACCCTGCCCTGACACCCCGAGGAACAGTAGAGATCACCCAGAAGCTTGACCTGGGCAGAGGGAAAAAAGCATGAATGGAGACCTTAGGTGTCACCCAAATCAATTCATCTCTGTTCAGGGTTGGCCTTGAGCCCAGTAAATATGGAGATCCCAGTACTTTTATACTTAGAGGGAAAAAAAATCGCAATATCCCCATAGGAAAGGGCTCTAAGAAATCACCTCGAATCCTGTAGAAACAGAGACTTGGGAACAGTGTGACAGGCTGCAGGACACACCTGAGGAGCCGTCGGGCTGGGCTGGAATCCAGATTTCCTGCCATCTCCAGGCCATGCCAACAAAGGCAGCTGAGTGGGTGCAGAAATCCCATCCCCAAGGCATACTCTGGGTCTGCCTCTTACTAATCTAGGCCTTGGACAAATGACTTCACATCTCTGGGCTTCCGATTCCTTGACTATAAAACGGGACTAGTAATAGTACCTGCGGCAGAGTGCTGTAGTGAAAGTTAAATTTAAAAGTCCATCCGAAAGGCTTTAGCCCATCTCCTGGCAGCCAGAATCTGCTCCATAAAAAGCCGTTGCCACTGTTATTTTTTCTGTGCTGTCTCAGGCTGCCTCCATCACCTCGCTGCTGCTATCGGGCTGGAGGTCTGAACTTTGAGACTTCGGGGCAGAGGCATCCATGGAATTTGCTCCCCTTGCTAATCAGGCAAAGTCAACAATCATTTCTGTTCAAGCCTCAGAGGAGCCTCTGGAGATATTAAGTCAGGGCACAAAAGTTTCTTTTTTTTTTTTTCCTTTTTTAAAATTTGTATTTATTGATTTGAGAGGCAGAGAGACAGACGCATAGAGCTCTCCCATTCACTGGTTCACTCCCTAAATGCCTAAAACTGCTGGGGCTGGGCTGGGCCACATCTGGGAGCTGGGAACTGAATCCTGGTCTCCCACATGGTGGCAGAAACCATGTCACCTGCTGCTTCCCAGGATCGGTATCAGCAGGAAGCTGGAGACAGGAAGTCAGGAGCCGGAGCTGGGACTTAAGCATTCTGATGCGGGTCACAGTCATGTTGGCCTCTAGGCCCAATGTCCACCCCTGGGACCGTTCCATGTGAGAGCACAGAGCTCTGGATTGAAGGAGAGTCAACAACTAAGCTTGGGAAAGGAAGAGGCTATCTGAGACTGAGAGAAGCCAGCTGATGGCGGAGGGGAAGGAGATGGGTGCACGAGTCTGAGGTTCCTGGCGGAGGGCACGTGGCACATGAACGGAGTGTAGAAGACTGGGAAGGGGGATGTGATGTGGGCATTTACCGCTAGAAAGGAGGAGGGTTCAGAGCCTATGAAAAGAACTATTTTCTGTGGGGCTCAGGAAGGGCCTCTCACAGGGGATTTCCTACACAAGGCTCCAGGCCTTGGCTACCTTCCCAGGGAAAGGTGGTGTTTGCCATGCATGGGGAGCTTGCACACTGCATGAATTCAGTTCAGGGACAAATGGTGCCTACTCCCATCTGTGGCACTGCTGGTCTCCCTGAGCCTTGTTCAGCTGGGAACAAACAATGGACTTTCCCTGAACCACATATTTTAGCCATCGTAATGTGAGACAGGGACACTGAAGTCAGCGCCGAATTGGAATGGAGGGCATGAAAGGTATGAATAAGGTTGGAGTAAGAGGGGGTGAAATCCACAAGGAGGCTATTTCAAATGCATGGGCCCTGAGCATAGGGCTCTAGCATGGCCCTAAGAAAGCTGGGTGGCCCCAGACCACCAATCATGCTGAAATGGCTATCAGAAGGCTCAATGTCAGCTGAGGCAAGACTTCTTGGAGAGAAGAATTTCAAAATTAAAAGCAAAAGAAAAGCACAATCAACTGCTGTCTCCTCTTTTTCCCAAACCCAGTCAAAAACTAGAGCAAGCATTATTGAAAAACCACATTTCAGAAACAGCATGCACTTTCTGACAGCATCTGCCAAGATTCCCAACGAGGGTGATAGAAACGTGTTCCATTTTCATGTTGTGTAATGAGTAGAAGGGAGTCCTTGCACATCTGTTCAGGCAAGATAATGATAATATTATTACTAGAGGCATTGTGCTCCAAATATAATCTAGTTTTTATCTCTCCCACTCCTGGCAATCCCCTGCCCATATCCAGCCTCACTCCCTCGTTTCCTCTCTTCTCTCTACTGTTGTGTATCTCCCTTCTTGTGTTTCCTTTCTTGCTTTTACCTTTCCTGTTTTCTCTTCATTCTTTCTTCACCTCAGCACCATGCTTAGTTTGCAGAAATGCATGGGACAAAGTGAGGCATTCCCATCAAATCAGGAGCAGGGGCTGTTGAGAAAGCACTGTAGCCAGAGACTTACTGCTTGAAATCCTAAGAGGGGACTCTTGGGGGCCTTCTCACAGCCCTGATGATTTCTACACAAAAGGACTTCTACTTTTCAGCAAGTCTTTCAGTCTAGCCAGAGACTGTGGATCTGCCCCATGTGCAGCCTCACCAGTTCAGAAATAGCATTGTGCCCAGCTAGTTTCTGCAACAGATGGAAAGGGTTTCATGATTTTAACATCCAGAAATATTTTGCAAGCAAGATACTTCTGGATACATTTGTTTTTAAAGGATTGAAATTTTAATATCAGAGTAAAGCCACATAGAATCAGACTTGGGATGGGATTTCAGGGATGGAGGAGACTTTCTTGTGTTTTTCAAATCATTCATTTATTACTTTTTTAAATATTTATTTATTTATTTGAAAGAGTTACAGAGAAAGAGAGAAATCTTCTATCCGCTGGGTCACTCCCCATATGACCACAAAGACCAAGGCTGGGTCAAGCTGAAGCCAGGAGCCAAGAGTTACCTCCAGGTCTCCCACTACGCTACCACGCTGGGCCCTCATTCATTATTTTTTGTCAACAAATATTTACCTAGGACCTACTATATTAGTAGGCACACAGATAGAAAGCTAATTGCTTCTTTGTAGGGTCTTAAAGTCTACCCTGAGAAAAACTCTTACCAAGGGGCTCATAATGTGACATAGCAGGTAAAGCCTCTGTCAGTGATGTTGGCATCCCCTATGGGTGCTGGTTTGAGATCTGGCTGCTCCACTTCTGATCCAGCTCCCTACTAATGCACCTGGGAAAGCAGCAGAAGATGGTCCAAGTGCTTAGGCTCCTGCTCCCACATGGGAAACCTGGAAGAATCTCTGGGATCCTGGCTTTGGCCTGGCCCAGCCCCGGCTGTTGCAGCTATCTGGGGAATGAACAAGTGGATGGAAGATCTCTCTCTCTCTCTGTCTCTCACTCTCTCTGTAATTCTCCCTTTCAAATAAATAAAAAATAAACTTTTAAAAATAAATAAATAAAACCCCCACCAAACGTAAACATAGCTTTGGTCCTGGACATATCTCTTGTGTGAAAGTAGATAGAATTCCATTGGGGCTCCTTCACGGTCCAACTTCATTGGATATCAGTATAAAGATGGAATGGTTTAGATTCCTGTGCATTGGACCATTTATCCACCCACCCCTCCACATATCCAACCATCCAGCTTTCCAACTATCCATTCACCCATTCATCTACATATCCATTGAGCCACCCATCCATCCATTCATCTATCCATGCATTCATCTACCTATCCATCCATCCATCATCCTTTACAAGTATGTGGTAAGAGGTCAATTATTAGTCCAGTGGGGATGAGAGCAAACCTAGCCAATTGCTGCAGTAGGGACCTGTGCAAAGACAGAACCCTAGTGGTTGCATGCAGGGACCACATCTGATAATTCACAGTGAATAAGTTATAAACACTGGGTTGGAGACCTGGTTCCCACTGAGAAACAGAGATGGGATGAATTTCAAGCACTGGGAATAAAAGTGTAAAAGGGGGTGCCTAATGAATGTCTACGTTTCTCCCTAGTCTAGGACCGAGCTGCTCAGAGAACACAGACACAGCAGTCAATTCACAGGGGTTCATGAGTTGTGTTTTGGCTCATGAAAATATTCTTCCCACAGAGTTCTTTCTATTCAGTTTTTCTGCATTATAATGACTTGCTGTATCATAATAGTGCCACTCTGGGTCGGTGCCGCAGCTCACTAGGTTAATCCTCCGCCTTGCGGCGCTGGCACACCGGGTTCTAGTCCTGGTCGGGGTGCCGGATTCTGTCCCGGTTGCCCCTCTTCCAGGCCAGCCCTCTGCTGTGGCCAGGGAGTGCAGTGGAGGATGGCCCAAGTCCTTGGGCCCTGCACCCTATGGGAGACCAGGAGAAGCACCTGGCTCCTGGCACCTGCCATCGGATCAGCGCGGTTCGTCGGCCGTAGCACGCCAGCCGCGGCGGCCATTGGAGGGTGAACCAACGGCAAGGGAAGACCTTTCTCTCTGTCTCTCTCTCACTGTCCACTCTGCCTGTCAAAAAATTTAAAAAAAAAAAGTGCCACTCTGATTGTCATTGCTTTCTCCTCATACATAGGAAAACTAAAGTTTAGTATTTTTGTGGGCAGTTTAAGTTTCCAACACTCTTTCCATCCACAGATATCCTCTCCCCCACCCCCAAATTGGAGAACTCAGTGGAAAACAGCACATGAAATTTGCTTCCCAAATGTATTTTAGTAATTTTCTGGTGATGGGAATTCTGACTCAAGTTTACTCATTTCCAATATGGAACTGTGTCTCTTTTTTAAAAATGCAACCCCCTTTCCACATGTGGCACATTCATTCGTCGTCTGGGATTAATCTGTCTCTAGCCACATGAGCAACAGAAAGGAGACATGTGGTGCAGTGGTTAGAGCCCTGGAGTCCTGGTTCCCACACTATACTCTGCCACTGAGTCACCAGCTGACATTGGACCACGGACTTAGTTTTTCTGAGTTACTGCCTTTCTATTAAAGGAGAGTATGCATAGGGTGCAGAGACAATGTTGGGAGCAACAGATCAGGAGCAAGGAGGCCTGTTCTTGGTCCACCTCAAGACATCATTACTAATGGCAGCAAGTTTCTGGGTCTTTGTCTCTAGAGTGACGGAATGGATATATGAACTGTAGGGAGGCTCTAATACTTAGAATCCTAATTGGACTCACTCTCAGAATTAGCATATTCAATACCTGGAATGGACCATTTTTAATACCTGGGTCCTCTCTATGAAAAAAATTCCATAAATAATCATGTCATGAAACACTAATTACCAATAATTACATTTTCATTGCATTCTATTTCACTATTTCAAATTTTAAGTGGTCACACAGAGTAATGGAATTAAAGTAACGTAAGTTCTGTCTTCTTCATCTTTATAATTACCATGCTAGTATTTTTTGCTTCAAATTTGTAATTCAAACACATAGAGCCATAGGGTTGGAGACAAAGTCAGATGATTCCAATGGGATTCAAACAAATGTATGTATTTGAATTGCATATATCAGGAGCTAACTGTATATATAAGGGTTTTTGGGGATTTACTTGAATATAGAATATAGTGCTTATTAAAAGATAAATAATAGAATTATGCTAAGTTAAAGCTTGTGTGTATGTGTGTGTGTGTTTAAAGGTTGTACAGTATCTACAATTGTTTAAAACTTTGACCAAAAAGCTTTGGGGAGGAGAGGAAACACTTTATCACAGGCATTGTTTAGGATCCCCAATACATGATGATAATAAGACAGCAGACCAATTTTCAGTCAATTTTGATATTTTGAAAGCTGCTTTGAAATAATTTTGGATTTATGAAGAGAGTTGCAAAAATAACAGCGTTCCCACATACCTTACACCCAGTTTGCAAAGCTATGGTCCTTTTATCAAAACACAGAAATTAATGTTGGTATAGTACTATTAACCAAACAACAGACATTATTTGGATTCCACCAGTGTTTGCACTAATATCCTTTTGTTGTTGTTGTTCCAGGGTTAAATCCAGAATGACACACTGCAATGAGGGATTTATCATGGTTTTAAAATTCTTTAGGGGCGAGCATTGTGGCCCAGTGGCACTGCTACTTGGGATGCCCACATCCCCTAACAGAATGCTTGGTATGAGTTCCAGCTATTCTGCTTCTGTTCCAGCTTTCTGCTAATGCAACCTGGGAAGGCAGCAGATGATGGCTCAAGTACTTGAGTCCCTGTCATCCACATGGAAGTTCTGGATGGTGTTCCAGGCTCCCGGCTTTGGCCCGGGCTAGCTCCTGTTCTGGTAGGCATTCGGGGAGTGAACCTGCAGATGGAAGATTGCTCTCTTTCTCTGTCTTTCCCTTTAGAGATGTGTAACCCCTTATTGCCTGCCCCAAAGGAGTTCATTCTAACTATCCCTGCCCCTTGGTACACACTGATTGCACTAAACTGTTGCAGTACTGGGGGTAGGAAGATCTGATGCTGTAAAGTCTCATCCTTTGGTGAAAGATGCTTTGGAGTCTGATATAAAACATCCATCTGCCAGAGTACAAGCACTGCTTTGTCAAAGGAGGTTCTTTATACAGATGCTCTGACAGTGGCTGCAAGGTGAGTGACACTGGCAAGGCTCATGTGCAGAGTGCACAGAAATCAGAAAGCAAGGCTTATTTTGGGCCAAGTGCCACATGTTCTCTGGGGCAAAATGGCAAAACAATGGGTGAAATACACTGAAAAATTATGGACTCATTCTGGGTGCCTGCTCCATACCAATTTTTACTTTTTCTTGCCATGCTGTTTTTTTTTTCTTTTAAGATTTATTCATTTATTTGAAAGTCAGAGTTACACAGAGAGAGGAGAGACAGAGAGAGAGAGGTCTTCCATCCGCTGGTTCACTCCTCAAATGGCCACAATGGCCAGGGCTGCACCGATCCGAAGCCAGGAGTCAGGAGCTTCCTCGGGGTCTCCGACGTGGGTGCAGGGGCCCAAGGACTTGGGCCATCTTCTACTGCTTTCCCAGGCCACAGCAGAGAGCTGGATCAGAAGTAGAGCAGCTGGGTCTCAAACCAGCACCAATATGGGATGCCGGCACTGCAGTCGATGGCTTTACCCACTAGGCCACAGCCCCGGCCCCTCTTGCCATGCTGTTTTGTCCAGGTAACAGGCAACCAGTATCTTCAAAGGAGATTAGATGTCTCAGCCTCTCTGCTTCTTGGGAAAGTCAACATAATCATGTCAATTCCACTCACTTTGCCAATGCTTGGTTTAGGAGTGGGCATGGGATTCAACTATAGCCAATGAAGTATGAAAAATTTCTAGGCAAATTTTCTTCACTCTTCAAAATGCCTCTCCCCTTCTTGTCTGAATTTTTGGTCTTGTTGTTTGGTTTGTCCTTTGTTGAAGGATAGAATTCCTGGAGCTGTTGCAGCCACTTCATAACCATGAGGGACAAGCCTGAGACAAGAATTGATACCAGGTGCCAAAGTGGAAGGAAAGTAAGCCTTTGATGTATGACTTATCCTTGGGAATAAATTGACTTCTGCCTTCTCCCTGTGTGAGAAAATACATTTTTCCACTTACTGTGGGGGTGGGGCGTTTGTTACTGTTAGCTGATCGGGATAATTCATCAACACAAAAGCCGCTGTGTTTCATGCAGACAAGGTGGACACAGCAGTGTCTCTCATTCAGTTGTGCATTTAACCCACACTTGTGGTTCTCTTGTGGTTGGTGCAGTTGGAATGCAACAGTATTCCATGGGAGAACTCCTGACTTGAAGCGTCAAACACACTGATGGAGGAGAATCTGGTGCTACCTGAGAGCCATGTACAAGGTCCTGCCTCCAGACTAGTTGTCTGAAGCTTGGTGAAGAAAGACATAGCGACTATTTTGAAACATGGTTGTCTTTTAGGCAAAGGAACATGGATCAAGGGCATTGTAAGGTGAACAAAGACACATGGAGATGAGAAACCACCAGGTCTGTTTTGGACAGATTACTCCAATTTAGAGTTGATACAGTGGTGGGCATTGTGATGCAGTGGGTTAAGCCACCCCTTGGGATGTCTGCATCCCATATTGGAGTGCTGTGGAGTCCTACCTCATTTGTTTCCAGTCCAGCATTCCTGCTAATGTATCCTGAGAGGCAGTAAATAATGGCTCAAGTGTTTGGGTCCCCTGCCACCCACATGAGAGACCCGGCTAAAGTTCCAGGATCCTTGTTTCAGTCTGACCCAGCCCTGGCTATTGTAGGCATTTGGGGAATGAATCAGCAGATGGAAGATAACACCACCCACATACCCCCAGCATTCAAGCAGGTGAGAATAAATAAGTAAACATTTAAAAACAGAGTTGATGTAGTCAAGAATCAGCAGCCTGACTGGATAGGTAGAGAGGGGCAGGTGGGGCTATGCTATAGGAAGCCTGAACTTCCTAAAGGAAGATCCAGAAAATGGACTCCTGTGCTGACAGCCTGACTCACAGGTCTGAACCCAGGCTTCGCGACCCACTAATTATGTGGCCCTTGGTCATTCATGTGTCTCAGAACAGCTACAAGAAGGAGCTGGTAAAACTGTCTTGCTTCCTCACAGAGCAATTGCAAAGTTGCCATATAAATGAGAGGTAATGCGATCATTTCCTCCACCTACGGATGCAATTACACAGTCCCCCATTCTTAGGTTCCTGGCCCTATCTCAGAGGAATATGCCTTCCTGATCCTGCTGGAGCTCCCTCCAGCCTCTTTCCTGGTTTCATCAGTGAACTTTTGTATTTTTAGGATCTTCAGTGCATGCCCCAAGTCCTCTACACCCCACTCTCTTAGATTTTTCTTCTCTGTCTCCTAACATGCATCAGTCTCAAAAGTCAAATGTAAAGACCATTCCTTAGATCTTCTGTATCTCTCAAGACACCATCCATTTCTCTCTTTTTTTAAACATAATAATTACTTTCCCATTTTCTTCTCATATACTGTTAAGCCTACTCTGATGTTCAGCTAAAAGTGGATTCTCAAAAGCAGTTGAATCAAGGGCCTCATCTCATTCCTGTCCTACCTGATCTAACCTGCCTTTGTGACTTCTTCCACCCCATTCGCCCTTTCCTTTTCTTCCTTCTCCGTCTCCCTTCTGGGTGTTGGGTTTCAGTGGGAATCTTCTGACTTCATATTCTTTCTTGCTCTCCTGGAACACTTATTTCACCTATGGCTTCATCAGTCCTATTAAAAATGGACACTGATAACCGTTAGTTCCGGTTTTCCCTCCCCAAATCCAACCCATAAGTTTCCAGCTGAAGTGTTCAGGTGCCAGTCTGGATGTTCTGTCTCCCCCATTTTGTTCAAAACCGACCCCATCTTCTTCTCTTAAACCTGCTCATTATCTATTTATTGTTCCATATATATTCTTAATGATCCCAACATTATTTATATTATCCCAGCCTGAAGTTTTGATTTGTTCAACTCCCTTATGACTTATATTTAAGCAGTCACCAAATGTGATTAATTAATCCTTGAAATGTGTCTGAAATAATTCATCTCCCCTGTTTTCTTATCACTAATACTCTTTGAGTAGTGTTCATGTCTTTCTGGACTGTTACATTTCCCAAGTGGACTTGCTGACAGCACACTGCTTAAATCGGAATGATCTTCCATTCTCCTGATAGTATTCCTCTAAAGACAGATCCACCCTGCTTAAAAGCCTCCCAATCCATCCTATT